>NC_053518.1:43020562-43668895 GCF_016920715.1 Anopheles arabiensis | reverse complement strand
AGCATAGCGTCCCGATAGAACTGCTCAAAAATGTGTTTATTCATTGGCATCGCAAAGTCAATCTATAGAGCGAAAGCGACAGCGATGCGTAGTGGGTGAGATTCTTGCGCCTAGTTGTTATTGAATGGTCAAATCATTTCCGAGACCGATCGAGATTGGCAATTAATGAAGACGGATTGCCAATTTCGTCGGTTAAGGCGTGGGCAAAAAATAGATCGCAACGACACCGAGGTTACCCCGACAGGAAGCGAATGCTTGGAATGCCAATGGTGAGCTGAAATGAGTCTGTTATTCCTTGCGTCGATGTTATTTTAAGGATGGTTTAATTAATCGTACTATTGTTTTAATTGCATTTTATTTTTAGACTTTTATGATTCAGTTCATTTCTCAGTGGTCTGCTTGTTTCCTCTCAGCAATGTCGCCGAGAAAGGAAAGGACATTCTCCGATGCACTTGCACCTACCGGTAGTAGTCAATGGTGAAAGTAAGTAGGTAAGAAAGTAATTTTCCTTGACCGTCTGCGTGGGAAGCAAATAAAAAAAAGTATGACACACAGACCCTCATAGAAGACATTCATTTTGAACAACCTCAAGCAAAACGTTCAACACATGCGATTGCTCTCGTTTTGCCACTTCTCAGCCGATCCCCTTTCGCTAGCTGCCGGAAGGTGCAAATGCGCTTGTGCAAACTGCACAACACATTGTTGCACCCACTGGAACGCTCATCGCGTTGCAGCTGTCACCATACACGACGATCCGCGGGATCCGTGATCGGTGTGCTTCGGCACAGGCGTGCATCTCCTGCGCTAGAAATGCACACCGTTCGGATAGTTTGGTGTACCCAACCGCAAACCGCACGTTTTACACTGGCGTTGCCTTTTCCCGGGCGAACGGAATACTGCTTCACGTAGCAGATATTTTAGCGGAAAACATGCGTCAACCGAAACTGACCAAACAATGGGTCATTTATAAGCACGTGGCTAATGTATGTGTTATGGATTGTAGTTGCCGTGCTGCCGTAAACAGTAATATTTAGAGCTTGGCTGGTGTTTACAACTCGATTAATGCCATTCCGAAAATCGCTATCATTTTTTCTTCTCCTGTTTTGTGGTGAAGCTTATGCCCTTCATCGCCGGTTTAGATTTTACCCAACAACTTAATGACGTGGGATTGAATATGAAATGAAACCGATTATTCAAAATTGTAACACCAAATCGACACCATTTTAGGTCGGTATGTGTCATCGTTGTGAATGCTTTTAACTGTAGAGAGAGAAGAAAACTACGCTCTTTTTCTTGCCCGAACACTAACACTCGGTCGTTCTTTGCCAGCCATATTAACAGCGTCAATAATTATCCCTGTAGCTTTACATAAGCATGAAATGCGACCAATCGCTCTAACAACGGCAATTACATTCTCTGAACCAGTTCAAACTGGTAAGCATGGGATAAATATACACTCCGGCTCACCCGACCAGAACCTTTCAGCCATGTGGCCGTGCTTGCCGGGCAGAGATCAGTCAGAGTTTTGCTGTATGCTGTGTGTACTATGTGCAACAAAATGTGCCGTGCTTAACATGTGCACGCTGTTGTTCTGAAGGTGCCATTATCGAAATACTCACTGCGCCATAGTGCATTGGCGGATCGTTAGAAAAACAGTTCAGTAGCACTAATGAACCATCAAATATTCAATAAAAAAAACCTAAACATGGCCTCATTACACTACCGATAGCGATCAAATGATTGAATTCATTCATGAAATTTTGCCCTTATTGCCAATTGATCCAACTCATCCAACCACTAGACACCGATCACGCGTCTCAAATAGCGCTCCCTTTCTCATAATTCTACAGCAAGCAAATTCACTTCAGCATGGTGTGAGGTTGCTCACCGTCTCACAGTCAATAAGCACACAACAACAGCACAAAAAACACATTTGAAATAAAAACAGTTCAAGCAAGAAATGAAAATCAATATACTCAACACCAAACACCGGAATGTCTTTATTGTGTTTTTAAACCTATCACTGGTGCCTACTCGGTACTTGGTGCCATGTGATAGGAAGGTTTTAGCTGCAAAAAAAGAAGAAGGTGCTAAGCTCGAAGTTCATATTTCACCGTCCGTGTCAGTCGCACATTTACCGTTCGCAGCTCAGGTTCACCGCTAAAGGGTTGCATTGCTAGCATTTTTGTGGCGCGATCGCTTGCGGAAGGAAGCGCACAAAAACGCCCTACGCTCTCTTTCCCGTCTGGTTGCTGCTAGTTGCGATTAATATGTGCATTTACAAACCAACCTTCCCTTGGGTGGAGCCAGACAACACAAACACATATGTGTGGGGTACCTTTTTATGTCAACTTTACGTTTTAAGTGCATGTTTGGCTGGAGGTTGTCGCTACGTTTCTCTGAGAGCTCAAAGAAGCTCTTTTGAGACAGAGAAAAGTTGTTTCCACTGATTTACTGAGCTGATTTTGTTCAACTCAAATAAATGCATATTGCATAAGACGCCCCTTGTCAATCACGGATAAGATCGCCATCGATCGCGTGCGTGATGGAAAAGAACCTTCTAACGGCTGCTTCCTGGAATTGAAATCAATTATCTAATTAAGCTCACGCGTGCGCACACACACACACACACACACCGATCGTATTTATCGGCGCTGCTAATTTTCTCCTCTTTCATCGCGTCGACAGCCCAATCGAGTGGCCAATTATTAGTACCCGCAGCCAATAGGTGTAAATTGTGTGCGTGTGTGCGTTCTGCTACCGAGACAGGATACGTCGAAGCGGCGGTAGAAGATGGAGCGACCACTAGGTGAACAGAAAAAATCAACACGAAGGCTAAATTACAGGTGGCCGCACACACCCGTATCGCAATATCTGATAACGTGCCCTTCGCCGACCGTCGTCTCGTCGTGCGCATTCCGCGGTTTTCCGCCAGTGGAGCCAGCCGGTTCGAGGCGGCTACTCAGCTCGCACGTGCGGCGTGTAAAGTGGTTGAGCAATCTGGCCCCTCCTTTCCCAATCACTCGGTACAAGATCGCGCGACACCTCGAGTGAGTGGAGATGGCGGATGGCGGCGTAAAGCTAATCTCGTCTAGGAGGAGGCCACCCGGAAGGAGCCCGTTGTCTTTAGTGGGCTTAATTCGGATAATTTCTGCCGTCTTATGAGCAACTGCAATGGCTTTCCGAAGCTCGGAATAGAATTATCGGAGGAAGTGCGTCGCACAAAAGGGTGCACTAGGTGAGAAACGCTTTGAGCTTTGAGCTGAGGGGAGGGCTGAACATTCTGATATTTCGCCCTATATTACGATTCGGGAGCGGTTTCAATGCCAACCAGGTATCTAATTGAGCTGAAGGGCAGCGTTTTATGTACACAGTTACGGTGGACGGTAGTGGCACCGATATCGGTAGGTGGGTAAGTTAGGTGTGCGTCTGATAAGATATACTCCATTTGGACATGTAAATTGTAGCACATTTAGAACAATGTAAACAAAGATCGAGCAGCTGCTTTTTAAATGGAACCGTGAGGGCACTCTTAAAAGTAGCCCTTTTAGCACCTTTTCCGTTGAGTCATCAACACGAATTCACTACGTATTTGACTTGATATATGAATACTTTTATAATACATTACAAGAGTTATGAAAAAAATCTGCAATTTCAATATTTTCAATGAAAAAAACTGGTGAAATTATGTGAATTTTCATTGGGTTCTATGTATCTGCTAATGCATGCCAATATAGAAGACTCCGTTAGAACCTTAAATGTGTATAATTTAGTTACTTTTCACTAGAGCAGGGGTCTCCAAACTACGGCCCGCGGGCCATCCTTATTTTAAGTTTTTCCATTTCAGGACAAACATATAGATGAAATAATATAAATGTGTTACAATTGTATACATTCTGTTAGTATTTTCTTATAACAACGTGATTTAACTTTCACGCATAAGCTACACATAACGCCAAAATGGTCCTCAACATCATTATTTGTGAAGGCAATGCGGCCTGTGAAGGGAAAAGTTTGGAGAAGTCCTGACTTAGATCATTAGTTATGAGCTTTAAATTGATGAATCTAAGAGTATATAGTTCTATTAACTAAATAAAACATTCAAATAATGTATCTGACAGTCAAAGATTGTTATCTTCAAAATGTTAATTGATAATAACGGTGCAAAAATTGGTGCCTTAGTGGCAAAGATAGGTAAATTAGAGACAACATTTTGCCTCAACGACTGTATTTACTTTTTTATTGATTTATTTATTTTGGTAATTTTAAACTAAGACATGCAGTCCTTATTTTGGCGTTTAATATACAACACTTTAACAGCAAAAGCGCGCGTACAAAATGCAAACAATTAAACACTCCTCTCCTTTACCACAAGTCTTATCCTTCCCCTACATTGACCACCCTTCAAAACGGTTCTCCGGCAAAAGTCCGGAGAATATATTCTTTCTCTCGGGCTCTTGAGTTTCCCCTTCGTATGAAATTGGGGAAAAATGTAATGCGCCATACCATGACCTTGCCAAACGGCGGCATGCTTGCGTGATGTGTAGCACGTCTTCTGGTCCTGGAACCCACTCCCCTATCATTAATCGCAATCAAGACGCAATGCCCCCACTCCGTTTGCTGGGACGGACGCAACGCAGGGCAGCGAAGGGCTTGGTTGGTTCTCCTGCTAGCCACAACAGCCTGTCAATTGGGTGCCGTGGACGAGGAGCGGAGAATGCAACCGAAGGAAGGTCGGTTTCTCTTTCAATACAACACATTTCTTTGGACAGCAAGTTGACGTGCAAAGGAAAGTAACGACGCAGTTTGCTGCTTGAAGGGAAAGATAAAATGGAACTGTTTCCGGAGGTGTAGGAGCACCACAACAAACATAAAAAACAAGCAAAACCGAGATGTGTCGGTCGGTTCATTCTGGGCGATGGGGTTGGCACAAGACTGATTGCACCCTAGCGGCCTTAGCAATCTCCTGCGGCGAAGCCGGGTCGTACCGGGTCTGTGACCAGTGTACAAGCCAAGAGACCCAGTTACTCAATTACTGCCTTTCGATGAATGAAGCGACAAATCGATGCGGACAGTTGCAATTCGTTCGTCGTCCGCCAGCAGTACAGTGTTGTGCGGGCGCACACCCGGCAGCTAGCACGTGCTGCTGTTCAACAACAGCAACAGAAAGGAGCGATAAACAATTTAAACGCCCTGCTACAATTGAACGGCCTGGCGCGAAAATGGCTCCGGCGAAATGTTCCGGCGCACGTGGAGCTGAAGTTGATTGGAGTTTCCCACTCGCAGGGTAAACGCAGGGAGCGTAAAATTAGAAGACCGCAGGGGGAGATTGACATTTTTCTTGTCACCCACGCGGAGTAGATTCTCCCCCTTTCCCTCGTATGTGAGCATCGCAGTGCCGCCGGCTAGACAAAGTTGCCGCTGATTACCATTTTCCAGAAAGGACGCCCTCCGGACGCTGCAGGAAATCAGCACAAACTACTGTATAATTTACAATCTGCCGCCAACCGTTGAGGTTTTTATTTTTTATTGCATCTTTTTGCCATTTCATTGCCCTTTTCACTTGCCTCCCCTGACAGACAGCAACACAGTCGGCCGGTTGAATCAGCACTAGAACGGGGAACAAGATTTTCTTCCGTGTTGCATCGATCAAATTCCACGCTGTCGCGTGCATGTGCATGTGCATTGCAAAATAATTAGCGACTTGTGTTTCGCAAAAGCAACGAACCCGACATGTTCAATCCGCTTTATCTCAAAGCCAAAGCAAAAGAAAAAGGATCATGATCCACTTTTCTGAATTCGTTAACGTGCTTATCTCGTGCCGGTATGTGT
This sequence comes from Anopheles arabiensis, assembly GCF_016920715.1. NCBI lineage: Eukaryota > Metazoa > Arthropoda > Insecta > Diptera > Culicidae > Anopheles > Anopheles arabiensis. Next base: position 43,663,063 of record NC_053518.1, on the reverse strand, counting down.
GCTGCTATATGGAGTTAAAAATACACGACTAACAAATTATTTTGTGTTGCCTTTTTCTACATTTTCCACCGATGCCTTTTCTCTCTCTCTCGCTCTACACCGATAATTTGCGATCCCGGGCGTGCAAGGTCGTGCGAAGGATTTTGCCTGCCGGTAGCGAAAAATGCGCGGCGTCCGCGTCAGATGGGAGCGCAATAAATACGCATCGGAAAGCTCGACACGCCGGTGGAAAATGGATGAAAACAGTGGCTGTCCGCTCAAAACAAAGCAAAGATTCCACACCGCACCGAAACCGTGCGTCATTCATGCCCAGCCGATCGTCGCGAAAAACAGAATCGGAAGGCCTGTCATGTGGAAATGCTATTTTTAAAGGTAAAGAGCGTTATTTATGTTTACTTCGCAGCGGTCAGACAACGCCTCTTAGAATAGAACAAAGTATATTTGGCAAAAAAAAAACCGGCGCATGAAACCAATTTGATAATAAATAAGCCATACTGACACCAAACATTGTGTTCCCCACAGGATAATATGCCCATCACCGTCAGCGGAAAACGAATGATGTAACATAATTTTTAGGGACAGTGCATACATCGCGCTAGAATAATACACACGAACCGGCTCGATCTGCACCTTTACGGAACTCGGAAGCAATTTTCATGGCGTTGACATCCGAAAAGCCCGGTGCCAAATAAATGCACCAACCGTAACTAACGACCTGTTGCGCTTGCACGGTCGTGGTTGTGGATTAACGAGCCATTTTGAACCAACCTTCACCCTTCCTAGCGGTGCACAGCTGGACGAAGTGGAAGCAGCAGGAAGTGAACACGAGAGACACATACACATGTCATCGCAATTGCGTACCGGGGGCGAATGCAATGTAAACCGCAGCCCACATATCGATGCACCGCACCGAGGGCGACATCAAGCATTCGTCGATGTCCAATTAAACGTCCAGGTGTAGCCCATCTGTGATTCAGGCTCGTTATCATCGGCTCGCGCTTATCAGCGTTCCATCAATCGATTCGAGCTCGATTAGGAATGTCAGGGCAACGAGCAAGGCATGTGATGGATACCAACACGGTGCATACAATCTTATCTACCGCGTGTGACATTTCCTTGCCGGATCTCCCAACCCACCCAGGCAGGCGGAAATGTACAGAAATTCGCCTAATCAATGTGGCAACGCCGGAAGTGCCCTTTCCCTAGTGAGCTGGTGAATCGGGGTTTTGTAAGGAAATCGCATAATTTGTGTCAGCTGTGCATTTTTCCATGATTTGCAGTGTCAACAAAAAAACACCAAAGCTTAAATTTGCCCACTTCTGATAGTAAACGGTGGATAAGATACGCATCTGTACACAACCACATACGCCACACTGGTACAGGTAATCAACTTTGATGAGTCAACACACTAACGCCAGCAATGAAAGTTCCCCCGGAAGCTGCAGAAGCTGCTAATTGAATTTCCAAACGACCTTTCGGTACTTTTCCTACAAACTCACCGAACTGTCTGTCTGGCACAGGGAGTGGCCAAAGTTTCCATTTCCAATATACCTTCCCCCAACGGGCGCGATCGCGACGGTATAACACTTTTACACCCATGCCGGTCGTAGGTGACATCGTTTCCATCAGGCATTTATGCACACTCAGCCCACAACACAGCACGCTTTCCTGTTGCCTTTTGCTTTACCAAGAAGCGCCCTTGAGAGTGAAGTAGTGCAAACAAATTAAACAAACATGCGACGTGATAGTTGCACCGCTCGTTGCGTACGCAAACGGAGTGCAAAGGGATGGCAACGATCAACCTCCTTCGTTTATGGGTGCTTTGCTTTTCGCACCGCGCTGCTGTAAATTGTAGAACATTCAAACGGTTTTCAAACGGGTGCCCACGATGTGAGGCCGCGTGGTTAAAGCTGTGCACATTCTACGTGAAACTGATATGGCGATCGAGCTCCCTGCGCCACTGCCACTGTTTACACTTATCAGCCTTGCCTACAGTACACCTGAACTTGCAGCGAGCCGCACCGGAAACAAATACACTACTACATTCGATCACCGATTCGCTCCTACTTACGGTATACTCCAGATGCTGCACTCGGCCGGGTGTTTTCTTCTTGTAATTATCCATCGCCTATCCGTGTGTCCGTTCAATGCCGTGCGTGCGTCGATCAGTCCCCGTCCAACAGTCAACCGTCCACAGGGTCTTGCTCTGTCGAGATGCTGAGCAACTGTGAGCTGTTCGAGCTGTGCCGTTGTTCAAATCCGCTCGCTGCCGTCCGACGGCGCTAAAAACAGATCGCACAATGATCGTGGCCTTTCAGCGGCACTCGCACTTGCAACTTGTGTCACGGCCTGCTAACTTTCTTCTTTCGACTAATGAACAAATTTTTGCGCCTGTCTCGCTTTCGCGCGTATTTTCGGTACGGTTCCTCCCGGTACGGTTACGGTAAGGGAACGGTCGGTTCGATGGGAGAACGGGAGGGAAGAAAGGTTTTCTTGCTTTTCCCGCTTTTGGCTGCTGAATTTTTCACAAACGTTATTACAATCTGCGTAACGCTTCACGCCACACGAGAGACCGATCATAGGCGGATTTATTGCTTAATGTTTTGTGGTGCGCGGTTCGCGGATATCCGTCGTTTTTGTTTTTTACGAGGACAAGTGTAGCGGACAGAGAGTGCGTCCGCGTGCGACGAAGTTTCGCTGTACAATGAGAGGCCCGGCACCGCTAGCAGCCCCTTTAGAGGCGAGCGACCCTTGTGCATGCTATGGGGAGAACAATCCGATGCTCCCCGCGTTTGCGCGGCAGCACCCGCGATGTTCGGTGCGCGTCGTTCGAAAGAGAACGTTGCTCAAACATGGTGAGATGGTGAGCAAAACCATATCCACTAAAAGCGTTTTCGATTTAGTAAAAATGCCAAATGTTTGAATTATTGTTGAATTACAAATCGTTTGAATTTAGTTTACGAGTTGGAGTAAAAATTTGGTTCAAGATTTTCTTACTATACCGAAAGCGCTCAACAAGTAAAGAGGAAAAACGCTTCTGGAACATTCGAAAATCATCCCTACTCTTTTCTCAATTTTCTTATTTTGCACATCTTTATCGTTTCCTTTTGGTTTGATGTTTGTTGTGGTTCTCTTTCTACCTAACCATTCGTAAACATGGTTTAAAGTGTGTTGGTTTGTACTTCGTTTTTGTCGAGTGCATTGTTTATAATTTGTTGTAGTAAACTTTTTCTCTTTTGTAAGATGGATAAGTTTTCAGAAATTTACAGAAATTTACTATGTTAATAATTATAATGGTTGAAAAAGGGCTTCATAATAACATAAATAACATAAAAAACATAAATCAAACCACTAAAATGACTTTAAAAACAATGAACTGCAAAAACCGATAATTGCTTTTTAAAACAATAGAAAAATATGAAAATTTTAAAAGAAAAAATCAAATAGGTATAATTATAAATAAACTGCTTTATCAGACAACTCGCACCTCAAACGATCAGATTACGATATACAAACAAGTCTAGTAAGCTTGTATTTGATCGTTAGTCAAGAAGAATAAAAAGAATAAGAAGATGATACACATTCAAATAAAACTGTGATCCTATGACAAATACTTTAAACTGCTAGTTCATTTAATGGAAATACGCCCGTAACAAATGCCACACTACATGATGACAAATTATTATTTGCAAAAATGATAAGATACTATTCCACGACGTCAGCAAACTAGACTAGTGACATAGAAGTAGCGTCTTTTATCTTGCTTAAACATTGCACCATCTACATACACGATGGCAGTAGTGGGACAAGTAGCAATGAATTATCATCATTTTCGTGAATCATTCGTCTCATTGATGTAAATATTACGTTCGCCGAGAATACATATGCAGTAGTAGAAATCATTGTTTCGCGCAAAGATTGTAATCAGTTTACGCACTAAGCATTCAATGGTTTTGGCAAACGCTCGCTCATTTCAAAAACATAAAAATGGCTCACATTTCGCCAACCGACCACTCCGCCCTTCCCATTCGAACGGTACGAGTAGTCGGTGCAGTTAGGGGCCGTTTTTTGCAACGATACGTCAAAGCCGCAGCATAACCACGAACAACTTATTGTGTACAGGTCATAATAGCGACGACGAAAGATGTGATCTCCGAGCAGATCGGTGGGCCGCGGCAAAAGGGATGCTAAACTTTAACCCGCGGTCTAGGCCATGTGCGAGGGGGCATCACCTGAAGTAAAGGAAGACTCCCGATACCGGCTCAAACCAGTTTTCGTGCCAGTTTCTGTTCCACATTCTTACCTTTCTTAGGTACGTTCGGCAGGTTTCGACGCGAGATCTTCGCGTCAGCGCAAGTCCTTCGTTCCGTCGACGCATGAGGCACGGGTGAGAGGGAGGCACCATGCTCACACCAAAAACCCAACCCCATGCTTACGTTTGCAGTCTTCAGCTTCCCTGTGACTCCGGGCATGGCAACTTTTTTTTTTTGGTTGAGATTCGCGCACTACGGTTCGTGGTGAAGCCTCAGGCCTGGGAACGAAACAGTGGAAAATTCCCAAAACATAGCACCGTTGTGCATGTGCCGGGTTGATTATACTCTGCGCCGTGGCCGGAAGGAAGGGGAAACTCTTAGACCTGAAAACGCTAGCTCTTCGATGCATCGACACTTGAGCCATCGGTTTGAGCTTCGTGGGCCACGATGAAAAGGGTTCCCCACTTCCAACCATCGCCGCCAATCACTGAGCCGATCTTTGCGTCACTATATTTAATCAACGTCGCATTTCATCGCACTTTTGAATATCGTTTGTTCGCTTTCCAGCCGCAGCACCAGCAGCAGGTTCGAAAATCTGCAAATCAGAGCACTGTTTCGGTTCAAGCAAGACGACACTGCCTGCGGTACCAAAGGTCGATGCTGGACCGATGCGTACGGCTTGATTGCCAATCAATTGGCCGCCGGCGTGGTACTTCATACTTGGCGCCGGTTTAAGGCGGATGGAAATTGGCTGAGTGGCCGGAGCAGACTCAGATCTGCTGCGACCGGCTAGCCACGACCAATTTGTTCAATTGAGCTGCACCAAGTATTGACGCGTATCGAGCGTGTAGAGTTCGCAGATCGCTCTTGCTGAAAATTTTTGTTAAGTATACTTAATTACAGTGTTATTTAAGTAAATATTTGAATGTAAAAATTTTATTGTTTTTTTCTCATAAAAAGTCATTTGAAGTAATATATAGCCTCAAGTTCTTACTTGTTGCATTCATTTTTTATAGTACAATTATGATCATTATAAATGCTGCATTATACATCTCTTCAATTTCAAAACATTACCTTTGACTATACTTTCATTTTTATTATGTCCCGCTATGACACTAGCCATCGTGCACCCTTACCTCAGCATAAATTCATTCATGTTTTTTTCTACATCGTGAACATGAACTGCTGGCCACGTGCAGGCAAGATCTTGCTGGAGTGCGAGCCAGCGCTTGATGTCTTTGTCACTCACACCATATCTTTGCATATCTTGAAGCGTTTCCCTCACATGTAAAATGGCGCTTGGTTAGGCGAGAACTTCCAATGCGATGGAAACTTTCCATGACGTCACACGTTCGTCAAAAATGCTGGCACGAAGCGGCGCTCGACGCCACGAAGATCAACGCTAAATGCAGTGCCGGTTGCTTTTGGCCAACGGCTGCTCTGCTACTACCAATACTACTACAGCCACTCGTACTACTATCGTTATACTGCTATACTCTTACGATTATAGTGCCCACCAAAGTGTTGAAGGTCTAGCGCAATGTGTCGTGTAATGCCGTAACGTGACATTAATTCATCTAGTTCGATGCACCTCTGATGAATACGGATAGCGTGAGCGAGAGAGAGCTGGTGAACTAGACACCGAATAGTGGCAGAACGAGGGTATGTTAGAAAGAAACTAGGCTTGATGGAAAGCACAATTAACATTCTTAACATTTTCACAATTTATACATTACATTTATCTTCACGTAGTCCCGTTTTCAGAATAGAGATAAAAGCTTTGTATGTATACCAATATAATTTTCCATCTTGAGTAAAAACTCCAACTATTCGTCACTTTAATATATTTGTTTTGATTTTCTTAAATTTTTCGCAGTTTAAAATGAGCAACACATAATTAACATATTCTTATTAGGTTTTTTAGAAGTTGATGAATGTATGTCTTAAAAATATATAATAACGATATTATCAGCAATTTCAAAGTACAGTCTATTCCCGAGTTACGCGGTTTTAGACTTACGCGGTTTTCTTGATTTCACACATCAAATGTCAAACCAGTGAAATTTGTTTCAAGAATTGTCCAATGCACTATAAATTGCATTTTTGCAGATAAATTTAATCCACTTTAAATCCAAAAATATCGGAATGTTCTGCACGAGTCGTATCAAATAAGATTGTAAGATTGTAAATAAATAATATTGTCGGATAAATTATATTTAATTATTCATAATCGTAGACTTAACAACATGCCCATCATGGGTTCAAGCCCCAAATGGACCATGCCGCCATACGTGGAATTATCCTGCTATGGGGGAGAGGGGGTAATCCATAAGTCACTGAAAGCCAACCCCACAACTGGGTACAAGCAGGCCTTTACTGACAACGGTTGTTGAGCCAAAAGAAGAAGAAGAATTCATAATCGTATGTTATGCATCGTTAGTACCACATAATTAAGCATCAATCTTCCAATTTCAATTCTGCTTTACATTTAAAATTTTATATTTACTTAATCGGAAAAAATATAGTCAATTTTTTCGAGCACAAAATTATACAAATGTGTTACTTTCGGCTTGAATGCATGAAGTGAACGTATTCATTTCAAGTTTAGTAATTCATTCGTTAAGAAACACTGACGACGCACTATGGGAGCAAGCCATTTATATTCGCGGCAATTTTGCATGCACAAAAACATTTTGACTGTTTATCAAATGCTACCATTCCAATATTTCATTGCACTAGAGAAACCCATAAAAAATATATTCTCTAGATATAAGAATTCTGTTTTATTTATTCTATGTGGTTAAAGTGCCATAACATAGATTCATCCTTATCCTATAATGATAATGTACTAAGATTGATAGAATTAGAATATTCTTTTCATTTTGTTTTCTTTTTATTATGAAGAGTGTGGGATTTTTTTAATTTGAAAATATTTTTGAGACACATTTTATTAATTTATTGATGGATTATGTGTACTAGGGATTTCAAATTCGAGACAACATTGATGACGGTACAGTGAAATTCAATTTTTAATTCAATTTTTCTCATGAATATCATCAACTATGTTTCCTACGATTTGAATTTCATTGTACTTTCGTGCAGTACAACAAAATGTACATTGTTAATATTCCGTTTGGTATAGTTTCGGTATAGTAAGGTTTCGTTTACGTGATAAGATAACGTTTACAATGCTTGCTATTATACGGTTTTTTCCCAATTGAAGAGCAATAAAGCACAATAACCATCATTATAAAAAACAAGTAAATAAGTAACTAGCCCAGGAAATAAATAAGTTGAAAATGTTTATTTATTATGCAGGTATGAAATAACACTTTGAAATTACACCTAATAATTAGCTACTATATATATGATTTATTTAAGTCTCTGGTATTTTCCTTTTGTGTCATAGTTAATAGTTTTTGTAAGCTATTTTTTATTTTTCATTAGTTTGTTTATTGCTCTGCAGTTAGGTGCAATGCAAAAAAATAATAAATTTAATAAGTATTAATAGTAAAAAGTAATAATTATAAGAATTTTTATTGTTTCTATTAATGATAGCACTTCAAACCTACAAGGCTCGTTTTGTTCTTTTTATTGAAAATTTGAACCAAGCCTTAAATAGAAACAAAATATATTTGTACCAGTATTGGAGTCTCTTTAATGCATATAGGCAATAAATATATATATTAGATGCATTTTATCATCTTGTCTACTAAATGAGAGCTATTACAATCTTTTTATAACGCAAATTAGCAATGTATTATAAACATGGTTTTCGAAAAATATTCTTTTCATTTATAATCCATTGATGTCGATGAATATATAGCTGCCACGTGTTTTGAATTTTCAAACCATAAACTTGATTGAAAATTAAAATTAAAATATTAACTAAAATTTTATACAACGCTGTTTGGCATTTCCATTTTATGAATGAAGCATCTACCTAGTTGAACTCCTATCCATATAAAAGCGTTTCACCACCAGGGAAACATAAAAGAAAATGGTTTGGCACTCAAAGTGTTAAACATTATTATCATACATATACTATTCAGACAAGTGTAGTTAACTAACAAATAGCACGTGCAACATTTTTAGAACAATTACAACATTGACCATTCTAACATAAAGTTTTAAAAAGTTACTATAGAACTGCTTTAATTTGATATTTTTTTATGAAAAGGTGGTATAAGTCTAACAACTACTTGAATTCTTCCATGACTGATTAATAAATACATGATGTCTAGGAAGCAAAGATTTACTTTATATTTGCAAGTATGAATAATAGTGAAATAAATCCATTTATTCATGCTTCAATCCCACTTTAAAGCTCATAAATTGATGAATTCACTAATTGTAATTTTTTTTCAACTAAAATAAAAATACCAAAAAAGTAGCGGTAGCACTATGCGCCTGAAGGTATGCAATTCAACATAAATCTTGCAATATATAAATCGTCATCGTGAGCAGTGATTCTAACAACACCAAATTTTTGCTCGTAAATCTGGCCGTAGTTTCTGATTAATCACACAACACATTTACAATCAATACAGTTCAATGAGCTGATTTCATTAATCATGCGTCGCTACAGCAGATGCTTTACCTGTTTTAAAATAAATTATAAACTTCCAATCTGTATGATTGTTCAGTCAGTCAAAGGAATAATTTTGACAAATCAATTTGTATATCGTTTTCACAAAACTCCTATTCACAACACAACTTAACTTTTACATTGCTGAACTTTGCTGAACGACGAAGTCTACATTCATATTAAGTTTCCAAAATATTATTTAATTAACACAGTAGTAAGGCAATGGAATAAGAAGAGTGTTGATGATTTAAAATAAAAAAAACAAAAATTCAAAATGAATATTAAAAACTTCTTTCAAATTCAAAAGTCATTTACGTGGTACTTAGTGTATATATTATTCTTCTTATAGAGGAAATGTTACTTAAGCAGATAAATATTAGTTAATGACACTACCATGTAAACAATTGTAAGGGCTGTTTAGCATATTCAACCAACTGCCAACAATTTGTAACTAATGAATCAACATTATTTTTCAAAAGCCTAAAATACATTCTCTATTTTACTTCCTCGCGAGTTTCTCTGAGTAAACAAGCATTATTACTTCACGCAACACTTCACTTGTTACAACTCCACCGTATTTGGTTGTAGGAGCCCAAATTTCATTTCAGTACTTTTCCACTATATTCGGCAATGGCCTACTAACCTTGTCCCGATAACAACCACTCGAGATCCAACAGAGCTCACTTCAAGCTCCTCTTTCTCTACCCGTCGTTAGTGAACATGAGCACGCCATACAGTCTGTTCGCACGCCAGCGATATTCACGAAAGCAACCCGTGGCGACCCAAGGACTAGTTCATGATCGTCGAGATTGATGTGGGTTCTAATACGATTCGCAAGAGGCACAGAAATTCAGCAAAAAACAATATGAACGGTGGAGAAATCATTAAAAATACAAAAGATCGAATGATCGTCTTTATTTTCAGCTCACTCTTTTCCCTCAAGCACACCATTCACAACCTTCACCGGTGCCTTTGAGCATTGTGCTAATAAAATCGTTTATTCTCGCTGATTTTGGTGATCACCATTAACATTTACATTTTATTCATCGACGTCAATCCGATACGTTACTCACCTTTAGACGATCCGGTGATCGCGACACGACAAAACAACTTAATCTGGGAGCACCTTTCACTGATTCCTAGCAAACTTGAGTGAAATCGAAACTTATATATAATACGAATACTGTAAGGTATTTTAATTATTACACTGCGAATTTTTTTCTTAAGTTATTTTACACTAAACTGGCACACTTAGCCGTACACTGAAAGGACGAAGCCACGATCAAAGCAAGCCAGACTGCACATTCAAATCCGGTGATAAAATGTCTGAAACGGTACGCTGTCGAGGCTCGACTGAGCGACCACTTTTGGGGTCCGTCCGGTACACGGGTCGTAGCTAGTCCTGTGTTTGTGTGTTCTACCAAGCGGTAGGGGTATAATGGGGGTTTACAATTTATGCGCAACATGCCTTCACTACCACTCCGCTAACGCACCGGAACACCGAATCCAACTTTCGGCCTGTTCTGTGGGGAGTAAATTCCGGCAACATGAGATCCGATTGTGAGATTGCCATTTGTGTTGACTTTTTGTCAGCGTACTGTTTTGGTGTGCGAGTTTGCAAATCACCTACACCGTGAAATTTGATCACATAGTGCCACTGTTGCCACTAGCGTAGCCGGCGGTATCCTCTCCTGCTCATCTCTATGAACAAAGTGTTCTGTATTGGTGGAGCACCATTTCGGTAGTCATAAAATCTCGGTATGCCGATGACCCACCCACCACAAGCACGTCCTTCTTCACCCTACGCTGCTACCCAGTGGCAGAGTGTTTCGTTTTGGACTGCTATTGTTTACTCAAGTGCAAACGGCCTATTGACGTGGGAGCGCACCCGAACCACCGAGGGTACTTGTGTTGGTTTGATCACATTATATACCCCTTCCAGCATGACGGAGATCAAGGCAGCAACGTGTGCGGAAAGACACGATCACATTCGTTGTGTTTTATGAATGAAATCGCATTCTGCCCGCGGAACGGAATGTATCCAGTATCGCGTCGTGCACTTTCACCCGAGCAATCAATTCCAATCTGGCATAGTTGACATTTATTGCGCCGTTGGTGTGCGCTAAGCTGGCAAATTTCGGGCATAGCTTTTTGTCTATTGAATTAAGCGAAACTCGTCTATTGTGGTGTATGGTGGTTTGCAATGAATTGTATCAAGCCGCTATTCATTAGTAATTGGAATGCCGCTTCCTCTAACCTAGATTTAATTCAATTAGCAAGATACAATACAGGAATGAATGGGAATGCATTTATAATAATTACATGCAAGGTAACTGCGCATATGATGTAGATAATTTTGGCATACTTTCCAATGTTTCCTCTTGACAGCGACTGGTTTGATTTTCAGCGCTGATGATAGAAATCAACAATTTATGTTGACTTACAGATACATTAAAATGTTACCTTACATATAATCATATGAATAAGTAACTAAATGAATGATTACACGCATTCGCCCTTATTAAATATAATATATTAAAAATAAAGATCCGTATATTCATCAATATAATAAAAGATCAATAAAGATCAATAACCCAAAAGTATATAAATGATTTTATTTAGCACAGAAATGCCGGGGTTCATTTAAAACACACAGAAAACCCATGACCGTGTTTTTAGTAAAATTGTAGTTTTCTTCAAAAAAAAAGGTTAAGAATGATAATTTAAATGCTAGTTTGTTAAATCTTCCTAGCTAATTATTGTCTGTATGGCCAACCTTTCTGATGTAAAACAAACATTGTATTAAAGTTCAATTTATATTTTCATTTCGCTTCTTGCGCGTCAAAATAAAGTTTTACAGATCGTGGCTTGAAATGTAGAGATGTTGATATTGACAACAATTTAGTCATGACACTTCAGACTTTGATTCAAATTTATCTAATTACTTTATGGTTGATTTCGTTTGGTTAGTCGAAAATGTATTGCATATCTATGAGTTCATGTCAAATGTATCATCAGCGGATCTAACGGTAGGCTAGGATCTAACGAACTAGGCGGTAGCCTGGTGCCCCGTCGATTTAGGGTTCCCTGTAGATCGATAGTCTATAGCAGTGGTCTCCAACCTTTTTAGGATCGCGGACCACTTGTATTTGAAAATACATTTGCCGTTGCCCACATCTAATTGAGGGCATACATTTTATCGACAAGTTGATAATTATAATTCCAATACATTTATTACTATCGGTATTATTTAAGATTTATATTGTTCTTAAATTGATTTGTGCAGGTATGACCAAAATTATTGTTTCATATTTACAAACGTTGGCTATTGAAATTGTCTTCGAATTATTCAACTATAATCAATCCTTTAGGGTGGATTAATTTAACTTAGACCTATGAGGCTGCATATCGTTCTCCCATGAAGGAAGTAATGTCAACGAAAGATTATCATTCATTCGATACACCTGGTTATACAAAAATGCGAAAACATTTACATACTGCAAACCGCATTACAACAACGTTTATGGTTAAAAGTTGTACTCTAACTAGCAACACGGAATCAGCTGATCTGTTGCTTGTTAAAGCAAAGCTACACTAGCACCCAGCATTCTGTAACGTAGCAAATTATCAGCTTGCGCGTATGCTAATCCAGCAGCTAACTTGACCGCAGAATCCAACACCAAGCACCACACAGGGTGCGTTTTGTCGAGAATCTTGTTTATCACGGGATCTAGGCGTCGATCGCGAACGCTCGCCCCCGCCACAGCCAAACGGTTGCGATTTGGTGATTTGAAATTTAAATTTTAAATTGCCACTAAAAGCCACGAGTCGCTCGCGTACTGCCATGGTTAGTGTCCCTACCGGCTACCGGTCGTGCTGCACGAGGGCGAGATTGGATTAGCTCGTAGATGTTGACAGCAAATGGGCGAGGTTCAGCTTTCGTCATCTAGCTCTAGATAAGGTGCCATGGCTGTGTGCGCCAAACTAGTGTGCGATTTCATTTCCCATAGTAGAATGTGTGGCTATCCGAGAGACCCACGAAATAGTCAAAAGTAGATACTTTACGACACCATTTGACACGTCATTTAGCAACGTATCGACAGGTGGTCTAAACTGGGCATGCTTTTGCGGAGATCTGACACTCTTGTTCCCCTGGGTACTAATGCATTCACGTGCAATCGGAATTCCACCCCTCAAGGCGAGACCGGCGCAACTGCTGAGACCATTCAACAACATCCGGCTAGACAAATGCCGTGCTGACGATGTTGCTGCTCTTTGAATTGAATCTGATTCCGGTAAAATGCGAAATTGCCCTTGCGTACATTTACGCTAACGAGATAAAGATATTCCACTCGGTCCTGCCTGCGGGCGAGACTGTGAGACTGCGATCACCAAAATCAAGACAAACAAGGCCAAGAGTGGACCTGCAAAGGACAAATCTGGAAGTCAAATCTATTTGTACTACCTCGCCATCAAGGACTTTATGATGCGTGCTGTAGTAGCTCCACACTGCTCAAAGTATGGGCAACTGAGGGAAGCTTTGTGAGTACGTGTGCAAGATAAGAGATCCTGTTTTGTGCCCAAAATAAACGCTCAAGTGGGATGCATATTAAATCAAGATCACACCAACTGCGATGATATTAATATGGCCTTAAGATTGGCGTACTTATCCTCAATTGAGCGAAATACTTTCGGGATTGCCTTGAAGACTGGGTAGGATCTTTGACCTGTTGCTAAGGATATTTTTGGAACCATTTGGATGCTTATTATGTATTTACTCCTTCTAATTTGGATTGATTTGAATTGAATTAGAGCATCTGTTTTGAATGATTGTATTCACATGGATAGTACTTGTCATATTTATCATAATTTTTTAAAATGTACAACACACTACAAGACGTATGCTTACCACCATTTCATGAGCAATAATCATACTACGCAGTCTTCTTTATTTACTTTGTACATACTTGAACCACACTTTCGGTGTACGTGATTTGGAACCGGTGCGGTAACTTCCTCTCATGATCGTCAGTCGTAAAACGAAAATGTCACCTGCTGTCCACGCGGGCCGGATATTAATTATCCTCCCCAAGCTTCATGATGTCATGATCGGCAAACGCAATTACATCCATTGCCAACCCCAACGAGCAGAGGAACCTCCGCTAAATGTACTGCGTGCGGTGTAGCACACAGCACATGTAAAATGCAAATTCCAATCACGGTTTAGATTGGAGTCCAAGTGGCTGCATTATTCGTTTCATTTATTGTTACCCTTGGCCTGCCCACACGTTGATGACGCCAGCGGCAGAGTCCTAAGCGATGCGATGGCTACAAGATTTGGAGGTCCTCACGCTTGCCGCACCATACCGCACATCAGCCAAGATATCAAGCAGCTACTATCATCGATATACCATCGTCAGTGCAGCGTAAGGGCGCCGTAGATCTTCAGCGTCCTTGTAGTTGATGGCGGATAAATTGAATGATTTGATCGCAACAATGCTGGATGATGGTTTCCGAAAAGACCGGTCCACCACCGGTCCCTTGAACTTAATTTCTCATGCTCAACCTTCTGTAGATGAGTATGATGAGACGACAAACCGGACACCAAGCAGATAATCCAGTGGACATATCAAGGGTGCGCCCCGGCGAAGGCTACAATAATCATGCGAAGTTGTCCATCATTGTTGTACGAGGCGATTAATTGCAGGCTTTGTTGACCTGACACAATGAGATTGTTAAACATGGTACATGGTTAAATTTCACCATTCGCTCGAACGTAACTCAATTTATGTCCACTAGCTTTATCATTATTTTTCCTCCCCTCAGCCAAGACTTATTATTATTTACCGGCAGACCCAACACACTCGAAATTTTCCATACGATAAGCTGCTCCGATAATTGGTTATTGGTCTTATTCCACTATCGAGGTGTCGAGTGTACCTGTCGTGATCAACTTTGCTTCCCAAGCGTCACTAACCTGCAGAAGTGATGCCACCAACTCGACGCGGCTTCAGATGCCATCAAACTCTACGCACACTTCTGATTGTCTCAAGTACAACCGTTCACTTACAACACCTACCCGCTGATGGGCATGCATCGTTTCCCATTTAGAGCGATCCCTATATCTTATCATGATGCTCCGCACCGACGCAACGCAACAGAAGCGAACATGAAAACGAACATCAAGAAACAGAACATTGAACAGCATTCTCCGCAGCAAAACCAAAAAAAAAATTACCCTCTCTCCAGCAGCTTCCGATGGCCGGTGCCAGTGTTTGCTGATGCGCCCGACATTCGAAGGTTCCGACCGGCACGACGCTCTCACCAAAATGGAATGCAATTTTCTCGCAGCGCCAAATTTGCATCTTTTTCGCTAATTTGCTGCATGCATTTATTTATTTATTTTTTCTCCTCACCGTCCGCGTTAGAGCCTTGTGAAGTGGTTTCGTTCTGTCCTGGTCGCACTCGCAGTCACACCCGGTCGATTCACCGCTAGCGCTAGCCGATCGTCTCTTTTCCGCTCGGCCGGCGGAGCAACATTAGTAGTATTGGTACAAGTCGTACGAGGCAATAGCAGCAACAACGGCAGCAGCAGCAGCATCAACCGCGCTCTGGTGTACTAGCATTCGCTGTTCGGACTGTTGCGGGTTTTAGTTGATCGTCTTCCATCGCACCGATCAGTCGCCATCGTTTTGTCGCTGCCGCCGCCGTCGCATCGTGTTAGCATTGTGGCTCCGGCGTTTTGTATTGAGTGCCCAAAGTCGTAGACCTCGAGCAGCTTGAGCGCATGTGACTGAAGTGTTTGTGAGTGTGTGTGTTTTTAAGCATTTTATCTAAACCGTGCTATTCCGGCCCGAACAGTGGATCAAATACACACCGAAGGCAAGCAAGATAAGCAGGTGACAAGCGTACGCTCACACAAAGCGATCACACCAAAGGGGAAGCTCGGAAAAAGGATACACGGCGGGCGAGACTGCGTGCTGGCGTGCGACTGCCTTCGCGATTTTACCCTTGCCAATTAGCGTGCGCGCGGAACGATCAAATTAGATTGCATTTTACAACGGAAGCAGCACAGTTTTTACCCAGCTACTACCATCACCCAGGGACCAACGGAGGTACAGAAGCAGCAGAGTCCGCCGATAACAAAAAACCGCAGGCAAAACCCGAACCAACTCGACAGTGTAAACTGGTGCTGGCGCTTCGTTACCGCTCTCGAGCCAAGTGTCCTGCACGAGGATCTATTTTGAGCGCTACTTGCTCGGGACATTTTTAAAGTGGTTGTGTTCGTTATTGTGTTTAGATTTCTTTCTTATTTTCTTTCGTTTTGTTGTTGGCAAGCGAATTGTATCACGCTTCGGTATCTCGGTGCGTCAGTGTCAATGTCGGTGGCGAATCACGGGAGTACTATTTCTTGTCAAGTGACCAACGCCAACAGCAACGGGCCTGGGCCCTCGCACATTCCCGTGCCGCATCAGTCACGGCTTCGAACGTGACACAGCTCGTGAGCGCAATTTTAGCTACGATTGTTTAAATCAAACATTTGCTTTGAGAAGGGTAGAGCTGACGGCCCCAAAAAAGAAAAGCAAAGCGTCCACCACAAGACACGCACCATCCCTTGCCTTCCACTGGGCCCCAACCGGAAAGGCGTCTAATATTTTACGACCCAAACGTAGCAAGCAGCAAGCAAAAAACGAAAAAAGCGTAATTTAAAACATCCGCAAAGTCGGAACAACAAGCCGAATAGTCGTGCAGTGAAGTGTATCGAATATTTTGCCGTATGCGCTTGTGGTGGTGATAGCAGCGGTACTACATAGTAGCAGCAGCGTTAGCGAGAGGGAGCAGTTTTTTTTCTAATTAGTAGTGCAACATAGACACTCGACGACCGCCAAAATATTAGAAAAGCTTCGGAGCGTATAGCGCGCGGCCCATACACAAACACTACTTCCATATCTTCGTCACCGTATTGGATCATCACAAGTCAAGCGCAGTCAAGAAGAGACACAGGTAAGAGCCTCACCAGCCACGAAGAGCACATATACTCACAAAAACACACACACACAAGATGATGTTCAAATGTGGAGCAGCAGCTCTCCGTAGGTGTTGATGATGACAATCGACGATGATGACGGTGTTGATGGTGTTGGTTTGGTGAATTTCCGTCCAACGATAACAACAGCTGTGTGACACGGGTTGCCAGTTGCGTGGGGCCGTAGATGCGTGTCATTTTATGTAAATGCAATTGCAAACTTCCGATACTAAAACGCTCTGGATAGCGCGCACTGGAGTAGCAACAGTACAGCCGCAGAATGCTATAACGTTAGAAGTATAGCGCTAACCACTAGCTTGTCAGTCATTCGATCGGTCGGTTTCACTGTTGCAGCTTAGAGGCGATGTAAAGGAATTTAATCCAAGCAAAACCACATCCGACATCAACGGCAGTGCTGGCAGTGGGAGTGGTAAAGTGTCAAACATTGTTGTGAAACAACAACTGAAGCCACAGGGGGTGGGTTACGATCGATCTTTCATCTCGCTGTTGTCGGTGCAATTGAAGTTGATTAATAGCTCGCAAAAATTGAGAGAAAAAACAGAACTCCATTATGTCTTTGAAGTGGTTTTGCGACAAAAACAACCTTATCGTTATTATTATAACAGGTAGCCGGGCTGGTTAAATATTTACACTTTTGTTGTAAACAGGCGCGAACAAACGAGTGTACGTGTGAGTGTTTTTACTGCCACCGTTTGTTGGAGTGTCAAATATTGCCGGAAACAGTTACCGCAACAAACTGATAGGCCCATCTCCATTGTTGAAGACAGATAGTTACCCCCCAGCCTGCACTAGTAGTAAACAAACTTCAAATTGTCATTGCAGTTTAACTTGATTGTAGCGCTTCTGTTTTTGCAGTGGCGCGCTCTTGCGTTTACGAAATGGATGCTTTTACACACAAATCTAAAAATATCGTTCAACGTGAAATGGTGAGAATTATCAAATACAAATCGAGAGCAAATATTGGCAAAAGCACTTTGACCGGCTCGGTCGATATGCGTGATAAATCATTCATGCTACCACCCATCGTGGAGCCGTAAAGTAACCAGGTTTATTATGCTCCCCCCACTCGTACTGTGCGAGCGATCCCGAAAATGTCTTTCAACAATCTTTTTTAACCGTGACGCGCCGGTACCTATTTGGGAAGTAAAACTTATTTATAGACTATAAACCGCAAACCCCGACGACCCCACATACCACTTACCACAAAGCATTCGGAAAAGGAACCGAAAGTGATAAACGCGTCGACCGCTGCTTCACACACACCCAGCGTTTGACGCAAATAAGAGTGTGCAAGAATAACAAATCGGTTTGCCAAAAGAGTGGACCGGTCGTGCAACGAGTCCCGACCGAAAAACCCGGTAAACCAACAGTGGAACGCGCGGAACTGGGAAGACCCCGGGAATGGTGCTAAAAGATCAGTCAGAGATTTTTGGCCAAAAACAAACCCCACCTCCCACAGACACCGTGTAAAAACATGCCCCGCACTTCGGGGCTCGCTTGATCCCTCGCTTGAAACGGTGGAATGTGTCCCCCACTTCCACCCAATGCATTGGATACCGGCCTGTGCCCGGTTTGTTTTGAACAACCCATCGCAACACGAGAGAGGGTGTCGTGCTGGTCTGTCGACAGTGTTAGCAGAAGACCTTGTCAAGCGTGATCGCACTGCTAAGAGCGCTGCGGCCGACAACCGAAAGCTTTCGCGTCAAGATCGAGGACGCACGGTGTCGAACAGACACCTCCAACAGTTGGGGATTCCCCCGCGGGGTGGATAGTCCGGACAAGAACGTGTGGGAAAAACGCGCGTGATTTGGATCGCTAAAAACTCGGACTCACTTGCCAATCGCCCGTCCCCCGAAACACTTGCGGAATACGGTTGAATGGTGCATTATAGCATGTCGAAGTTTTGAGGACATATTATGGAAACTTTGAGCATGATTAAACTGATACACACACAATGATGGCCTCAAAGAGCGAAAGAAGCCACGTGCCTAAAACCCTCGATCGTTATCGGGTTAAAATCTACCTTGACTTTGAAACACGTCCTGTCGGCAAACAAACAAACAGGTTCGGGTTCTAAAGTGATGCTTTGAGCGGGAGACATAAGCGTGGGGGGAAGCTGTATGATTGATGGCGCGATCATGTGTCTTTCTTTTTTTTTTTTTATTCATTCTTTTCAAGGATAATGGAACGCATTGTATTCTAAATTGGTATGTCATGCATAGAACACCGTGAACGATTCGGTCTTGTTTGATCTAAAGAGCGGTCAAGGTGAGGCCTTTAATGATAACCGAAAACTATTATTTCAAGCACTGATCGCATGCGAACCGAACGGGTCGACGGCGTGTGCCGGATAAACCGGACCTAAAATGCACGTCCCTCCCCACGGTTCTAACCGCTAAAAATGTCAGCTTTAACTATCGAGTGTCAGTCGAACCAATCTAATGGGCACCTCTACCGAACCCACGGGCCAGGTTTGCACCCAGGCGGAAATACCCTCCGAGCAAACCCGTTCCCACCAGGTGTCACCGATACGCCCATGGTCTGGGAATTACCGGGGCAAGGTCAAACCGGCTACCCTTTGGGCTTTGGCGGGCGTGTGCTGGGTCTGGCAAACTTCCCACCCCATTACCAGTGCCCCGTTTTTTCGTAACGCAACACTAACAAAGCCGACCACGCGACCGAATGCCGTGCGCGAGGTGTTTGCGACAATGCTTGACGTGAGTGTGTGCCAAGTGTGGCCGGTTTATGGTTGTTTTACGGGAAGAAAGTGTACGGCTCATTTGCAAACTGCACCAGTTTGATAGTTTAAATTTGTTTTTTTCGGGTGCATTGTACTCTGTACGCTTTTAAGTTACGTTCAATGTCTCACGTAATCAACACAAGAAATGACGTATTTAGAAGACGGCAAAGGACAGCTACGATCAGATAAATCTGTGTCAGCTGCAGCAGACATTAACTGTCTTGATGGTTCCCTTTCGCCATATCAAAGGCAATTATTGCATTACTTTTATTCCTTTAAAACACATAAGAAACTCATGAACATTGCTTCATAAAAGCCATAAACCAACAAGAATATAATAAGCGTAATGTATGTCCGTTCGGCAAAGCATTGTGCTCAGCTTCCACTCGTAAGATTGGACGAAATCTTATTCGCCTGCATTTAATGGCCAACGCTCGCTGAAACTGCTCAGCATAGCGCCACGGATCCTTTACGATCCTTTTCGTGCTGATCGTTCCGTTTGGCTTATCGCTACGAAATGAAAGTCCCCGAATACTTGACTTGCTCTGCATACACCACTAATCGAGCCGCGTCCCGCTCGCTACCAGGGACGGCTTAAAATGACCGACCCATAATAACTGGGAGGAGGCTTTTTCTTCGTTTTGTTGAACCAATAAGCTCGATCGACTGGTTGATCTTGCTGCCAAACAGCTTATTAGCGTTAATTTCGTCCCACCGCACTGTGCTCCCCGTCTTCTTCGATTGTCAATAAACCCGATTTGCCCTGCAGGGTTCGATCACGATCAATGAACGGTTCGCAAAACGCAAGTGTTGATGGGAAGCTACGCAATGAGAGACAACGTCAAACCGGAGGCACGCCAGCTCCAAGGGATTCCCATGTATTGTGTTTCTTAAGGGAATATTCCAGGCGCGTTTACTTTGGCACAGCAATACTTTTAGCAATTATTTCTCATTTTATTGTCTTAGCATAGCTTTACATGGAAAGGCCTTTGCAGAAGATAGAAGCTGTTCGCAGATCTGCACCGGCAAACAGCAATAAAACATCACAAACACACACACACACACACACAAACAACGATCGGTTTTTATGGACCTTGCATCCGTCTTGTGGTGTTTTGTTGTGTTTTGAAGATCGTTTCGAGTGGTTGCCATTCCATCCAGGAAGTGGAAGCATCCGAACCGGTACCGTAGGGTGCTGCTGCAGACGTCTGTATGACCAAACTGGTAAGCCGGTTAACCTTGGGCTTTGGAAAACATTCCCCTCCGGGCGTTGATTGTGCGGTCTTCAGATTGCATGCAAGCGGAACCACTCCGAGCCGTGATTCTAATATCTTGGACGGATTGTCTTCCCGAAACTGCCAAACGCCCCAAGCACTATGGCGCCACATGCGCCAAGATAAATTCTGCACCATGTGGAAGAACATCAGTCGATGATGGCGTGGGAAGTCTTCATAGACCAGCAAGTTGATCGCTTAGTACCGTCTCACTTGCCAGTAGCAGACTCGATCTGTTCGAGTACAAATTGATTAAAATTGTTCGAGAAGTAACGAACTTCCCATTTTGATATGAGACCCCATCTTCTGCTTGCTCTTCGTTGTAAAACATACCACCAAAATTCCCTTGCCATCTCTCACACATCGTCATTCTACTCGGACGGCTCGTCCGTGCGTCAAGTGTATGTTAATAATTTTTGACCCTCATTTTTCAACCGCCAAACACCCTGAGGTGGCGCGTGAACGATGCCAATTTTGCGGCTGATATCTTGATCGCCGACCTACCAGGATTCCTTAACCACACATCTTTTTTTTTTTGGGGCATAAAGGATTGCGCCAAAAGAAAGAAAAAAAAAACCTGCAACACGATGCTACTCACCGTTTTGATGTCCATTTTCCCACACTGCCATGCTCGTCGCACCGTAGAGTGGGGTCGCGCCATTACCCGGCATGAGCGGGCATGAGCAAAACGAGCAACGAAAAACTGCGACGCAAAAGCGAAACACCCAAAGTGGCCTTTCCTTTTCGCCACTTTATCGTCCTGGCCCCGGGGGACGGGATGAAGAGGAGGAGCAGGAAAGGATGACTGAAGCAGCACAAGAAACTCGTGCTTAAGCTCAATAAAATCCCCGCAATTCCGACTCAATTTTTGCTTGTTGCTGCTCAAACCAAACTAGAGATGTTGTGCCATTCACAACGCCAAATCCGTGCTGTTTATTATTTGCCAAACAACTTGAGTTTATTGGACGGATTTCTTGGGTTTTTTTTTTCAAGTTATTTTTTTCCCGTTTGGCAAGGTATGGATTTGAAAGCAAAGATGAATTTATTGCGGTTGACTTAGTTTTTTGCAGTTTTTTTTGACGACATCAACACCGAAAATGATCTTTCTTTGATGATCATTTGATCAAGTGAAGAAACGATGGTCTATAAAGTAATCATTAATTGTTTTTTTCTGTGCTGCGATCTTGCTTAACAAATATAACATATCAAATTCGGAAGCAAACTGAACAATTTGCAAAAAAAATAATACAAAAATCAAACCCTTCTACGACAACCATACCATGCAAATTGCAAAATGCGTTCGATCGTTTCTGTTTCTTGTTCGCCATGGCATATTCTTCCGCTAATAGCTTACCTTCAAGCCGTCACAAAATTACCCTGCATGCTTCACACACGCATACACACTTACAGCTGTACAGTAGCCAACATCAGCGCCAGCTGCGTACACACCTAGCTGATCATCAACTTTTCAATTGGCCCATGGTGCGATCGTTGCTATCCAGTTTGAGCCGGTTTTTCGAGCGCTGGCTCGTTCGTGAATATTTATGATCTTTTCTGTCGCATCTCCTCCTGCCCACAAAAACCCACCCCTAAACGCTTTCGGCAAGCGATTGATCATATCATCAAATTGTTAGCCGGGGGGAGGGGGGTTGTGTGCGTGTGTGTGTTTTTTAGCTTCTCTTTTTTTGAATGGCGAAAGTAATGGCGCAGTTTTCCGTTTTTTTTGTTAGTTTTGGAGTGCTTAATGCGTCACACCGGTTTATATTGTAGAATTGTTATTGTTTGACTGTTGAACAGATGTTCCTAATCAATTTGGATATTTTTAAAATTTTATTATTTTATTTTGTTTGTCATAAGGAAGGCCATATGGTTCTTTATTATTTTTTTATAAGTCTCTAATTTGACTTAATTTTATTGAATTTAAGCTCGACAAGCACATTAACAGACCGACAACGGATGCGTTTTTTTTTCTTGCTTCAGTCTGACTTCATCGAATGCTGTATATGCTAATAAGTGACCAACCCGACCATCCGCCCCGAAACCGACCGTCTGCTTGTGTGCCTTGAGCTCATTGGCGGTACCTTACGTATGATTATTACTCATGAGCGGCCGCACACACCGCAAAAAAAGAGTTAAAACGCCCGAGGCGGTAAAGATTTGGTGCAAAGTTGCGTTCGGTGCCACCGTGCGACATGTACGGGCAAATACATAACGCAACACGCCCTCCTAACCACCGAATTGGCACAAAGTGTGAACGGCGATCCCGCTGGCGGGGCCTGTGAAGTTTGGTGTGTCGGTGCAATACAAGACCGAGCTTGGCTACAATGTTGCATTTTGCGGTCATGACTTTTCGCACTGGGCGTAGGTTGGACACCATTTTTTAAGGTGTTTTGCCCAAATCTTTGCAATGACTGGTTTGACGACCTTCAGTATTTGTAATAGGTGAAAGCAGCTCCAACACCTAAGCAACGACTAGTTGCACAAGCACTTGCTTGTGTTGATTTCCTCACAAGAGGGGGGAGTGGGAAAGCGGAAACAATAAACCTTTATTTTGATCTTCTTTTTTATACAATTCATACTCAACTTCAACAGTTCATACCATCTCACCCTCCATGGGCGGTCTGTTTATTCATCTTTTGTTTGAGTTGATGCGCTATGACGAATGGTGTGCGCAGTGTGTACCTTTATCACGTTCAACAAATGCCGCTTACTGTGCCCGGGGTGTAATCCAGTGTCAAGCTTCGGCAAATACAGTCAGTTCAAGCTACTGTTTCGTGCGAGTCTAACAACGCCTATTCTCCAAAAGCGCAATCTGATCGCACAATTGTATCACATTCTCATACAAAGCGTCATTCGTAGCGTTGGCGGCTTCTACCGCCACAGTGCCTTGCAAAAAGATGGTTTATAGATTTGAGGTTGATTGACATTTGCATCTCTATCGTACCGGGACAGTTTTTGCATGATAAAAGACCTCATCCACGTGCAGTGCAATGCACTGGTCGTAGTAATAATAGAACCAAAGGTCGCCAGTTTTCATAGTCCAATGTTAATGTCACGAGGGGCTAGAAGTAAATGTGACCGATTGCTGCCCGTTAGTCCCGGCATTAGCTTTGCAGTAATTAAGCAAACGGACGCTCTTGAACGCTCTACCAATGGTGTCGTCGCGTGCGTCCAACTGCAACCGGCTATGCGCAATCCTGTGCTCGTTGAATCAGCTGTAGCCCGTCCCGTTTCCTGTCCCAACCCTCCCGGAATGCATAATGGAACGCGCCGCAACGCGTACTGCACTTGCGCGTGATTATTCAATTGTTTAGCCAAGCGAAAGAGCCACGAGAGCCGCTGCAGCAGCCGACGCGCGTGGAGCGTCTTGGTGTCTGTGGCGGTGGCGCAACGGGTCGGGTGGGTGTTCTCCACTTTGAAGCGCCTTGATTGGTGAGCGACCGGCTGGTAACCGAATAATAACAGGATGCGTTCGGTGGAATTAGGAGCGATCAGCGCAATTGAATTAGCGCAGAACGAGGTACCGCTCCCCCGCCCTCAACGGTTCGGTTGTCGAAGGTCGGTTAAACGGATAAAACAGATTTCCTGCTCGACGGGCACTCGTTCGCCACGTGTCCAGTCGATCGTGATCGCATTTCGCATAGGACCGTGGGTTGGTGGGTGGCAATGCTCGGTGGGAGTGGTCAACTGAATTTTATTATCATCGTGAATTGAATTGTTCCGCAAGGGATCTGAACCAGTTCTGCGGTAGTAACTCCCGCTTGCTGGGACGAGTGGTTTTGGTACGAATTGAACCACACGCCCTCTCTCTGTATCACACACATACATACACACACTAATTCGATGCAGCTCACGCCCATGTCCTGACGGATTACAGCCATTCTAAAACATTGTTGGGCACAACAATCTCAATGGACCGGTTCTTGCGACCCGGAGCCTATCGATCCGGATCCGTTCAGCTGAACTGGATTGACATAGCGACATGCGAGCAATAAATCATTAATCGAGTGCTCTCGATTTCTAGCCACGCCGCTTGACCTTCAGCCGGCAGGGGCAGCGTAACAAAACGAATCTAATAGCCAGTTCTACCTAGGCGATGGTCCACAACTGGCGCGCAGCTTCGTGTTGCTTTTTTGTCGTCTGATTTTACTTATCAATAAAGCTATCATTGGCCTAGACAGCATCCGTTCAAAGCAGAACCGAGTGTTACTGATGATGATGATGACGAAGCGAAAATTGACAACTGAATCGCCTGCTCACTCGAGCATTGGGATCGGGATGGAGGGGTGTTGGCATCTCGACCGTGCCTGTCTATTTCTATGATTTCACACCCCCACGGTCTGGTTGATAAAAGGTGATAACACTTATCAAACACCTTATTTTTCATCAAAACATCGGCATACGCCGCATCGGAAGCGCAAATATTTTTTATTTGTTTACATTTTTCGATTGGCTTTCTTCTAAGCTTAAGTTTATTTAGGCTTTTTAAAAGCTCAAGATGGTTGTTTTTTGACCTTGATGCTTCGAAAGGCGGAATACAACAAGGAGATGTGCTCGTTGTTGTTTTGTTGGAACAAGAATTGGAAAGTAAATGTTTTCTTTCGGATTTTGGTTTGTATAGTGCTTCTGGAATCTTTTGTAATGTTTAAATCATATGGCCTCTTCAGTGATGAGTTGAAATGATGAGTCAAGAATCGAAGATTTAAAAAGTTATTTATGTTTATAGATTAGATTCTCTCTTTAGAATGTCCTACTTTTTTAAAGAAAAACAAAGCAAAGAAATAAAAAGTACACCCAACGGGCATTTGTAATTCATGTCATAGCCCAAGGAACATTTTAAATCTCATCATAGTTTTAACGATGTTGCTACGGTTATTTCAGTAAGCCTTCCTTTTTTTCATTTGAAAGTCGTGTATGACCTCATAAGACTAAAATAAAACTAACTTAAGACTGAAAGGGCCCATCTACAGAACTCTGTTAAGACTACTAGTTAAAAAAATTTCTAGACCTTTAAAACGTGAGGGGCAAATAAACTATCAAAATAACAACATATTTCTATGGATATGTTCTTGAGATGGCAATGAAGCATTGAATATGAAGTCATAATAATGGTTGAGAGTCATTTGCGTATATTTATGTTGCATTGATATTTTCTCTGATGATCTCGCTCGCGTACGAGTAGAAATCCATGCCAAGAAAATTTCACTGTTGAAATATATTATAATAATTTGAAAAATATCAAAGCGCCTCAGTAATATGCACCTTTTTAGTTTAAAAATAAGTTATTTAAAAAAATACAGATTCGTTTTAAACGCCCTCACTTTGCACCAAAATGAGTATCATAAAAACATGAGGTGAAGGTCGTTTTGGAAATTGCCATTTTTTTCTATTTGTCATGTAATTTGTCATTCTATTTGTCATGAATTTGTTTATCAAAATATCAACATGGCTGACACATATTGAACAGACAAATGAACAATCGTATTAATAAAAATGGATTCCATTGGCTTAAGATCAGAAGGACTTTCCTGATCACAAGTTCACTTAATTTGTAGTGCAATATGTGTGACTAAGATCTTTTTAAACAGCACATAGCTTTAGCAAGCGCTTCTGCAGACTAATAAGTTCTCCTAAGTACGAATCTCCTCGTACAGGCAGTGACAGAGATACGCGGAATCTGGTGGTAAATATGCGCTTACATAATCGCGATTTTCTCAGTTCTATTCATTTTTATTTATTAATAGAATTAGACATATATCGAATAATCTTTGCAGGGGATAAAAACCATCCACTGCCAGCAAAAGGAAAATAAAATTAAATGTTGTTTGGCTGAAAATCCCAAAATACTATTTACGCAGAAGTTAGAAATACTCAGCTCATCAACGTTTTTTGTTAATAGCATATTTCAGGTACAACCTGTATAGCCTGTTTCAAGTTCCCCTCGCCCAAGACTTAATATGCATTTAATAAGATCTATTGATATTGATGCCTTAGTCTTAAATAACAAGTTTTGAAACGTGCTTAAGAATACATTTACAGGTTGATTAAAGCCAGCAATCAAAACTCCAATTTTAGTTTTAACAGACAGTCTTATAAGCGACTTCAGAACGTTTTAAAGGTTTAACAACTTTAAACACTGTTAAGCATCTTCAAAAAACATGTTAAAACTATATAGCTAAGTACACTCATAGTAAAAAATGCTTAAGACATGTTTAAGTGCAAAAGGTATTGGAAATGTTTCTTGGGGTCATTCATATCGTTCTACTATAAGAAGAAAGGAAATATGCCATTTTGAAGGCAAATCCATATCACGGCAGCAAAATATACTTACAGCCATAGTTTAGTGGACAAAGTAGTTCTAGTCGAAAAGATGGCGAGATTCACATTAATTGTTTTAGAGCCCTGAATCTGATTCAGAATCGTCTAGGGATGAACATTACTTCACGTAGCTGGCTATATCGCTTAAATATTTTATTTACTCGATTTACAATACTTTAGTTGCTGTCATAAACTTGCAAAGTGTATCACATGAACTCTGCTAATATCATCATCTTCCTCCTGATAACAGAGCCATCTTCAAGCCATTCTTTACTTTTACAACCCTTCACTTTATCTACTGTTGTTAATTTCCATAAACTTTACGAACATAGTAAACCTTCCGTGCTACTTTGGCCATTAGCTGGGTAATTCCCAAACCACTCGCCGGGTCACAGTATTTACTCAGCAACACTCCTCCATCGCCAAATTTTGGCTGCGTCACAGTTTGTTTTTATTGTTAGTACAACACTGAGCATTGTTTGTGTACAATTTTGTCCCAAAAAACCCCTCCCCATGTCCTGTTCGGCGTAATTCATCAGCATTCCTCTTTCATTAGCTCGCAGCCGGTTACGATAATAAGCGATAATCAGCCTTCAGCCAGTGATGCTAATTAGTTGAGTTGCATTTTTCCTTTTTTTTTTGCAGCCCTACACGATGACGGTTGATAAAGGCCACACCAATACCGCGTTCGTCGGCGACGAAGCAATCAATGGGTGAGTGTTGCACAATCGGTCAGAGGTCGATCGGTCCCGGCGCGGGTAGAGTCTGAAAATGCATTTCCATTGTTCTGTGTGGTCAATTGCAGCAAGAAACCACCGCAGGCGAAAACGATCGATCCCAACATGTACACGCTGGAGATACAGGAGAAGAAACCCGGCCTAGAGACGGAGTACGATCCGTTCCAGCACCGGCTGGTCGAGCATCCAACGACCAACAACGAAACGCTGATTCATCTGCTGAAGGGCTCGCTCGGCACTGGCATTCTCGCCATGCCGAACGCCTTCCACCATGCCGGGTGGACGGTGGGTGTTGTCGGTACGTTGCTGATCGGGCTCCTCTGTACGTACTGCATCCACCTGCTGATCAAGGCGGAGTACGAGCTGTGCAAGCGGAAACGAGTGCCGAGTCTGAACTATCCAGCCGTTACGCAGACGGCCCTGCTGGAGGGTCCGGACGCACTGAAGCCACTGTCCAAAATCATTATGTAAGTCATCTGTGTGAGTGCGATCGAGCCGAAGTTCCTCGGTGCAGGATATAACACATGTCTGGTCTTTTTCTCCCACAGCCACGTGGTGAACGTGTTTCTGCTGATCTATCAGCTCGGCACGTGCTGCGTGTACGTCGTGTTCGTGTCTTCGAACATTAAAGCCATCGCCGATTACTACACCGAAACGGACACCGACGTGCGGTTGTACATGCTGATCATTCTTCTGCCTCTGATCCTGATCAACTGGGTCGGTAAAGCAACGTGCCAGCGGGTTCACTCCCTGCTCTTTGTACTCAAACGCATACTAATCCAATTGTTCGTTTCTTTCTTCCGTCCCTTCTGGCTTGTGCTTGGCTCTTTTGTGCAGGTTAGAAATTTGAAATTTTTGGCACCCTTCTCGACGATCGCTAATTTTGTCACGCTCGTCTCGTTCGGCATCATCCTGTACTACATCTTCCGCGAGCCCATCTCGTTCGAGAACCGCGACCAGGTCGGCACGATGAGCGGATTCGCGCTGTTCTTCGGCACTGTGCTGTTTGCACTGGAAGCTATCGGTGTGGTGAGTATGATGCTTATAGTTGGGCTGGGGAGGATCAGGTCAACTGACACGCTTCTCCGTTTTGCAGATTCTGCCGCTGGAGAATGAGATGAAAACGCCCAAGAAGTTCGGAGGAAACTTTGGTGTGCTGAACAAGGCCATGATCCTGATCGTGACGCTGTACGTTGGTATGGGCTTCTTCGGGTATTTGAACTACGGTTCGGCTATTAAGGGATCGATCACGCTTAACCTACCCGAGGAAGAAATGTAAGTGTTTGCAAAAAGATAAAGTTTGTTAGCGATTGATCCAATATCACTCTTACTCGCTTACCAACAGCTTGGCGCAGTGTGTTAAGGGAATGTTAGCTTTCGCCATCTACATCACGCACGGATTGGCGTGCTACGTCGCGATAGACATCACCTGGAACGACTACCTGAAGAAGAACCTAGGTGACTCTCCACGAAGCGTCTTTTACGAGTACATCGCCCGAACGGTGCTGGTGTTAATCACATGTAAGTACGAGTACTATTGAAGTGCATCGTTCGAACATCTGTCTAACAAACGTCCGCTTGCTCCTCGTTACAGTCCTGCTGGCAGTGGCCATTCCCAATCTGGAACTGTTCATCTCGCTGTTCGGTGCCCTCTGTCTTTCTGCACTGGGCATTGCCTTCCCCGCGCTCATTGAAACCTGCACCTACTGGCACTATCGGAAGGGCATGGCCAAGGTGTGGATGGTTGTGAGGAACAGCGTTATCGGTGTGGTCGCTATACTGGGACTAGTGATCGGTACGTCGACCAGCATGATCGAAATCATTCACACCTTCGGTCACGACGATTGAGGCTTGCGCGGCTGTGTGCGCTAGCAATCAGCGCGCAGAGCAGCGAAAATCAACATCCGCAACCAACATGAAGTATTGATTCGCCATCTTTTCACTCCATCATTACAAATAAGTATTATTCGACACGTAAACAGCGCACCTGGCGACAGGGAGAAAGTGCACTTTTCAGCAGTAGCGTAGTGAGGGATGAACAGACAGAGGGAGTGAGAGAGAAAAGAGAGAAAGGCATAAATGACGCGTGTGAGGAGAGATGTGAAATGTTAAAGCCATAACCATTCCTATGAGCAGTGTGTTGAGGAGTCTAGGCAAAGTAAGGGGTAGCGCTCGGACTACTATTGCTGCTGCTACTACTACTACTACTACAACCATGCTGCTCCTGATCTCCTGATCTTGATGGCAGGCGGTGGCTACCAGTCTGGCCGTCCATCTGCCCGCCAGCTGTTCGATCGTTACTGTCATATGTGCTTTTGTGTTTAAAGTGTTGTTGTTCACACAATTCATTCGATGTTTCCTATGATCGCAACGATCGCAACTGTGAAGCGGTGGATTACGCACAAGAAGCCCACCTGGACGAACGTATGTATCTGTAAGACTAGCTAAGCTAAGTGAAATGATCGAAACCGTAATTTGAAAACTTGTGTACATAGCGTAAGTGAAGCTGCAATAAACCCATATTTTAAACAAATTATGTAAACATTTTTTCGTATAGCAACTCTGTATGATTTTTTTTAAATAATGCTGATTTCAAGCATCGTTTTTGTGAATATATTTAACCACTTGTGGATATATTTAATCAAGAATTTGGAACCTCAATTGTTTATGTTGTACAACTGCTAATACCGATCTGCCGATCAATCCTTCTCTAAGCGTGACCGAAAATAACCGTTACCACATGCAGGATTGCCACTCACACAGTTGTAAGTGGCTTACATTACCACTGTGCAACCTTGTTGGACATAAGTCAATATTGATTTATTTTTATTTTATTCAAGAATATTTACAGTTTCAGTATCCTCCATCCAGCACTACACCATTCAACAAATCATAATTGTTTCTCGTTAAATGACACAGCATACGTTTTGAAAGAAATGCTCAAAGAACGTCATAGATGTAGCTCTATACTTTCAATATATTGTTTTATTTTGCACACTCAAGATCATTAGCAGCTGGACCAGACATAGATGTGCTAAAATTGTTGCATGAAATAAAAATAATAGACTACAGATAATAATGAAAAAATAAACAATAAGTAAAATAAAAAATATTGCATCAATGAGATTAATAAATTTCTTCTTATTTCTTATGTGTACATTATTTCTTTAGTTTGGTGGTTTCATGGTTTGCCAAAGTTATTATGTTATTTTGTTATGCTTCCCTTTATTTATTCATTCCACAATTTATAAAGTGATACTAAAACAATATCTTTGCTTCAGAAAATTCTGAGACAATACTAATAAATCGTGAGAACGATTCAAAAATATTTGAGAAATGATCAATAGATCGTATGATAAATCCAATAAATCCCGGAAAGCAATCAAACAAATCTGGGGGGAACTGTATCATCAGTTGCACCCCAAATGTTATAAAAGTAGACAGTTTTCAGTAAAACAAAACTATGTCCCTTCTATACAACAGAAAATGCAAATTCTGTTTTTTTTAATGAGTAACACTATATAAAATAAAAGATGAATTAAATATTTTTTAATTTATTTGACTGTCGTGATTTGTATGCACGATAGGGCAGGCCTATATTTTTGGGTATCAATGGCTATCACATACGGGGCTGGGTATTCAAAATCGGACATTTCAAATTCGGACGCTCTTCCTACCATGAAGAACTTCATCATTTTCTCCCCGTTATTTTTATGTAAAAGTTAGTTTTTAAATTCTTATTTCATATTCCCGTGAAGAAAGGTAATAAAAGAAGCTCAATGCACAGTTTTCATGACGGTTTATAATTCTAGGAAATTGATTTATGGATCGCAAAGTAGGAAGAGGGCCCGGACTCTGATGTGAATTTTTAAATATCCTGATTTTAAATACCCATCACTGCAGATATAAAAGCCAGGGCTTGATAGTAGTATATTTTAATGACATCGAAAATCAACATTCAAATGTCCATGATATTTTGCAACAAGAGCAAACATTAATTCTACTTATTTTCTATATGATTTTTGCAAAACATCATTATTAAACAATTAAATTTATAATTTATTGCGAAAATAATGTATTTATTTATTCTTGATTCAGTATCTGACCTCCATGACCTACATACATCACATTAAGTTAAATGACCTCCAACTAAGTCTTTTTATGATGTTGAGCTATATAAAAAATATCTTTTAATCGTAAACATTTTGTAAAATCGAAGGACACGTAAATTACACTTGAATAAAGATTAAAAGTTTTGTACATCAGAACCAAAGCATCTCTGACACAATTCAAATGAGAACTTTAGTCAATTTATAAAAATGGTTTGTTTCTTACATGTCTACTCGGGACGTACATATTGACGAAAGACAACAATGTAGGTGCAGCTATGTGACCAGTCAGTACTATAAAAACAAACCTGCACAGAGCAATTACTCTTCTGTTCTGTGATGTGTCCAAACCTAAAAGCTGAAAATGGTGAAATATTATCAGTTATGAGTAATAAGTAATAAGAAAGTAATGAAAAAAGCAATCGGTACATTGATTTATGTTTACCGCATATTCTAAAATAATATATTTCAAAACTACCGCTACATATTAACATAAATTTATTTTAGTTTTTATTTAATTACATCTTAACCAAAATTAATTTGAATCATTAATGGTGCAAAGTTTGTTTCAGATTAAAAAAAATGTTAATATAAACCATCAGAAATAGTATCAAGGTATATTATGAGTGTAGTTAGTAAAAACTTGTTGTGCAAGCTTAAAGCATGATTGCTATTGGACTGTAAGCTTATACCATGCCTAAATTGAACTGAATTGAATAAAACCGTGTCGATAAATAAAATAACGATTTACCTCACACAAAGCCCCTGTTAGTATGCAATCGTTGAACATCGTTGACGAGTAGAAATTGTTCCTGATGCAAGTACACATTTGTACTAAAAGTAACAGGTCTTTAGCATCTCTACTAAAATACCCTTTATAAAAATATAGCTAGAAATACAAAATACAGTTGGCATCGTAAAATACAATCAACAGTTTTAAAAACATCTAAAACACACTCATCAATGAAATAAGCGAAAACAACATTTACGCTACACACTGTACACCGTAGGTGGAAGCGTACAAGTGTGCGTGAACGACGCGGTTCTTGCAAGCCCGCCCGCAACTCATCGAATGAATGAGCGCAAAGCAGCCGCGTCAGTCAGTTCACGAACGACCAGGCGTCCGCTTCGAGAGAGAGGAGACGCCTCCGTCCGTCTGTGCTAGTGACTGTGTGTGGAAGGTATTAGTGACCGGGCAAAAGGATACATACGCGAATAGTTTGTGTTGCTCGCTGTTTTGTGCCCTCCTCACCCTACTGACTGCACTTCCGGTGCAAAGTGGCCGTACGAGGGGTGTGTATTTTACGTTTATTTGTACCGATCCTTACATTCTTCGTTAAGCACGCGTACTTTATGGTGTTTTCCGTGCCCCGTGGACATCACACCCGGACCCGGATCTGCAGCACGCAGTTTTGCCCATGGGTAGAGTGGTGCGTTGTATTTGGTACCATACGTCACTGTTAGTTCGTTATGGTGCTTGGGCGGACTGCAAGGACATTGGCACGCTTTGACACGTTACATAATTTCCAACTGCATTTGCGGTGCATTCCGGTTATCTTTTTTTTCTCTTCTATGCTGCTTAGCATTCCTGTGTGAGTTATTTTCCCATCGCTCTCGAGTGGGAGCTATGTGCCAGAAATGCACGTGAATGAAAAGATGGTAGAATATATATAGATTAAATCTTCGCGACGGCTGTATCACTGCGGGACAATCCAAACAGTATGGTGGTTGGGCTGAGGTGACGAGAAATCGCTTGCAGCGAGCTCAAGCATGAGTGTTTGCAAATAGTGCATGAAAATGTTGCAATTTCTCATTTCCCTAACGAATGTGTTGGTTTGTGTCGCGGCAAAACGACATGCGACGAAACAAGCAGGTGACCAGGAGGGTTCATTCTCGTAAATCGGAAGATACAGAAACAGAAAAAGAAGAAACCGGACAGCACGTGAAGCGAACCACACACGCTGTAAAGTGAAAATTCGGTGTGGGTGGGCGAGCGTACACCTTCCCTGTGTCTGCGCAAGCAAAGGGCAAACTCACCAATACTAAGAACGGCCTCGGAAGATGGCTACGAGATGTTGCCGGGAGCGCACATCACCACGGATGGGATGCGAGGACGAGATGTGACGCCTGACTGCTGTTGTTGTTTGTTTGTGTGAGCTCGGGCGGGAAATCAGATAAACATTACGCGACGGAAACCAGCTCGCTCGTTTGTTGCTTCCATGGCTGTCGAGGTTTTGATGGCAAATTAATTTGTCCTTCATTTTTCGCCTATCATATTTAGCAAATTTCGCTGAAGAATTAGGTAGGCGATAACAATGCTATAAGAGAACAACGGGCAATTAAATGATTCAAGAATTAAGAAATGTTTTTTAATCAATTAAACAATTAAGATGATTTTGACAGTCTTTGTTGAATAAAATGCTATTTAAGATATTCCTATTTACGAATGGACTAACAACATGCTGTTTAGTAAATGAGTCAGCTAGTCCTTGCTCGGAAGGTGCACGTTGTTAAGCAGTGTTCTTAACGAATTTCGCCTAATTTTAAATCATTTCGCTTACTTTAACACAATCAAAGCAACCATCGAGTTCTCACCGTCACGCGCTTAAAATGTTTGTCCATTGTTTACACAATTGTTGGTGCCGTGCAAGATCATTGAGACAGAAAAAGATTGTTGGTAAGAAACATCAATTATGTACACAAACCTTGAAAGTGTTCAAAAATCCATAAGCATCTACCCTTTGACCCAAAACATCCAACATGCATTTCAAGTTTTTTTGCGAAGGTCAACATCAACCCTCCAATCAATACCGGTTCTATCCGTATCCAACGGGAAATTTGCACTGACATCATTAGAGGCGCCATTGTTGGGAACGAAGCCTGCTACCTGTTATCTAGGGCGCTTGCTACGATTACCTGTGTAGAAGGCCTGACAAACATCTTCAAGGCTATTGACAGGCGGGAAGTTAGTTTGCCCTTGCAGGGACGCTCAACAAGAATCAACAAGTGACGCAGCTCCTCAGTACTACCATCTTGTGAAAATCTGGTCAGGAAAAATAACTAATAATGCCGGATGCACCACGAAGCGCAACAAAACTTTGCCAAACGCTTGCGAACTGCGCCAAGGGAACTAAAAATAGTGCACACACGCTCCCGGTTCAATTGAAGCACTTATTGACGGTATGTAGAACCTTCAATCATCCATCAGGGTGGAGTTTTTAGTTGCCGTAGAAACGTACTGAACTGTTACGAGATGCAATGAAAATTAAAGCTCTGCGCCGGCTGCACACGCCTGACACTACCAACTACAGTCCGATTCTAGCGTATCGCCGTAATCAATGACGTAAAGCGAGCTGAGAAGAAATCGAGACCAACGGGCGCACACAATTGCAATAAGGGCACAAACAATTTCTTTCAATTTACAACCACCGTCACCTAGTACAAGTGCGCAACACCCAGCCCATCCCCAGACTCTGGTCTGTCTCACAAACACACCATCCTTTAGGGCAAACCCGATGGAGGCACGTCTTGTCTCGAGCAACACTGACACCCTTGTTGCCACTTTGACCGTGTCGTGTTAAAAGCATCGTTCAACCATCATCCTCCGCCCATCCCCTTTCAACCACTTTTGGACTTCACCCTACTATTGCTTCAGGAGGCCAATCTTCGCTCCTGCCCATGCTTGCGCTCAGATGGCCGTCGACCGTCGTCGTAAGCGGAAGTGAACCAACTCATTTGGTGCTGGATTTAAAGTGTTGGTTCTTGCGGTGTAGTTGCATCGTGTGTTCAAGTGTTTATTCAAGGGGCCAGGGATAAGGCTCAATCACTTTACTGGTGCGTTGTAGATCCATGTGTAATGTGTACATATCTTAATTAACTGTTAGTGAGGATACGTACGGTTTCAAAAAGTCATAAATGAGGAATCGTGCGAAATCGAACCAGGAGTTGTATGTGTGCCTAAATACTAATGCTGCTGTTTGCAAGGAACTATTCTGCGTAGTTTATCTGTGTTTGCCTTAACGATAAACTAATCGGATATAAATTTACGTGTGGACTCTTGATAAGTATCACGTAAAAGCACCTAACCGGTTCAGAATTATAATATTATAATTTTATTGTTTTTCGTCAATTGCTGAAATAAGGTAGCTGCTGTGTAGTGCAATTCAACAGCAATTAAATTAGGCTATTGAAGTAAATGGGATAAAGGCTGCAATAGGTGTTGGAATGCAAATCACATCTGTAGTGGTTTTCAGTTTTTCTTATTTCAACATACATTCGGGGTTTTTTTTTTGTATTTTTTTAACAAAAATACTTTAATTCGAAGTCAAACAATTGATTGTATTTCTGTTTGAGTATACGATCGAATGTTTTATCTTCGAGGTAATCTAATTTACATCAAATGAGCCTCTCTTTCCTCCTGAATAATAAAAAGAGCCTCTTTAGACGACATAGAATTAATGTCTCTAATCAGTAAAAACTAATAAAAGTAACTAATGGTAATTGTCGTACACTAGGGCCAAATTTTGATCTGCGCGCATTTTGTGGTCAGACCCAATTTGTAGACAAGATCTTCTTCTTCTATTTGGCGTAACGTCCTACGCGGACATTCAGGCTGATACAGGCTTTCGAAACTTAATTCATTACCACGCAGCCGGATAGTCAAATCCTTGCTACGGGGGGACGGTCCATTCTAGGCTTGAAGCCATGACGGGCATGTTATTGAATCGTTCGAGTTGACGACTGTACCACTGGACCGCCCCAGACAAGGAGACAAGATGTACATTCGAATAAATCTTGAAATACTTTTCCAATCTAACAATTAAAGAATTTTATGCTTCATTAGCTTGGCTTTACTTACTTTGACTACTCGCTTTGATCGTTCCCGCTTCGAAGATCTGATCAACTGATCGAAGATTGATCATGGTTACGGTTGTCATTAGATGATAGATTGGGTTAGATGGATAATAAAAAGGCCAATCCAGTGTAAGAAGCCTTACTATTTTTTTATTAATAAGTGCAGGCAGGCTTATTAACATATTCCAAAGCTGACAAATAACTGCATTTCACGTAGCTGTATAGTTATATTTGTTAAAACAATAATCATCTACACTTACTTTTAACTTCTGTATTGGACAGAACATTTATTGATTCAAGGCAATATCACTCAATCAATCCTAAATGCTAAATCATAAAGGAAAAGATGTGCAAACTTAGCATTTCTTACGTAACATAATGCAATGTAATGCAGAAAACGTCGAGTGGTACATTGTATCAAATTTCAAAATCTCTCACCTGCCCTTCCGCTCTACCATCCAACAAGGGGTCATCTTCTATATCAACAATGTTTCTATACTTTGATAAAACAATCTCCCCGTTGACGGGGCGGATGAGGTTTTAGCAAACCAGATTGCATCGCGACATTGAGGCTAATTTTGGCAACCACTGGCATGGCATTAACAGTGAACGTTCGCGTTCGTTTTGTTACTATCCTCAGCTCCCAGGTGCCGCCCCAGTGGCCCCGCTCGCGATCGTTGTTAGCCTCTTACCGGTTTGGTTAATCTATTTCAATTAGCGTCAATTCAAGCCGGCTTCACTATGCGCATCGCCGGTGGAAAGTGTTTTACTGCCTGCCCTGACGGGTAGTTGCCGAGCGTTGCCAAAAACCACACACACACACACACACACACACACACCGGACCCGCCCTAGCACCATATGTGTAGCAGTAGAGCAAGAGAGCACATGCATCCAACAACCCACTCCTCCCCAAGGGCCGAGGAATCTTTGCACCGATGACCTAATCGAACCACCTTTGCCCGGTGCAGCTAAGGGTGACTTGGGATGGGCAGAGTACTCTTGGTCAAGATGATGTAGGTTCGATCGGGGATGTTAATGCAAACTAGCGAATTTACGACCATTGAAATGGCACTGCTTTGGAATGTTTACTGGCCATCCTTTCAGCGTGCCAGGGCCGTTTGGAGATGAATGTTTGATTCCGGTACCGCTTTTGCGTTTTACAGAATTACGAACGTGTGTTTCAATTATTAAACCTCCCATATGAGCCCTTTAGCAAACACCATACATCATCAACAAGTTGTCAAGAAGGTCAACCATGTTTCAACTTCAGCTGCGCAACGCACGACGCCTCCCGTTCGCGTAACGTCACGTGAGCTTCTCTCGCGATCGTGCGTGACTATCACAACAAAATACGACTTACAAAAAAACGCAAACAAACGAACTGCAATTGAGATCACTTAACGCTGACTGATTTGTGTTCCAATTGCAGTGCGCAACTCTGGGCGGTACGGAGACACAGTTGTGAACGGCAGGCGTGAAGCGACACACCACAACCAACCCACCCCAAGATGAGCAGCTCGGGCGGAAGTCCCTCGAAGAAGGGCACCACCAGCGTGGACATGCAAATATTCGCCACCAATGGGAACACGATCGTCGACGAGAGCTACGACCCGCATCTGCACCGGAACCGGCCGCACCCGACGACGTGAGTGACACGTAGTGACACCAGCACACGTCCAGGATTGCCATTTCGTTTCGCAACTGTTCACGCTACATTTCCATTCCGCAGCAACTTTGAAACGTTGGTCCACCTGCTGAAGGGATCGCTTGGCACGGGCATTCTCGCGATGCCGCAAGCCTTCTACAATGCGGGATACATCTCCGGCGTGGTGAACACGATCCTGATCGGCATCCTCTGCACGTACTGCCTGCACGTGCTCGTCCAGGCGCAGTACGCCCTGTGCAAGCGGCATCGCGTGCCGATCCTCACCTACCCGATCTCGATGAAGATTGCGCTCGAGGAGGGTCCGGAATGTTTGCGCCGGTTCGCCCCGTACGCTGTGTAAGTACGCTTTTCGAAGAGAGACTTGCCTTACCAGTCCCGGTCTAATCGCTGGACGCGCACTCCATTTCCAGCGTCATCGTGGATGGTTTCATGATCGTCTATCAGCTCGGTATTTGCTGCGTGTACATAGTGTTTGTGGCGACCAACATTAAGCAGGTGAGCGAACCGATCGAACATGCTTTCGTTTCGTGAGCATTCAATGGAAATTGAACCTTTTCGTAGCTGGTGGACTACTACTGGCTCGAGCTGGATGTGAAAATTCACTGTCTGATCCTGCTAGTGCCGCTGATCGGGATCAACATGATCCGGAACCTGAAGGTGTTGGCGCCGTTCTCCACGCTGGCTAACTTGATTACATTCGTCGGTTAGTGTGTGCTCCATTCAGGATAATGCTGCCGGATCATCCGATCAATTACCTGTTTTCCTTACGTTTCCAGGCATTGGATTGATACTGGCCTACATTCTGGACGATGTTCCACCGATCTCCGAACGTCAGCCTGTGGCTGAGTTGGGCAAATTTCCCCTCTTCTTCGGCACAACGCTGTTCGCGCTGGAAGCAGTCGGAGTGGTAAGTCTTCACATTTTGTTTATTTGTTTACATAATAACTGCATGGTCATATAGTTGGCCTAAACACTAACGTATACTTAGGTGCTTTTCAACCAAAACGTGCTAACGGACATAACACACATATGGAACTTTAACGCAAATAGATTCTTGAAAATCTTTGATGAATTTACAGAGGACTTTTATCATTTTTTGAAATTTTACTATTGGTTTTTTTGTATTGAAGATTAACATTTAATGTACTATTCCAAAAGGCATCCGTGATACATTGAACAATTAATCCTGACAGCTTGTAAGAATAGCTAATAATCCTCTCAGACCTATAGATTGCGATGACTCAACACTCTTCAACAGAAGTACACTATTCATTTATTAAACACCAATCACAACTATTCAGATGACTTATAAAGTCAGCCAGTCCGAATACATAC
This sequence comes from Anopheles arabiensis, assembly GCF_016920715.1. NCBI lineage: Eukaryota > Metazoa > Arthropoda > Insecta > Diptera > Culicidae > Anopheles > Anopheles arabiensis. The sequence goes on along the minus strand of NC_053518.1, from coordinate 43,623,141 downwards.
AAAGACACAATTGTGTATACATCGGACATTATCGGTATACATCAGGCAGAAATCTTTAAGCATCATAGATGTACCGTAAAGAGAGGATAAAAGTGGTCCCAGATTTGTTCCTTGAGATACTCCAGATGTTCTCCATTGATTTGAGGGCCCGTTGATGGTTAACAGTGTGTAGAGTAGTGTTGGGTAGATCAGATTCAGATTCACGAACTTGAACGAATTATTGAAATGATTCAATTAATCTAAACCTCGGTTGGAAAGATTCACGAATCTCAAAAGATTCATAAAACTTGAACTTCTAATAATTATTCTTCTTGGCGTAACAACCTACATGGTCATGCCAGCATATAGAGCAACGGCTGTGTCAACCGGTGAAGAATTCCCCTGAAGGAGGGAGTTTTGATTGGTGGAGAGGGGGGGATTTGTTATCAATACCGGAATGTTTGATTTGCTAAGTCCATGCGAGGCTTGGGGATTTATAAATACTTAGAGATTCATCAATCTTTAGGTTTCGAATCTTTCTTGAATCTTTAGGGATTCGATTCGCGAATCGAATCACTCATCGCTGTAAATTCATATGAATGGATCTCAACGAATGGTTCCTGAAACCCAACAGTAGTGTAGAGTAGTCCCGTTAGAGATTCTAGCATCAGGGTAACCCTCTTCTATCCTCTCCCGATCCCCCAATAACCATCATCTACAGGGAGCCTCAACTCTTCTTATCACTTAAGACCCCCGACATCCCGAACCCACCCCTGACTCCCTAATAACCTGGGGACCTCATTATCAACCTTCACACGATAGAATCGACTGATACTGGCTCAAACTTTGCTAGCAGGATGTTTAAGTTGACTCGATCAAAATCTATGTTCAGATCGGTATAAATGAGGTCTATTTTTTTGTTCAGTAGTGAATTAGGTGTTGAGTCATGTGATTATAAATCACTATAAGACCGTTTCTGATCAGTCGCATTCGGAAGAACATTAAGTTGCAATCTTTCTTCACAGATCATAGCGCTGGAAAATAATATGGCCACCCCGAAATCATTCGGCGGCTCGTGCGGTGTACTTAACGTGGGCATGATTGTGATTGTCTTCCTGTACGCCGGCATGGGCTTCCTAGGCTATCTGAAGTACGGCGCTGAATCGGCCGGCAGCATCACGCTCAATCTGCCCCAGGAGGAAATGTAAGTATCCTGGGCCAATATTCCAGTGGACTTGGTGCCTTAAATATTGATCCTATTTCGCTTTTCCGTTCCGTGTTACAGCATGTCCCAATCGATCAGAGTTCTGTTCGCCATAGCCATCTTCATTTCGTACGGCTTGCAATGCTACGTGCCGGTGGACATCATCTGGAACGTGTATCTGGTGGAGAAGTACCGCGACTCCAACAACAAGCTGGTGTACGAGATGTTGGTGCGAATTGTTGTCGTCATTACCACTTGTGAGTAGATGCATTAATCCATACTCAATCCACATGCTAATATACGAACGTCACGATCCTACAGTTCTGCTGGCCGTTGCCATTCCTCGCCTGGGTCTGTTCATCTCGCTGTTCGGTGCATTCTGTCTGTCCGCGCTGGGCATTGCCTTTCCCGCGATCATGGAAATCTGTGTGCTGTGGCCGGATAAGCTGGGCCCGGGCAAGATTACACTCTGGAAGGACATCATTCTGATCGTGTTCGGCATTGTCGGGCTGGTAGCTGGCACGTACACGAGCGTGCGCGATATTATTCTTAGCTTCATGTAAAGCAGCCCGGACCGAGCCGGTAGCTTCTTGCGCAGGCTGCCAGCGTGGCCGCAAGATAGCACAGTACAGGACGACCAAGTAGCTGCAGATCGACTACGCAGAAGAAGAAAAAAAACAAGGGCAACAAACCAAACAGATACTACTTACAGCTATCTTTCCTAGCTAAAAGACGCGGTTGTGCACTAAAGCTTCCTTAGGGTGAGGGCATTTGTTCCGACCGTTCCTTGCTGCACACCGGGCCTGAGCCGGTGCTGAGTGATTCGTCGTACACTGGGTAGTGAAGATTTGTAACATATCATTTGTAGCATCGAACCCAGTAGAAACTATTCATTCGTGTCTGGTTAGCTAGTATTGATTTCAAGCCAAGCAGCCCACAGTACGCAAGCTTGCTCAGGTGTGTAAGGTTTTGCGTTTTCAAAAGCAGATAGCAGAAGTTTAAGCGAGATTGATTTTCAACAAAATAACCGCACAGCAACCTCAAACGGGACTAGGAAGGAAGAAGTGGATGGCTAAGCCTAGTTTAGAGCAGAGTTATAAATTTGCATATCAAAGCCAGCGCGTGGTGTAAGCGTTCTCACGCATTCTTTTTGTAGAAAACGGTGATAGCGATAGCTTTGTACAATCACTCAACGCACCACCACCACTACGATTACGCAGGAAATTGGCGGCTGAGTGGGCCAGCAACGAACTTACTATGTATGTTTATGCTTTACGCGGGGACGCGGCAGCGCTTCCCGCTTCAGAATAAGCAGCAGCGCGACAAGCAAAGCGAGAATAAAGCAAACGAGGGGCGAAATTATGTTTACTTCTTTTTTTATTATAAATAGATCGTTACCATTACACACTACTAGTTTCAGCAGCAGCATCTGCCTCCTTTACTGCGCGCTGTTGAGTGATATGAAAATATATAATTTTCTTCCTTTTACCGTTACACATTCTTCTGTTCGATGGAAATAAGTTCTGATTCTAATGCTACTAACATCTGGGTTATAAATATAGTTTGGGGGGATAATTTGTACACCACCTTCAGGCCGCCGGCCTTGCCAAGCATTGAAGGTGGAGCTATTTTTATATTCAATTTGCTCCGCAGTGGGGGTTTACTGATTCACGCATTTCTTTTTTAAATTGCGAAGTTACGCGGTAACCTCGGTTAGTTAGGGAGGCGTTCTGGGAGAGAGAACCTGTTGCTCTTAGCCCGGTCCCGGTATTATGTTATCAGAACCATGCTACACGCATTTGTTATGGCAGAAATCAAGTCAATCATAAACATATACAGAAAAAAAAACACACGATACCTAATTTGTTACGAAGAAAAAGAAAACAACACTTATTACACCACCTAAAACCCCCCTCTGTGTCCCTTCTTCCTGTTTTTTGCTTAATTCTCTGTGTCTGACACCTGGTTATGCACTGCATTGCTTACACGATCACAGTAGCTATCACATAAATAAAACTAAAATCGCCTTGCCGCTTCCCAACCAAACGATTCGAACTGCGGTTTTGTGACTGCTAAAACAAACGCCTCGCCGCATAAAGGAAAATCGATTTTTGAAGCAATTTCAATACGGAACTGAAACCGATTCCCAGCGCGGCAACCTGTTGCGCTTTTGCGTCACTCGCCAGTTGCGGAAGCCGGTCGTGTTCATTTACGCCTAACGGCCTTACAGAACTACAGCTGATGGTTCGGTATCGTGCTACAAACGTCCGATTGTGAACCATCGCTCGCGGGCTTTAATTCGATGTCGCACACCAGCGAAAAGTGATCGGAAGGATACTGGAAGCTGGGCGTGCGATCCACACCAATCTCCTCGCCGGAAGGGAACATGAGGCAATTTTTCACCTGCAGACAAATGAAAAGGGGAATAATATGGTAAGTTTTTCGGCCATTTTCAAAATTAGTTCAAATTATCTACTCCCCGTTGTACGTACCGTTAGTTTGTCCTTGGAATAAAACACATAATCAATCGTGTGACATACTTCGCCCTCCTCGCGGATCTTCCACGTCGTGTACGGCGGTTCGTATGCCGCCGATTGTTCCGCCTTCGTCCTAACGCCATTCGACAGCCCGCAGTCGTCGGTGGCACTGTGCGCGGATCCAATACTGCTGCGGCTACACCGCTCACCCGACCGCTCAACGACAGTGTTGATTGCGTTCTGATTATTCTCATCCTGCGATTCCTCCGCCAGCAGGTCCGAGTACGCACTGGCCAGCCCGAGCGGTTTATAGTTTAGCACCGTGCTGTAGATGGGTTCGATCGGTTCCGCATTGAAATCGCCGCACAGTATCACCGGCCGATTTTCCGCCACACCGTCGATGAAGTACAGCAGATCCTTGCCCTGCTCGTTCCGCAGCTTCGACAGCAGCGCACCCTTGCGCGCCTTTAAGTGGGTCGTGGTGACGCAAAACTCTTGCTGTGTGTCGAGCGTTCGCAGTACGGCCGCTATCGCCACCTGATTGCTCTGTACGCGCCACACCTCCAGCACGCGGGTGAAGTGGTTGACCATTTCGAGGCGATCTTTCTTGTAAAACACGGCACAGCCGTCCGGTCCGTTGTTGCCGTTTATGTACAGGCAGGGCGAGTCGGGTTTGGGGAAGAACACGCCCTCGTAGTTTTGGGTGCTGAGAATTTTTTGCAGAAATTTAAAATGGTCCACTTCCTAGAGGGCAAACGGTAAGAGTAAACGGTTGGTTAATATCTTCAAGTTTTTCCGCACACACAATGGAATCATCGAACCATACCTGCAGACAGATAATGTCGGGATCGTTTTGTACAATTTCCTCAATCACCTGATACCGCCGGCATTCCCACGTCAGTGCCTCGAGCGGACAGCGCACGAATCCGTCATTGTGCATGCCGAGTGCTGAAAGTAGCGCACGAAACAGAAATTTGCTCGATCAACTCCGCAACAAAGAAATCAATTTAAGTTTGTCTCGTTGTGGCCAAATGATTATTACTCCTACTTACTCTGTGAGAGCATGTTCCATTGGAATATTCGAAGCTGTGTGGCCGTAGCCGATGGTTCGCTGCACGCTGCAAATGATAGGGAAGCTTTGGTTAGATCTTTCCGGTACACAGCGCGGTACCCCGGTCCATCGGTAGCTTACTTTTCGAGATGGAGTCCAGCTGCAGCATTTTGAAGCCGTCCGTCAGATCGCTACCGTTCAAGCGATCGATCGGTTTGAGAAATTTGCGCTTCACCAGCTGGGGACGTTCGTCGCCGCGCGCTATCCGGCAGTAGTCGACCAGATCCGGCACCGACATACCGTCCGTGATTTCCAGCTTATCATCCTGATAGTCCACATTCTTTATTTGCGGCGCTGATGTGAACGAGCCCATTCTGTTGGGAGGGTGAAAGAAGATAAATACGAAAAAAGCATTAGATATTAGTTGTTTCTTTGTCGCATTGCAATTACAGACACACTGATGAGGATTGTACAAAACAAAGGACAACTCTACGATGGTAAGCGACCCACTACCTTTGCAGCATCACCCGCTGTAGATGGCTTTTCTTCAGCGCCCCATTCATTGGCACACCCCCGTGGGAGGGCTTTTCGGTAAGCTGAATTTCACCGCACGGATCTAGCATCGTTTTGCAAACTGAGAGAAGAGAATAGTACACGTCCGAATCTTGCGACCACCAAACCGGCACTAACGCGTACGATCACACTGCACACAGACGAGAGCGTACAACAAAACACCGTTCTTTAACCGATCTAGGATAGCGCCAACGGCCACATTCTATAGCGCCGCGTGCATTGGCGGCGGATCAGGCGTAGATCTTGGCGCGCAAGATGTAGTAATACGATTCAGTGACCCCTTTCAATCATACCGGTTATCACGATGCCGGGAAAGTGTTTGCGTATGTGTGTCTGTTTCTATGAAAGGTAAACTACATCTTTTGCTTAAAATATGTAAATAATAATCACCCCAACCGTGGTGGCACCGCTGTGCCCGTGTAGCGACACAAGTCGGGAAGTCGGGTTCGGAATTCCGGTTTCAACGCAACCAACAACTCGAGCGCGCCAGCTTCCTCTATTTGCAAACAGATAGCCTTTCTACACTGTTTACACGATTCCGGACGTGACAACGTGATAATTTAACAAATTAACAGCCATCCGAAACATTTTGAGATGATTTTATGAAGTCCTTCACTGGGGGAAGTGTTCGATCACGACCCCAAAGATGAACTCCAATTGTTTAAATTGGAGAACATTTAAAATTGTTTGGCTTCTTCTGTAAGCAATTTCGGTGGCGTTTCTACGATCGTACAACTTTTTTACAGTAAAAACAATTACCTCCACAACACCTTCAACGAAGAATTTGCCAACGAAATCAAACCGGCTACAAGACTTCTCATAATACTGCAATACAACAAAAAAAGTAAAACACCAACATGCAATTGGCAGGATTAAAACACAGTTTGAAGGCCAAGGCAAAACAAGTGGCCGAAGCGGGTGTGCCTGTGTGTATTTCCCTTTTAAAGGTGAGCTGTAAACAACATTTACTTGCTCCTGCCGTCCCCTGCTGTTTGATCGATGAAATGGAAGAGTTTTTCATGAAAGTATGGAATGTGGGTTCTTTTTTTCTTTTTTCTATAAAAAAAATCACACACGCAAAAAGTGATCGCCGTCGCGGGGTCGTTGACGAGCGTATTTTTTCTTCGATCACACTGTGCCAACACCGCGACCGCGGCATGAATTCGCAACAAAACACAACAGGATGAGGAGCTGACGACATTCACATGGGCGAAAGGTGTGAAAAAGAATGGGCGGAACAGATACGCATTTCGGCGCTTGGCACGCGGGACCCGCGACCAAGTACACCGTTTGCCTCCAATTCCCACGCACTTCGGTCGCAGGCGTTGTCCTGCGGCGGTGTCCTTACAATGTCCGCTGTTACATCCAAGTGGTACAGAAACTGCGTAGAAACTGCGGTGGCAAAAATAACAATCCAAAAGCAACAGCAAAATCACAAATATCACATCCGGCAGCACTGAGCAGCGGTCGGTCAATTATTACGAAATGCACAGCGATTGCGTACGGTTTCAGGTGCTTTGTTTTGGCATTTTCACTAAACAGTACCCCGTTAGCTTCCTTTGGCTACGTGATTATTTGTGCACCTTTTTGCCTATTTCACTTGCACGCACGCACGCACACATCGACACAATCGCGCACGCAGCACCATCGGTGGTCAATACACGGCGTTTTGCACTCCCAGCGATTGTGTTCAGTGTGGCCAGATTATTTTGGCGGTTTTCGGTAGGCGTATCAAAATATTATCGGTAGTTTTCGGTAGGAGTTAAAGATATTTTCGGTAGTTTTCGGTAGGCTTTGAAGTGTTGAGCGGTGGGGGGGGGTGTAGATGGATGCTAATCTGCCCAACGAAGGTTCAGCAGCACGAGAAAATACATCCTTTATCTATTTGGAGGAGATAGTTTAAATTTGGTTCATGGCAGACACATAAGGCCTTTCTGAAGTGTCGATCTGAAAATTGTACTAGGGAATCTAACTCAGCGAATGATTGAGATGCGCATTTGCTTCAGAGCGTTGAGGACTCCCTTTTCGGAGCTCCACGCGGCTTAGGACAGTGCAAATATAATATGCTGTCAGCAGCTATTTTGATTATTTGGATGAATTAGTAAGTTTAATGATAACACAACATAAATTAGAGATTGTTTCTAAAAATCCTATCTAAAAGACTCCACTAATTGATTCCATCGTATGACAAAATCGCACGTCATAGGCAGCACTCTACCAGTAATCGAACATGGCATCGAACATGAAAAATATATGGGATTTGACATGTCCGATTTGATAACCAACAAATCGAACATGTTAAATCCCATGCATTTTTCATGTTCGGTGTCCTGATTGCTGCTAGAGCGCCGGGTTACATTATCTGTCAAATCCCATATAAAATATTACCAGTGCGTCCGATTTCATCGCACCTCACGAAATACAGACACGGGCCTTAGTTGTCTCTGTTGAACTTCTGGTTGAGGTTACTAGTGATTTCCATATGGAGTTTAATTATTTAAATTATTTGGGTATTGGTTTTATGACTTTTCGGTCAGTATTATGGAAAAAATCTGTGATTTTCAGTAGGTTAAATGAAAAATCGGTAGTTCTAGGAGGCTTATCTGTGAATCGGTTGGCATATCAAAATCGGTAGGAATACAGATAAATCGGTATTTCTGGTCACTCTGATTGTGTTCCTGAATCGCACGAATAATCCGAAATCGTTGGTTTGACGTTTGCGTATTTACAGCGCCAAGTCAAGCGATCCACATCGCCCAAACGGCAAAAGCCGAAGTTTGACAGCCACAGATGCAGCGAAACGGTAATTTGAACCGGTAATTTTTTGAATGTCGACAACAGTTTGGCCGTTATGCTTGCATTCTTCCGATTTTACCTCCAAAACCCCTACTTTAAAACATTTGTGTTTGGGGAAAAAGCTTTGCAGCTACTGCTACGACATACATACAGTGATGATCTGTTATAGAAACACTTTCATGACCCGAAATTACCTTGGGATGAATAGTAAATTCTTAAAGCGCTTCGTTGTGAATACCCAAGTAGTGCGAACGAGCAGATCCATGCTGACGCAGATGTCTCGTGGTGTTTTTAGCCTGTCTGGATCGCGTTCGCCTTACTTGGTTGAGATCCTCTCTCTCTCTCTCTCTCGTTTGCGCTTAAAGCGTGCTGTTCATAATACGAAAGAATGTTGTATTAGTTTTGGAATATCAATAATGGATTTGAAACAGATTCTAAAATGCATAGCAAATTACATCAATGTGAACCAAACTTGACAGAATTAGTGTAGCATTTCAACTAAAGTAAAGAACCAAATATTTTTTACGATTTAACGTAATAGCATTTTTTTATAACCGTATAGTAAGGAAAAAGGAGCAATTAAGGAACATACACATGCGAAGGACATTCAAGCAACAATCCTAATGTAACGAATATGCATTTGAATAAATGCTGCACTAATACAAAGTCTCTTCCGTTCCCTCGGCCACAATATCCGGGAAAAAAATATTCCACCGTCTAATGATGCTGCTACTGCAGCATGTGTCGTTGACCATACCATCCGCCAAACCTTCACATTAATTCGGATCAATCATTACGTTGCATGAGAGCGGGTGTCCATCAAACAGATGACATCGATCATCGAACGGCCGGACCATTGCACGAAAGTGAACGGCTTGCTAATTCAGAACTACACACGATATTCGACCAATCCGGCCTGAAAAGGCACACTAGAGTGGTCCGCAATATAGGCCCCATAGGTGACGCAATATAGGCCCCACCAAAAAGGGAATTCCATTTTTTTATTGCACCCCGAGCTCACAAAACACGCACTGCGACCGGAACAGTGAAGAAGGCGAGGAGAGACCTGTCTGGTTTCACCGAATCCATCAGTTTGTGATTCATGATCCCCACCTGTTTTAGAAACCTAGAAGGGGTTATGACCTAGGTCACGACCAGAAGATCTCGATCGTCGGCCGACCGGACCGGTAAGCGTGCGTCAAGCTGTGTGTACCGCACGCCGAATGCAATGGCGTGCCGGTGTGCCGTAAGGATGTGTGTACGGAAGACGGCCAGAGTGTAGTGCGTTCGTACGCGAGATGCATGCAATCAATCTAGCTTCGGAACCGGTTTCAAGCGGTATTTAAAGCCGTTTTTATAAGGCTCCATTTTTGAGCGGCCCATCAACAGGGTGGCACCGTTCTGCTGCTTCCGTACCTCAGGTTCCGAGTGGTTAGATGGGTAACAAATAATAGACAATGGGGCTGTAGAAAGATCAAACTATTCAAACTAACGCTAGCAAGTCATACACGTTTAGTTTCTAGAGCAATCTGCAAGCGTCAACAAAATACCACCAATTTCGGGAAGGTAATTAGGGTTAAAAATAGTTCAAGGTACGACAGCAAAAGTGCACCGAGAGCCGTCTCCACACACTTCAGATCGTTCCATTGCATCCCATCCAGCCATGCAAGGACCGCCCTGTGATCGCACATGGACCATTGGGTGGGCTGCTGGCAGGCAATTTATTTTTACGAGCTCGTGCCCCTTGTCGAGGTCTCGCTAAACCCTACCACACCGCGCAAATTCGGAAGAAAGATCCAAGCGCGAGCGTGCGCGCGCCACACACACGGCACGTACTCGCGTGTGTGCCCCGAGGGCGCGGGTGTTTTTTTTTTTGTGTGGTTGTTTTTGTTCATGTGGATGTGTCCGCTCAACTGGAGGCGAGCGATCTGGCAAGATATCCTTCAAGGTTGCGGGCGACCAGGCCCCACACTCGCTGTAACTGTAATTTACATCTCGCATTCCGCTTCCGTAACGGACCCTCGCGCGTCTGGCGGCAAGTGCGGTGGCTTTTTAAAACCATCGCCTGGTCGGTGGTGCGGGGAGGTGGTATCGATGCACTCGGATCGTATCGGGGTGCATTTCTTCCGCGGATGAATTTTTGATTAACGATCGTTCGGGCATATGGCGGTACCGTTACTGGATCGGGAAATCATTGTACCTCGGGAACACAGGTTGGGAGATAAAATTGCGGCAAGTGAAGTTTGCCCATACCCCTTTCACTGTTTCCCGCTTCCCAGGTCCTGATCGAACGGTCACGATCGAGTGATCGATAGAATGCGATTGGATTAGAATCTATTCTAGAATAAGTCAAGTGCGCTTAAAACGATGTAACGGTAAGGCGGCACGACGCAGAGAACCCCCCGAGACCCCGGATAGCGTGTGTGGCGTTCTATTCTAAACGAAACGTGGTCATAAATTTTATTCATCAAAGACGGAAGCGATTGAGCGGGTTCGAGCGATCGGGGGCAGGCAAAAAGCAAAAAGGGAACAGAGACAGAGGGATTTTTTGTTTTAATTTTTAGTCTGTTATTGCTACTATGGTTTCGTCTGAAACCCTTCGCCACTGTGCATCGCCCGGAGTCATCAGAACACGCCAGATGACCTCCAAAACTGAACGAATTCCCGTGTGTGTTGTTTACGCGATGCGGTGCGAAAAGTTCCACGGAAATCAAGTGGTCAAGCGGTGGCGCCACGTGTAGCTGCTCCAAAGTCCTACCAAGGAAGATATTCAGTTTCGACAGAAGATGGGGGTTAGAAAAAAAACAATAAGAACTACTGTTTCTCAACAGCCCCTGCTTATTCCCCGGACCGAGGACCTTTCGGTCCAATGATCAATGACTCGTCACAAAGATTAAAGTTTAAAAATGAATACGAACAAAAAGCTTCCCTTGACAGGAGGAGAGGCACAAAAAGCACAAACACAATTTGAATAAAGTATCCCGGAATGACTAAGGCAAAGCTCTTGACCGGTGGGAAAGGCTCGGGAGCAACTTATTGCGTCTTGAGCTGAACGACAACGATTCTCCAACCGGGACACAAAGCACAACAAAAAAGATCTGCGCCCACTTGGTTGTTTATCCATTCCACGAGTTAAGTGGCACGAAACAAAAATCGACAAAACACCCGCCCCACAAAAAAGGTGTGAGACAAACATCATAAATGAATTTAAAAAAAAAGATTCTTGTGGTAAAAACATCACCCAAATAAATTAATTCACTTAATCATAGGCACTAAATAGCCTAACATCGGATGAATGGTACCGCTTTAATTCCACTGTCTTTAGCATTGTTTTAAGTGACTTGTGAGAGATCGGTTGTTAATTTCAAATCGCAGCATCATTGCAACACAAGCCACAACACTGCAGATCCCTGGGGAAATCTAACCCATTACTCACCGATCGCGCCTTGGCGCCGGCAAAGGTTAATGATCGCACCCAAACATTGAAATAAAAACAACGCCCAAACGACAAAATCTGGACTGGATTAGCGTGGTCTAGATATCAGGTCCCCACATTTACATAATTCTTTTTGCGTCGTTTCTGGCTGTCGTCGTTACACCAGTTTTCTCCCTTCACCCAATTCCTGGTTCGCCAGAATCCGGTTAAGGGCAGATTTCCTACATTTCGCCAAAAACTCAAAACAAATAAAGCCAAATCTCTCAGCCAAAGTGCTACTTAAAAACACTTTTATTGCTGCTGTTTGCTTTGCCATGGTCTGGGAGGTTCTAATTAAAATTCCATCACTCATCAAATTTCATGCACAGAATGGATCAAGAAGAGAGAAGGAAGAGGACACGGCCAGCGTGTTGGTTTGTTTATGATTTTCGGGAACTTTCGCAGTACGATAATACTTAATTTCGTTCGAAAACATGTGATCTGTGAAATCCACCGAAAGACGTCATTGCAATATTTTAGTTCTAAACATTGATCCAGCTAGTTCCGTTTTTGTACGGTTGACCGAATTTACACAAGAATTAATAATGCACAGCCGTATCGTATTCTACCATCGGGTGGATCATTTCATCAAATGATGTATATCCTTCGGTCCAAAAACCTGTAGCTCCCATGCTCGTAAAATGACAGAAAAACAGCATTCGTAAGCAATTCGGTTCACGGTTCGGTGGCGATTGTTGATTGCAGAGGCGAGTTAAGTCACTACAAACGCGTAAAAATACAATTTTCAACAACCGGTCAACAAAATGCGTTAACATCGGAAAAGAAACGTAAGGAAGAGGTGTTAATTTCATAAACAAAAAGAGAGGGAAAACCAGTGCAGTAAAAAGGCAAAAATGTTTCTCGGAGGTGGGCTCGTCCGGGATTTGAACCCGGGACCTCTCGCACCCTAAGCGAAAATCATACCCCTAGACCAACGAGCCCGTTGTATAACCTGCCGTACAACGCGCTACAGTATCTACGCGCCTATCGCACATGCGCTTACTTCGATGCATGCGAGGTGGGGTGAAGCAAAGCACAACAGCATGAATACATCGAGCGGAGACGGTTCTCTATCTCTTTCTTTCTCTCTGGGTAATTTTCATTCTTCCATTCATTCTTTATGCTGCACCTCCGGAACATTGAAATGCATTTTTCAGAGTATCACGACACTTACGGTATTTATATCGACAGGAGAATGGTTAAGCTACACAACACAGGAGAACAGACGAGGACAAAATACACTTCAAGGGAGGAAGAAAACGATGCATTAATCTTTCACCCCATTAGCGTTTCCTTACTAATCAGTCATTTACTTTCAATCGCACGACACGACTGCTGCCTCCAACAAAGCACGGAAAATACCCAGCGTGTATTGGTTGCGTCTTCTTTGTACAGTTCCTTGCAATCCCTCTCGACGGTTGCTGATCATCTCGGAAAGTCATTCTAATCATGCATTTCATCGCCAAGCGTGCGATGAGTGCGTTTACAACACAGTCTCTCCTCCACCAGGAAACGACGCACATACTTCATCAATTCCCGCATCAAATGGAAAGCACCTTCACCTGATACACACACACTCTCTCTCTCGCGATAGTTCTAACCAAGAATATACAACACACTTCCCAATGACATTGCCTATCCCACCCTTTTGTGTGCTGACGATTACGGCAATTACCCTCTGGTGATGACTTTTCATGGTCACCCGATCGGTACTGACCACCTCCTCCCGGCTTTACATTCCCGTCCCGTTTGCCAGTACATACCTCACCAAGTACATTAGCAGCTGTCTGGGCGGGATACAATCCAGCTCGTCTATCATAGGACCGACGTTGTCGCCGACCGACGACCCGTACGGCTCACCGAAACCGCCCTCCAGCTCCAGCTTCCTCACCGCCAGCCGTCTGTTGGCCGCGACCGGCGTCATCATCGACGCCTCGAAGATGGCCAACTTTCGCTTGAAGTACGCACGGGCCTCTTTCTCGCTCGCGAACCGGCTCAGGTCGATTTCGTCCTCACCGTCCTCGGCACCACGCGGCACCCTGTCGTCTCCTTCAGCATGGTGGTGGTGGTGGTGGTGACGGTGACGGTGGCCGTGAGCGATCGCCAGGACGTCGTCGGCATCATCATCGTTAGCGGACGAGTCTTTGCGGCAGGTGCCTCGAAGGAACCCGACCGAACCGTCCGGCAGCATCCGCGTGATGGTGCCCAGTTTCTCCGTCAGTGCCTTCGGGCCAAATCGGCCCACCGGTAGCAGATCCATCGCTCGTGTAGTCAGTGTTTGGGGAAGGGTTGTTGTCGATTCAAACCCTAAACTTAATGCACCACTCCCCTGGGACACTGGGACTGTCTTGACAAGAGTTGACTTGGCTCAAACGCAGCAGAATCAAATACTTCTCTCGCACGTGTTTTCCAACGTATTTATCTTGTGTATGTATCGCTCACAAGAAGGAAAACCCAGTTTCAATGTTCACGCACCCCAGTTTCACTCGTTTTTGTTACTTTTCTCTCTCTCTCTTTCTCTCTTCTATTATTGATCTACGCACGCGATTCACGTTTGATCGATCGCGATCGAGAGGTGGTTCGCATGTGATGTTCACTAAACGACTGCCTACAGGTGACTGGTTCTCGGCGCTTGTGCCGGGCGAGCACGATCTTACGATCTACGATTTTTTGTCGCCGCCGGGGTCTAGTGTACACGCAGGGTAGGCGCGGCACCCGGTCGTGGTAAATCTAGCTGTTTTTTTTTTACAACGATCCGCGCTTTTGCGTTTTGCTTTCGGTTGTGAGTTTGAGCGTAGAAATATCGGATTTTTTTTTGTGTTGCTTTGCTCTTGCTCCTACTTGCTCTTGTATTTCGAGAGCCCCTGTCGGGTCACCGGTTTTCGAGAACCGGTTTTCCCAAGAAGTGGGACGCGCGGACAGGTCTGCTTCGCTGGTCGGGCCAACGATCGCGCAAGCTGCCGGGGGAACCGCGTACCAGCCGTACAGATGTGTTTCGTTTCTCGGGCGCGCGCACACGATACTTTCCCAAGATCAAGGTCGTTTCTTGGTTAACGACTTGGATCGTGGGGTTCCGGTCGTTTTGCCGTACGCCAAAAAGGGATACAAAAAAAGGCGGAGCGGACACACTCACACGTTTGGTCGCTGCAGTTCGTGATTGTGATGCAGTTTGGAGCGAATTTTCACCAAAAATAATAAGGGGGTGGTATATTTATTTTTGGAACATTGCCCTTATGCTGCTCCGATCATTGTTTGGGGTGTGAAAAGTGCATCTGTTCTTTAATGTTTGTTAGGAAGGAGGTTACAAGTTTTCATCGACACTGGTCGATTATTGATTGCATCAAGATTCGCCTTACGTCACAACTTGCTGATTCCACTTCACGACAAGGCACGATTTAAATAATCGATGGTGTAACAAGGCTCAAGGCGCGCGCGAGCTTCGCTATGATTGTTTATTTGTTCTTTTTATTAGCAACACACACACACATATGCCAATCGGGAAATCTTCGTCACGATCCTGGGCAGCCTGCAATTGCGGGTCCACCACCACCCCCCGTGTTCCCAGTTGGAAGCGCTTGTGCTCGATCAATCACGATGAATGCATTAGAGTTTGCGCATTAAGCGACGAGCGCGTTATGATTATACAATGGCACCACTAATTAATTGCGATTATCGGCATTTGGTGGCGAATGTGATGAAACTGCCAATCGCTCACCACACGATACGATAAGCGTCCTTTCGTAGCAAATAACTGGATTGAGTGGGGGGAGCGTTTTGCACCCCTAAACGACACTAAACGTTTTAGCGTCTTCTGCGCGGCAAACAAACCGGCGATAAAGATCGCGAACGCGAACAACGGAAACACGTTTCTAAATTACTTCCTAACCGGCCACTTGCCAAGGCACAGCACGGTGGCCCACTCCAACTGCTCGAGCACTAGTGCGGCCCAAGTCCTAAACTAGCTCAGCTTCACTAAACGAGATTAGTTGCGCGCTAAATAAAAGCGGAAGAAATTAAAAAGGCAACAAACGTGCACACAACACGCCGCCGTCTGTGTTTATAAACTCGATGTCCGTGGAGTGTTGGGGTTCGTTTGTGCACGATATATGCAAGTGTTGCTACTGCCGGTTGCGCTCACTTTTGCTAAGAAGCGTTCGCGTTCTAACAACAAGGCTTGTAGAGAGTAAGAGAGAGACTCGTGTGCGCGCGATCTTGCGATCAAGAACCGAACTGCGATACTGAGCTCGAGCTGAGCGCCAGGCGATCGTTATATCCATGAGAGATCGTCAATCCTACAGCAGGGCGAACGAAGGGGGAAAATACGAAGTCTCCCAGCGATATGCAACCCGCGCGCGTCCTGTGATGCTGCGGTAGTACAGCGTGAACGGTACTGATCGTGTGGGAATAGTAGAACCACACACACATACACACACTCAACAGGAAGAACGTGCGATTAAGCACGAGGAATGGAGAGGGTGTTAAGAAGTTGTAGGCATAGCATTGTCGTCCCGGGTTATGGCTAGGAAATGTTATGATCGTAGTGTACAGTGATGGACATGCAAGATCGAACACTTGGATATATTCCAATACGGGCTGCCTTTTCTAATGTCATTGCTAACATTCCCATATTTTTTAAATTTAAATTTAGTTAATATTTTGGACAAAAAAACTCTGTCGATTACTGAAACAAACTTCGTTGGATTTTGGGTAATGCACTCTCCAAACTTAAAAAAAAACTTTAGTGATGTGCTCGATGGGGCTGATCTACCTAATCCCAAACGAGTAAACATTGATTGAGTATTGTTTCGGGATTTGGCTTCAGCATAGTAACATTTTTGTTGGAAGAAGCTCAAGCCTATTTAACATAAATTTACAAAATATCATCTGAATTGAGCACGTCTAGTAAATACTAAGCCGAGGTATCGCAGCCGATGTTAAGCTGCTTTAATTTTGTTTGAGCTTCAATTGGACTTAAAGTATTTGAAAGCATGATCTCGATGCACATTAGAGGTGTATTGCACATTTAAGGAGAGTCTGATGTTAACTAGCAATTTATGTGATAACTGGGGCTTGAATAACGATCCATCATTTTCAGCAAACTGAATAAAGTGACTCCAGCAATACATACACAGTGGTTCACTAAATTGAAGGTACTCTCTATCTGTTGATGATCTACTCTGATTTTTTCGCAATTTTTTTGCAAATATCTTGGCCAGTTCTCAAGCTAGATTGAAAATATTTACACTATTCTATAGATATTCTTTCTGAGCATCGATTTCCAATCAATTTTAAAAATGCATCTTATCTTATCGTACTTGGTGTGTTATATTTTAGTCAAAGTGTACAAAACCCTTATGACTACAAACCTATGAATACAAGGCCAAATATATCACCTATGAGGTAATTATTTAGTCTTCATGAGCAACAAGGATCAATGGCTCCTCAAGCTACCGTAAAATGCATTACAGTAAAAGACAAAATGAACTAATGGTTAATTATCCCATGTCCTACACTCGGTTTGTGGCCAACGCCATCTGGCGAACAAGATGTTTAGAGAAATGAATAACTTGAAATCCTTTTCTATTGTCTCATAATCTATTCATCGTGACTTTGGAGATATGTATTTTGTAATACTAAAGAATGGCCAAATTCATTCTTCATAACCTATTTTGAGTTGAATGGATCATTACTTGAATTGACAGATCCAAAGGATACATAATTTTCATAAAAAGGAGAAGGCTGCCTTATGAAAAAGACAGTATAAGTAATTATAATTAACAAATTATATGCAGCTGTAGCATCAAGTGAGCCAGTGTATATAAACATAAATAAATAATTTACATAAATATAGTTCCATCACACATAGATATACAATTTCTTTTTGAGAACTTTTTATGTTTGCACATTTCGTAGATGGCGTGTCCGATCTTAAATGCCGACAACTGTAAAACGTTGTTTTTGAGGTGTCGTACGCTCCGCGATCGTGATCAACATGGGATAGAATGGACGGTTGAATTCAAATAATTTTTTTTGTTCTTCCTTTGAGTAAACTATCCACAAATATCGCAAACTTATGCACACACAGAAGCAATTGTTCGTTGATTCTAAATCTCTTTTATCAATTTGACTGTTCCGATGAATCATCATCAAACGACGAAAACAAGTCGGACCACAAGTGGCACGGATGGTAAACACCTACTCACTCTTCTCCTGTCCACCCTCTGTCGCTCTTGCCAACGGAACGTCTTGTTACAGCAATGTTGCTTCACAATTACTCGGGTTTGGTGCCGCGATTGTAAACAACGTGGCCCTGCGTAATGGCCCTTCGGCGGCAAATACTAGTTTTTTCTAGTAGCCGCTCGAAGCCGGCTGTTATGCTTATCACCGGTACGATGGCTGCCGGCCGCAGACATAACTCGTTGATAGCAGCGCTCCGAGAACAGCTGTGATCCCTTCGGAAGGGCAGGAAAAGTCCCAACATAAAAGGGCCAACAGTTTTATGGAAAGTTTAGACGGGCGGCTAATTTGCCTAACTGTGTTGACGGTTGATAAACCTTGCCTGCAGAACGGACAGCGTTTTGTACGGAAGGAAGCTTCTTAAGGTGATGTTCGCTGTAGAAGGGACTACAGTTATCAAACATTCGTTTGGGGGAAACGCGGAATGGATCACGCCAGCGAAGAAGCTTGGACGTTCCCGTGGTGGCGCAAACATTAAGGAATCAGGTCACGTTTTTCTTGTTGCCGTATGTATGGGCCACCACAACGCCGTCATTGTTCTGCGGCAGTTCGAGCTGACCGATTTGATAAAAGTGAGCGCTCTGTCACGATTATGCTTAATCACTTGCGCACGGTAGCAGCGTGTTCCTTCTATTTACCGGTAACTGTTGTGTTCGTTGTTGTTGGCGGTGTTCTAGCGTACGGAGGGGAAGGGACCTGACAGGAACGGTTCACCTTGAGTCAGATCAACCCTAGGGATATCTGAATCTTCTTTGGGGAGTGAGAGACCCTTCCCGGTTAACAATGTTGGCGCATCCGACCTGTGCACGGGGATGCATTATCTTTCGAATCACGGTGTGGACATTCGACCAACGGGGCGGTTATCAGCAACGTTGAATCACGGCGGCACGATCATATATCGTGTCCTGGTGGGACCTTTGACGAAACACTGTCACGATAGAACGGAAAGATCATTGTCGATCTCGTCTATACGAAGTGCCTTTCATTTGACCGAACCCCCCCGGTACAGAGGATGAGTCGTTCTGCTGGTTTTTGCTCCCTAATCCACTTAAATGCTACCCCAGGAAGATTCCACAAGATTTGCACCGAGAATGTTCATGCTTTTTGTTTGGTGTTCGTAACATTGCTCAAAAGGGAAAGATCATAATAGGTTTTTTGGTATTGCATTTTATAATGATATAAAAAGTGTGGTTGACCACACTCGCCAGACAGTCTAATGCAGGGATCATCAAACGTTCAACAAAGGGCCTTTTACTTGCCTCTTGCCTAGCCAATGAAGAAATCATTTCGTTTCATTATATTATTTTAAAAATCAGTAAAGAGCTTCACAATGTCGCTAGAATGTGTGTGAGCTTTTAAGTACATAGCATTTAATGTTTTAATTTAAATAATTACAAAAGCATGGACTTTCTCTTCACGCCTTTAAACATTTTTTTCTCTAAAGCCCGCGTTAGAGCAGCAGTGAAATTTAAAGGGGGATTTTGGGTTTTCTGCTACATTTCAATAAATTTATAAATAGACAAAGATAGTTACAAATACAAAAAAATATTGTATTGAAAAATTAAATGCATTTCCTTGTGATTCCCCGCTTTATTCACCGTGAAAAAATAATTGTCAGCGGAGCATCACAAGGAAATATATTTAATTTATTATTTCAATATGTTTTAATAACTAAATAGTTTGGGAATTGAATATCCTTTCTTTTGGTGTACGATAAGCCATATTCTGATAATTATTTATTTTAAATTCACTTAAGTTCACTTTCACTCAAGGTCTAAAGCGACCTTAAGATAAGGTAATACTTTATTTCAATTGTTATTATTTTTTGTAGTTATCTTCTTCTTCTTTGGCTCAACAACCGTTGTCGGTCAAGGCCTGCCTGTACCACTTGTGGGCTTGGCTTTCAGTGACTAATTGATTTCCCCCCATAGCAGGATAGTCAATCCTACGTATGGCGGCACGGTCTATTTGGGGATTGAACCCATGACGGGCATGTTGTTAAGTCGTACGAGTTGACGACTGTACTACGAGACCGGCTAAACGGCTACGTACTACGAGACCGGCTAAGACCGGGTTTTTGTAGTTATATTTGTTATTATTATAGATTAATTGGCAACAGAAATATTGTCTCATTAATGAGAACTCCATCAGCTTTAAACCTGAAAAATTACTATTTAATTTATGCTCGTTTGGTTCCATTTCTTACATTCATCCAAATCAAATGGCAAAACTTCGGAGTCGATGCAGATTTTACTAACGCAGATTCGATGCAGATTAAATGATGGCCCACAGACCAGACACTGCAAACCCCTGGTCCAAAGAGCTGTTAAAATTCTACTTGAATGCGACTGTGTAAATGACTCACTAATGACCGCCACACATCCATCATCTCCTTTGAACGATGATTATGCACGATTTTTGAAAAAGCTCCCATAGCTTTCCCGGGAGCACCGTTTACCGTCCAACAAGAGCAGCAAACAAAGTTGCAAAAAAACGATGATGAAAACGTGTTTTTTTGTTTTGCTCCTGCATAAATGAGTAATTGTCTGCGCTTCTGTTTTATAAACGAGAGGGTTGATACTGCAGCAACAGCTTGCATCAAACAATTTAAAGCGTTGCAATTGCACACTGCGCTCACTCACTTGTTCAATCATACCCGGTCCACGGGTACACTTACAACTGATGCCGTTTGAACCGGTGCAAAAACCGGCCCGGTACGGTACCAGCCCGGTACGGGTGGGAGGAAAAGCCAAACCCACCCCAGACGGTTGAGCGACGCGCGATAAATTGCTGTTGACGCTCATTATTCTTCAATCGGTTCTTCTTGCTTTCTTCTTCCGGCGCTCGCTTACAGAGCCGAGAGAGTGATGCATCGTTTTCCGCACAAGATCCCGCGTACAAAGAGGAAGGGCATGTAAGTGTGATTGCACGCGGGGTCAAAGAAGGTGTGATTATGTCGCCGGGATGGGGCAAGTTGGCTGAACTTCCTGCTTAATGCAGCTATAGTGTCAGCGCCGTTTGTTACTAATTGCCTGAAGGTCATGACGAGCAGACGGTTTATGGGGAGAGGACGGTTAGAGGTAATCCGCTTCATCTGGAGTAGTGAACGCGTGTTTCCTCGTTGCTCAATCTACTTCCACTGCGCATTTTCTTTCTTTGATTTTAGATTTAATTGTTATTGCCGGTATTTCTCCTCAGGTTTCGCGCAATCTTGGTGCCAATGTCCGGTTTTCTGGGGCAGATAACCTCTCCCTCGTCGGGAGGAAAAGTTCAGCCCATCAGGCCAGCCCACAACAAGGCGAAGATAAGCCGGCCGTAAACGAACGTCCTTGGGAGTAGCTTTTGGAGGGTTTGTTTTGGCAATGTATTTCCTTGAACGCCGCAAGTTCGTTCGTTTCATTCACATCCCACTCCAGAGTGGCAGTACACTTGTAAAGGGTACTGGACCGAAGGGTCGTTTGATGGAGTGAGTTAACTCTGATTTTAAAATCGATCGCACGTCCAATCACAGCTCAGATGTGTCTCGTTAATAACGGAAATCGGACAAGCTTTGTTTGAATGTGTACTTCAGACCTGCTTCTCGTGACATGTGGACACGATCGTACGCCTGCCTGCTGCGTGCGTTCCTCTAAATCATCTACAATGAGACATTGAAACTACTGCTCCGATGCGATCACTACCCCTCACCGTACAAGGAAACGTGCCTTGGTTTGGCGCTGATGAAGTTAGTGGGATATCAATCTATTCACTTCACTGCTTAATTTACTTTACCGACTTGCTACCGATACTGGTCGAACGGTGCACGCAGTGACGTTGATCAATTTATCATCGATTTTTTTCCAACTCAAACGAGTAGTAATGGTTTCACGCGTACTGTTCACCCAAACACCGTAAATGCTCTCTGCGTAAATAATTGCCCGGTCATGGTACGGATGTGCTCCAGTTCGGTAATATTTGCACTGGAGTCTGGCTCATAAGAAAGACTGATAAGAAAGGCAAATTAATTGGCATGAATGTTCGCGCAAAAATTTGACCACAAAACTGCCACATTTCTACCGGCTGTAACTAGTTTCAACCAGATTCTCCTTCTAGGTACGATTCCCATAAAGCACTCCGATAAGCCCGCGTAGGTTCGTCGTCTATCGACTGTATTATCAGTTACAACCAAGAAACACACAAGTACCGTAAACACGCTGGACACACGGAACGTGGGGTAAAAACAATAGGCATATCCTTTCCTTTGTGCAACAGCACACGCGCACTCTGTCACGTTTGGTTCACATGATGCTAAATTGCTGAGCGAAATTTCAAACTGGTACTCGAACTTACCTTGCTTTAGAGAAATGCTCCTCCTGTCATTACCGCGCGGTGATCGATCAGTGTAAGCACTCTGTCAAGATTTATTGCCGTGTGGTTGTGTGTATCTGGTACGCTAAACTTATCACACTTTGGGCGATCAGCAGCGGCGCAATGTGCTATCACCTTGACTCACTAATCATTACACTTTGGTCCCGGAGTTTCGCACAGTTTCGGGGTTTGGGTTATTTCTATGTGATTTTCGCTTCAATGGCAGTGCGAGATGTGTTCACTTCAATGTTACCACAACTGACTTGCACACACTTCCCACAGAACAACAACCAACTACTACCGGTGCGCGACCGGTCGTGGCGTGGCTTTTAAATGGACTGCGGAATCTGCGGAATCGCGCAACCGCTCGCTACGAGGCCGTTGGACGTATTGAAAGAGCCCGGCCGGCGTTGGGCTGGTTCCAGCGCCGTGTGAGGACCCACGGCTGGTCGCCCCCTTATCAGTTGCAGAAAGGGAGACACATTATCATCTGCCAGAGTAGAGTGCCCCGCTAGACTTTTACGGCGCTGTATAGCAGCTGATGGTTTCATAGTATGCGTTACATCGCGTTGCTCGCAAAACACATAATCATTGCCGAGTTTCGTTTTCTTTTTACTCTCGCTTAGTTGGTGCCCTAAGTCTGACGGGGTGTATAAAAGCGAGTGCAAATATTGCTTCTCTAAAAAAACTAGTGCACTGGCTTATGTGTGGACAAGAAGCCATTTCATCGTGAGGCGCTGAACACATAACGATGCTGAACGGCGCATTCGCTTGCAGTAATAGTCGCGAGAAGCGTTTTGAAATCGAAAAGAAAGTACATAATGTGTGATGCGCCATCGAACGCGTGCCATTAGTGGGTCACATACGCGCGAAGATTGTGTGCGGCCGGTTTCTGCTGCTGCTGTATGCCGTAATCGTGTTTAGAAATGTTTGTCCTTGCAGTAGCCTTTCAAGGGGTTTCAGAGACATCTTCAGTCACGATCTTTGCGCATGTGAAAGTGTGTTCTATTCTATTTACTACATTCGCCACATTTTCACTGAAGATGATTATCATCAGGAAAAGTACCAACTGCCGGCACGCTTTCGACGCGGAACTGGGACGCACAGATGCACATCTCTGCAGGTGCTAGTTGTCTTGTGGCACGTAAATGACGCAAGAACCGATGCCCGACTTGCAATTCAATGAACCGCATGGAACGAGCCCAAGCTGTTCTTGTTTCCAGCGCCACCGTACGCCGCACACATTCGAAACTCTGGCCATCTGGTTTTTTGAAAGGGAGGGCGTTACGAGAGACCATCAAGCTAAAGTCCTTGGACTTGGACAAGGAATTTGATAAGAATAATGGAGCAGTGCTTCTCGTCTGCGCGGGGTTTGATGAACCTCGTAACCGTTCTAGGTCGCGAAGATAGCTTTCCATACAATAGAGATGGAAAGCCTGGAACATGGGGTCCGTTGTGCAAGCGCCAGATAAATGTAAATTCATTATCTATCAAAATTTACCTTTGTTCCGAATTTGACAGCATCGACAGAAACTGGTTTTCATATTTTCGTCCGCGAATCGGATTCAATAGTATCATGATATTTTGACCACGGTTTGCTTATCAGCGATATTGTTGCGCTGACCACTTATCACACTTGCCACAGCCTACACTAATCATCCACCAAGGGGATATACACTTTTATCTTCTTTATTTGTTTGCTACATACAGCGCGCTCCTGTCCGGCTGTGGTTCCCATCGTGATCAGGTTTGAGGTGTTTCGTTGCGTTGTCGTTGGAACAGGTACGGTTATTCTTCGACGTAGTCACTTGGCTTGAAGTGATTCACTACATTCACAGTCCAGTCCGAGTCGACGCCTTTGGTAAACTCCTTGATGAAACGATAGTTGCAGATGCTAATCTTGTCCCGGAATTCTGGCAGGACCCTGCGCGAGGTAAGGTTCGATAGTGAAAAACTCTGCATTCGATGGATTAAACTGCAAAGTCCACCGACTTACCCCACATTCAGCGGGACCGTTTCGCCACGTTCGATCATTCCCTTGAGGCCTCTCAGCACGTGGAAAACCATCGTTATTTCAACGAATCGCTTCTGGCTGTCGTCGTCCGATTCGTCAAACATTACGCCGACCTGGTAGGGAAAGGAGAAATATACATCCTCTTTCTCCACCTGTATGTCATATCGTTCGGCGACGGACATTTTTGCTAGTGACTGTTTTAGATCCGCTAAGGCCGCTCGGTCAACCAATCCTTCCAACTGCTTCACTTCGCCTCCGGCAAGCGATGAAGATACAACCTGTAAGAATAAAAAAAAATCGTAAGCATGGGGTACTTCTTGAAGAACAACCATGGTCCGAGACAAGGGAACAAACCTGCAAAGCTTGTTTCGTTCCCTGAATGAATTCGGGAAGGGAAAACTCCCGGTCGAAGTACGGCCGGATGATGAAGTGAACCATGATCCAGTTCCGGATGGTTTTTATCACCGAAGGCCACACCAGCTGCGGGAAATCCATCAGCATGAGTCGTTTGCGAATCCGCTGACGGGAAGATTGTTCATCGGTGGAGTTCCATCGCATTTGCACAATGTTGTGATTGTTGTTTACCATCGGCGAGCCGCCGAAGGCACTTGCTGTGCTTGGCGACCACGCGGCCAGAGTACGCGGCGAGTGTTTGCCACATAGTGGCGAAGTAGTTCCTACGGCAGTGCTCCTACTACAACTGATTGCAAAACGCGAAAAACTACTAAAACTTCGCGAAAATTGCTTGAATTTTACTGCACCACTTTGAACAACAAACATTGTTGATGACAGATAGGGCCAGTGCAACGCTTCAAATGACAAATGGGCAAGGAAACGCTTGAAATGTCAAATGACGGAACGCTACAAAGTTGTTTTGTACTAAAAATCTGCGATGTTTTGAATATGCCGTTGGTTTTATTTTAGTACCATTATGAAACTTTGTGGAAAACGTTAGTTCTCCGTCGTCAGTAGACAGCAAACAGTTTGTATTCCAGGTCATCTTTAAAAAAAAAACATTCACATTCTCCGGTCATACGTATTATGAATGTTGATGATAAAATGATTCGCACGTTTTGCGTTCTAGTGTACAGTCGTCTTCCATGCGAAGCTACCTCTCTATACAGAATCCTGTCCACAATATGGAAAGATTTACAAGCTTCAAAGTAGCTCTTCACAGTATCCTTAACATCATCCCAATTTCGGAAATATCATAAAATACTGATTTCTTATTTACAATGATTGCGGTTGCTTACAAAAACCAACAAGCTCTTTCTTTTAACCGAAAAGAATGAAAATAAAAAAAATGACTTTAAAGCTGTTTCAACATTTGATGAGGCCTCGAGGTACAGTCGTTAACTCGAAGGATTTAAAAACATGCTATACATTTTTTGTGTGTCTCGGAACAGATGCCCATTTGAAAGACTAGACAAGGGACATATGCAAATCTTTGATATAAAAACTATTATTCTACACACTAAAAAAAACGGGATGTTGTGTGTGTCGTGTCGCAATCAGTGATCACTCCCGAAGTCCTTAATTCGCTTTTGTGCTATCGAAAGCTGTCATTTGCAGGACGGCATCGAGTCCCGGTTACATCGGTTTCCCTTTAGTTTAATATTTTATTTATACATTTTTGTGTGTGTGTGTAATAGTTTCAGAATTGTTAAACGACTGTGACCGGCCAATTTCCAGGACCTACCAAGTGTCAGTGTACTACTGAGCTGCACCCGCAGCTAATCCAAAATAGTCCATTCGTCAATGATTGCCCGTGCCTGTGGTCAGCAACACTCGCTCCGCTGGTAATTTTATTCTGCAATCCTACGATCATGCTGAAGTGTCAAATTTCCGTTACTCTCTTTAATTGAGCGGTATGTGTAAATGACCTGGGAGAGAAAATCATTAGAGGAACTGGGGGTAGTTTCGACACCTTAAGGTTTTCCCCTGATTGCAATACTTTTGTCAATGTTAATTTACTAGTAGACATCGAAAAAGCTTTTTTGATTAATTATGCACCATCTTACGAGAAACTACGGTTCCTGAAATGATTTTGATAACATTTTGATAAAAATAAAAAAGTGTGTTTTTTGTTGCATCACGACTGCAGTGCGGGTAAGATCGACACTTTGTGGGGTGATTTCGACAAATTGGTTTTAGCTTTTAAAATCACAAACTCTGATGGCCTGTAGTTTTTATTGAAGCTCAACAAAGTATTTCGTAACAATTTTATGAAAAATTAACACAAAACATTACTGAAATATGGGAATGAAATGAAGTTTTTAACAAGAACAAAAAGTTCATTACAAATAGCATCGGACCAGAATCCATATAGTAGAAACTGCCGCGATAGCATCTGGTTTACGGAATAAATGGTTAAGATTTCTTTAAAAAAATAACCTGGCAGCCAGTATCTTCCAGTAATCTTCTTTTTTTTCATAAAATTGAAGGGTGTTCAATTTTATTTTATTTTTTGACAACTCGAAAGCCAAAAGTCGATCATAGGTCAATGTGATTCCATACGAACGACTATTTTTTGTTCAGTTAGTAAAGCTTCTACGGTATTTTTAATTGCGTGTTTGCTCAGCTTGATTATTAGGTTTGTTGTACATCGTTAAGGGGCATCTGTATAAAATACAGGCACTTGCAAATTACGATAAAAAAGTTAACATGCTACAAATAAGCATTAAACTACTACCAAGTGTGGTGTCGATTTTACCCCCATTGGCCGCACAAGTTTTAGTGTCATTTTATACTATATGGTTTAATATAAAAAATATGCACTTTAATACAGAACTAATCAAAAGTGTTAAATAAAACAATACTATTAACACGAAAACTACAATTTTGTTGAATTAACGTCACAATTCCTTGAGTCCCAGCAGTAAAAAATTACATAGGCTGTCAATCAGAACCATCATGTGTTTATTTTGATGTTTTTGACAATTGACAGGTTTTTGATCAGTGAAATGTGACTCAAATATTCGAAAAAGTTGACATAAATAATGTGTACTCATTTTTTCTTCACAATGTTCTATAAATACAAAAACGGCAAGGTGTCAAACTTACTCACAGTGTCGAACCAACTCTAACTTCCCCTATTAATGACAACCTTTCATCATGCACCCTGATAAACATGTTCTCCAAACTCAAAATTTTGTATTAGTGTAAAACTTCAAACTCAAAATTATTATTATTATTATTTATTAATCTTCAACGGGCCGTATGGCCTAATTAAGATGTAACAGTTCAATAAAAAAAAATACATAGCAAAAACAAGATTTGCATCGCAATTCACTGCGGCCACGGCAAAAGCCGGAGACGTTCCTTGAAGCACTGAGTTGAGATGTCGAAGTCGAAGCAATCCGAGACAGTGTTGAAGACAGCCGACATGCGGAACATAGGGTCTGATCGACCAGCACTGGAACGGGCTTGAGCGAGCCGTAGAGTTTCTCTAGACCTAAGTGTTCGGGATGGTGCATAGATATCGACTCGATGCAACAATGGCGATGAGTCGATAGAGCCATTTAGCAATCCAGCGAAGAAAGAACACTGTGCATTGCGTCTTCTGACCGAAAGAGGTTCAAGGCCTAGAAGACGGCACCGCGCAGCATACGGAGGAAGATTATTGCGATCCTGCCAGGGAAGTAGGCGTAGGGCATATCTCGTGAGCTTACGTTGAATCGCCTCAATTCGAGCAATTGAAGAAGCGGTAGTTGGGCTCCAGACTACGCACGAATATTCCAGAACCGAACGAACGATACAGTTGTACACAGCTTTGATGCACATGGGGTTGCGGAATTCATTAGTTGTCCGGATAACCACGCCAAGTAATTGATTTCCTCTGGCTACAACGTCATCGATATGCTGTTTAAAGTTCAAACTAGAGTCAAGCAGAACGCCCAGGTCTTTGGCATGATTCTGTCGATTAACTGCAGTGCCGTCCATGAAGTAGGTCCCAGTCACTGGGCTCCTGCATCGACTAAAAGACACACAGTAGCATTTCTCGATGCAGATAGTCAGTCCATTACGCTTGCACCACGAACAGAAAATTTCGATGCAGTCTTGCAGGAATGTACAATCACCTGTGTTGTTAATAGGCGCAAAAATTTTTGCGTCGTCGGCAAACAGACTGATACTGTCGGGAGGTAAAGCGAGGGTAACATCGTTGATAAACAATATGAAGAGAAGCGGGCCAATGTTGCTTCCTTGTGGCACACCCGAGCTGCTGACTATTTCTTTGGACATGTGCTTATCAATTTTCACGATGTATGTGCGATTAATTAGGAACGACTTAAGCCACTGTACGAGCGGGCTGGGAACTCCTAGCTTATCGAGTTTAGCGAGAAGAATTGCGTGCGGAAGAGAGTCGAATGCTGCTTTTAGATCGGTATAAATTGCATCGACTTGAGCTCCGGCATCAATTTGACTAGTGCAATAGGTTACAAATTCAACCAGGTTCGTGGTAGTCGACTTTTTGGCACGAATCCATGTTGATACGGACTTAGGTAGCTGCGGCATGCATGTAGCAGATTTTTGTATATCACTAGTTCGAACACCTTGGCAATGGCACACAAGGATGTAATACCCCGGTAGTTGATGGCATCTGTCCTGTCGCCCTTTTTGTAAATAGGAACCATCCAAGATTTCCTCCATGCTTTGGGAAAGTAGCCATTGGCTAGCGATGCATTGAACAATTTTGCAAGGATAGGTGCTACTGTCGTTTGACAGCGTTTCAGCACGGTAGAAGGAATTCCGTCGGGTCCAGGAGCGAAGGAAGGCTTTAGTTGCGCTAAGGCAGATAAAACGATCTCACTGTCGATGAAAGGAGTGCTCATGTTAATTGCTCCAGCCGGAGTGTTGAAGAGAGCAGCATCAATGGTATCGGTATCATTCATGGCCGGTGAAAAGCAATCTGCGAAGCGATCCGCGAAGAGATTGCACATTTCATTAGTGTTGGCACTTGTTGCTCCTTTGTACGTAATGGATTTCGGTGTATGCGTGGATTTTGTTTTGCTGTTGTAGAAGCGCCAAAACGAGTCAGGCCACCTGCAGAGGTTACGTTGAATTTTACTCAAATATCTGCGATATCGAAACCTGTTATAGCTGCAGTATAAAGAGTGCGTGTCAAAGTAGATCGAGCGAGATCTTTGGCAGCGGCGCGTTTGGTAGTGACGATAAGCAGCTCTTTTTACACGTTTGAGTCGTTTGAGTGTGCGGTCCGCCCAGGGGGGGTTAGGTTTAGGACGCTGAACTGGGACGCATACAACAAAAGCTTGCAGCATGAAGGACGAGAATGAACATACTGCTTCGTCAAGTGAAATAAAATTGGAACAATGAAAGCTATTGTTAAACATTGATATCATGTCGTTCAGTTTCACATAGTCAGCTTTAGCAAAGTTATAACGATAAAATGCGGTTGTCGTCGAGTTTTGTCGAGTCGTCGAATTGCGTCGGGTCGACGAGTTAATACGTATATTGAAGTCTAACGCCGGATGGTAGGAGTCAAGAGGTACAAGCGGAACAACACTTGGAAAGACAGGCGAACACAATTTAGCTGCAGCATTGTTAGCGTAGAGCAGGTCAAGCATGCGTCCGTGCGAATTATTGATGTGATTAAGTTGCACTAATCCGTTAAATTTAAATCCATCCACAAAGGTGTTGTTGGCCAGTGAGCGCGCAGTTGGTTCATAGTGCGTGATTGATGAGTATGCTGGCGAGGACGAAGGATCAGCTGTGGACCAGCTTATGCTAGGCTGATTGAAATCGCCAATAACAAACAGCAGATCCGAAGGCTTCAGTGTGAGAGTGAAGCTGCTGATACAATAATGTAGAGAGCGAAGAGTCGATATCTCGGAGCTAAGCTGCGGTGGAATGTATACTACCATGACGTACAGATGTGCGTTATTACAGGCGACGCGCACACAAATATACTCGAGAGAACGATCACGGGAAGGTAATTCTATCGACTCGTATGCGTTAGAAACGGCTAGCAAAACACCACCACCGCGAGAGCTAGAGCCGCTGAGAGAGCGATCACAGCGGTAAACAGAGAAGTTGTTGTTGAAGAGAAGAGCAGATGGAATGTTGTCAACAAGCCAAGTTTCCGTGAGTGCGATGAGATCGAAGTCAGCCTCCGATACAGCTAAGTGAAATTCTTTTGTTTTAGTACGCAAACCTCTAACGTTTTGATAATAGCAGCTTAAATACTCAGCGGTAGCGTTGTCATTGTGGCGGTTGGATAAAGCGGGTAAACGGTAAGTCAATTGAGCTGCGTTGTCAGAGCATGAGGCTTGGCGTGTTTGTTGCGTGCAATGAGCGGAACTTCGTCTAGTTGAGAAAAAAGCGATCGATTGTAGACTGGTGTAGGTGCGGAGATGAAGCACGGTGGTTTTGGGGCGGTCCAGAAACAAGTGTTGAGTTGGGTGCTTCCAAGGTATCATTCACCGGGGGGTGACACTGTTGTGATGATGTTGTTTCAGGATCAGGTGGAGTAGATGTGCGTGCGGCTAAACGGTGAGTCGTTGTTGGTGTGCGTGTGGTGTAGCGGTGTTCAGTACTAGTAGCTGGTGTGCGTGTAGTAAAGCGGTTTCGGGTGGCTATAGGAGATGAGGTTTGGTGGTCGTGTTGACGGGATTGAAAAAACTCACGTACACCGATACCGACGGGTCAGGTGGATGGTGTGAGTGCCGCATCTCGAAGGATAGCCGGGACCCTCACTTTGAATGAAAGCCAATTCATGCTGTCCACACTAACCCCTCTTCTCAGCAGGCAATACGCTATAACGTCATCGGTGGCTAAGCGACGCTTTACAGAAGCGACCACTTGTTCCACAGTGACGGCCGTTGATAAGCGGGATAGGCGGATCCAGATCCTATCTGTGAATGGCTCACGAGGTGCAGCTTGAAGCGGTGATGATAACGGATCGGTTCCCACCAGTTCATGCGGTTGTGTAGGTGCCGGCTGGACGGCAATCGTGGTGTTGGTGTATGCGTTTGGCGATGACGCGGCACAAAGGGTGTTGCCGCGACTGTTTACAATTTTGTTTACACCAGGAGATGCCGAATCCTCGATTATACGCCTCCGCTTTCTACCAGTAGCTGGTCGAGGATCAGAGTTCCGATTGTGAGGCGTGGATGCAGTTTGAAGGAGGGTAAAACCACTGCGAACTTCGGCGACAATAGGCTCAACGAGCTTGCCAATAGCTGCTACAGCTGAGTTGAGGGCGGCTTGGAAACCGACCTGGGCGCCTATTTCTTTTACGGAACGGCAGCGCGGATTTTTAAGCATGTTAGTGCAGCCAATGCAGCTCCAGTGCAGGTCGACATTGGACAATACTGCGTCAATCAGCTCGGGGGGCAATTTGCAACAGCCGCGGTGGAACGTAGCGTCACAATATGCACAACTGATGATGCAGCCGGTGGCCTCTAGCGGTTCAGCACACGAGAAGCAAATAGCCGCCATCGCGAAATCACGCGTAATCACAGCACAACACTGCTAAGCCGAGCAGGAAAAAACAGCAGGAAACCACAGTTGTGATGCAGGACTAAACAATTCGCCAAGACGAAGCGATGATGTTAAACACTTTAATAGTCCGTAGAAAAGGCAACAATGCGATGCGACGCAGAAAACACAAGAGAATTATTGAAAAATCACGGAGCGCGACGGAAATGCGGCCGAACAATTAAACGTCAAACGTCAAAAATTGACAGGGATTAGATAATATGTTCACGCAATTAAATCTTTTAAGATCTATAAGATTCTGTTTAATCTTTTTTAATTCTGTTTAAGGTAATTGATAGAGTTGATTAGACTACCTCTTCTTTGGATCTTAAAGACCTTAAAGACGTATCATTGATTAGCAAAACAGTGGAAAACCTATTATTTGCATCTTTCTTTGCACTACATTTGCTTGTTTTGAAATTAACTTTATTGTAGTTATTACTAATTTTCGTGTTACGTTAGACAGTCGTTGGTCGTTGAGAGAAAAAAAAAAACTTTTACAATAATTGACTTAATGAAATCGTTTCTTGTACCGTTCTAAAGATCGTTCTTCATTCGCATTAAAAAACAAGTTTGTAGCGTTATCAACGAGAGGGCTCAAACGTTTTTTCACAGTTTACCTATAATCCCGGAACACGTGAAAAGCATCACCATTCCTCCAATTCCCCAGAGGAAACAATTAAGCGTTGACAAACTTCGATTGCCTTTTCCCTATTTATCTTACTGTTTGTTCCTTTGCTTATTTTTCGTACACAATCCCTGACGTGTGGCACCGTTGCTCAAGGATTCTTACACCATTTGAATGCATCACAAATAAGGCATCGATTAATAAGCCTTTCGGGAGTTGCAGTTGTACATCTGAGATTTGAGTGTTATAAAAACCTACCATTTCAAGTGATTGATTAATTACATGCTTCGACGGTTAAGCATTTTATTGTACCAATTCATCTTTTTTTATTCAATTAAAACGTTAAACAGTAATTGCTCTATAATTATTACAAATAGTAATTTCTTCCGTTTTAGTTGTCAAGCATTGTCTATTAATATTAATCATCCAATCGATGTTGCTACTGGGGTCCAGTTCAGTTTATCATTATCTTATAACGTTTTTGTGATCCATATAAACCTGTGATTATTAGTTAAAGTAAACGGATTCATTTTATTTCTATTCTTACGTACATAGTCATAACTTTCATCATAACTGTATAACGCACTCGGACAAATCACAACAAAACTACAGTCGCCATGCTTAATCCCTCACGACCCTTTCACCCAGACGGTAGGTTCATTTAGCATAACATCATAATAATTTATCAACCCTCCCCTACCTTTACTTTCGAAAGTATCTAACCTTTTTGAACAACCAGACTATAGGATTCGTTCACCCTTTTTCACATAGGGTGCAACTCCCGCTGCCGATGCTAAAGGCTCTTATACAATAAAGCAACTTATATATGTAGTTGCGAGTGGTTCTGCTAGCCCATGGATGGAAAATTATTTATGAACACTATGAAAACACCCCCAGAGGTGACAAATAGTTATTTTATGCCTTGTGGGATTGCTTTTCTACTAATTCGCGGTTTCCGATGCCTGTGTTGTAGGAGGACCAGTTCATTAGTCAAATTAATTTCTTCCAAAATGTTGCTTATCTTTGGATGCTGCTTGACCCTGCTCTCCCGCACATGTTACATCTTACTGTGTGAAGTAATCGTTTACATTATGATTATATCATTTTATGTCTTTTTCTTGAAGGTGCGACCCGATAATGAATGAACGGTGGTGCAGCCAAACGTGATAAAAGTTCAATCAAGTAAATTGAACACATTACTCGAGAAGCGGCACTACTTGTTTGATAGTTGTTACAAACAATCCCCTTCCTTCGCATCCGAAGCTTAGGGATGGGGATTATTAACTTCAACTATCACATGAATTTTCTGCAGTGTCGAGCGAGATTCTGTAAGATTTTTTTTAACCAGAGACAGTTTTAGAAGCATGTTTACTTGTGAGCGAAGGGTGAATTAGTGTACGGCCCCTTAGTTTGCGTACTGGACTGGTACGTGTTTAACAGCATACATCTGAGGATAACGATACGTGGAAATGTACAAGAATTCATACGCTCGCATTAAGTACGCTAATATTGTATTGCCTATACCTTGTTGACACTCTTTTAGTACAATTAAAACCACTAAAGACGTAATTTATTATTTAAGGGTACAAATAAAAACACAGTAGAGCGTGAGAAATGGCTTTGCAGTAACAGTTCAGTAAAATGACTGCAAGGTTTAGAATGATCCCTGGAAACCACACGACGCATGCCAACCCCTGAGCAAATGAGTGAGGAACCATTTTTATGCATAATTAATTTCGCCAACCCCCTTAACCCTTGGCGTAAGCGTGTCTGTCGACAAACGTTTAGGTTTTGCGCCACCATTTGGTACAGCTTTCGACCAATTTTGTTTCATTTGTTGGCCGTTTTTACTCTCCATTAACAGCAGTATAGGACCCCTGCTGATGCTGCGAAGACCATTACCGCGATGTTGCCATATTCACACCTCACAAGTGCCCACATACGATACGAGGGATCGGCACGTGCCAAAGATGCTACGAAACAGCGGGCTACTTTTTTCCATAAATACCCCCAAAGTGTGGTTAAACAACCTTTCCCAAAAGATAACCCGCTAACCCGACCGTTTTATGCAAAAGACCTCTCTATCTCTTTCTCTCTCTTCTGTATGCAACACCTTGTTTCTACAACTCGTCACCGATCTTTTGACATGATTGCTCATACAGCCCGCAAACACCTCGCGCACGTACACCAACATTCTGAACGTCGTCGGCTTGTTAGCTCAACCCTCTCTTCGATTTCCCCCTCCATACTTATACTCGAAAGACAAACCAATTTGTTACACAAAAATAATTAGAACATTGTTCACGTCATTTCCCTGAAAAGCCGCTGCGAACGCGTGCTAACAGATCGTTCCAGTAAATGGATCTTGTGGCAGAGGCGGCCTTGGCCGACAACTGGTGTCGATGGTGCTTGTTACGGTGCTGGACCGAAAATCGAAAGTATGAGATCATTTGAATAAATATACACATAAAAGTTGTGCCCTTCAAAAGGCATTTAAAGAAAGAAAGACAGGTAAAGAAAAGAAGGTTGTTTGTGGGTTTACTTAACCTAGTGCGTTATGGAAGAGGGTTAGAAAACTCCATAGGGGTATGTATCATGTAGTATGTATCAAAACAGAAGCATTAAAACCGTATCTTCACCAATAATTGCTTAGTACCCTTCTTTTCCTATTATATCCTAATGATGTTAGTTTAATTCTTCCTGCAGACAATCATCTCCTTTACGCAGAGGATCTTAAACTCATCTATCCTATTAAATCTATTATATCCTATTATATCTATATCTCTGATTGTCTTCTTTTTCATCAATTATTGCATTTGTTATCCTAGTGGTGTGTAGCAAATATGCTTTCTCTGCGTTCAGATAAATGCTCTGTTTTATCGTTTTTTCGTTCCTCTATCATTGATTTCGATCACTCTCTAAATATGTTTGTTCTTGATCGTGTTTTCTCTATGTGTGACCTTGGGGTAACTTTTGATAGCAAGCTCTCTTTTAATTCGCATACTGAGTTGCTTGTTGGAAAGGCAATGAAGACCTTAGGTTTTCTCCGCAAAATTACAGCTGACTTGTCTGATCCCTTATGCCTAAAGACGCTCGACTGTGGTTTAGTGCGCTCCATTCTCGAATATGCCAGAGTGGGTTGGCAACGCACTAGTAACAATATTATTAATAGAATCGAAATTGTCCCGGAACAATTTACAAGTGATGCCTTCAAATATTTTTTTCGTGGATCGGTTGCTCCCATGTCTCCCAGGTCTTGACAAATTAGAATGCCGACGAAATAAATCGCAAGCTATTTTCATTGCTGGCCTGCTTCTTCGCGAAATTGATTGTCCCAGCTTATTAGCCACGATACCGCTCTATGCGCCTTCACGATCACTCCGTGCTAGGGATCCATTGATGATTCCTGCTCGACGTACTCGTTATGGCCAAAACGATCATTTTCTTGTCAGTATGTATAACTTTAATTCGTATTTTCCTCACTTCGATTTTAATATGTCTCTTTCATCCTTTCGTGCTCGTCTTGCTACGCTAGCTGTCTCGAATCCATCTTTTTATAAAAGTTTAACTTTTTTCTTTCAGTATGAGATTCTGATCTATCCGTTAGTTTTTTAACTTTTATATACGATTAGTGTTAGCTTAGATTGTTTTTATCTTAGTGTTAATCCAAAAGCCAGACACTTATACTTAACAAAAGGCTAAGAATAAATAAACAAATAATGCAATTTTCCAAAGTCCAAAAGCATGAGATTAGTTTTAACTAACCGTTAATGTAAATGAAATTTCATTCAACTATGCCATAATCTTCCCTAACGTATTTATTACTGTTTAAATCTGAGGTATCTTTTTTTGAAAGATTATCACGCGCCTCCATCAACAGGTGCTCTTTGCCTGGGTATCGTTTGTTCTAGTCATTGACTTGTTGTTTTAAAAAACTCTCACGAAAGCTTATACTCCCTCCGAAAGCAAATAACCGTGACCAAGATGCCGTTATCGTGTCATAATCTTTTCCGATTGTTTTCCCGTCTGTTGTAAGCCAAAGTTGAGATTATTTTTTCACGGTATCTTATTCTTCCATTTGCCTGTCGTTAAAAAAGTCATTTGAAATATGTATTTAATGACAGCCAATGCAGAATAACGATATTAACAATATTTGCCAGGCATTTTATCGAAACAGCTTCGCTCTACAAAAATGGAATCTGTTGTTGCCCCAGGAGCACGCGAGTGTTTGCGTGCCTCATTTGCGTACGGCATGAGTTCAATCAGCAACCAATCGCGCTTCACTTTGATGACATCATTAATGAGCAAACGGATCATTTCTTTAGGGCACCTTTGTCGGTTTGTTTCCACATGTTGCATATCCTTTGTTTAGTTTGAGGATGAAAGCGTACACGTGTCTTGTAAGAATTACATCACGCAGGCATGGCGACGAAACAACACACAAATCCACACACACACTCCAAATTAACACACCGGAACGGGTGGTGAAGGTGGCACATGTTCAATGACGACGCTCACCGCTCATCACAAAACAAGTGAAACAAAGTTTTTGCTTGGGTGAATGTTTACAATTTTTGCATTCTATTATTCATACCTGTACAAACGTACAGGCATGTCCGCAATATCTCTAATAATGCTATACGCCTGCAGCATAAAACCGCACCAAAACAAGTAACACGAGATAAAAACTCTCTAATCAAGTTTGGTGAGACACTCGCTCGCTTGTGTGGTTTATCACTCGAGTGACGTGTTTCTGCATTTCTCTGCCATTGAGGACAATTGTCACTGCCGAACCACATGACGTTTTAGTGGTTTGTTCAGCATTAGTCGGTGGTATTTTTTTTATGCGGTTAGGCGGTTTAACACTGCTTTCATTTTCCGATTTGTTTTTTTTTCACAATCCAACAAACACAAAACACTTTGATCATTTCCCATGGACAAAAACAAGCTCATGTCCAATTGCAGTATAACCAGCTAACACAATTGTCACAAACTTTGTTTCAAATCCGTGTAGCCGGTATACTCTAAGCAATTATTGGAAATAGATATGCTCTGAGCCTTACCATTTTGTGGCACACATCACTAAGTGGCTTGGTGTGTGTTTTGTATTTGCCTTGGTTATATTCGAGAGAGCCTATGTCAGAGCCCATCTTACGGATAAGTTTCAAATTCAGGAACTCAACTGGCAGTCATTCCAAACAGTATAAAACCAACCTATTGTAGCCTCTGGACATATCTTTTAATAAGCTTTTGTAATATAAATTGTTCAATTATCTTATGTATTTTAATAAGCATGAAAGGAAGTTCCAGTTGCATCACCTGGTCCCGTAGAAATATCAAGAAGTCGTCAACAAATCATTCAATATTTAATATGTATAATATATGTAATATCCTTTTGTGTCCGTTTATTATTTAATATATTTTAGAGAAAATGTAGAAAGATTGAGAAATGATAAGACGAATTGTACTAGTTGTTTTTCTTAAAAATATCAAAAATATTAAACATTATTTTTGTTTTAATTGTAATTGTGATATTTTTACACAATACCAGACATCAAATTTTAAAATTAAGAGCGTTTTATGCATGTCTTCATGCATAATTTCATAAAGTAACAAAATTCTAGCAGCCTCTTTATTTTCTCTATTTGAGGTCATGGATAACTTACCTAAATCGTATAAGGTACCAAAGTTTTCTTCAGCGTTCTGTGTTCAAGCTTTAATTACTCAACGTTCAAACAGTTGCTCCAAGGAATGATTAGTTCAAATGGATCTAGGTTCTTAAGAAGACTTTTACTCAGCTCTCCTGACAGTAACGGTTTTAAACCGAGAATTTTCTATTCCCACGAGACCGGCTAACAGCCAGAACAGCGGAAGCATAATTTAACAGCGTAATAATACAAACACTGATAAAATAATATCATAAAACACATATATCGATCTAAGCTTCAGAAAAAAATACCAATCATCCTTTTGCAAAGCCCATCGATTGGGTTTATTTTAGTTGCTGCATAAGTATTATAATATATTAGTGGTATGAAAATAATTCAACTGTGTATATCATATTAAAGATTGGAATCAAAATAGTAAATCAATCGCTCTTCTGTAATCGAATCGACTAGCTTTATTATAATGCTATTTCCTATTAATCAACACTTGTTCATTCGCAATGTTAAACATTTTTTCAACCGTCACGCTTGGCTCTAATTTATGTGCACTTTGGCCACTGTGTGGTCTTCCGTCCAGGTTTACCATCTGGAGCGACTAAAAGTAAGGTACACATAAGCTCATTGGATTACACGCCCGCAATTAATGCTGTCCCTGGCACTCATAATTGTACATTACACCGTTGGGACATTTTTCGTGACATATGCGATCTCACCTAGGGTTCGTGTTAAAGCCACAAGCTCACGCAAATTGTTGGCACTAAGCGTGCCAGGATTTATACCCACACAACAAGGGTACACACAATGGCACTCGAAAGATGCGCTGGTGCTTCCGTGAGGATGATGCTCGAAACGATTCTGTTGTCTGTTTGATGATCTTCCCTTTCCGTTCCACTCGAACGAAATTTCCGCCGCTCTCTTAATACCCATTCATGAAAAAACATTTAACACCGCTTCAACTCGTTGCATTTTGGTGGCTCACCATCGGAGTCTGCTAAGTCCTTGCATCGTCCCCTTGATAAATCGAATCATCGTTTTCTCGAACCATGGCATGGTCTCTTCTAAATCTCATTAGATGAGAAGTCTCGGTAAAGGGAGTGTATAATTGAAATAGCGAGGTCCGCCTGTGTCGTGGCGGCAAACGTCCTTTCTCACTCAGTATGGCTGTTTTCGGTAAAGCGCACGATAACATTGAAGCACAGTTCGACACGCAAAGTTCAATGTGCCAAAGTGGAAAAGCGAAAACACAATTTTCATTCCAATAAATTGAATACAAAGAACGTTGGAGGTTCCGAGCGAACGTCAAACCCTAGCAAGTCGAAGGCCGCAGCTGATGCGCTGCCCTATCCAAGGGGATTAGTTGGGCTGGAATGTGAACATATCCGCTGGCACAAACGTTTCTGCCTTTCAGCCCGGTTGCGAAAGCAAAATGGCGTACTGTGGCGCACCTAAACGAATGAAAGTATCAAACAAAAACATGGATCAGTCCTTAATCCCCACGATTGATGGTATTCTGCTGTTGGGTTTTCTGGTGCCGTATCAGGACGACAGTTCATGCGATAATGGGACAGAAGTTTAATTTCAAACATTCAGCAAAATCGTAAACATTCTGCCCATAGATCGTAATTCGACGCACAAGACTCTTAGTGTTATTACTTTTAAGTATGATTTTCTTACTTCAGTGAAAAGGAAAATAAGGAACGCTCTTACATCAATCCATTATTTCTCTTAATTGTGTGTTTTTATTTTTCAAACTTTGTTATCTATTTATTACATCTATTTACTACAATATTATTATTAATTCATATAAAAAAAGATTTTTTTACTTTTTTCATACGTCATACATTTTGTATCCGAAACATAAGTTATGGAGTAATGAATGGTTACAATAAAATAATTTACTTTGTTGATAAAGTGAGTCGTTGATTTCATATCAGCCTGGTCATTGCTTTATCTCTATCACACTGTATTTATCTCATTAATCTATTCCTTTCCCTCGTGATTTCATTCCAGACACTTCATTGCTGGTAAATATCGTTTAATTTTCCCTCTAACGCACATGACCCCTCGTCTGACGGTGGTCCAAATGTGTTCCTCCCAAGTAGCAGCTGATCAAGTACCTTTTCAACATAGTCTGAAGTTGGTCCCCGGGCGAATGTTTTGGTTGAGTGACTGGAAAAAGGACGTTCTAGCCTCAATCGATCCGTAACATCGGTGGTCAGATAGACATCTCTCGGATGAATTTCCACTATAGAAAACGGGGAATACTTTTTTATCATTTTCTAGTTCAAACGCTGCTCTCTACTGGTCGGCATGATTTGTCTGTAGTACAATGTAAGAAAGAAAAATCTCTATTCTCGCAGAATTTTCTTCGTTTCATATTCTTGTTGATGTCCCAAAGGATTCCCCATATTTTTCTATGTGAACGAATGTGTCCCTCATCCTGAATATACTTATTTATTCACACGGAGTAACTTACAGACTGACAGCATACACCCTGGTCTGATGGGACTGATGGGAGCTGATAGACTGATGGTTCGTAGCCTTCTGCAAGGTGTGCTAAACTAACGCTTCCCCAACGGACAAATAAATATCAACTACTATTAAGCCCTTCGTAGTCCATTGCTAGCTTTTTTAACACTTATGTAGTATCCTCATGTCTATCTTTTTTCACCATATCCTTGTACATACAACAAACATGTAATACAGAAGAGCGAACCTGACATGCCACAAACATCAAAATGCTGCATCAAAATTTATGACCATTTCTCGGCCTTTTGTTCTTCCCTATTTCCCACTCGTGTTGGGAACGGCTTGTAGGCGGGATTACATTTTACATGATTTATGAAATCCCGTAAAATGAATGTCGGTGTAGGAAATGTATTCCCTAAGCTATTGAGGCGTATCAGTATGACTCAGGTGCAAAATGTCATTCGAGTTTCACTCTCTTCAATGTGACTCTGAAATGTTAACTCCGGAATATGAAACAAATTACACGTCACAAGGAACTACACCGTCATGCAATGTTTTCTGAACAATGGAAACTGAACAATGGAAACTCGCTTTGTGTTACATTCAGTGTAGCTTTAGCAGTGGGCTATGAGTCTACCGCCCCACAAAACAGATAAAAAATAGTAATGACCCTAATTTGCCTCCAAAATTAAATGCTTTATCTACCATGCCAACTGGGGACATTACTCGTTTCAAGCGATGCAAAACCATAAAATATCAATTAATCATAACACCATTTAGTGGCGGGCTAATCCCCTCATGCAATGTGCTTAGAAGTTTCCGCAAATAACAAAAAAAGTAGAACCCCTCTCACGCCTCATACAGCCAGCAGAGCAGAACCCAATCTAACAGAAGGCCTCGGAAACCTCGAAGCGAAGGATCAGCAGTGAATCCTTCCACAAATCCTACACCAACTGGTGGTGTTTTTGCACCTACCCAGAAGCAGGGTCACTTTTTTACATGATGATTTCCCCCTCTTTCAAGCAGATCGTGCCGCACCTACCCTACTGGTGCATAAAAGTAAAGTGAATTAACTACAACACACCCGCCGGCACTATCGCTTGGAATACAATTGAATGGCAACATCTGATCGATTTTCGTCTAATCTGTCGTCTACCAGGAACTGGAACTGGAAGCTGTTCCTACTCAGCTGTTCGGTTCGGGAAGGGTGCCAAGCGCATTGTTGATTAATTAGAATTTAATTCATTGAGTGGCAGTCTAGCACTAGCAAACAACCAGCACACAGTTCTGCCAGAACAGAATGACTATCACCAACTCCTGCCAGTCATCAGTCACGCCAACTTGGTGATGCGCATTGATTTCGAGAGGGGTTGTACAATAAATTGATACAGGGATTAAGTTGTACTATCTCTCCGGTGCTCTCAGAAATATGTTCCATCCATATGAGCGATTCCCTCTCTAGCTAGCAAATGGGAACAGGAAGAAAAAAAAATAGCCAACGCACTGGAAACATTTCCATTCACCCCAGTGGTTATTTGACCGAAGTGTTCGTTGTAGAAACAATGGTAAATATTTACCCGATTTCACTAGCTCGAATCGACCCCGCTAGAAGGCAATGGCTCGGGGCCAATGTGATGACTCTGTTGCTCATGTTTCATTCAGATTGTTATCGTTTGGTGGGGAAGCGGTGTGATTGAAAAGCTATTATTTTATTTGCCAAGAAAATCGGAATGGTTTGTTGTCCTTGGAATTCTCCTTAGCCAAAATATGACAGGCGTCAACATAACAAACACGTGTCGGGATTATGGATCAAAATTGTTTGTATTGGGTGAGATCGGCTTTCTGAAATGATGGAATGTAGCTTTGAGTTATTACATTTGATACATCTTGTAAATTTATTACACTGTTATTAATTTGAGCTATTGCTCGAGCTTGAATTATTACCTTTGAGCTAATTAAATATTAACATTTGGGGAAAGTAATCAGATTATGAATATGTTAGGATTTTTGTACAGTTTTCGTCGTCGGGTTAATGCTTATAATTAAGGTATGGAACACGTGAAGGTATACTGCAACATTACTTTTAGTTTTCAATTCAGTTCATTCTTAAACTGTTGTTCTGTTCATTATCTAAACGCTTAACATTGATCGTCGAACGTATTTGCTCAATTCAATTCTTCAATTGAAATCAAAACACTTTACCCAAACTATCCGAAAAAAAAAATCTAGATTTCATTATGACTATGTAACCAAGAAACGAATTGCAACAAAACACATTGCAAATGCTTTTGGACTGTCATTTTTTAATGCATTTGTCATCTGCTATTCCTCCACAACTACAACTTTACTAGGAAAACTAAATTTATAAATATAAATCCACATTGTAATGCATCTGGTGTTTGACCGTTCAAAATGTATAAAAATTCCTGCAAAATTGTATGGTATAAGTGGCAGTCGCCGTCTCCATAATCCCGATATCTTCAAAATACTAAAAGAAAGGATTGCAACAAACAAATCAGCGGAAATCTTTAATATAGCCGCATAAAACCGTTGGTAAAAAAACATTATTTGTTTTACATCACGGACACATTTTCAACAACAACAAACTGCCGTCGGGTTTTCATTTGGTTTCATTTGTATTACTGATTTCCTTATCAACCGTTCATGGGCTAAAAGTCACTCTGTGCCTTCCAACACAAAACACCACCACCTTCACCACTTTTGTTGACACAATTTCCAATCTCTCGACATTGAGGCCACGTCACTGTAATGTTTGTACATTTGCTGCTGCTTGAGTATATTCACGTTGGCAGTATCTAACGATAGGAAAGAATATTCATCTGACAGTCGAATCTGTGACCCGTACCTCCTGATGTCGTAAGTCCAAATTTGTTCCCTTTTTCGAATGAAAACCCTGTGCAAACTCCTCCCTTATTATGCATGTACATAAACGGTGCATGGAAAACGATGAAAAATAAAGCAATGAAAAAGGTGAGGTGAACGCTTTTTACCACTGTCGATGTTTTCGTGGCAAGATTCTGTGATGGTGTATGTTTTTCCGTACACTTCGAAGTTTCTTCTTGCACTGACGGTACTGTTTCTGGTTGTCATACTAGGTTCCACCTTGCTGTGGTACACATGAAGTTGGGTTTCTCTTTCTTACTTTTGCTTGTCGCATAATTCTATCTAGCATGTGGAGCAGTGTCTCGTAAACAAAACGCTCTGTT
Organism: Anopheles arabiensis; assembly: GCF_016920715.1. Classification (NCBI taxonomy): domain Eukaryota; kingdom Metazoa; phylum Arthropoda; class Insecta; order Diptera; family Culicidae; genus Anopheles; species Anopheles arabiensis. The sequence continues at coordinate 43,579,501 of NC_053518.1, read as the reverse complement.
GTTACTGCTCGACAGGGATCGGCAACCCGTTCAGTTAGAATTATCTATTGAACCATTGTAACAAAATATTTGCCATTATTTAAAATATTGATCACTTTGATGGTTTAAATTGGACAGCTAAAATTTCAAATGAATGACAGCGAACAATAGTCATCATCCGAGTTAACAGCTTCGTTCTGGCAGATTGGAATTAGATAATTTGTAACAAGTAATGGTAAACTTCAAACCCGTTTTTCGATAAGTGAGTTACAATACATTGCATACGTTTGAAACCATCATTTTAAACTGTATAATGTCTTTTATCATAATTTTATTTATTCTTTGTTTTCTAATCCTCTTAGGCCGATGAAACTCTTTAGAATAAACCTAGTAGACAATAGCTTTGATTTTGATGCCATTTGATGCAAGCTGATGGCAAAACAACCAGTTAATCTTTCGGTAAAATATCGCGTTCTTAGCCTCACCTTCTGCTTAAGAAACAAAAAAAGTAAAGAAATGCGTTAGATCTATCTAATTTTAATTATAATCATTAGTATTATTTTTATTATCAGTATTATTATTATAACCGTTTTTTATTGAAGTCGCTTACTTTTAGCTATGAAAATGTAATGCTCGTCACATCGTCGTGTTCTGCGAGCATTATTCACACCAACCAATGCCCCGCCGGTTGATTTTGGGCATTATTGTAGCCATTCTGGTGGTAGAGTCGTCAACTCGTACGACTTAACAACATGCTCATCACGGGTTCAAGCCTCAAATGGACCACGTAGGACTTATGACTATCCAGCTATGTGGAATCAGTAATGCTATGTAGAAAACCAAGTCCCAGAAGTGGTACAGACAGGCCTTGAACGACAGTTATTGTGCCAAAGAAGATTTTTATATTTTTTGACAAAATTGAGAATTAGATGAATGTTTAAAAGCTTATTTTATGTTTGTGTAACGTCTTTTATAAATTGTATTTTCTGAGCATACTTTAAATTTAAATAAATGAACGAGCTGAATCACAACAGGTGGATAAAGAACTGCCACATTTCAGATTGCCCCCCACTGCACATTTTGCCAGATGAACCACAACGTTTGTTATTAGTGTATCTTTTGCAAAGTAAGATAAGTATACTGGAGCCTGGATTTAATTACATTTAGCCACAAATAGATATTGTGCTCCGTTCCTTAGCGTTTTTTTTTAATATTTACCATAACATAATGATCATATTTCAAACAACTTTGATGTTTCACAAATCGTGGTATAGGAAACGAGCAGCCAAAGTACCAGATTCTGTTCAGTTCTATAAGTTTGATTTCCGCTACGATGAGTTTAGTTAATTTCATTAAATTGCAGCGCCACTCATGGTCACAGTGCCAACTGTACATACGTCAAGTATTTTTACTGAATTTATTCAAGAATATCTGTTCATAATATAACCATGAGACGTTTACTATGCTGCAAACGATAGCCTGGCTTTTACTCTATAGATTTTGCTTTCTCCGTCATGTTATTTTGCTAACTGCCATCACACTACGATGGGTTATGCGCATGCCACTATTTTTGATGGCAATTTTAGCAAAATGCAACCCTGTGACGGTATCATTTTCAATTTATTCTCCCATAGACTCTTGTCATCGTAAAACGCAACAGCGTAAACTGGAGAGTGAAAGAGCAACACACGAAGGACCTGGAGTTGTTGGAAATTTCTCAGATGAATCGTCGCCATTGGTATTACTGTTGTTTACGCTTAATGGACCAGATCGGTGGTGGCTGGAGGCATTGAGTGTTTGGCGCTTTTCCTAATTTTCCACATCCTGTATCGTCACCCTTCTGGCCTTGGTAGTGTATAGAGACACGCCTGCGATTGTAGGCGGAGCTTGCGCAATGGAACGACGTTTCCCCGACAGGAATTATGTAGTAGATCCTAGCATGTTGAACTTTGTGTGAGCAACCTCATGGCAGTCGTCATTGTGGTTCGTGCAGAAGAGTAAGAGCGATGCAAAAAGTCAGCTTATGTATTGACTAAGATCCCACCGCCGTAAAGAGGGATTACGTGCGATAGTTGCTGTTCAATGTGTTCCGAAAGCATATAACAACCACGCTGGTGGTGTGGCTGTTAGTAAGGTTAAACATAGATCGAAACAGCAAAGCATAAATATTCAACAAAAGGAAGGAGATTGCGGGTCGTGGTTGTTCTCTGCTTTCCATTTAACTTTGCTATTTTTGTTTTTCGTTTCTTCTTTCTTTTACCTACATTTCTAGATCCGAGATTTGCTGTCGGTTTCCACAGCTTTCTACTGCCAGAGTGATCCTTTTTTTTTGCGACCACTTACGGTTGATGACGCCAGGACTCTCAATCACCGAACAAGAGTCATTCATCCCAGCCATCCGTGCCCAGCTCATCGAATATGGGTAGCTAAGGTATCCCTTTATCGATCGAACCTGTCCAGTAGAACCGTAATTCGGTCAATCATTTAGCATTTTGCCCTTTTTGTGTTGATGTATTGATTTTTCACAAAAATAACTCAATCCTATCTTTGGCTTTTAAGCGAAATGTGTCCGAAGAAAATTCTTTTTTTTCTTCCCAAACTATTCTGTATGGTTTTGGACTGCGACTTTCGGTTGCCTTTGACAGCTCTTCCAAAAATCAAACCAAACACAGCATGCACCTGCTCTTTGTATATTTCCACTCGACTTGTACAAACCGTGCCAAGCTTGCAAGTCCATCGAAAACGTTCTACCTGAACGTGACTCCATTTGACATCGTGCTGCACTTGCATTCTGGCTGTTTGCAGCATGCAGATGGATTTTTTGTCACTTCCATCTCCATGCTCTAGGAAAGGACAATCGATTGCACTTTGAACGCCGTGTCGTACGAACGAGCGGACATGTGTAATTTGCAAACGGGAGACACCTGATAACTGATGCCATTGCACCTCAGAGGTGCACCTTCTACCGAGCTCGAGTAATTGAGTTTGCGGTGCCCGATAAACTGATTAACGATGATCATCATGATGCTGGCAGCGATCGTTCACTGTTTCACAGTCACAAAATCTGGCACGACGCTGATAGGACCCTCCAACGCAGAACGTAAACTCGTGTGACTCGCGGTAGGCATACAATTCATTGGAGCAATGGTGCCCATTATTGAGTTCGCCGTTCAGCGTACCACGTGGTCACTCGCGATGTGCTTCCTGGAAATGGACTGGAAAATTAATCAAAGCGACATCAGTTTATTGCGATATCTTTTCTACAATATTCGTGAGACGCATCATTTCAATGGAGCGTTTTTTATCGAGTGACATGTTGGTTGAGCTGAAGCATTGGAGCAATGTCGTGTCAAGCCTTTCGAAGACAAAATATTCAATTATGTAAAATAATAACATATGAATAAAAGTAGGACAATCAAATATAGGCGCAATATTAAAATAAATATATGTAAAAATCAAATACGACATAGATTCTTAGAACAAACGATGAAGCTTTAGGAAGTCGCCAAAATTCCATAAACCCCATCTCGAAACCGCAAAAAAAAGGTTAAATCTATCAGTGTTGTGTAGAATGAGGCCAATATTTGAAATTTTATAGGTTTTAGAAATTTGGTACAAATGGTCAGGCTGGTTTAACAAAGCTTACACATTTATTATAAAAGCAAGATTTTTATCAATCTTATGAAATCTTATGGAATGCTTTAATACAGCATACGCAACGCTCCTGTAACAGCTTCGTACAAATTCCAGTACTGTAGTGTTCAAGTTCAATGTTTGGCTGGAGTTTAAGGATCTAAAACACCCGAAATCATGGTTTAAAGCTTTTGATAAAGCCATGATTGTGTTTGATTAAACAGAGATAGCAGCTTATCACTTGTTTTTATTGTTTTAAACAATCCTAAATACAACCCAATTCCATAAGACATTTCCGTCTTTCTTACGATACTTAAGATCTTCGTCTAACCTCTTAGAGAAACACTTCTCGTTGGAGCATCAACCACTAATTAAATGTTGGTACCAAAGAGCGTAGTCATTCTCTTGAAACGCTCATTGAACTATAAATATGGTTCCCTGCTCTTCTGCCAGTAAACCCATTTCACCGTTGGCAAGAGCGTAAGGGAAACGATATAAATCTAACCCCTAATGCTACTTAATCTTAGCTTCCGTTTCTACTATGCTACTCTTCCGGTATCACACTGCACGTGATGGAAATTTCTTAGACACTGAATCACGTCCTTCCTGTGTGATAGTACCGTATTCATGTTGTTCCCTTGCTATCAGTCAAATACTAGAGAAACCATTTCTGAGCAACGACATTAGCATTCAGCAACGTGCATAACACAAAAGCTCCAGCAAATCACCAAGGCGCCACAATGAGAGGGGAAAAGTTTTCTCCTCCAGAATGCGGCCCTACGCTTCTTCCTCGCTCTAAGTCAATGATCATACCGCTTCCTTCCTACTTCTGCAGCACAAACCTATGGTGCCTACCGTACACGTTGAAACTAAATGGAGACCGAAACGTAGCGCACGTTAATGGTAATAAGATGCAAAAGTGCCATCAGAGAGCTGTTGCCGACTTAACTCAGAGTAGGGAATTCTCTTTTATCGTCACCCACACTCTCAGCCTCAGTCAGTCAGATACGCCTCACGTTAATGGAATATTGAAAATTTGTCACAGCTGGTAAATGGCGGCAGTTTAATCTGATATATAAGCACCATAGAATATAAATTATATATGAAATATAGCGTTCGAAAAATAATTCCTGTTGATTGAGAGGCACGTAATGTTTGTACATAGCCATAAAAGTATTCCATTGAGGCTTTTGAGCAGTGATCACGATACACAGCGATATGAAAGAGCAACTACCCCGTGCTTTGTAAGCAATCTTGGAAAAGAAAACGGTTCAACCGTCGAACGAACTCGAAAGCGAGTCCGATGATGATGAAAGACTTTTCCGGAAACGTAACGACCTCACGAGTGTTCAAGGCTAAAGGACAAAGTTTTATTGCATCTGTTCCGGAATCTGTTGGACGATTCGCCAGAACGCTACAGCAATGGCAACGAATGTTTCCCGGCATTCCATAGCACTGTAGCTTTTGACATTATTTGCATATCGGTCGTATGAAACGGTGCTATGGTTGTACCGTTATTGGAGGATATAAGAGCGACGAGAACATCAGTTCAATGAGCAGTACGTACCCATTTCGATCCGTACTGATGTTGCATACAGATGAATGTTGGTTTCATGTGCACTGAGCCATGTAGGGATTGAAATCCAATAAAGCCGCATTGCTTTATGATTGATGGGGCAAGAGGCTTGCTATTTTGTGTCAACTGTGTCAAGTGTAGTTGGGAGTCGATAGTGCATTGCTTCCGATAAAATTTTCAATTGTTTACCAGAAGCCGTCATACCTAAACCACCTTGTAGTGAGTTTAGTTGAGATTTGGCAAATAATGTTATGTACCAATCCCATATGTATAGTGTATTAGGTTGGATGAGAATATTAGCTCACGAAATTCTATGACGTCGACAATTTCTTGAAATTTGTAATTTAGACATCTTACATTTCTTCATTTGTTATCAATTTATAACCTTAAGCTTTGTTAATTTGTTAATTTATATATAACATTAAACTTTAAGCAGTAAATGTATGATAACCTTAAATTGTATAAAAGAAACTATTATTTGTGTTTTTTTATTTCGCAAAGATTATATACTGTTAAGAGTCTCAGAATTCAGTCTCGAAATACAGCAACAGTTCGAGAAATGACAATTAATTACAACCGAAAGACAAAACTTAGAACACATCAATCAGGGGCGGATTAAGCACTAAGCTAATAAAAAAGAATCAAATTCGATCGGAGTGCATTCGGTTGTTAGTCACAATAATAAGACTTTATCATTGAGTTAATTGTTCACTTATCATTTATTAGTTGCTCGTTTTTTATTCAGTAGGAACGGTTCATAAAGATCTAATTGCTGAATTATTATTCTTTTGATTATAACTCATCTTTTTGAGTTAGTTCAATAGCTAATAATCAACGAATAAAAATAATTTGTTATTGTTCCTTAGTTTGACTTTATTTTCAGTAGTTGCCGTACATATTTGCGTAAGAATTGAATTCGCTAAATACATTGTTTACGGTAGTTAAGCTTCAGCCCATTTACGGGGATTAGTTCCACGTTGCATACAATCTATTGTGCATTGATTGACAGCAGCCGTCGTTTACATCATTGCCAAGAAGTTGGGAATGAGATCCTCTCTCCATTTAAAAAGAACAAAACCAATATTGAAATAGTGCACACACCTCCAGCCTTCACGCCAAAAAGTGGTTTGCATCTGAAACTAGAGGCAATCCGGAAAAGCGGAAAAACAAACACTTCAAACCCATGAGACCAGTCACTCAAATTTGTCCGGCAGTCGGTGAATCTGCCCACCTTTGTATCCGTCATTTCCACCAGAGACTGTGGTTGTTGTGTTGGTTGGGTGAGGTTGCGAAGCAAACTGCAGTACCGTTGTTACGCGCAGAGATGTGAAATGAATTTCATCAAATTTTTCTGCTCCTGCGTTTGACGTGTTAACCCTCCTCTCGATCGCCCTCCTTTCAATCCTGCGGTGCAGCGCGTGCCTTTACGGCTGGCATTTCTGCATGCGCACGGGTGGTTTAGGTTTTTGGGATGTTATCATTTCTTTATTCACACCGTTATGAGCATTAATAGTCTAATTTGATTATGCCATCAAATTTTCTCATGGATCCACAACTGACGATAGGTACAGGCGAAGTTAGAGCGGAGGTGATGTAGTGGAGGTATGTTTATTCCGTCTAATTGATAGTAAGCATTAAAAATAATAGACCTTGTGTAGAACTTTTGTTGCATATCTTCCTTTTTTTTAGATTATTCGACTAAAATAATGTGGTGAATATCAACCAAGAGGCTCGAAGCTTTTATCAAACAATAAAAAAAGTAAAAACATGAACATTTAACAGCGCTTCACTTTACTTAATTTACTTACTTCGTATTGCTTAACTAATCAAATAGTTCTATAACAATTATTTATATTTTTTTAAAATATGAATATGATATGAGTAAATATGAGTTTAAATATGCAAATTATTAAAATTATTCTAATACCTATTCTTTCTACTTCAATTAGGTTATTTCAGTATACATTGCAAATTGTTGAATTTCAGAAAACAAGTAGAGCCTAAATGGTAGAAGTACACATGCACGACGAAAAAAAGTCTGTCAATCCCGAATGGGATTTCATTCCATCTAATCTTGATGCCGGCATTTTTATGAAATAGTAACGTATAATGTCTGGATCTCTCCTATTTTTATGTATGGTTGCTTCTTGCAAAACTAATACTTAAATTAACATCGATAAAAGTGAAAAGTATGTATACAAAAAATAAAACAAACCGTTTCATTTTAACAAAGATGCAAACATTGTTCGAGCTTGCGTTTTCAACATTTTTTTGCCACTTTTGCCAGATGTTGCCATTTTTAGTCATGAAACTTTACTTCCATTGAATTGCATCGCTATGAAGCATCACAAATGCCAAACTTAGCTCCACGATTGACAAAACTGTAATTTATGTTGATTGAATTACCTCCCTATCCACGCTTAGAGTATACAACTTTTTGTGGAAGATTCACTGAAGTGTCGAGCTGTCGTCGGAATTGGCACGCGAAGCAGGCACACGATTTGTCGAGTCGCGTGAGAGCTGATGGCAACTTTGAACTCAACAAATCAAATCAAAATAAATCAAATCACCCACAAATAAAGCTGGACTGATCTAGATGCCATGATGGTGGAAGGAAGTTTCTGAAGTCTTCATGATGACAAGGCATACTTGTGGATGTTGTGATGTTTTTTTTTCTCTTTGTCGGATTGCTCGATCAGCCATCGGCTAGAAGGGTATGAAATGACAAAAAAGAAAGAACGTGTTTTACTTGATAAGGTAAAAAATGAACCAACAAAATTCAGCATGTTATACAAAATGACTTAAGATGCTAGATTCGATTACGAAAGAGATTAACATTTGGAATATACATATCGAATAATACGACATGGCTGATCTTGCCAAATAACTCTAAAAGAATATACAATTTTTTTTTCGTAAGCCACCAAAACAAACAAAGCGAGATTTAATTACACTTTACAGCTTCATGCACAACATGATGAATAAGATAGTTTTTCATGTAAGTTAACTTAGTTTACCATTTAGTTTTATAGTTTTATATTTATTTGAAAAATAAATATGCAATTCTTTACAACTGTTCGTTTTACTAAACTAAAATACTTTCGTAAATCGTTTGAATTTGACAACAATTTACCAATGCATCCCAATGGTTGTTACAATTTATCAATAAATCTCAATGGTCATAACAACTGTGTAAGATAGGTTTGATGAATTTTTCAAATTATTTTTCTTTTACTCCTTCTTTGGCACAACCTTCTTTGGTTGTCGGCCAAGGCCTGTCTGTACCACTAGTGGGATTTGTGTTACTTATTGATTACCCATAGCAGGTTAGTCACGTATGGGGGCACGATCATTTCAGGACTTGAACCCATGACGAACATGTTAATGTTATGTTTTTATTTTACAAATATCTATTATTTATTGAATGTATATTTAGATATATTTCTCTTGATGTGGTGCTCATATATCGTATATCGTGAGTACATCGTAAAGGATCTTACATTGTGCGAACGAAGTAATAGACAAATTATAACGTAATGATTACACCACATTCAAATTTTACCAAATCATTGAATTTTTTTAGTTTAATTTAATTTTAATTTTAATTTAAACCAATTTTAAAAATATAATTTTTTGTATGTATAGGTGGTTGAAGTTCTTTAAAGTGGTTAGAAATGGGTGGTTTTAGATTCATGTTCATAAAAGATACTAACTCTGTCAGTGAAGATCTCGTTGGATTCATCCCAGCGCAGACCTTCGTAGGTTGCGCTGACTAAGTCTATTGCTTCTACGCTGAAGATTGAAATGTTTTAATATTATCGATTCTGGATTAGATTCCACAACTAGTGGAATCATTGTGCACTGATCCGTCGATGAAGACCAGATGGCGGTTTTGTAATGTTTGCTGAACTTATTACGGCTAGCGTGGAGACTAATATAACCAAGTAGCAGCTGATTTTTTATGGTTCGATCTATTTGTAGTGATTTGTAGTGATGACCAGAGACGATTCATTTGATAAGGACCAGGATTAAAGCTAAACACATCTCCAATCCTGGATTTAAATTGTTGTGGGGACCATATTATTGACGGAAGGTGAAAATCGCTAAGCCGAAAAATCAAGCCATTAGGTTTATCTAATTTGATTACCGTTCCGGCTAAGTATTTTGGCCCCTGAAAACCATAGTTTAACTGATCCTTACATCACGCACTAAATCATCCCAGCCGTATTTGGTTGTTCCAACAATTTTATTTCGATTTTATATGGACACAATCATAACTTTCACTATAATGCAAAAATGCACAAGGGCAAATAGTAAAACTGCTAAAGTTGATGGGCTTATTCCTTCATTTTGTTGTCAAAAGAGGGTAGGATTATTTATGATAACAGCATAATGATGTAACTTCGCTACGTTTCCTTATCTAACCTGTTGAACTCTCATACTATAGTTTCGTTCACTCTTTAACACAAAGGCAATAAATGACAGCAACTTCACAGCTTCTTATAAAATTAGGATTTGCCCTTTTGTGCGACTGGCCATACAAACTCCGGAAGGAACAATTGTTTATGTGGTATTTAAACACCCCCAGAAGTTAACTTTTGCCATAACTTTGCTAAAATTAGCTCTTGCTGATGGTACCGCTGCAAAATATTGCACTTCATTGGCCAGAATTAATTACAACAAATACAAACTCTTCTTAATCGCTTTTCGTGCCGTTCAACACACCTTAAAGCCTGGTGAGCAACGAAATAGATATGAATATGCGTTTTATGGCCTTCTTTTATGCGTCCCTAGAAAGATGTTGTGCATGTTTCATTAAGTAAATTGAGTTAGGATCTAGGCTATTCGATCGATAATTGTTGCACACATCATCTTGCTATATTGAGCACTCTTCGTTGTAGTTCGTTGTTCATATATGGTGTCTTGGCCATAACTAGGTCTAGAGTCCAGAAACAAAATAGAAAACAATTGAATAACCTAGTCCCTCGCAAGATGCCGAAAGTGACTAAAACTATTTTTTCTCTATCTCTTGCAATGAACACAAAACAATATCTTCTATTTCTGAAGAATATTTAAAAGAACTTAAGTACACCGTTGTATTGCTGAACTACATTATGCATTAGTATTTCACTGTTATACTCAACAAATGACTGCCACTGAACGAGTATGTTTGCGACCACATTGCATACGGATTTGGATCAGTTTTATTTTCTTAATTGGCCATTTTAACTCTTCGCTAACGAAAAGTTTGGGGTCCTGTAGAAGCTAGGAAAAAGTCGAGCTCTATACCTAGATGTTGTCTCATTCATACATCACAAGTGCAAACATATTTAAAGGGATCGGCACGTGCCTCGCATGTTTCAGGACAGCAGGGTACATTTTTACAAATACTCGAATTTCTGATCTAGCAACGTAAAAAAATCTGAAAGAGTCGACCGTTTTATGCAAAAGGCTATAACAAGTATAGGGAGAGGTATTTACCTCTATGAAACGAACACTCTTATACCAACTACTCGATCTTTTGACATGATTGCTCATGCAGCCCGCAAACACTTCGCGCACGTACACCAAAATTCTGAACGTCATTGTCTTATTAGCTCAACCCTCTCTCGAATTTCCCCTTGCCTGCTTTTGCACGAAAGACAAACCAATTTGTTACACAAAAATAATTAGAACATTGTACACGTCATTTCCAGTAGCGGGTTTACAGTCTCGGGGGCCCTAAGCAGTAAGAGTTGTTGAGGCCCCTTTGTACATTATTACCGGGGGTACTCGGCATCCGTCTTTGATTATGTAACATTTTAACTTAAATTTTGTTGCCACCGGGGGGGGGGGTGGGTGCTTATGGTTCGTCTAGCGCGGGGCCCCAACGTCCATAACCCACGGGGCCCTCCTTGCTAATACAGTACCATATTCTATCAACTGTTATGGATTATGTACTAAAGATTCCGGGGCCCCTCATTGACGGGGCCCCCGCAATTGCTTACTTTGCTTACCGTTAAATACGCCACTGGTCATTTCCCCCGGAAAGCCGCAGCGAACGCGGGCCAACAAATCGTTTCAATAAATGGAACCTTCAGTAACGACGGCCTTGGCCGACAACTGGTGTCGATGGTGCTTGTTACGGTGTTGGACAAAAATTGAAGGTATGAGATCATTTGAATAAACATACAAATAAAACCTGTGCCCTTTAAAAAAAAGATGCCACCATTCTGCATTTTATTGACGACAAAGGAAAGAAAACTTAATTTTTTTTAGGTTTGTATAATCTTGTGCATTATTTATTATATTGATTACTAATAAAATTAACTTACACAATACTGGGTTTTTCATTGTTTTTACTGTTTTTTGTTTTTTTTTAATGATTATTCTCATGATTTTTTTACTGTTTCTTTAAATTGATCTCAAAACTTATTACTTCAAGACTTAGTTTCCTGATACCGTGCCCCTAGCAACACCACCATCAGCGTCAGTGGCGTATTTAACGGTAAGCAAAGTAAGCAATTGCGGGGCCCCGCCCTGAATCTTTAGTACATATTCCATAACAGTTGATAGAATATGGCACTGTATTAGCAAGGAGGGCCCCGTGGGTTATGGACGTTGGGGCCCCGCGCTAGACGAACCATAAGCACCCCCCCCCCGGAAGCAACAAAATTTAAGTTAAAATGTTACATAATCAAAGACGGATGTCGAATACCCCTGGTAATCATGTACAAAGGGGCCTCAACAACTCTTACTGCTTAGGGCCCCCGAGACTGTAAACCCGCTACTGATCAGCGTCGTGCCGTGAAAGATGAAGCCAAAATCGATGACCTGAGATGATATTCGATAAGACGTCCACACAGAAACAATCTGTTTCACGTTAAATATTTTCAAGACATTCATTGGTGCGTTCAATCTTTGGTATTTCCTCGAATGCCATCGTACCACACAGAATGACAGTTGGACTCATACATGTCGGCATGAATTGTTTGGCTACTTTTTTACACTTCACGGCATCTAATTGTCCCGATATGTCTCAAGCATTTTATAAATAAAATACCTTTTCGAAAGCTTATGCTTCTTCTGAATGAAGTTTCTTGCTCCGGCTGTTGAAAATAAAAAATCTGATTTTTAAAAGAAATTTGTTGTTACATTTACAGGTCAAGACAAGACATTAAAAAAATGAAATAATATTATAAAATTAGATACATTGTACGCTGTTACATTGATACGCTATTTGCTATTTTATTTCCAACTATCCCCATCAAAGCAGGTTCTATCTCTTCAAAACAATCTAGCCCAACAGTTCCTCATTTGTGTATACTATAAGCTCAGTCATTCACCAATGCCGATCCATTTTGATCGCATTATTAATGAGCAAACTTTAGAGGCATCTTGTTTCAACATTATACAACCTTCGTTTAGAAGATAAACAAGGACAAATGCATACACGTGTCTTGTTAAATTTACAGCGCCCAAGTGTAGCAACAAAAACATACAAATCTCCGCTCGCAATCAACACACCGAAACGGTTTTGATGGCTACAAACGTTCGTGTTGATTCAGTAATTTGAAAAAGAAACGGAATGATTTTCGTTTGACAAGTGTCTATAATTTTGCATTCCGTTATTCATGTCATTCTTCTAACAAGGCATGTCCAGATTGTTGCTAAAAGTACTACTACTGCAACGCAAACCGCACAAAAATAAACCCAAAACACCACAAAAAACTCTCTAATCAAGTTTTGTGAGACACTCGCTCGCTTGGTTGGTTTATCACTCACGTTACGTGTTTCTGCATTGTCATTGCGGAGGTGAACTCACTTCAGATATTTGTTTTGAATTTGTTGGAGGTTTTTATTTGGTTCCGGTGTTAAACATTGCTTTGCGGAGTTTTCCATAACTCAATGGGAGCCGTTGCATACATGTTTTGATCATTTCACATTGTCCAATAACAACAAAATCCAAGTTCCACTTATCAATCTGCAACACATCAGCGTAACACATTTGTCACTCTTTTTGCAAATATTCATTGTGAATTATACTGAGTAATTATACTGATATTTTATGCTATTTGGCCGGTCTCGAGGTACAGTCGTCAACTCGTACTACTTAACATCATGACCGTCATGGGTATGGGTTCAAGCCGTGAATGGACTGTGCCCCCATATGGCAGAACTGACTATTCTGCTATAGGTAATCGATAAGTCACTGAAAACTAAGCCCACTAATGGTATATGCAGTCATTAACCGACAACGGTTGTTATGGCAATAAAGAAGAAGAAGAAGAAGAAGAAGAAGGTATGCACGAACCTTACCGTCCGAAGCTAGGTTAACTTTGCATTATGGTTTGATTGGTTTGTAAATGGCTAACAAACAAACCGGGTACAATTCGTGAGCTGTGTTAAGTTATCATTCTTTTTATATTTATCGTGTCCATTATTTATGTTAATTAATGATCATATAGTGTCTAGCTTATTTTTTTATTATAAAAAAAATATTAAAATTTCAACACATTAAATAATTGTTGTTCTTCATTGTAAACCATATTGGACAAGTTTATTTGTAATCGAGAGTAGAGTCAGTAGAGCTACATCGATGAAGTTATGATATGTTTATAAACGTACAACCAGATTGATAGCCTATGCTGTAAATCAATGTTCAGTTTTCTTTTCTAGGAAATCTGCATTGCATCGTGTAATGCATGACTCATGATTTTACACAGATCACCACATTATGGTGAAAATTTCAGATCACATTTCGTCACTGACCATGGAAATAAAAAAAGTCACTAGCAAAGCAACAAAAACCGTCGTGTTGTGTGCTGTGCGATACGACAAGTCGATTGAAGCAATGAAAAAAATATATATTCATCTATAATCAACAATCTGTTTGATCTCCGGTGTCGTTGTTTTCCCATTGGATTTCAACAATATTAAACAAATCGGCTTTTCATTATCTCAGATTGCGATGCTGACTAAACTGACCAAGATTGAATTTATATCCTAGTTCATACTTCTCAAGTGATCTTTTCTCTCATATTTTGTATTTCGTCTTCAGGTATAAACCCACGAATAAAATCAACTGCCATCTTACAAATGGCGATCCCAACGGATTCCTCTCAACACTGACAAATGAACTTCAACAAATAACAAACCCTTAGAACCTTTATCTACACGACGCAAACATCAAACTGCTGCATGAAAATGTATGTCCATTTTTTGTATATTCTTCCCTATTACTCTCCAGAGTTGAGGATGGATTACAGCAGGATTATGTTTCGTATGATTTATAGAACCAAAGCTCCGAAAACCTGGTTCTTGTGGAAATCATATTCCCAGAACAATCCTGCTGTACTCAAAGGACGCAGGTGAAAAAAATCGATAGACACTATGTGGTTCTGAATCACGAAACTTCGTACACGTCGTAGGAAAAAATAATTTCGTTCTTTTATATTTGATGGTTGTTGATAAATTTGTTTGAACTGTTATTCCATTTTCTAGCAAATAATAGTACAAAATGACATTTTTATTTTCATGTTTTATCATAATAGTTATTGATATGATGTGTTCATTGTCATTTATTTTTTTCTTTTTTATCATTATTTTTCTGCGTGGTCTATGATAAAAATAAACCTTTACACACAGCTGTTATCAAATAATGTACATTCCTAGTGGTCCAATACTATAAAATGTCAATTCAACACTGTTCAGCGATGGTCTCTCCATTTTTGCCTATGGCGCAGTACTGGATCCGTTTTGGAAGAAACAATTACCCTGTCATAACAATACGATATCAACACGCCAACACGGGTTCTTCCCTCGTCGCAGTGTGACCACCAATTTGGTGGAGTTTGTATCTAACTGCCATGCAGCATTCGTTTCGGGAGCCCAGATGGATGTCATCTATACTGACCTTAAGGCCGCCTTTGAACAGGTGAATCACCGCTTGCTATTGGCGAAGCTTGCTCGCCTTGGATTTTCTACCCCTTTAGTGGAGTGGTTCGAATTTTACCTCACCAATCATCGATATCGCGTCAAAGTTGAAAGCATGACATCTAGGGAATGGGTACACACAGGGTAGTAACTTTGGACCCTTACTGTTTTCTCCATTTTTCAATGACGTTACTACTGTAGTAAGGGAATCTAAATGTTTATGGTACTAGTTAAAATGGCCCGGTTACAGGGCTACGCAACGTTTATTGCGACATATACGTCTTATCAACGATATAAGAATTGCACTTCAAATAATCATTTTGTTTTTGAATCCTTTGTAAAAGAATTTTTTGTGTGCTAATATTATTTGTAACAAACTTTGCAGCGTATATGATTTGATAATTTTCTTTATTTAATATACTACAAATTGAATTGTGAGTGGTGTACCGGTTGGAATAAATTTTTTTTATCAAAATACACACTGTTTGCGATAAATTTGATCTTTCGGGTCATATGTTCCAGGTAACATCAAGTCCCGTGGTATCTTGGCATACGCCTTATCGAATCCCGGGAATGTCGTATTCTACTAACTCTTTCCGCTCTTCAGCATCTTGAACAGTCTGGGCTGTCGGCACACGCATGTTTTCCCGCAAACACAATGCCCCAAATTTGCCTCCCAGCATGCTCCGCCGGATGCACTGCTGCAGGACCTGAACGTTGGTACCAAGCGAAACGATTGGCAATATATGTCGAAAGTCGCCACATACCAGCACCACCTTATCACCGAACGTTCGGCGATTTCCCATAACGTCCTGCAGGGCGTGATCGAGGGCGCGAGCCTCTAGAGCATTGGTCTCCAAACTAAGGCCCATGGGCCGCATGCGGTCCTCGAGAGCCTATTATTAGTTTATAGACCCCTGTTCTAGAGCATAGCAGCTGCTCATGAATGTCTCGTTCCATAAGATCAGTGATGCTTTTTGCATCAATTCAGCCTGTGCTGACTATACATGGATGTTACAGGAACTGTTAGCGTCCAGGTATAGCGATAGCTTGAATGAAGAGTGAAGCGTACGTCCCCCGGTCAGTAGCAGAGCAGCAATTCCATTTGGAGCCACTGCGATTACAATTTTTGATTGGCATCCCGTGTACGCAATAATAGTTTGGAACAGAAACGGCTTCCCGGTGCTACCAGGTCCATCAAAAACAAAGTTATCTCCATGGGTCTTCTCTCGGCTGGAATGTTCTGTTAAACCGTAACTATCCACTGCTGCGATAATTACATGGTAATTTATTATTCGTTATTCAAACGGTTCACGTATACTAATATGTTGTCCAGCACACCGATAGCATAAGAGTGCTCCGCGTCCACCAGGGAAAATATTTCGGCAACAGATAAGGCGCATTGTAGCAGGTCTGGTCCTATCTGCATAAAGTCGGATACCTGCGGCATACTCGGAAACATCGTCAGCGTCTTCTGAGGCGCTATTTCGCTCAGGTGCTGATCAATGAGTCGCCGCACTTTGAGGTGCTTGACAGCGCGCAGCAGCCGATTCTGCTCGGAGTGTGTACGGTGCACCGGCTCTGATTTCGCCGGTAAAAGTCTTCCGAACGACGTTTGCGTCCTACCATAAAAGAGGATTCTGGGACATTCCCTCCGACAATATAAGGGAAAATAGGTGACGCAGATGTTGAGCATTCGAAATGAACCTGCTTCCTGTAGGGTCCTGGATATTTTGGTGTCGTCCTGCAGAAATCCAGACATCAACAGTACACCATGCGGTCAATAACGATATCAGTCTGGCAGCGGTGTGTGATCCACTGGATACCCGTACAAACATGCCATGGAAGCTGCAGCAATTAATTTTAAGCTTACTTGTACTTATTTAATCTTTAAACTATTTAGATCACTTTATAAATATTACACAACATATTATTATTCGTATGTTTGTTTGAGGTAAACATGGTTGTCGTTTTTCGTCCAACGCCTATCGATGAATCGCTATGTCGGTACAAAGTGTGCAAGAAAATCAACACGGTATAAAAATTATCCAAGTTATCCGTACCTAACATCAACTCACTAACCAAAATCGTCTCACTATAGGAGTGAAAAAGTAACGCTCTATAGTGAGAGATTGAAAATGAGAACCTTTTTGTAAAATTTGTTATAGGAAATGTAGACGAACTTAGACTTTTTCTTCCTGTAAGGTGTTTTGGTGATTGTCTTGTCCTGCAAGCATCGATCGACTCTTTTTCCGACTGGTGCCTGAACAACGACCTACAATTTCTGTTGATAAATGTTTGTCCATGTCGTTTCACCGTTTTAATTGTCCAATAGCGTTTAGTTACTGCATCTCCGGTACTCAATTACATTGACACAGTGCATTAAAAGACTTAGGAGTTACTCTTGACCGTAAACTTGACTTTCATGTGCACCATGTCGAAATTATTGATAGAGCGAACAAAATGCTAGGATTTATACGCAAGCAGTTAGTTGGCTCTTGACTGCTGAATTGATCAGACGTGTTTTTTCTAACAGCAAGAGTACTTATCGACACTAAACGAGCGAACGAATTGTCATGGAGACAATGAAACCACGGCCCATAAGGGCAAACACTTTTAAATTAGTGTACGAGGGGGATTCCGAGACGCCCTTCCCGCTCAGAGGTGATTGACTTTATTGTCGATACACTCAAAGCCGGAGAGGTCGTCACAAGAATTCAATTGTGCACCTCGACGGCAATCGTTTACCTTGAGACCGAAACGATGCAACAAGCGGAGCTGATCGTTGCACAACACCACGGGAAGCATTCCCTAACGATCGACGGAACATCCTATCCGCTGCCAATTCTACTGGAAGACGGTGCAACGGAAGTGCGACTGCACGAGCTTCCACCGTATGTCACGGGAGCTGAAATAGAAACAGCGATGTGTTGTTTCGGCAAGGTAGTTTCGATCACCGAGACGGAGTACGGTCCGGATAGTAAAGTGCCGGGGAAAAAAACCGGGATTATCGCGGTAAAGATCATCCTTAGATCACCGGCAATCCAAATCGGACCAACAATGACCATCGCAGACGAGCGCACCACTGTCACTTACAATGGGCAAAATCCATACTGCCGGTATTGCCTAATGCCCGAACATACTGGTATGGGATGCATGCAGAGCAAGCGCAGCCTCGCTAAGCAAGGCGCGTCATATGCCGGAGTGACAAAAGCAACAGCACCAGCATCAGCATCCAGAAACAATACACCATCGAAGGCTCCGGCAAAAACGCTAAAAGATACGGCTGCTCCGCATGCTAGCAAAGCCATAGCACCGAAGGTCTATGCGACACCGAAGGCCCCGACGGTAGCACCGAAGGCTCCGACCGTGTCACCGAAGGCTCCGACTGTAGCACCGAAGGCTCCGACCGTAGCACCAACGGAACCGACCATAGCACCGAGGGCTCTGACGGTGGCTCCGACGGAAGCAAGCAGCGCACCGACAGCATCGACATCATCAGCACAGGGGAAGGAATACGAGTGCACTACGGCGCTTGTTGTACCTGTGTTCAAAATTCCTCGAGATCCCTCTCCCACACCTCCCACCACCAATCCTGACCCTGATACTAAAGGTAAGCGCAGAAACGTAGACGACACAGACAGTGACACGTCTAATGCATCGATCGAGGGAATAGTCAGGCGTAAACCTGGCCGACCACCGAAAAATGCACAGACAATTACACTTACTAGTACACACACTGATGGATAGAAAATTATTAGAAATGAATCGATACGAAAGTTTTTGTTTGTTTCTATTAATCTAAACACCATCTCAAACACGACAAAAATAAATACGATGCGTTCATTTGTTCGATCAATTGACGCAGATGTTATTTTCTTACAAGAAGTGTATGATGGCAACATTTCGCTTCCTGGGTACAAAGTGCTCTCGAATGTAAATGTTGATAAACGTGGAACGGCGATAGCTTTACGGGAACACCTCAAATATTCTCACGTCGAACGCAGTTTAGACTCTCGTATAATCTGCCTTCGTCTTGAGAATACTACTACACTCTGTAACGTTTATGCTCCTTCTGGAAGTCAGCGTTGGTCAGAGCGGGAGGAGTTTTTCAATCGTACCCTAGCGTACTACCTGCGAAATGCATGTCAGCATGTCGTTCTTGCAGGGGATTTTAACTGTGTGTTGAATCAAAAGGACGCCACGGGTGAGAGAAATATCAGCCTTGCTCTGAGGGACGCTGTAAACGGTATGGGGATGTGTGATAGTTGGGAGGCTCTCAAAGGTAACTTAGTGGAGTTTTCCCACATCGCACGCGGCTCGGGTTCTCGCATCGATCGATGCTACGTATCATCTACACTCAAGACACACTTACGCACGACTGACTTACACGTACTAGCCTTTTCTGATCATAAAGCTCTGACGGTTCGAGTTAGCCTTCCAGTAAACATTTGCTCAAGATCACGAAGCAATGGATACTGGCAGCTAAGGCCTCATATTCTAACACAGGAAAATATGCAGGAGTTCAGATGCAAGTGGAATGTATGGAAAAGACAAAGAAGGAACTTCAGCTGCTGGATGGATTGGTGGATTCAATTCGCCAAACCAAAAATTAAATCGTTTTTCCGCTGGAAGACGAATCAAAAATACTCCTCGTTTCGCTTGCGTATGGACATGCTGCATAGAGTTTTAAAAAACTCTTACAATAATTACATAACAAACCCTGTGGAGCTTAGCAACATTAACAGAGTCAAGGGTAAAATCTTGTCTCTTCAAAGACGCTTCTCTGAAGAATACACACAAATTAACGAGACACGCGTTGCTGGCGAGAGTGTGTCTACGTTTCAACTTGAGGAACGCAGGCGAACTCGTACCGTAATTGACAAACTTTTGTCTGAAGATGGCAGAGTGATTGATCAAGAAGGAGACATCAGACAACACATTCACACATACTACACACAACTATACTCTGACGAAGATTTAGCTACGGACGACACGTTTACCAGCAGTCGAATCATTCCAGAGGATTGTGATACCAATAATAATTGCATGGGTGAGATCACACCTGATGACATAATGGATGCAATTAAAAAATCTGCGTCGCGAAAGTCTCCCGGTCCTGATGGTATCCCTAAGGAATTTTATTTTCGTGCATACGGAATAATCCATAGGGAATTACATCTCATTTTGAACGAGGCTCTTGAAGGTGGGTTTCCACGGGACTTTGTTGACGGTGTCATAGTTCTCGTGGGGAAAAGAGGAAGTACGGGCGCCGTTTCCTGTTTTCGGCCCATATCCCTGCTTAACACGGACTACAAGCTTCTGTCGAGAATTATCAAACTACGCCTTGATTCTATAATCAGGAAGTGGGGGATAATATCGATAGCGCAAAAATGTAGCAACAAACCTTGCAACATTTTTCAAGCTGTGCTCTCTGTTAAGGAGCGGGTGGTTGATCTCAGGAATCAACGAAAGTGTGGTAAGCTCGTTTCCTTTGACCTTTCACAGGCTTTTGACAGGGTTAATAGAAGTTTTTTGTGGCAGACTATGTCTTCTCTGGGTTTCAATCCAGGACTAGTGCGACTTTTGCGAACAGTTGGTGAACGATCCTCCTCCCGTATCCTTGTGAATGGAAACCTTTCCCCATCCTTACCCATCCGACGTTCTGTCAGACAGGGCGATCCTTTATCCATGCACCTTTTTGTCCTTTACCTTAATCCGCTCATCACCAGATTAGAAAGCATTTGTTGCGATCAGGATGACCTGATCAACGCATATGCTGACGACATCTCGGTGGTGACAACCTCCCTTTCCAAACTCGAGGAAGTGAAAGCAGCTATCGAAGCGTTCGGCAGAACCGCTGGGGCGAAACTGAACGTGGAAAAAACTACGGGACTAGACATAGGACACATCACACCAACAGCCTCCCCAATACATGTACCGTGGCTGCGGGAAGTAGAGAGACTGCGCCTGCTCGGCAT
Organism: Anopheles arabiensis; assembly: GCF_016920715.1. NCBI lineage: Eukaryota > Metazoa > Arthropoda > Insecta > Diptera > Culicidae > Anopheles > Anopheles arabiensis. Next base: position 43,558,417 of record NC_053518.1, on the reverse strand, counting down.
ATTGTTCACCAACAACATACGGGAGGCCATGGGGCATAACTGGGAAAACGCTGTTCAACAGTTCCGGCATTTGATCAGGCTGCACCGTGTCCGTAACCTGAATTTGGCTCAAAAGGTGGTGCTTTTAAACACCTTCCTTCTGCCCAAACTTTGGTTCATTGCATCGGTGTGTAGTGCACGGTCAATGGACATAGATTTAATATCTAGGACGGTGCGGTCTTTCTTATGGGACGGGTCTGGAGGATTTCGAATCCCATTGACGCAATTGGCCCTCCCACGCAGACGAGGTGGTCTCAATCTCCACATTCCCGCGATAACTGCAACGGCGTTGCTGGTGAATCGGTACGTTGCTGAGCAGCGATACCTAAAAGTCGGGGCTCAGCACATTGCTTATGCTGGAAATCCCCCAAACCTAGGTTCCATTGCTACAACATATCCTTGCCTTCGGACGGTAATCCAGCAGATCGCATACCTTTCGGTACCTACCATCACGACCAAAAGTTTGCGGCAAATGATGATCGACAGACTTTCGGACCCTAAAGTGGCTTTGGAGTCACCTTCCACTGATTGGCGATGGATCTGGAAAAACGTCAGCAGCTTCAAACTATCATCACATCAACGGTCGATGCTGTACTTGCTGGTGCACAACAAGGTGCCTCACGGACTGCTGCTCGATAGGATGAATCGTGCTTCCTCAACCTGCTCATTCTGCTCTCGGGAAGAGACTCTGGAGCACAGATTTGCCCTGTGTTCAAGGGTTGCTGGGGCTTGGAGCATACTAATGCAGGCTATAGAAGCCATCGTTCCCAACCACAACCTAAACTTCCCATCCCTCCTCTTGCCTATTTTAAGTCACATTAGTATACGTAAGAGGATTCCCATCCTACGTTTGTTTGCAAATTACATCATCCACATTGTTGGAAACAACAATGCTGTGATTGATGAAGAGATCCTTAAATGTTCTTTGTAAAACCTGTACGTCCTCCTTACGTGTATCCCAAGTTCCAAATGTTATACTAGATTTTAAGTTGTTTTAAATAAACAATTTTTATAAAAAAAAAAATTCGTATGTTTGTTTGAGGTAAACATGGTTGTCGTTTTTCGTCCAACGCCTATCGATGAATCGCTATGTCGGTACAAAGTGTGCAAGAAAATCAACACGGTATAAAAATTATCCAAGTTATCCGTACCTAACATCAACTCACTAACCAAAATCGTCTCACTATAGGAGTGAAAAAGTAACGCTCTATAGTGAGAGATTGAAAATGAGAACCTTTTTGTAAAATTTGTTATAGGAAATGTAGACGAACTTAGACTTTTTCTTCCTGTAAGGTGTTTTGGTGATTGTCTTGTCCTGCAAGCATCGATCGACTCTTTTTCCGACTGGTGCCTGAACAACGACCTACAATTTCTGTTGATAAATGTTTGTCCATGTCGTTTCACCGTTTTAATTGTCCAATAGCGTTTAGTTACTGCATCTCCGGTACTCAATTACATTGACACAGTGCATTAAAAGACTTAGGAGTTACTCTTGACCGTAAACTTGACTTTCATGTGCACCATGTCGAAATTATTGATAGAGCGAACAAAATGCTAGGATTTATACGCAAGCAGTTGAGAGAATTTCTTCAACCCACAATGTCTTGTCACACTCTACAAATCATTAGTCAGATCCATCTTAGAATACTCCTCAGTAGTTTGGTGCCCATCGTCGTTATTGTGGTCGAATAGTCAATGCAGAAAAAAATCACCCGTTTGGTCTTACGGTTCACACCCTGGCGTAACGTGGCAGCGAGACCTAGTTATCACACACGGTGCTAAAATTTAATTTAACGGTGTTTAATTTAAACACCGGCGTTTTGCGGGAGCATTTTTGCTCCTGACAGCGCATCGCACATACGCAGCCCTGTTTGCAGCACTCCGTATGGTGCGAAACTTCGCTCCTGGGAGCGCATCGCACAATCGCTCCAGCGTGCAGCGCTCAGTAAAGTGCGAAACTTTACTCCTGGGAGCGTATCGCAAAATCGCTCCTGTGTGCAGCGCTCCATGAGGTGCCAAACTTCGCTCCTGGGAGCGCATCAAGCGGTGCGCACACTTTAGAGAGCGAGAGCGGTGCGCTCCGCTCTTGCAAAAGAGTTACTTGACCCAACACTAGTTGCAATATTTTTCTTCATATAAATTTATTTGAACGAATTGCTTAAAAACTAGGCGGATTGTGCGCGCGTCCGATCGCTACCGTTGCCGTTCGTGGAAGAAGGTTCCCGCTGTTCTGGCGATCATTTTTGCCTGTTGCCCTCTCACGCACACCAACCAACGCGTTGATGGCCGCCAAATTATGGCACTCTAATTATAGCATTTCGAATATCCTCATCCGCAGATCCTAACTCTTATGTATAAAGAATCATCGTTGATAATCGCGTATCTCATCTCATGCGATATGTTTACTTATACATTTCAAATTCTTCTCTTTCTGACATATCATTGACCTCGACACATACAAACCACATATGCTGTACTATCTTGCCCAACGACGGGTAAACAGTTACTCCTCACACACCCTTATTGCGTGGTTTCACGGGCTGATGCGTAGTACCACTGCGCCAGAACGAATAAGAAATTAACTACTGTTGACTCTGCGGCTTCTTCCAAACAGAAATGATTACTTTGTAGCGTTCCACACACATGTTGGTCGCCTCTGTTAAGGTCTCATTATGTAGGGTGAATTTCGTTTCGTTTTGACCTATTTTGAATGTGTTCAACTGTTACTTGGTTTGCAATCCTATAACAAATTTTACAAAAAGGTTCTCATTTTCAATCTCTCACTATAGAGCGTTACTTTTTCACTCTATAGTGAGACGATGTTGGTTAGTGAGTTGATGTTAGGGGCGGATAGCTTGGATGATTTCTGTAGCGTGTTGGTTTTCTTGCACACTTTGTACCGACATAGCGATTCATCGATGTAGGCGTTGGACGAAAGACGACAAGGATGTTTTCGTCAAAGAATATCGTCCATTTGTATGTGAAGTTGTGTAATATGTATGAAGTGATCTAAATAGCAGAAAGATTAAATAAGTACAGGTAAGTTTAAAATTAATTGCAGCAGCTTCCCTGGTATATTGGTACGGGTAACCAGTAGATCGTGCGCCACCGCCAGACTAATTGGCTGCATGGTGTACTGTTGATGTTCGGATTGCTGCAGTACGACACCAAAATATCCAGGACCCTACAGGTTGCAGTCTGATTTAAAATGCTCAATTATCTGCGTCACCTATTTGCCCTTATATTGTCTGAGGAAGTGTCCCATAATCCTCTCTTATTGTAGGACGCAAACGTGAAACACGTTTGTGAAGACTTTCACCGGCAAAATATGGACCGGTACCCCGTTGAAGACTCCGAGCAGAATCGGAAGCTGCGAGCTGTCAAGCTCCTCAAAGCTCTGCGAATCATTGATCAGCACCTGCGCGAAATGACGCCGCAGAAGACGCTGACGATGTTTCCGCAGTTAACCGACTTTGTGTGCACTGTACCCGGGCCATTTTAACTAGTTTAATATAAACAGAGTAACGTAGTCTAATGTTCATTTGATATAGTATTGTTTGTTTGCTTGTCAATATCATTTCAGTTCTTTATGCTACAAAATCGCTGATTTACTATGACTGTTATCTATCTATGAAATATGCAGCAAATCCCAAAATACTATCCCAAAAAAGAGTTTTCAAAGAAAATGAATGAATAATGTTTTGCCAAACAGCCACAGTAATAAAAATCAGGCTTGTTAATTTTGTTTGTTCAAAATCTGTTTTCAATTTCTGTTATTGGTGCTATTTTAGCAGACTGTTTTACAACTGTCTCGTCGCGATTTTCCAGCCCGTGTCGCGTTAATTGCAGTGCAAATGCTGAATCAACAAATATGAAGTAGAACGAATACTGTTTTATTCCCACATTCCAATCACGTGAATTTCCCACAAGTACCAAAAATATAACCACAAGTAACAGTTGAGTCAACATGCCGTCGGATGATCGCAACGTAGTGTCGTATTGGTTGTTCGCGTTCTTACACCATCAGTACAATTTTTTCCAAAGTAAAGTGTAACAGTCAGATTTCCTACCAGAGATTATAAGACGGTAGTTTGTAATCATTGTTATCATTGGCATACTGTTTGCATAATCAACACCTCAAAGAAACCATTACCAATATCTCGCGGGATCGCTCGTTGTCATTAACATGGAATATTAGGTATTTTTTGTCGTTTGTATAACCAATTGATTAACATTTAAAGAATACTTTGACATTATTGTTTTATGGTATTAATTCTAGCAGTCTGTTAGATATGTTACAGTTATGCATGACATTCAATAACTCTCCTTTGTATATTCCATCATTGTGTTTTCTCTAAAATTTCTAAACAAAACCGTAGCATAATCAATCAAATATTCATTGACCTTTGGATCAGTCATTTGTGTTTGTCTCGGTGGGAATAAAACTTAATTAAAAGCATTAAGGCCGAAGCCTTTGCTTCTGAATGAAAAAAATATCTTCACTTACTCTGCTCTTCTATCTTCCAATCTAAACCACAACTTAGCTACGAGTTTTATTATTTTTTCTATAGTTGTCCTTATCGTTCAACAAAATTACAATAAAGCAAAAAATGATAGAGAAAGGCATAGCAAACTCTCCAAAGGTACTGAATAAAGTACTGTTCAAATGTACACCAAATGCTGCAATTGGTATGTCGTCAGGTCAACGGCAATCTGATTAACTTTCGACACTTTCTACGACCCTGGTACGTTGCAGAAATGCACACACGTAAACACAATACTCAACACAACAACTGCAATTGCACATCAGAATCTGCAAAGCAAAACGTTCGGCTAAAAGCTGCCAATGGTATTCATTGACTTTGGTTTGGAAATTTTTTGGTGAATCTCTTTTTTGTATTTTCAACATCTCTTCGCTTTTTGCATATGAAATGTTCTTCATACAGCGCTCTGGCTAAAACAAAAAGAACCCCTGCATGCCTCCGACGGCAAGTTATCGTTCTTTGTTCCACTAGAAACACTCAGTCATATCGGGCACACCATGTCAATACCATTCCAGCTCACCAGTGCACCAGTCCGAGTTATTGAGCACAGTTCCGTTGACACAACTGCCAATCTTTCGACATCGAGGCCTCGTCACACCGATGCTTGTGCTGCTACTGCTTCTGCCTGTGTGTGCTCTCGCTGACAGCATCGCTGACGATCGGGGCGAAAATTCATGCCAACGGAAATCTATGATTCGTCCTCTCTTGATGTCGAAAGTCCACATTTGTTACCTTTGCCGCTTGTAAGCCCTAAGCTCTAACTCCTCCCTTATTGGTGCGCCTCTATGTACACGATGTGCGGTGCGGAAAAGCGTGGAAAACAAAGGCATCACTGAGGGGAGGTGATAAGCGTTCCCTGCCCCTTCGCAATGCCCTCTGGCGAGATGCTGCGATGGTGTATGTTTTTCCGCCCGATACGAGGCCCTTTCGCTCACTCTTTCGTTGGCTGGCGGGAATGGCATCCTACCTCCCGGGGATGGCTACGTCAAACAGTACGCTTTTGGTAGTGATATTGTTGCTTTTTGTTGGCTGTTATCGCTCTTCTTTTCTCGCCGGTTTTCATCATGCTGTCTCTATCCAAAGTGGAGCAAATACAGGCGAACAAAATGTTCCATAGTGTATCCGTTCCGTAACCCCAGACTCAACGCCATTCGAACGTCATCGTACACAGCAGTGAAAGGGCCTAGTACACAACAACAAAATACAGTGGTTACCAAACTTTTCTTCAAGTGTTGATTGAAAATTTTATATTGATTATAGCTACATTAAAATACTGATATTTTAATTAATTTGTTCATGTCATGATTTCTACATAAGCGTTCGTAACTCCACTAAGAATAAGAGCGGTTTAAATATGGATAACGCAAAAGAAACCACATTAAATATCATATGTAGAAGTAGTAGAATGTAGAAGTAAATAATATCAAATATTATGCTTTGCTTCATTCATACAATAGTACTTATTCCTGCTTCGTTCAAAACTATCTCAAAACTGTTTTTAAGATACAACATATTAATGCTCGTAAAGCATCTCCAAACATGTGTACTCCTCTTCTATCGTATTATGAAAATCGCTTTAGAATTGTAGGGACAGCCACTGTTCAGTTCTCTCACTAGGTGGTTCGATGAATCTGGTTCATTCCGGTATTTTGCAGCTTCATAGGTAAACATACCCCACTGAAACTGCCATCTGTACTCACATGAAGTATTTTTTGTTGCTTTCTGCCATGCAATGTGTATCTGTTCAGCTCATTACTGGTTCTTCCTCATGATTATTGCTAGTATACCACTTAACCGAAAACTCAGAGCTGTTCACATTTGTCTTGTGCTGAACAAGTGCGGCTTTTACTTTGTACATTTTGCTTGCCCCATCAAAAAGGCTATGCGCATGCTACTTCTCTACAGAGTGCAACGCTGTTTGCATCGTTTACGATTTCTTCTTCTCCCCCTGCTCTCCTGGATTATGATGTTGTGCAAGCGGGAAAATGAATGGCCAACACATGAAAGATCTGGGCTTTTTGAAAAGCGACTCAGATGAATCTTCAACATTTGAATGTTTGTTGCCGCTGATAAGACCTGGTCGGAAGCGCAAGAAGAGGACGAGTGTTTGGTATAGTCAGCTGAACTATGACAAGCACTTTTTCCCAGTTTTCCACAGCCTGCTTTCAGTCCTCTCGGTCATAAACCGTCTGTTTCGGACTTATGGCCGATAGAGACACGCCTACGAATATGGGCGGAGCTACGCAATGGACAACGTTATCGGTACAGGCATTTAGCAGCACAATCTTGTGACTTTTTGTAAGGCAATACATAACAGCCCTCGGTGTGGCAGCAGCAAAAGAGCAAGAGCGATGCAAAAAGTCAGCTTATGTACTGATCAAATGCCTAACGCCGTAAAGAGGGATTTCGTGCGACAGTTGGTGTTCAATGTGGCTCGAAAGCACATGAAAATAAAAAAAATAAAATGCTGCTACTAGGTGGTTAGTAAGGTTAAACATAGATCGAAAAAGCAAAGAATTGTGGGTCCTGGGTGTTTTCTGCTTTTTATTGATTTTCTCGTTTTATACCTTTTTGCAAATCGCGAACCCTTTTGAATAAAAGACTCAATTTCTGAAGTCACGGGTTAGAGTCCATTTTAACCAAACCATTCAACATACGCTTGTGTTCGATGACGCAAAATGGTTACAATCACTGAACAAGAGTCATTCCACGCTCTGTCCAACGAACATGGACTACTAAGAGATCTCTATATCGATCAAATCCACCCTCCTCAAATGATGGCCTAGTGCAACAACCTGTAACGTTTTGTTCCTTTTTTGTTGATGTATTGATTTTTCGCTAAAATATCTCTCAGCGTTTCTGTGCAATGTAGATTTTCAGATGGCCTTGCGACTATCGGTAGTAATTTAGAACTCACCCAAAAATCAAAGCAAACGCGACGAGCCTCCGTATAGTCATTCACGAACAGTTCAATTTTTGTGTGTTTGTCGAAAACGATCTACCTGAACGTGACTCCATTTGAAATCGTGTTGCACTTGCATTCTGACTGCTTGCAGCATGCAGGTGGATTTTTTGTCGCCTCCGTCTGAAAAAGGGTAATCGATTGCACTTTGATTGCCTTGTCGTATGAACGAGGGGACTGTACTTTCCAAACGGGAGACACCTGATAACTGATTCCATTGTCATTGCACCTCGGAGGCTTCTACTGAACTAAAGTAATTGAGTTTGCGTTGCCAATAAACTGATTGACATGACGCTGGCAGCGATTTGCTCTCACTGTATCTTGCATGAACCTTTTACGTACGTCCAGCGCGAAGTAGGAACTCTTTTGACTCATGGTTTGCGTACGCATAGTTTGACCAATGAAGGTTATTATTGAAATCGCGACTCAGGATACCTTGAGGTGGGATGGATATTCACTGTATGTTTCCTAATCAACTAGAAAATTTATCAAAAAACTTGTTTGTCCTGCAGAGTTTCTAAAAATTTGCGTTTTTTATTTATTTAAAAAAATTCTGCGTAAGATATGCCGTACCGTTACCGTAAATTATTATTAGTATTTAGTATTTTAGAATTAGTATTTACATTGGTATATAAAGATAAATGATTTAAAAACCCATCTAACATGAAATTGGCTGAGCTGTACATAACAAAAGAAAAATATAGAATGAAATTTAGTGTAAACAAAAGCTTATTAATTAACTTCGTTTGTCTCGTGCCCAACAGCAGCACCAGTTGACGCAGTAGCCACACCGGCAGCAATAGATGAGTAGTTTCAGAGGTAGTAGACAAAAAGGTACACCTGCCATCTTTGTAATGTATAGTGCTACCAGCATCAAGTCGAAATGTACCAACTGTCAGTTTGAAAATCTCGGAGAAGGAAGCACCACCGGACGAGAAGATGCAGAGCGTCATCCACCCACTATGCACTGATCAGGCAGAATGCTCGATTTTTTGTACCATCATAGTACTCAATACAACTTGTAAGATCGAAGAATATCGGAAATGCCAAATCTCTAGGCATTATCTGTTAGTTGGTTTCAAGATAGAGTATTGAATATTGAGCATGCTATCGAAATTGTTGGTCCGGGTTGGGAAATTGGGCCGGTCTATTGACACAGTTGTCAACTCGTACGACTTAACAATATTCCCATCCATGTGTTCAAGCTCCGAATAGACCGTGCCCCCATACTTAGGACTGACTATCCTGGTATGTGTAATCAGTAGTAAGTCACTAAAAGCCATGCCCAGTAGTGGTACAGGTAGGCCTTGACAGACAACAGTTCTTGCGTCAAAGAAGAAGAAGAAGAAGTCGATTTTTTTCGAATTTAACCAGCTAAGGTTGCAGAGTCAAAATTGGGCCTCTATTATCTACCGACCGCCCCAATGTCATTGACTCGTGGATGATAATGACATCATTGGTAAGACGATAGCAAAAGTTTGGGCAAGGAGCGCACATCAGACTAACACTTGAAGCAGCAAGAATTGCATAGATGAGACTATGAGACGAACACGAAATTACTGCTTACAGGATCATCCTCCCGTGAACTTCGGACAAAGCAACAAAATTTGGAAACGCATTTTTCTGTGGAATCATGTCGTGTAAGTTATTCGTCAACCATTGAGATTCTGAAGACTTCGACAACACACGTAATGTAAGATGTCACTGATTCGTCCAATGGTCCTTTATGCGTAAGAGTCTTGGACCATCCTAGTGACGGTTGCAAATAAATAAATAAATAAATAATCTACGGCCGAAAATACACCACGTATAACAATCCAGCCATAAAAATGAAACGTCCTTCGAACGCGCTACCGCGGAAACGCAGAGATGCTCATACTGGATATCTCTGCGGAACTGTTTAAATGCGCGTCGTGCATTTTCGGCTTAAGCGTGTTGAGCGATCAATCGTCCTAATCATCCTTGGCAATGTATTCGATGATGGCATATGGAGGCCATGGATGAACTACATTCTGTACGACTACATCGTAACGGTTACGTAGTCGGATAGCTGGGGCAATATACGGTGGCTAGTACCTGTTATGAAGATGAGTTATGACCATACTTATGCACCACCAAAACGGTGTTCGACAGTGACCCTTTATCAGGCATATCAAAAAGTTGCAGGAGATCTGGTGATTACATCGATACAAAAAAGTAGCCAGGAACCGAGCATCCTAAAAAATAAATGCTGGCCGGTCACAAGTAATGTAGATAGTTGCAGGATACCAACGAAAACAAAGTATACATCCTCTGAAACGTATCTTTGGTTATTTGGTAAGCTAAAGCTCTGAAACGTATCTTTGATTATTTTTTCCAGTTATAAAAGTACGAAAAAACAGTACAATGAATATTACGTTGAAAAATTTCAACACTTTTTTATGTATTTAAAACGCCAGGAAAGGTAGATAAAACAGCGAATTATTACAAGACTACTTAGAAAAAAAAATTTAGTGACGTACTATAACTATAAAGACACTTCCAAAAATAATTGTTTTGTATTATGTTAATGCATTAACACTAGAACCGCCGATGGGACTTTTTTGTCCCATCGCACTCGAAAAAGGTGTGTTATTCCGCTTGCCGCCGTGACAAACCATTGAAGTTTTCTGACTTTTATTTATTTTGAACGATCTTTCGAATGCGCTCATAAAAATAATTGTATCCCATATGATTCTTTAAAAAAATCATTTTTATCCTGGAACCGCCATATGGGACATTTTTGTCCCATAGGCAAAATACGTAGAAGTGGCTAGTAAATCTGCTGTCAACGAGTGACGGATGTGCTTCTGCAAGTTTGGCAGCACTGGGTAGAAAGTATGCGTAGACAGTACTCCATGAAAAGTGCTAGTAGAAGATGGCCTGTTCATTCATTTTTATTAATTTTCTGGATTTGGTGGGAATCAATGATTGGGGTTTGTGCAAAGAACTTACAACAGAAAAGATATCTAGACGAGATTTTCTTTTCAAGCTAGGCAAATCACTTTCATGTTTCATGTGAGCCAGGTTCTGATGAAAAAAAGATGAATAATTAATCTAGGTGTTCCTTTTGTTTTCGAAAAAAGCCTTGTCCTCTTCTTTTGACCATTTAGAGCTGTGTTGACATCGAATTTTTGTAATGTAAAGCGAGTCATAGACGTTTGCCTATATCCAAACAACTTTGAAAATTAGACCTGTTTCATTATCATAAAAACCCTACGTATCAGTTGGTTGCCGGTCTCGTAGTACACTCGTCAACTCGTACGACTTAACAACATGCCCGTCATGGGTTCAATCCCCAAATAGACCAAGCCGCCATACGTAGGACTGACTATCCTGCTATGGGGGGGGGAATCAATTATTCACTGAAAGCCAAGCCCACAAGTGGGTACAGGCAGGCCTTGACCGACATCGGTTGTTGAGCCAAAGAAGAAGAAGAAGAATCAGTTGGTTGTTTAAATAATTTATAGCTATAAGCCTAGATTTACTGTTGTTTAACCCTGTAAGCAATAATTATCCGTAATATAATTGTCATAAGGAGTTTATCACTAGAAGCTCTGTAATGTTATATTATTCTACAGAAATCTGGCTTTGATATCTTTGGTATGCGGTTCATATGATCACAATTCGTTTTTTTCATTGATTGAGTTGCTAATAAAGCTTCATTTAACCTAATTATAATGTTTATTCATTATCTATCCACAAGAAATCCTTAGGTAATAATAAACATGTCTAAATATTTACACATAACTAATGGGACAAAATTGTCCCATCTTGCGGTTCTAGTGAGGTTGAAAAGCCCGGCGGTTCTAGTGTTACAAAATTTGGGCCGGTCTGGTGATACAGTCGCCAACTCATACGACTTAACAACATGCCCGTCATGGGTTCAAGCCCCGAATGGAACGTACCACCATAGGTAGGTAGGACAGACTATCCTGCTGTGGTAATAAAAAAAATCACTGAAAGCCAAGCCCTCTAGTGGTATAGTATAGGCAGGCCTTGACCGACAGCGGATGTTGTACCAAAGAAGAAGAGAATGCATTTAAAAATCGCCCATAATTATTAATAATTCAGTATTGACTCAAAGTCTCTTCAATGCATTATTATTGAGTTGTTATAATTACTGGCTTGGTTGAGATTCAAAGATCTGCTTTCAAGAAATATATGAAAATAAGGGGCGGATTAAGCGTTGCGTGATATAAGTAAGCACATGCTGTAATTTGTTGATTGACAGAGCCAATATCAGTGGTTTTGTGATCGATAACCATTCTGTAGTCGAATAAGTAATATTTTTAAGATATTCTTAGTAGGAGACGTGACATCATCTAATGTGAATGTACTTTACCATATTATAAAAGGGCATATTTCTGTATCTACTATCTGCCCTTTTGGGGCCGGTCTCGTGGCACAGTCGTTAACTCGTACGACTTATAAACATGCGCATCAAGCATTCAAGCCTTAAATAGACCGAGCCCCCATACGGAAGGCCTTTACCAACAGATTTTGTTGTGCCAAAAAGAAGAAGAAGACTATCTGCCATGGAAATCTGCGATCTAAGGTACGTATATATTTATGTTTCTATTACTACTTTTCGCTACTATCGATTACTTTATCGGTAACAATTTCATAAATAGTGATAGGACAATGCGCTTACACGATGGCATGAAATATTTAAATATTTTAAAACTTACCAAAAGCTCATTATCCGTGCTGCTTCTTGTCAATAATTTAAATTTCGTAAGATACGTTAGGACCAACGAACGATCTACTGTTGCCGTATTTTTATAAAAACCGAAAACATCTTCTTTTTCTTCTTTTATTTTGCGTTACGTGGACATGCTGGTCTGTAGAGGCTTTCTAGACTTATTCAGTACCACACAACCAGATAGTCAGTCCTTTCTACGGAGGGACGGTCCATTCTAGGCTTGAACCCATGACGTTATTTAGTCATACGAGTTGTGTCTGTACCACGGGACCGCCCCTAAAAAAAGATCAATCCTCCTAAAATCACATTTCTACCAGCACATCTCCAGTCCACAACCAACAGTCCATAGTTGGGAAACATTATAAATCTAACTCCTAATGCTACTTAATCTTATATTCAACTTGCACTATGGTACTTTTCCGTGTTCCCTCTGTACGATATGTAATTTGTTTCATATAAGTTGTGTCATAGAATCACACCCTTCCAGTGCGATGATATCGCATATATTCCCTCGCTATCAGTCAGATATAAGAGAAACCAAGTCTCAGTAAGCTCTCTTGCTTTCAACCACATTAACATTCAGCAACGTGCATAACACAAAAAGCCCCACCAAATCATCATGAAGATGAGACACAAAAAGTTTCATCCGCCATCGTCCTGCTCCACATTTCCTCTTCGCTTAACGATGATGAGTATCCCTGTTTTTTCCTATTTATTCAACCAACGGTGGCTCTCCTAACGTACCACAATTTACCAAACGGTAATACGATGCAAAAGTGCCATCAGAGAGCTGTTGCAGGCTAAAATTGGAAGCGTTGGGCGTTCGCTTTTATTATCACCCACCCAAGCAGCCACATCCACCCCACGAGACATCCCACATTAATGGAATATTGAAAATTTGTCGCAGATGTTAAATGGCGGTGGTTTAATCTAATACATAAGTACCATAGAATATAAATTATACATAAAAGATAGCGCTGGAAACATAATTCCTGTTGATTGAGAGGCACTGGCCATGGTTCGGCATCGTAAAAGTATCCCAGGGAGGCTTTCGAGAACGGAGCGTTGCAAGCGACAACAGTTGAGCGACTTCCCCGTGCACAGTGTGAGCAATCATGGTAAGGACAACGGTGCAATCGACGATCGAAGTCAACTTCGAAACGAGTTCGATTATGATGAAAGACTTTTCCGGAAACGAAACGACTCAATGGGCGTTCTGAGCTAGAGGAGCAACTTTTATTGAATACTTGTGTCTGTCTGGATAGGTCGGGTGCTACGCTTTTACCTCACCAAATGGCCATGGAGACAAATGTGCGACGATGTATCGCAGAAGCTTTTGACTTTATTTGCATATCCTCAGTGTGAAATGGTCCTCTGGTTGGAGGAAAGCAGTATATCGAGTTACATCAGTCCAATAAGCTGTACCTACCCGCGCCGGGTTGTACTGATTTTGCATACAGATGAACGTTGGTTTCATGTGCACTGAACCGTGCTGGGATTGAAATCCAATAAAACCGGATTGCTTTATGATTGATAGGGCAAAAGGCTTGCTATGCTATGCTCGCTACATCAGATGTAGCCGAGAATCGGTAATGCATGGATCGAATGTAGCATGTCGGAGGGTACAATTTCATAACTCTGATCGATTTCGATTCTCAAAGATGTAGGGTGCTATAAAGACAACTTTTTTTTATTTTAAACATATTCTTTTTCGAAGAGAATTAGCAAACTAGTGAAACATTCTGTTTTGAAATTCTTTTTAAGACATCACCTTACTTTTCATATTGTAAACAGAAAAGTCTGATTTTTTCAATGCAATTTGTTTGCAAATGGACCAGGTTAACATAAACATTAACGCCCGTCATGCCAATAACTCTTTTTCTTCTTAGTTATAAGGGTTAGTTTCACATTCCAAACTCTCTAATGTAACTTTATTGGCTGCATCATACTTTTAAATCTTAAACATCATCATCGTTAGCAATCCGTCGTGCATGAGATCCTCGCTCCCTTCCAGAAAAGGGCATTCAAGACAAGTCAAACCCAATATTGAAATAGTGCACACTCCTGCAGCCTTCTCGTCATTATGTGAACCGCATTACAGTTAAGAAACCAGAACCGATTCGGAAAATCGGAAAAACAAACACTTCAAGCCCATGGGACCGGATACTGGATTCAGTCTGTTAGATTTGTCCGGTCAGTCAATCAACCAGTCAATCTGCCCACCTTTATATCCGTCATTTCCACCAGAGACCACCAGTTGTTGTTGGGTAGGTTAGACGAACGCAAAGCCCACTACAATACCTGGCATACCGCCGTCGCTTCGCGTAGAGATGTGAAATGAATTTCATCAAATTTTTCCGCTCCTGCGTTTGACGTGTTAACCCTCCTCTCATTCACCCTCATTTCGTTCCTGTGGTGCAGCGTGTGCCTTTTCGGTTGGCATTTCTGCATCCGCATGGGTGGGTTAGGGTTTCGGCATGTTAGCATTTCTATACTTCATTCACGCCGTTATGAGCATTAATAGTCTGATTTTATTATGTCAACAAATTTTCGCACAATGCCATAACGAGGGCAGCTTTTCAATTGTGGTCACACGTGACAATAGGAGGTGGATACTTGTTTTGCTCTGGTCAAACTTCCATTGTCGCACGTGACAAACATGTATGCTTATTTCGTTATTTTTTATAAAAAAAATCTAAACAACATTTTTTAAACAGTGTATCTGATCGCTGAATTTAATGCATAAATAAAGCTGGATCCTAATTCTTTTTGCATAGAAAACTGATAATTTTGTTTATCAATCAAAGCGTACCTAGCGGAACAATTTTGAATAACAATTTCTTCTAATTAGTCATTCATTCTGCAAGCGAACACAATTTATGGGTAGACAAAATCAAATGCTGGATTAACCTTTTGGACTTATATGCGGACTTACCGTCCAAGAGGCCCCAAGATCTCAGTCCATGAAGCCCACTCAGTCCGCTCACCGTTAAATCCACTGCATGGGATTCATTCTTCCGTATTTTTGCATCTCTGGTATACAGTTTCATCCTGATTCACGCGGTACAAAAGCAAATTTTTAGATACGCAGTTTTGTTTATTTAACAGTTCTTTGAACAAATTTTAGTGATTTCACACAAATATGAAATAAAAAAGATGCAGAAATGTAATATTTGATCAAAATCATATCAAATGATAAATTTAGTGGCTACTTACCATAGAAACCTAACACTACAAGTACACTTACAGGAAAGATAGATAGAGGCTTTAAACCGTGAAATTTGACTTACGCGGATATATGAGATACGAGGAAATTGCTTGGTCCTTATTCATAGCGTACCTCATAGACAACCTATTTATAACATGTTGAAATATAGTACAAAGGTATGTACCTTTAAATAACTCGAACAAATGATTTTTTTTTAAATTTTGTTCAAAGGTTTTTTTTAAACTTTATTTTTATACAGGCTTTGAGCCAATTGGCCTCATTCAGCTCTTTTGTAGAATGGAATAGGGCAGTACCTTGCTGATATTTGTTAAATTTTTAAAATAAAGCATTAACTTGGTAATAACCATATTTTGCACCTATATCTATTTGTTTAGCGTCCGTTGATCACTTTTTTTTTATTCCCTATAACGTATGAATTGTGTTGTATCCTGTGAGATTGTGAAACTTTCTTACCCTAGTAGAGGTAGCGATATAAAGCAAACAGGAAGTAACTAACAACACGAAAAGAAACTAGGAATATATCACACAAAAATAGATCTCACCGCGTAAACAGCAGCAATTGACATCCTTTTCCGACAACATGACATCCGGGTCTCTTTAGTGTTGGGTGATTTGATTTATTTTTATTTGATTTGTCGAGTTCAAAGTTGCCACCAGCAGGCTCGACGTGACTTAACGAATCGTGTGCCAAATCTCTACGATAGGTCTTCCCGGTACCCGGAAGGATATTTCTATGAATGCCACCGAGAGTGAAGTAATTCAATCAACATAAATTACAGCTTTGCCGATCACATAAACTAAACTGGACAATCGTGATGGTGTGCGGCAGCGTACTTTTAGGTAAAGCTGAAAACAGCTAGCACAAGGATCTTTCATCATCCATAAATTGTCTTATAGATGTTATAAACGCAAGCCAAAAATAAAATATTCTGACTTAAAAGAATGGTAAAAACTTCTTTTTCTTTGCAGCAGTAAAATGCATTTATTTACCACTATCGGCCTACGCGTAGGTCCCAAATAATAGTCGTACTAGTAGATCTTTTTTATTACAAAATTTCTACGACACGACATGATATTGTGGAAGGAATGTTGTTATGAATTTGAAATGATTCAAAATAGATTGTACGCTGCTGATATGCATGTAAAAACAAATCGTTTAAAAAATGCATTTTTCATTTTGATTTTTTTACAACTGATACTACTGTTACTACTGGTACAAATGGTCATCAAGTTTACTTGCATAGCACGTTTATATTTTCATTGCATTCAGCGTTCAAGCACACTGTTTTAAAAGTTGCGTTTAGATTTATAAAACATTAACCAATATACGCATACATGTTTGACACGTGCGCATAACTAGCATGACTAGTAAAACATGTAATGTGCGTGTGACCACAATTGAAAAGCTGCCCTCGTTATGGCATTGTGCGAAAATTTGTTGACATAATAAAATCAGACTATTAATGCTCATAACGGCGTGAATGAAGTATAGAAATGCTAACATGCCGAAACCCTAACCCACCCATGCGGATGCAGAAATGCCAACCGAAAAGGCACACGCTGCACCACAGGAACGAAATGAGGGTGAATGAGAGGAGGGTTAACACGTCAAACGCAGGAGCGGAAAAATTTGATGAAATTCATTTCACATCTCTACGCGAAGCGACGGCGGTATGCCAGGTATTGTAGTGGGCTTTGCGTTCGTCTAACCTACCCAACAACAACTGGTGGTCTCTGGTGGAAATGACGGATATAAAGGTGGGCAGATTGACTGACTGACCGGACAAATCTAACAGACTGAATCCAGTATCCGGTCCCATGGGCTTGAAGTGTTTGTTTTTCCGATTTTCCGAATCGGTTCTGGTTTCTTAACTGTAATGCGGTTAACATAATGACGAGAAGGCTGCAGGAGTGTGCACTATTTCAATATTGAGTTTGACTTTTTTGAATGCCCCTTTATGGAAGATAGTGAGGACCTCGTGCAAAATGGGGTTAAAATTAAAACGAAATAAAAAGGATCGATGTTAGAGGCCTTCAACGACGCTCTTTTAGATCTCGACATTCCTGCTTACCGTTTCCGTTATTGTCTTCGCATTTCTCGCCCAGATCCGCAACTCTATTGTATCCTGCAATTCCATTATCCTGACCTATGGCTTGCTCCGTTGTCCTAACACTAACAAATTCAAAGCATAATAGGTAGATATTAATATTAACATATGTACATATTTAATGAGCTTAAGTATCAATCACTTATCAATGCTATCATTCGTTTGCTGTAATTTCGTGTGTTTAGATGTTCGAATTGAACATCTGTGTAGTTTACGATTCATTACAGTTTGTATCTATGTATTACGATAATTACAAATCGTTTATCTATCACTTTTTGTTCGGAAAGTGGAAAGCAACATAAAGAATTTGACTCTGTCGTGCCATAGCAACATGAATTTTTGATAGGCAGGTTGGCTGACGATTTGTATCGTTAGAAATCCTCAAAAAAATTACGGTGTTTTAAAAAAGTTATAAAAGTTCTTATCTCAAAAATTATATTCTTCCACATTCCAGGAGTTCGGGTATTTAATTTCATTAACATTTTCATTAAAAAATTAAAACGTTTGCGTGTAGGCATCTTTTAAGCACCTTCAATTTTTATCAATTCCTCCTAAGTTTTCGCAACAATATTGTTGGAGTAGAACTTTTGTATCATATTTTTACGAAAAAAATTGATGGGACACAGCTGGGGGGATGTTGGACCAGTTCGCGGACTAGAGTTTTTTTAGAGACTTTGAGCCGGTTGGCCTCATTTGCCTCTTAAAGACTACGGTGTCATATCGAAAAACCTCTGGAATTCACCTAAAATGGTCGCATTGAGTTTTGAGGTGATTGTTTGTCGCTGCGAAGCAAGTGGACGCGATTTCTGCTTCTTAGTTTGGCTGTTCGTGTTTCTCAGGTACTATTTCACAGTTCGACCGGTTGCATCGACCTCCCGGCCAAACGAAGGCAACGATGTAGCGCCCTGTCCCTCGGTTTCAATGTCCAGCCTCTTTTGGAGCTTCTTGTCACTCAGCGACGTCGGCCATTGAGAACTGGGCTTTCTTTCAATGCTCTGATTGTTGCCTAATAGTGCCAAAATGTTGTAAATCTCGGAAAAAGTTTCCACGACGTCCATAAACTGCCGCACGGATTCCGTTTTAGACGCTACGGGGTGCCGTTCTTTGATCACACATGCTTCTAAACGAAACTGCTTCTCTTTTTTGACCATCAGAGTTCGAGTGATGAAAGTGTCAAATTTTGTCTGCTGTTTGTTGTTGGTAAAATGTTTTGGTAAAAAATTTAGAGAAATTTTGTCTTGTCATGAGATCGACAGATCGAATCTATTATTGTAATGTAAAAGTTATTTTACTAATATACTTTAATGTAATGTTTTCAATTTAGTTGCATTTAATGTCGTTTTCTGAAGAAGTTAACTAAAACTAATATATTTTTTTCAGGATTATTGTTCATGTCTGAAAAAATCCACAAATTCGATTAAAACTTATGCATAGCATACTTTTGTTGGCCCTGAGTTTCTTAGAATTCTTATAACGGTATATCAATATTTGTTGGTTTTGCAGAAACAACAACTGTTGTGTAATCAGCAAACGATCGAAAAATATACAGGAATTTAGAAAATAAAGCCTAGACAAATAATACAACTTTATTCCAAACAAGCTGTATCAACACACCACCGAATATAAAATTTCCCATCCAAATTCTTCTGAGCGCGAATGCAACCACAAAGAAATCACTATCAACAGAATAAGCGTCGCTTAATTTTCCACTCCATTTGGAAGCACTTCGTGAATGTCCATCGCACTACAAGGCATGCTGAGCCGCGAATGCAATAAACGCCATCATTGCTGCAATGAAACGTATGCTAACCGCGGGTCACAACTGTATGCATTGGATGGTTCCATCATGTTTCTTGTGTTGTTACTGTACACGGTCACTGGCAGCGTCATGATGATCACCGTTAATCAGTTTATCGGCAACGCAAACTCAATTACTCGAGCTCGGTAGAAGCCTCCGAGGTGCAATGGCAATGGCATCAGTTATCAGGTGTCTCCCGTTTGCAAATTACACATGTCCGCTCGTTCGTACGACACGACATTCAAAGTGCAATCGATTGTCCTTTCCTAGAGCATTGAGTTGGAGGCGACAAAAAATCCATCTGCATGCTGCAAACAGTCAGAATGCAAGTGCAACACGATGTCAAATGGAGTCACGTTCAGGTAGAACGTTTTCGACCAAAATGCAAGCTTGGCACTACACGACGTACGATTCGGCGAAAACAGACACAGATGCCCGTTATTGTCAATTTGACTTTTGGAATGGCCGTCGAGAGTAGCAGCACCATATAGAATAATATGTATGCGAAAAACTCCAAATTCACAGAAAGTCTATGCTTAAGAGAAAAAAATAGGACCGAGTTATTTTAGTGAAAAATCAATACATCAACGCAAAGCGAGCAAAACGTTAGATGACGCCGCATTGACGTCCTAAGGTGCGAGGAGGACGGATTTGATCGATGAAGAGATCGCTCTTTGCAACCAATGTTTGTGTGGCTGGGCACGAAATGACTCTTGTTCGGTGATTGTGGGTAGTTTGGGTCATCAAACACAAGTGTTGATTAAAAAAAAAGTTTTCAGGGAACTTTAAAACAGAGCAAATCGGTTGCCCTTAATGTGTAGAGAGAAATAAAGTGAACAAATACACATTATGTCCCAGGAGCGAAACCCACATCTTTGGCAATGTTGAATATTTATGCTTTGCTTTTTCGATCTATGTTTAACCTTACTAACCACCTAGTAGCCTTTTTTTCATGTGCTTTCGAGCCACATTGAACACCAACTGTCGCACGAAATCCTTCTTTACGGTGTTAGGCATTTGATCAGTATATAATCTGACTTTTTGCATCGCTCTTGCTCTTTTGCTGCTGCCACACCGAGGGCTGTTATGTATTGCCTTACAAAAAGTCACAAGATTGTGCTGCTAAATGCCTGTACCGATAACGTTGTCCATTGCGTAGCTCCGCCCATATTCGAAGGCGTGTCTCTATCGGCCATAAGTCCGAAACAGACGGTTTATGACCGAGAGGAATGAAGGCAGGCTGGAGAAGCGATATAGGTTGTGGAAAACTGGGAAAAAGTGCTTGTCATAGTTCAGCTGACTATACCAAACACTCGTTCTCTTCTTGTGCTTCCGACCAGGTCTTATCAGCGGCAACAAACATTCAAATGTTGACGATTCATCTGAGTCGCTTTTCAAAAGGCCCAGATCTTTCATGTGTTGGACATTCATTTTCCCGCTTGCACAACATCATAATCCAGGAGAGCAGGGGGAGAAGAAGAAATCGTAAACGATGCAAACAGCGTTGCACTCTGTAGAGAAGTAGCATGCGCATAGCCTTTTTGATGGGGCAAGCAAAATGTACAAAGTAAAAGCCGCACTTGTTCAGCACAAGACAAATGTGAACAGCTCTGAGTTTTCGGTTAAGTGGTATACTAGCAATAATCATGAGGAAGAACCAGTAATGAGCTAAACAGATACTCATTGCATGGCAGAAAGCAGCAAAAAATACTTCATGTGAGTACAGATGGCAGTTTCAGTGGGGTATGTTTACCTATGAAGCTGCAAAATACCGGAATGAACCAGATTCATCGAACCACCTAGTGAGAGAACTGAACAGTGGCTGTCCCTCCTATTCTATAACGATTTCCTTAATACGATATAACAGGAGTACACATGTCTGGAGATGCTTTACGAGCATTAATATGTTGTATCTTAAAAACAGTTTTGAGATGGTTTGGAACGAAAGAGGAATAATCATAATATTTGACATTATTTACTTCTACATTGATATGATGTTTCATGTGGTTTCTTTTTCGTTGTCAATATTTATCAGAATAGATAAAATTATCTGATAAAATTCATTCAATGAACAAATTAATTAAAATATCAGTATTTTAATGTAGCTATAATAAATGTAAAAAATCAATAAACATTTGAAGAAAAGTTTGGTATCCACTGTATTTTGTTGTTGTGTACTAGGCCCTTTCACTGCTGTGTACGATGACGTTCGAATGGCGTTGAGTCTGGGGTTACGGAATGGATACACTATGGAACATTTTGTTCGCCTGTATTTGCTCCACTTTGGATAGAGACAGCATGATGAAAACCGGCGAGAAAAGAAGAGCGATAACAGCCAACAAAAAGCAACAATATCACTACCAAAAGCGTACTGTTTGACGTAGCCATCCCCGGGAGGTAGGATGCCATTCCCGCCAGCCAACGAAAGAGTGAGCGAAAGGGCCTCGTATCGGGCGGAAAAACATACACCATCGCAGTATCTCGCCAGAGGGCATTGCGAAGGGGCAGGGAACGCTTATCACCTCCCCTCAGTGATGCCTTTGTTTTCCACGCTTTTCCGCACCGCACATCGTGTACATAGAGGCGCACCAATAAGGGAGGAGTTAGAGCTTAGGGCTTACAAGCGGCAAAGGTAACAAATGTGGACTTTCGACATCAAGAGAGGACGAATCATAGATTTCCGATGGCATGAATTTTCGCCCCGATCGTCAGCGATGCTGTCAGCGAGTGCACACACAGGCACAAGCAGTAGCAGCACAAGCATCGGTGTGACGGGGCCCCGATGTCGAAAGATTGGCAGTTGTGTCAACGGAACTGGCGAAGGCGAACTGGTTCGGTGTGTTCGATCAGACTGAGTGATTTTTAGTAGATGAACTGACGGCTGTAGCTGAAGGTGGTGACGGATCCAAACGGAGCTGTGAAACGCAGTAGAGTTAACAAAGATAATTTGATGTTGGTGTCATAGGCTTTTTGGAATACAAAAAATTGTACAGTGAAAGTGTTGTTTTTTCGAATCCTGAATAAAGGTAACATAAAAAACGTGTATCTAACACAGAAACGTCGTTGAATACGTTTGCAAAGATTCACTTGGTTTGCTATATGCTGGAAAGGCATGTATGAGTGCATTCGTCATTGTATCCAAGTTATGTGTGTCAAAAGTTAATCGGATTGCCATTTGATTTCTGTGGAATGCTTTCTGTGTACGATGTGTTTGTTACGAGAGCATATTTGATCATTTTAAAGGATTTGCTTGATTTTAAGTGAAGTGAAGTGTTTGCAGTTTAAAATGAATTAATTAAAATGGACACAAGTATTCAGTTCAAAAAAGGAGTTTAATTAAGAAAATACTACAGTGGAGTGAGTAAAGCTAATTTGATCATCTCTATTGTTAAAAAGGTGAAAATGGATTGCAAATAAGATAACAATCAAAATTGTTTGTTCGAATGTGTTGTAATTGTTTTATTAGCTTACTCAAACAATCATTTCGGAAACTTCAAACATTAAAAGTTTTTCGGATGTTAAAAGCACTACATCCGATTAAACAGAGCGTTAGTTCAAGTGAATTTGAATGTTTCGATTTAACAAGAAAAACGGCAATATGGATAGCTCGACGGTTCTGCAGGATAATAAGAGTGGTAAGTAAGAATAGGGTAGATTCTGTATAATGCAGCGAGTGTTCAATTAAAAAAGAGTAATTTTAAACAAATAATAATAACAATAAAAATAGCTATAATAATAATAATAATAATAATAATAATAATAGGGTAAATGTACCTATAGTGGTGGTAGTACCAATAGTGGTGGTATTGCACTAAAATGCGGTTCATACGGCAAATTACAAGTAATTAAGTTATTTACGTTAGTGTGAAATGTTCTTTAGCCTTTTACAAGGGTTTTAAAAGTTAAATGGGGCCATTCCGTTACTTAGTGACCGAAAAATCCATTATTTTGTGAAATGTGTCAACATTTTTCCAAAATCCTTAGGATTTCATAACGAAACTCATTTTTCTGTTAACATTCTAAACGACCACATAACCACGCAATTACTAGTTTTTCAACATAACTGTTATGTAATGTTATTGTTTTACTAAAATTATTTGCCTTTTGACCATATTTATGCATTTTTAAGTGTTTTTTACCATAGTGCCATTATAGGTACACAAAACAGGCATGTTCCTATAGTGGCTATAGTTATAAAATCAATGAAAACAGGTCGTTTTAGATTTTTTCGAGAATATTTTTGACATATCGTACTGTTTTCACTAAAATAAGCAATAGAAATGAGTTTTATGTAGGTAATTTACCAAACACATGCCAATATTCGCTTGTAGGCTGAATGAAAAATTGACTTCAAATCAAGCACGCTCTTCCGGGTGTAGGTTGACGACAGATGTGATGCATTACTTTTGTCAATAGTTTCATTGGTCAAATTTATACATTTTTTTACGATAAAATTACTCAAGAAACCTATATTATGGCAGTAATCCTTGCTATTCATACGAAAACAGCTTCGAAACTAAGTTTCATTGATATTTTACACCGTTTTTTATGCATCTTTGTTTACCACCACTATAGGAACACAATACGACGACTATAGGAACCATAACACCAGTATAGGTGCAACGAAGCAGTCACAAAAATATGTATTTTTTCGTAAATTTGATGTATTTCATGATAAAAATGGTTGGGATTGCGTAGATAAAACATATTCCAATTGGTATGTGTTAAAATATTCAGAAATTGTCCTTCCTGCCACTTTAAATCCATTAAAACACATCGGCACCACTACAAATTGCACCACTATTGGTACATTTACCCTAATAATAATAATCTCAAACAAATATTTGGAAACTAATCGATAAACTGTTTTTGAAGAATGTTCATGAATGTTCCATGCGACCACGTTGGGCCCAGACGTCTCGAAGGGACCGAAAAAAGAAACCCACTTCCAGCTCACAAGTAAATTTGGTTCACAATCTTTGTGTGGTTTAGAATTTCTCTTAAAACTTCTTATTCGACTCTTCAGAATGGCCTACAGTCGTGTAAACGCTTAGGGCCTTAACACATGTTAATCCGCCACTGTTCATGTTTCAGTTAGTAAGGTTGTTCATTATTTTCTGTTAGTAAGGTTGAAAATCTAAAAAAATATTTGTTTAACCATAAAAAGATTACTGTGAAGATTGTTACATCAGATTCATTTCAATCAAACTATTATGGTAAAATGAGACCGATAGCGAACCCGGCCTTCTTCCAATGCTTAACTTAAGTACCGGGGATTGGGTGGTACCAATGATGAACCGCAAGCAAGTTCTCGCAAAGGGGAAAGCTCGTGCGCTTCATTTGACTTCGATAGCTACGACAACATCCAACAAAATTGAGCTGTTTTCATCCGACGGCATGTTGATACAGTTGCTGGATGTATATTTGGAGACGTTAAAGTTGCTTAGTGAGATGGGAATTTTGAAACATTGTGCCTGTGGCAAGTTTACTCGTTCCATTGAGCGGTTTTGTTGAATCAGCGTTGGAGGCACACTTTAAAACTGGGACCCATGAAAGAGAGCAGTATAACGACTTGAATTCAACAAAATCATAAAGAGATTATGACAAAGAAGCTGGGCAGATCGGGGCTGTGAGTGTTATATCGGCTGTGTTGCCACCGGCTTGCAGGATGTTCATTCTTCTTGGTGACCTTATCCATTTATGAGTTATCATCGACAGACAGTGGAGATGGAGGCTGCGAGGTTTTGTTGTCACAGATGGTAAAACGATGAGTTGCAAATTTGAAACTCATTCGAGGCGAGCGGCCTTATGACGTTAAATGAAGTTTTGAAATCAAAATGGTCTCATCGGATCGAGTGGACTTGGTTGAAAATGAGCCAACGAGACGAAAATGGCTGCCAGTTCCAGGAATTATCTCGATTATCTTGGTTGTGAGCGTTAGGTAATTGATTGTTATTTAACTTTGACCACGTTTTCAAGGGTAAGAAAAATAAGTTTTTGATAATTCAGTTTAAATTGGAGAGAAAATTAGATTTTATGGATGTCTATGACTACCAAAGTGTTTGTGGAATATAAAACTGTCTAAAGAAGAATTAAGTGAAGTTATTATCCATAGCAAAATCAAACTCACATAAAGAGACTCTTCCAGAAATTTTCAGCGTGTGCATGTACCATGCGACAGCTCTACAAAGTAACCATTTCTGTTTGGCAGAGGCCGCTGAGTCAACAGTAGTTAATTTCTTATTCGTAGCGGAAGACGTTACAGTGGGGTAGTGCCATGCATCAGCTTGCGTGAAGCCGCGCAAGGGTATGCGAGGGGGTTGCTGTTTGTCCACCGTCCGATACGCTGTTTGTCGTGCCGAGCAAGATGGTTCTGCCGATGTGGGTTGGATGTGATGCGTCGAGGTCAATGATATCTCAGGTGGAAAAGAGACGGAGCTGTTTGAGCAAATATATCGCGTGAGATGCTAATCAAAGATACATGAGGGATGATGATTGGGTTGCCGGGGTAGAACGATGTTACTCGTGCCAGACAGAGGTGTTGATCGCGATCGTTCTGGAATGGCTTTCTTTGCAGGATTCAGCAAGGGCTCCATCGCCGAGTTCTACGATAAACTTGAGAAGGACGACGGTGGTCGAGGATTCGGCATTGAAGATGGTACTCATGGAGGATTGTCGCGCATCGAGAATGGAATGTCGGGAAAAGGAGGTAAGAATTGAGTGTTGTGCAACCTTGTTGAACAGTGCGCCAATGGTAATTGTGTCTTCATCTTTGCTCGGTTTCACTAGAACATCGAGGATCGCCGATATCATGTTATTCGCCACAGAATCGACTGCTGCCTTGGCCACCACAACATGTGAACGAAAGCACGAGCTCTTCGGCGAGGAAGGCTCAAAATCTTGGTCTAATATGTGTCGTTTGTGGAGATACAAGCTCTGGGAAGCATTATGGCATACTGGCATGCAATGGATGCTCTGGATTCTTCAAACGTAGCGTCCGTAGGAAATTAATCTATCGGTAAGTGAAAATTATTTTCTTGTTATATCATTTCAAGTTAAAATGAAATTCAAGAAAGTTATGCTAGGACTATAACTATACTTCAAAAGTATTTTACTATTTTCATTTTTTTGCTATAAAACAATACAATTCTATATTCCCGACTACATCACATCAACATTGACACCATAAATCACCAAATGCAAACAAATTTCTTTCGTAATCTCAACACGTGTTGATATTGTTGACATAAATAATATTTCAATTTTGGTGGCTTTCAAAGATAACGAACAATCCCAATTCCTTTCGCAAATAGAATAATAGATTTCCAATCAAAACACCACGTTTTCCGATAACTTCCTATTTACACATAAAACACAGCGACATAGCACCCTTAAACTATTGCCTTTTAGGAGGGTCGTTTCGAGCAGAATCTGGTCAATATTTATCAATGCTTCGGTGAAAGGAACCCCTGATGGTTTGGTTTCTTTTTTTTTCTAATGCTTATACTCCCTGTACCTCGTTAGGGAAAGCATATTTCCAAGAGCACCCGAGATAGTACAACTTAATCCCTGTATCATTTTAACGTACAACCCCTGTCGAAATCAATGCGCACCACCAAGTTGGCGTGACCGATGACTGATGGGAGTGGCGGCTATTTTACGCTTTTTCTAAGTATGCACCTCCGTTGTTGTCGGTCGCAGTAGAGGTAGAGTGCCACTCAATAAATTAAATTCTAATTAATCAACCATCCGCCCCTTACTCCTCGGAAACGGACTGTTTGTTCGTTCAAAGTAGCAATAGTTGCTAGTTGCTTTCCGGTGATCGACAGATTAGGCAGTAAGTGATCAGATGTTTCCATTCAATTGTATTCTGGTTGGTGCTTGCGGGCGCGTGGTATAGTTCGTGCCCTTGTCTCTCATGTGAATTGACAATGACTAGCAGGAGAGATACTATTCTTCTCTATCTGGGTGCAAAACATCACCATTTGGTGTAGGATCTGCGGAAGGATTCAATGGTGATCCTTCCTATGGCTATTTACCTTATGTCAGGTTGTGTTCCGCTCTATTCTGCGTTCGCACTATTTGAAGCGTGAATACCAGCCCGGGTATAGGAGTAATGCTCAAAGGGTGTTATAAGATTACCCCAACACTAAATGGTGTAATGATTAATTGATATTTTATGGTTTCACAACGCTGATAATCCATGCAGACTCCAGTTAGATGTTGTTCATAGGAACTGTAAACTTTTCGGTTCTTCATAGACCGCGTCGTATTTTTATAACTCTGTTATTCAAAAACTTGTTCAATGATAATTTTGAATTGAATTAAATATTGGAAGCATGAAAACAAAGTGCGCTTTGAAAATATGGTTCAAATGTTAGTAGGAATTGTTAAATCCATAATCAAATATTCCATTTTTATCAAGTCTTTAGTAATTATGTTCAATACCTTGGTATGTGCTTTTCTTTTTAATTAAACATCCTCACCACGTCTGGAAAAATCATACGTTGGATGAGGATACTTTAAGGCAGAATATTACACAATGACCGATAGATGCTCGTTGTTTCTCAGTTACATAAACTTAATTGTCGTGTTGCACCTGCGTCATCTCGATGCAAAGCTTTGTCACGGGAAATACATTTCCTATATCTATTCCAACCAGCCACAATAAACTATGGGAAGAATCGAGTAGACAGAATGAACATACAGCTTGAGGCAGACATTTTGATGTTTCTGTGAGTAATCATGAATATTATCACAAACACACTTCACCAGCTGTTGCTTGATGTCGTGTTATCTTGCTATGCTCAGTGATGCAGTGTGTGATACGTGTTAAGAGTAACCAGTTGTAAGGAACATTTGCAAGATTTGGAAAGCAACGGAATACCACAATTGAACGAATAAGGGTCCGCAGCGAAAACGCGAGAGGAGAAATATAGAAATATATCATGCGGAATCAGTGTAGAAAAGGTAATACCGAAAGGGGAAAGCTCTTTGAAAGGCGTAGTGAAACAAACAGTGATAATCGTTATGAGTAGCGTTTATTTGTAATAGAAATACAATTTCGATGAAAATATTAAGCTTTTCAAACCACCGAAGCAAATTTCCGTCAACGTCCTCTGATCAAAATTTTTTTATTACTTTCTATTGAACTATATGTAAGTATCTATATCTAGTCGGATCTATTATGGGTTTTTTTTGCAAAACGTTTGAAATTTAAATGCATATCATTAATGCAAGAACGATTATACAATGTTCGACGCGGGTACTACTACGGGTACTGCTATGCTACTGTACATACCTTAAAACGTGCAGATTATATGTTGCTCCATGTTTTGTTTCCTTGTTCTCGCATTTGCCATCCCCGGCAGCCGAATACCCTATTATACCTCATGGCTATTCTGCACCAAATCTGCTTTATTCCAACACATCGATAACACATTCCAACCATACTAATCCAGACAAAAAGGGCAATGGTATTTATCCACGGCTTTGTATTTTCTAAGTTTTGATTTTATCTCAATGTCAGCAGTATTTTGATGTATTTAATGGAATGAAAATTGTGTTTGCTACTTTGACACTATGAACCTGTCGAGCAGTGAATATTTTTTTTCGTTGCATCGTTTGCGGGAAAAAGGTTCATTTGAGTGTACTTTTTAGCGTTGGCAATTCCGATCTAAATTTAATTTGGAAAGAGATCATATCTGTATTTACTCGGCGTTTTAGATTTTGGTTAATCAGCTAAAATTATTTTCGAAAGAGACAATGTATTAAGCTTGCTTGTATTAAGCTTGCTTGTGCGTGATACCACCGTAATGCAAAGTCTTGCTTGGACAGAACACTTGGGGAACATCGGTTCGCATGAAAAGAAAAGATCAGCAAATTTACCGGAAGATTGTTTCATCGATATCACTATCTTTAGAAGGCACCTTTTGTATATTGTATGTAAATATGCTGAACATAAATCTTTCCACTGTTGTTTACGTTGTTGGTGCAATTTTGCTGTATGAAAGAGTTTCTTTAGCTGACCCGGTGTCAATGAGATAGTGAATGGTAAATTTGTATCAAACGATATAAAGTGCAATTGTGATGCATTATCGAAAGTGATTGTGAATTCCAATGAACTTAAGTGTTTCCTCATTTTTGTTGCTCCAGATGCCAGGCCGGGACAGGAAGTTGTACAGTGGACAAAGCGCACAGGAATCAGTGTCAGGCGTGTCGATTGAAAAAATGCCTTACGATGGGAATGAACAAGGATGGTAAGTAGAGCTGTTGAGTTGCTAATAATAGAAGTAATAATAATACTAAAGTGTCTGTTCAAAGGTATCAGGTCCAAATCACGGATATGATGATTTTAGTCACTAAGTTAAAAATCATCCTAAAAGTATAAATATTAGGTTCGAGCCTCCCTCGGAAAGTTTGGCAGCTCCAATTTAAAAGTTCATGTTTACACACAAAACGTTAGATTTGTGAATCATTAATTCCAATGATGTAGATTTTTAACAATATGCTAACAAATCTAGCATAAAGCTTCAACTTGGTTTTGTGAAAAACTAATGTTAATAACATATCAATCTAACAATTGTTTTGTTATTTTTTAATATTTTTTTACAAATTATTTATTTAAAAAATACTGTGCTTTGGAATATAATGTATGGCAATTTGGTCTTATTTGATAAACAAAACATTCCAGTAGCATTATCGAATCACAGGTTATATGACGGTTTGAAACAACCTGTTATGCTGTAATAAAAGCAACTCGGTTAAACCCGCACCCGAGTAAACATCAAAGATTACGGCTCAGTCAATTATTAAAATGTATTTAAAAAGGAAAAACAGAGCTAGTAAACTTCGTTACAGGGAAATATTATATTATAACACTATGAAAAAATAAGAATTTAGACTCATTCCTATATGTTAATTTCAAGCGTAGATTTCTGAACGTTTGTACTCGTTTGTACACCGTTTTCCTCCTTGTAAAGCTGCTAAACAAACAAGCAAGATGCCCTTAAGCGATTATCAGTTTGATCACTAATAATTCCAGCAAAATGGAGTGAGATTCGTAGCTGATTTAGCCACCGGCGCACCTAAATGAGGCACGAAACCGTCACGTATTCCTCACGCATTGCCAGTTGGTTTTTTGAAATACATGACAAAATGAAGAACATAATTTGCCAATACCATTGACTGATCCTTTGAACTGCCTTTAAAAACAGCTTACAAATTTCATTAAATGAGATCTTACTTTCAATTTTACGGCCAACACCTTAACAAGCACCACTTACATCCGTTGTTGGTCAAGGTCGGTTGTGTCACAGGTTCTATTTGTTGATACGCGTTCGCTGCGGTTTTCAAGGGTAAACACGTGAACAATGCTCTAATTATTTTTGTGTAACAAATTGGTTTGTCTTTCGGGCGCAAACAGAGGAGGAATCCGACAGAGGGTTGAACTAACGAAACAACGACGTTCAGAATTTCGATGTACGTGCGCGAGGTGTCAAAAGATCGGTGATGAGTTGTTGGAACAAGAAGATGCATTGGAGAGAGGTCGTTTGCATAAAACGGTCGGGTTAACGTTATCTTTTGTTAATGGTTGCGTAAACCACACTGTGAGGTATTTACAGAAACAGTATCCTGCTGTTCTGCAACATCTTTGGCACGTGCCGATCCCTCGCCGTATGTTTGGAAGGTGTGAATATGGTAACATCGCTGTAATAGTCCTCAAAGTAACTACAGGGGTACTTTGGTCATGAAAAGTTAAAACAGTTAAAGAAAGAAACAAAGCTGAAGTGATGTCGATATGAATGCTCTCGTATATATACATATTTTTCGGCACACGCGCTAACGATAAGGGGTCTTCTGGCGAAATTAATTATGCAGAAAAATGGTTCAATCCCGCCTACATCTCCTTTAGGCGATTGAATAACGTGTGCTTAATTTTCAAGGGTCACCAAAAATGCTGCGTTCAACCTCGTAACGTCATAATTCCCACACTCTGTGGTTCTTCGACACGTACGTAATAAGGTAGTTTTTTGTGAATCGTTCTAGCTGTGCAAAATGAACGTCAACCACGAAATACAGCAACAATCCGACCAGAAGCACTACGGGATATGGAACAAGGACGTGCCTTGAGGGAAGCAGCCGTTGCCGTCGGAGTGTTTGGGTGAGTGTTTGTTATCTTAATTCACGCCATCCAGTCCTTTTACTAATAAATAACAAAATATAAATAAAATATAAAATACATTTTTACGGGGAAGAATAATAAACAAGTATTCAAAAGTCATATAGACAGGTAAACAATGTAAAGCTGAATACATAATTCAAAATATTGCATATCCTTGAGCACTATCCACCAAGGTGGCTAACATATGCAATAGCACAAGTACGGATTCAGAAACAAACAAAGCATAACGTAGTGACAATAAACGCCCTTCAACATTAAACTAGTCAGACATTTATGTAATAACTGCTTACATAGTGAGACGAAATATGTTGAATCAGTATTTTTCCATTTTATCCCACTCTAGACCTCCAGTTTCACTGGCACTGCTCTCACCTTCCCGCTATGGCCCAAGTATCCTACCAACGCCTGCCTTACCGACCAGCCAATTTCTGCACCATCACAGCCAGGTGTCCTCGCTGGTAAACAGTCTACCGCATCATCATCCTCACCATCCACACCATGCCGCTATGCACGGGCTAGCGAACGGACTTTCGATGAATCTGAACGGCGTGGGGATGCCGGGCCATAACGGCACGCCCGGTTTGAGTCATTCGGGTGGAAATGGTTCCGATCGAGACCGGGACACCGTTGTGCTGATGAACAGTGGCAGTGGCGACAGCAACAATAACAAAAATGCTTCATCCAGCTCGACGGAAAATCTCAACACGACATCCTCCTCTAATCATTCGATGGCGGGCGATCAGTCTCCGAGTGGGGCTGGGTCGCCGGCCCATGGGACACCGGTAAACGGACTCGGCACTGGGGGTAGCTATGTGACGGGAGCCACTAGTATGGCAACTGAAAAGCATCCTCATCATAGCTCATCTTCGTGCGGTTCGGCCAGTCCTATTCTGGAGCAGGACAACATGAACGATAACGACGGTAAGTGGTGGACGAGGTGTGGCAAATGGGAATGTTTGCAATAACTGACAGTTAAGCAGTGCTACACATGCAGAGTGGATCGCTCAATTTGGATAATGAAAATTTTATCACTTTCACACCACTGTCGACCATTGCGCAATGAACATCCTGCGTTGGGCGTAATCGTACAAGAAAGTCATAAAATGGTATATTCATAATTTAATCAATTGCTTCAATGGAAAGGGTCAAACAATGTCCTGAGTTCAACTTTTGGAGAAAAATTAATTTGGCTAATGAAGTGGTACCTTGCAACCCATCGGTAGCCCATCGGAAACTGCGAGTTATGAAATAACCATTCCCGAGGGTATAAAATAACTATTTGTCACTTCCTGAGGGTAGTCTAATACCGCATAAATAATTGTCCCTCACAAAGCTTGCGGGATCAGTCACCACTATCGGGTTTGGGTAACACATGGAAGGGTAACTGCACATTTCTGCATGTGTGATGGTAACCTCACAGAAAAACG
The DNA here is from genome assembly GCF_016920715.1 of Anopheles arabiensis. Classification (NCBI taxonomy): domain Eukaryota; kingdom Metazoa; phylum Arthropoda; class Insecta; order Diptera; family Culicidae; genus Anopheles; species Anopheles arabiensis. The sequence goes on along the minus strand of NC_053518.1, from coordinate 43,525,403 downwards.
CTCCCTTCGATTAAAAGAGTGAACGAAATCTTTAGCATTGGTAGTTAAACAGACGAAATATCCATTCAGAGGGATGAGCAGCGTTGGTAAATCATTATGCTGTTATGCTGAACTGTGCCCATCATGTGATAAAAGGGACGTGGAGAATAGGGAAGTTGTTTTCTGTGATTTTGTTCCATGTGATTTAACAGTTATGCTCGATTCACAACTAAATGAAAGAATGCTTATGTCAGCTTAGTTTTGCTTCTGAATACAGATTGCATTATTTAGTTTTAGATAAAAGATTATTGGACATCTTGTTTGATGACTTTGTTCACCGTATCATAAACAATTTTATTTCACGTACGAACGACCCAACCATGTTTGTTCCCAATGTTCTGTTAATATGCTGGAATTTACATTTACTCGAATGAATTTAAACCATTGATTAAATCATGAAAGGCTGCTAAATAATAACCATTCATGTCTAAACACGTTACCGTTTAAATTTACGTTAAGATAATTAGTAATAATCTTTCTATAATTAGTGTCATATCGTGTACTTATACGAAGCAATCAAACAATCAAAATGTTTTCCCTTTTCAACAGTGATTCATTAATCATTTTAAAACGCTGTCGAGTTAAATATCGAAGTCCCAGATGTGCAATTGCAACTCCCGAAAGGCTTATTTCGATATGTACCATGGGCCCTTAAGTATGATCCTGTGACGCCCCACGACAGGGATTATAGGAAATTTCATAAAAAAATCTTGTTTTGAACTGTAAAGCTGGAAGGAGAAAAAGGGATAGGGAAAATGTTTTTTTTTATTCCCGTGGCAGTTCCCTCTAGGGATTTGCAGACCGACGCAACGGTCACGGCTGGTGAAATGACGGGTACGAAACTGGAAAAAAGTGGAAGTGTGTGTGAGAAATTTCAAGTAATTGATTTTTTTGTAACTGAAATTCAAGATGGATCGTAAATCGAATTAGGAAACGCATGGATCGCATAGATGAGAGACAAGGTGACGTATTATAAAAGTTGTTTTTAAACCGTTTGTTTTCTCTCGCACATTAACAATCGAACAGTGTGAAGAAAAAAAAATAGCTAAATTGATTTCAACTTACAATGATCCAGTGAGGAATATCTGTTGATTAATTGCAATTTGTCAGTTTTGACAAATCGATTTGCAGATTGTGCGATTTGCTAATTGATTTGAATTTATTGTATCTGTTTCAAACCGTTTAATAAGTATTCGAAAATATTTGACCATCCTTAATTTATTTGATTAAATTAATGGTCAGATGTTAAAGATAATACAATGTTAGTTAACTATTTGGTTTTTGTTATTGGGCGTAACGACGTTACCCGTCACGTCATACGGATTAGAACGTTTTTTAGCTTTTCAAAGGCTTTCAAGACTTATCGAGTATCATACTACTGAATATTCAGGTCTTACGCATGGTCTTCCAGGGTCCAAATAGGGTTCGAACCCGTCCGGTCTTTTAGAAACCGACACGTACTTCGAATAAACTCCAGGACCTGCCGGTCAACATCAAGTACAAATATTTAAATAATTACATTGAATCCAATTATAGAATGGAGATCAGTTGGAAACGATGTTATACCTCAGGTTTTTTTTATTGAAAATTTACATTACACGTGTCCCCACGATTTCTATTTTTTTCGTAGCTAAAGCTCTCCCTACAGGTTGAAGGAAAAAATGTATTCGAATTGACATAATAATCTTTCATCTCCGTCTTTATGGACCAACACGGTGAAAGTAATTTTTGGTTTGATTGAATTTATTAATTTTTTTATTTCGTTTGCATATCGTCCCTAAAAGTTCAAAACATTTTAATACAGCCGAATGCATCATACGGCGACAGAAAAAATAGGATTTATGAAACAGCGATATTTAAAAAAGGGTGACTTCTATTTGACGGTGTCATATGGAAAAGGCGGTACAATGAAGATTTTTATGTATGTAAAACCGGCAGTTACTATTTTTCCTGGACATATGACTGAGACAAGCATTGGTTTAAGGGCTTAAAACTTGGCTTTATTTAATTGCTGCTTCATATGCCATCATTTTCGATAGATGATTCTATTGACGTAACCAACGATGAAGATACGGACCAACCACAAAATAATAACACCATTCCCAGCCTAATGAATCATCCATTTTATGGACAAGGACCGGTGAGTATAGCAGCTAATAATATTAAGTAGCGGTTAATTACAACGTAAATTTAGAATAGTACATAATCACAAATCAGGTTACTCACAAAATTGGAGGCACAAGTAGATCTAGGCTTAAAAGCAAATAAATTTAGTATATATCTCATTGAAAAACTAAATTCACTAGTTAAAAAGTAAAATATTTTATAATGTTTTGTCCCCCAATTTATTTGATTTTGTTGTAAAAATATTCAAATATCGCCCGAAGTATTAAGGTCGATTTAGACCTTGCGTGAAAGTAAACGTGAAAGTTTTTTTTGCTGAATTTCATTAAATATTAATCGGAATATGGCTTAACGTACACCAATAGAAAGAACATTTTATTCCCCAATATTTCGACTGAAAAACATATTGAAATAAAACATAAAATGAATTAATTAATTAAATAAATTAATAAATCATGTTAAATGAAATATAGCAGAAAATCCTAAAATTTAACGTTCAATTTCACTCAAGCTGTAACCCGGGCTTTAAATCTAACAAAAAGTTGGCTCAAATATTTTATATCTAAAATAGCTTTAGACGAAAAGTAAAAGAACTACCCTACATGCGATTAATTACACTACACTACATAAGAACTACATGCGAATCGTAACTAGTAAATCATAACCCTCATAAAGTAACTAAAATAAATACAAAAAAAAACACAATTCAAATCGGGGTATTCGATACATTTCTGGTTGAATTTACATTACTGACAATTTAAATTATTTCATTCGACAGATGTTCAACTTCCAGGAAACTATTTATGAAACGAGTGCCCGGCTTCTATTCATGGCTGTAAAATGGGCTAAAAACCTACCTAGTTTCGCTAGTCTTACGTTCCGCGATCAGGTGAGATAGAATATAATGTTAGGTAATACAATTGATGATTAACAAACCAGTTTATTGCAGGTTATCTTGCTTGAAGAGTCCTGGGCTGAACTGTTTCTATTAAACGCCATCCAGTGGTGTATGCCCATCGACACGACGGCCTGTACGTTATTCTCATTGAATGAACATTGCAACAGTGCAAACAATTCTGGCTTCTTTAAACCAGGACAGGTAAATGACAGTTTACAATTGCAAGTTAATTGAAATATCACATATTAAGTGCTTATCGATTTGCTTCTATTTAAAGTTGGCACAAGATCTGCGGATCCTCAATGACACTCTGTGTCGATTCAAATCGGTGCTGGTAGATCCGGCCGAATTCGCCTGTATGAAAGCTATTGTGTTATTTCGCTCGGAGGCGCGAGGGCTCAAAGATCCGGTACAAATTGAAAACCTGCAAGACCAGGCACAGGTAAGTTGTGTAGGTTAAAGAAGTGAAAGCTCAGAAATTTAAATATTGATTTTACACCTGTTTTAGGTGATGCTAGCGCAGCATTCGCGTACACAGTTTCCAGGGCAAATTGCGCGGTTCGGGCGGCTGCTCTTGATGTTACCTTTGTTAAGAGCAGTCAACTCACACAAAATAGAGTCAATCTACTTCCAGAAAACGATCGGGAACACGCCGATGGAAAAAGTGTTATGTGATATGTACAAAAACTAAACTTTACCCAAACTTTTGCTTTTACGCTATGGGATGGTGCAACAGATCTGCCGTGACTAACATTAGGGAAACAAATACCGGGTGAATGTGGGAGGAGATTATAGGGATTCGTACAAAGTCAGTTAGGGTTGATGTGCAAGCAGAATGCCTAATTTTTCTACAAAATTCTATAATTTTAAAAGATTTCTCAGTCTCTCGCTATGGGGCGAAAATTGGATAAATTAATGAAATACTGATCATTATGCAGTCTTTGTCATTTTCACATTGGCACGCTGGTTTAAAACATAATTTTATGCGTTTAATTGAAACCACTATCTGCATTTGAACTGCGATTTCACGGAGTGCACGAGGATATATTAATGACACACACTTAATGGTTTTCCATTGGGAGTGTTTACTACCTTAAATAGAACTGATTAGCGATCCGACATCGAGAAAAACTGCAAACAAATGAACAAACCGCTGGTTTCGGGTTTGCATAGTGATTAATGTTCCAGTTCAATTAATTATTTGCCTAAAGCACGTACCGCCATGAGCAAAGTGAGAAATGCATTTCGTGAACAGTTCCCCGGTCCCACACCATTAAAGCAAAAGACCACAGTATAGAATGATAATTACCCCAAACGAGAACCCTGTGCTGTATGTTTGAAGCCCAATCTAAGTGGCGAGGAAAATGAAATTTGACATGAGAAAAGCTAAACAACTGCGGTGCAATTACCCTAAGCATGTGACTGAAGGATCATTATTAGGCTTGGGTTTGTACATTATTGGTTATAAATTATTGAATTGCGTAGAACATCTGTAACAGCTCACATTTGGAGAAAACGTGCACTGAAAATTAACTAATATTTGATGTTTTTGGTTTTTGGAATCTATTTCCATGAATGAGATCAGTAAGAGTTTAGTTTTTGCACCAGCTTAGCTTCAATGAATGCAATTTTGTGTATTTTATAGTGAATAAATAAATCGATATTTGGTTAACATAGAAATAGATGTATTTCATTTATAGTATTTTCTAAACAAAAATGACACCAGCATCATCTAAAGTTATAAAATAGCAGTAACATAAAAATAAAAATCTTCGATAAAATAAAACTTAATTTATTGAACTTAATTATCTCTTATTTATAAATCTTTTCGACCAAATTTTAAGATTTTCACCAACGAAAACAATGAACATATCCGTGGTAGCTTGATGCTCATTGCTGATAGTCAATAAAAGTGCGTCATGACATGCTGAACACGACATATGAATTCTTGAGTCCAATGCGATACTCTGACTGACAAGCTTAGCTTAATGCCGGCGCAAGCATTATCATGATTTTTTCTGGCTGTGAACAGTGCTGCCAAATGCCACTGTTTCAGTCATCAACACTCATGACTGAAACGAAGCTCAGATCAGATCACGTACACAACTGAGATGATCAGTGACTATACTGAAACAGTTGGAGAATCAATCACATACTTGGTGACATTTAGTTTAGCATCCAACTTTTGGTCACTCACTTGGTCACGACATTGTTGTCAGCGATAATCACGACATTCTTGGAATATACTTGGCGCGTGGGCTCTGCTTTCTCCCTCTATCTGTTTTGATTATCTGTCGGGTCAAACAGAGCGAGAAACATGTTCATTTTGTTTCTTGAAACCACTCGCACGCACCGCATATCTCCCATGACCATCGCGATGATCACCGACTGAAAATGTCGCGACCAAGTGACTGACCAAAAGTTGGTTGCACACAATGTCACCAAGCATGTGATGGTCGCACCAACTGTTTGAGGCACGCCTCTGATCATTACAGTAGAGCTCGTGACGCTTAAATGATTTTGTTTCAGTAGGAATTTTTCATGACTATGTCAGTGACATCGATGTTCGTAAACATGTTATGAGCATGTATTAGTCACACCAACCGTTCTGAGTATCACCTCTGATTATCACAATTGAGTACGTGACGTTGATATGGATTTTGTTTCAGTCAATTTTTTTTTTTAAATTGACAGTGACATTTCTCAGCACTGCTTGTTACGATAAGATCGGAGGATTACAGATGGAAATCGAACCCGTCCAGTATTTTAAAAGCTTATGTGCACCTTCCATGGCCCATCTTTCTAGAACATGGATGTAATATCCTGCCTAGGTATTTTTTCATTACTATTCAAGATTAGAGTTATTAATCATTAGAGTAATTAAATAACCATTCTGGAGACTTCTTTTATATTTACGAAATTTGGTTTTTTTTTTAATATAGAGTATGATTTCCACTTTATGCTAAGTGAGATCCTTGAACCTGAAATAGAAATCAAAAAAATACCGGAAACCCTGAATGAGGCCTAGGGTAAACCTACCTATAGTGGTGCTAGTACCAATAGTGGTGGTATTGCACTAAAATGCGTCTCATACGATAAATTAACAGCAGTTAAGTTATTTACGATAGTGTGAAATGTTCTCTAGCCTTTTACAAAGGATTTAAAAATGAAATGGAGCCATTCCGTTTCTTAGTGACCGAAAAATCCATTATTTTGTGAAAGGTATCAACATTTTTCCAAAATCCTTAGGATTTCATAACGATACTCATATTTTTGTTAACGTTTTAAATGACCACATAACAACGCAATTATTAGTTATTGAACATAATTGTTATCAAATGATATTGTTTCATTCAAAATCATTGGCTTTTGACCATATTTACGTATTTTTAAGTGTTTTTTACGATAGTGCCATTATAGGTACACCAAACAGGCATGTTTTTATAGTGGTCCTAATTCAAAAATCAATAAAAACAGGTAATTTTAGATTTTTTTCGACGACATTTTTGACATGTCGTACTGTTTTCATTAAAATAAGCAACAAAACTGAGCTTTCTGTAAGTAATTTACCAAACGAAGGCCAAAATTCGCCTATTTGGCTGAGTGAAAAATCGACTTCAAATCAAACAAACTCTTCTGGGTATGAGTTGATGATGTTGTGTTGGTAAATTTGATGTGTTTCATGGTAAAAATGGTTGTGATTGCGAAGATAAAACATATTCCAACTGTTATGTGTTAAAATATTCAGAAATTGTCCTTCCTAACACCTTAAATCCATTAAAACATATCTGTACCACCAAAAATTGCACCACTATTGGTACATGTACCCTATACAGACTTTCGAGACCTATTAGTACCATGCACCCGGACACGTTAACTTAAGAGTGCAAATCATAATGGAACATATTTAAGCAGTTCTGGTGGATTGTGTAATTGCCACGAACGTTAAAATAATAGCAGCAAATTATACTCATCTTTCTTTCTACGGATGGAAATAAAAAAACATGGATTTCCAAATGGAAGCAATAGTGCTCTTAAGGATTGAACTGGAAAAATTATGGAACGGGAGAATGAAACGCGTAGTTTTTAACATAGAAGATGAAATGCCATTAAGGCTTCAGTTTACTGATTGCTGTTAAAAATGGTTGTGTGTTAACTGGTTAATTTGGCCCGGGTGTCTACATGGATGGGAGGCTGCAGCCAGGGACCGAGCATCCTGGAGAATAATTGTTAACCGGGCCATGTCACACCGATGCGCTCTATTGTGAGTAGGCCAACAAGAGAGGGCAGGCTTATTTTATGAAAATATGTCAATTACTTACGAACATAAAGAGTTTAGTGTGCACTACTTCTTCTAATTTTTTTCAATCATGTATCTTTGAAATCATGCCAAATTTAAACACCGCAAAACACCGTAGACACCACGTCAAAACTTTACATCTAAACAAAAGATATGTAAAGAAATTGCTACTTCACGCAACTTTGGCAGATATTGGTATTTTAATGACACTTTAAAAAAAAAAAAACAAAGCGTTTCTGGAGAAGAATGGCTAATGGCAAAACACACTTGACAAAACACGTTTAGGGCAGTTGTTGATGAAATTTGATCATGGTATTTGATCATCATCGATAACATGATGATTGATCATCAATATTTGAGAATTCTACTAGCATGCCAAATATACCATGTAAGCTTAATTTTATTACAACTGTAGTTCATTAAAAGAAAGTCACTAATAAGAGGACAAATGAGCAGGTGAAGAGAGTTACTATTATCAGAGATATAAATGACGTAAACATGCTGTTTATAGATCAAGAGAATCATATGAATAAAAGAGACTTTTTGATGAAAGTATTACCTCGTTTAATTATACCCCGTAGTACCTTGTCTTACGCTTGCTAAATGAATACAAGAAAGCTCCGTAAGGCTCTACCTAGTTCAATCATTTTACGAACATAATTATTTACCGGCTATATGATTTATAATTTCAATAAGAAAAAAATCTACGTCTCAATATGCTTCTTCACCTATATATAGCTTATCATCTTTATTAGAAGGCGTATCTGCAATGCTTTGAATATCAAGTTATATAACGTTATTAAGGAAATATTGTATATGAAGATAACGAAGATATATTTTTGCCTGGCGATATATTACAAAAAAGCCGAACATGGCCCGGCGATGTATTATAAAAAAGCTTCTAAAAGATCAGGCAACATCGATTTCTATCCAGATCGTCGTTCCGTAGCAATAACTGGCAGTTCGGGTAGGTATATTAAGTATAACCCCGTCTGTTCATTACGGAACCAAAGAAAAACATTTATAGGTAATAGGGTTTATAAATTATTACTGTAATTGTTATATATTCATACAACATTAACATTTTGTTTAATTTAAATTTTCAACTCTATATTGTACCTACGAAATCATGTATGGAATGAACATTACTTTTAACCCGCTTTTGGTTATATGGTGCCTACTGTTCAGTGACCGGGCGGCCCCACCGAGTGAAATACACACCAAAATTAATTACATTATAGGTACTTTTGTGCGATGAATGTTTTTGCGCATTTTTTTAAGTCCAGCGCACCGGTATTGTGTTTTGATGAAGTGTTAAAATTATTAAAAATTGTGCACAGTTGTACATGCTGTGCATATATGTAAGACCCGGTAAGAGAAAACAACACAGATTGCCTTCAAGTTTCCTGGAGACTGGAACATCATTTTAATGAATACAAAAAGAAAACATCTAAATGTATTGTACAAATGTTAATTGACATAAGGAGTTTTAAATGACACTCAATGACACTAATGTTGAAAAAATAGTAAAGAAATGTTAAGGAACTGGTGTAGTATCTGTCGAATAGAATTTGACATGGAAAAATGTTGGACCTTGTTGGCCATTCATGGGCAAAACAATCAGAGCAAGGAACGTAATAGTTTTGCAAATTCCCGAATTTAAGTTGATGCATTTACTGTTTGTGCAATCATATTTTTGAGAACTGCTTTTACATGATGAATAGTTCACTACTAATCAATGAGAAAAACAAATTAATGTTGTTTACTAGCAAGAATATATAGACAATATTTTGATTTTTTGTTCATAAGTAATACCATCAACGGTAAACTCATTCCTAAATAATGTACAAATAATCTAAATACAAAACTGTTTACAAACCACAGAGTGACTGAAAATTCATTCCAAACTTAATATAACCTAGGTAAAAATATATAAAATCATAAGCTGTAGTCTGAAAACAGCATGTACAAAAATAATGTTTGCTGTCTGAAAACTGGCCGGCAGTGTACGTGAAATTCTTCAATTTGCCCCATTACTTGAAAATTTTGACAACCCCTGGTAAATAATTATAGTACGTAACCGCTAAAGGAGAGGTTAAATTTGTGAGAAAAATGCACATTTGCACAATTTCTCTTCGTAAGGTTCCGGATGTTTCATGTTTTGACATTTATGAGTTTTTTAACTGAGAATCGCTCCAGTTAGCAAACTTCCAGTTAAAAAAAAACTCCAGTAAAACACATCCGGTTAGCAGCGACCTACTGTATATGTATATGCACCACCAGACACTCTCAAACAAGCAAGACAAATATCGTCACGAACCTGTAAAATTCTATAAGTGTGTTCGAACCGGACGTCTCGTTTGATGGCTACCAGAGCGCCGCCTAAGTTCACGTTGATCAAGAATCAGTAAATCGTAGACAATCATCTGAATCTTGTACGCAAGTTTTGTTTTATTGTATGCCAACAGATAGCGTTGTAAAGGAGCACGCACGCAAAAAGCTCACTTTTTTGAAATTTTCGAATGTTTAGATTAACGACAAAATGTAAAAAAATCTTACAATTAAAAAAATCTATACATATAACTTTATGGCATATATTAAAGATACCTGTAGGCAGCTTTTTAGGGGATTCTCATTATTTTATACTTCTTAAATTTAATTATGATTTTGACCTTTAAGTTTACTAATGTGTTTCTCAAATATTATACGTTGGGATGAAGTTTACATTTTCACCAATGCAAAAATCTATGATCGAGGCGCACCGATTTTCCCGAATCAGTTTGATCAATCGTAAATCCGTGTAATGTTTAGAGAACACGGGGAAAAATTGGCACTATTTATTAAAACATTATTGCAGTGGCAAAGAAATTAAGGATTCAAAACATATTCATTATTTCAACACTATGTAAGTTTTATACTCCGTTATGAAACAACAATGAAGAAAACAATAATCTAAGATATAAGGGCCAACTATGTGACTCGAGTGTTAGAAAAAAAAGCGTCAAAACTGCTGATTTTCTATTATGATCCGTGTTAGACCGAAAATACACGGACCGGAATTTCGCGGCCGAGGAATTCCGCATGCTGTCATACCCATATACAAACTGTCAACGGCTACTTTACCGAACTGTCATATCCATACATTTTTCAGAAGGTGGAATTCCGCGGCCCCGAAATTCCGGTCCGTATATTTTCGGCCTTAGACAACTCGATTTGTCTCTGGTTTCACATATCTAACTGAACGAAGGACATTTGAATTACCTGACACAAACCAACAGTTTTTTTTTATCTAACAGCTTTCCGTTAGGTAAAAGCTACATAAAGCGTTTTGTTTCATGGTTTTACTACTAATTGCATATTTTTAAACTGGTCAAATTGCATGTAATTACATTCAGAATGGATTTTTTGGAATGTTGTACTGATTCTATTGAATCATCTGGATTCATCTGAATGTTGTACTGTATAAAGTGTGGGAATAACAAAATGAACAGATTGTAGCAAAACATATCACAATTTGGTTTATGCTAAGTTCGAAGTTCAATAGCAGGAACGAAACGAACCTGGTAGACACAGTCTTTCCCCAAGTTACGCGAATAATGCGTTCCGGAGACATTCGCGTGACTCGGATTTACGCTTAAGTCGGATATCACGTTTTACTGCCACAATATACTTGAATATTAATGATTTTTGATTGAATTTAGTACATTTATATAATTTATTACGTATTTGATGCAATTGGTGTAGAAACCCCATTTTTTCTATTTCTGGGTTTTTAGTGATTTAAAACTTTTGAAAAAAATGCTATTTTTTTACGAACAATAGAGAAAATTGTACTGATTTTACATCTTAATTGTCAAAAATAAAAATTCGCGTAACTCGAGTGTCGCGTATCTCGGGGAAAGACGGTACAGAACAAACTTCCCATCACTAGTAAAAACCTAATCCAAAATGACGACCAGTTTTGATAATGTTGCGTGCAATTTTTGCAGGTTGTATACAACCCCGTAGCTTGTAAATTTAGGTTTTTACCATTCTCCCTTCCTACACTTCGTTGCCCGTTTAACAGCGTGACCATCAGGCAGGTCATCATCCCGCCTCTTTTACTTAAAACCGTCCTGTGTCAACAGAGTGATACGCAAAACAGCAAACGGCACGCCAATCCGGTACAAACCGGAACACAACTTCAACAGCAAACCGATTCTGTTGACACCAAAACCAGCCAGGTAAACACAAACCAGATCCGCAAAACGTGAGCTGATGTCAGAATGCTCTAAAGCGGTGTGTTTACACTTTTCGCCAAGATCGTTTGCGAAGAAATAGCGACGCATTTCTTTCCTGTCTTAATTTGTTTCTTTCGTAGCAGCAAAACAACATTTAAAGTGATCGTTGTTTACCGGCAACAATTGGGCGATTTTGTTTGTCCCGTGCTCCCGCTTGTTGTTGTTCCGGGTGTTTACAAAATTGTTTATGATGGGTTTTTTTTCATCTCTCTCGACCAGCTGTGTGGTTTGTTGTTTCGGTTCATATCAGAAGCAAACAAAACCACCCACAGTGCGCTGATCGGTTGGTTTTAACAACTCGATTTGCGTTGAAATTCATCCATTGGGAAATTCAGCAAGAATCAGGATATTGATCCAAGATCCGAGACTGGATCATGCTTCCAAGCACGTACTCTACGTACAGGCTAGACCCGGTGCGCTGCTGCATGACTGCAATTAAAAGTCATGACCGATCTTTACGTCACACAGCAACGTAACGTAACCATATCGTAGCCAATCGATTAAAAAGTTGTAGTTAAACAATCTTAAAAGTACATTGGAAAATCCCCCATGGAAGAGTACGTGCTTTTGACTTTAGCATCTCATATCAGGTAAAGTACTCATTTTTATTTGTATCTTGTCTGGCCCAGGGAAATGGTTTGGATCACCGACTTTTAAGGATAGTAATCATTAACTTTCCACCCTGTAGTATGGTCATTGTGATTCCTGATGCATCATGCGTTATTTATGGCACGGGAAACGGGGGCCCCATCCCTAACCTAAAATAGTTGACCATCAGCCCCACCCAGAGCACATGTGCCCCATGTGCACCATTTGTGGACAGCTGCAAACCTGCATAATAACCACACTGTCTGGCCGTGATCGATCGATGAATGAACCGTGCGCCATCGAGTGCTGCGGGCGTGCAACCACGGGTGATGCTCGAAAATAGCAAACATCGAATAATACTTGCTCGGTCATGGTTTTGTTTTTGTGCTTCCTCCCCGACTATTGTTGCACCATCGTGTTCGTGTAGTTGACGGTGAAGATGTTAGTCTCACCTATCCGACGATCTCGACGGTTACCCTGTTTGCCCATCGACCAAAGGCAGGCAAAAATACCTGCGTCATCACCTCATTAGCAGTGTTGTGTTTGCAAAAACCGCCTGTACAGTGGGCGCGTGCGTACTGTCGGTTACACGCCCCGATCAAACACACTGCACTTACAAGAAAGCCGATGGTCCGGTGGTACGGTGGAGGGCGCGCGCTAGATCCTTCCTTTCAAATCGGTCCGAGATGATTCATTGGAATATCCCAGCGAGTGTTCGGCTCGATTCACGCGAATCGTCAGACCTTTCTTAGGCAGGAGGCAGAGTATGTATGCGTCACGACCGGTACGTCATCAACCACCAGTACAGGCGAACGAAGGTGATGATGCTCGGTCGCTTCGAAAGTTGATTCCCACATCTTATCCGAATTATTGGTGGGGTGAATGTGGCAAACTTCTTCAACTGAAATGGCCCGAAGCGGAGAGAAGAAATACCGGTTTTTGTTTTTCTGGCATCATCAAGCACCAGGCATCACCAAACGAGTGCGTCATCGTTTTGGGGTGGGTTCTCGAAGCGCCCAAACACACGATGCTGTTTGGAAAGCAGCGCGCCATCAGAGAGAATGCATGTGTGCGTGTGTGTTAAATGTGGGCAGCAAAAGCAGTTGATGATCGCAAAGGCGTCCAAACGTGGAATCACGTAATGGATGCCAGATACATTGTACACATGACTACACGTCCGCATTCTGATCGGATGAGTTCCGGTAGGAGGGAAGAACGTATCTGAATTGTAAGGCTTATTTTTATATGATGACACATTCCTTTCAAATTCAAAAGAAGAACCATTTGCCATTCTGGCGAAGGTGCGTTGTTTATTGCCGTATTGCATGTATTTCATTGGTGCTGCGTTTCCCTCTCTGTAATTAAAAGATATCTGTTCATGGATGTTGTTCTGATTAAAGTCTTGAAATCTTGCTATCTTGAAACTAAATTAAAAATAGCCGAATTAAGCTATGAAACTCCTTAATTGTCCTTTTGTAATCATGACATGACATTTCCTACGGTGGTCGTTACATGTAGATTTTCCTATAAGCGGACTGAGCGGCCGCGGGGCGCCCCGGCATAAAGGGGCCTCCGAGCTAAACTGCCACTTGTTAGTTCTCTTTTATAAGCAATTATTTTATTATTTATTTATTTTGTAGTTCTTGTTCGCCAATGATGGCCCCACAAGATATCGTAAGTTATTATAGATTAATGTAGCGCAGACCTTCACTAATAGTGGACATAGATGTGTGAAAATCAACTCCTGCATAGAATGAATTAAAACTGCGTGCCATTGCTGATATCGGTTCATTTGCCGCATAATTAGTGATATGCCTATCTACATACAAAAGGGACGATGAACGAGGACTAGAGCGAGGAACGTGTATGTTCACTTTGCTTAATAAGCGAGGTGCGTCAATTTCTCCTTTTATCAGTTTGGCCATAAAGATTGTTTTAGCCTTTTCACGCCGCTTCTCTAACGATTCTTCACCTAACAATAAGCATCTTGTCCTATAGGGTAGCGTGTCACCATTTGGCCATCTAAGCTTTTTATGATAGATATGAACGGAAAACTAAATCTTTCTCAAAGTAGAACAATCTTACAAGTAAGTGTGTGGAATGTGATAACGTTTATAACAATTAATAGTTGTTACGAAGTTTTGGGATATTTTTTGAAGGCCTAGACAAACTTCACATACTTTCGCACTCTTCCATATTTAAAAAAAAAAACAATGAAACCTCTCCTGACAATAAGTCAACAAGCTCCTGGGAAGTTTTTTTTTTAAGATTTTCATCGATGTTCTCAACCACAAGGAAAAGACTACAAATACGCAAGTACAGGATAATCATTGTCGTACGCTTGGATTTTAAGCAATTTTTATGTATCTTTGAAACAGGAAATCACAAAAACTTTGTGTAGTGGCTTTCACTTCTCATGTACATGGTTGAACAAACAAATGAATTGCACTCTTCTCTAAATATGCAAAAGTACATATGAGTAAAATTTAATTTTTTTGTTAAGCTATGCCTTTTAGATGTACTACACCAATTGTCAGGTTGTTACAGTGATCAAATTGGTTAAGGTCAGGGCAACTGAATCAAGGTAGAACAACTAGATCAGAACTGAAATTTGGAAAGTCTGGAGTTTTAATAACGACAGTTTATCATTTCATTGTTTGACTAATTTCAATATAAAAGACTCTTAGCTTAGTAAAACGACCAAATGCGTATTTGTTTTTACAAACTACTATAGAAAATGAATTGTTTCTTACACCAAACATTGCTTATCGAATTCAGGATTATGTATTCGGTATTCATAAAAAGAGATTCATAAAAATGCGCTATTATTTTCGAACCTTTGGGACATGGCAGGAAACTATGGGCCCCAAATCGTTCCCCCGGTTAGGGCCCTGAGATGCATAAATCCGCCTCTGGTGGTCATTAACAAACTGGGGGCGGGTACCTTATAATACATATTTCAAAAATCTGATCTGTGTATACGCTGAAGATATGAGCATCATTCATCTACGACTCTCCTACGAAGATTAAGATTACCAAAGAGTGGATTAAGCTTCATGGAAGCGAATTACATCGAATTACAGGTAGACGACGGTAAGATTAAAGAGGTTCTTGGTACTATATTTTTGTTGGAACAGCCGTGATGCGTCTATTTATAGAATAATTATGTAAATCACACGACATTACTATCGTGGAGAGAAACGTTGGCACGGGTGGAGAGAAACAGAGATATTGTGGAAGACTCGGGCAGCAAGATGAATCGTAGTAAGTACACTCTTCAGTCGATGATTCCAGGACTAGCGATTGTCCGACAACGAACTTCATATCAAATGCAATCGAGTCAGACAATCGTGTCGTATATAACTGTAGACAGCAGTATACTGCTGTTTACAATCCAAGATTCGCAGAACAACTTGACGAATGGTTTCCGTACCGTAACCACCTTCTTCTCATGGAACCACAATCGATTCCATCCAAAATATACTCCTCAACCCCCTACAGCTCACCACCCATCAGTGTTACGCCAAATTCTTCCCCTATTTTCGTTCCACATTCACCGAGCAAAACAGATCCGGATCAGACCGGTCGTTCGGCATCGCATAGGAATAAACATCAACTCACCTTTCCTCCGGGTGGGGCACAAATCACATTCGCAAACACAACACACAAAACGGCCTAGGCGCCCACCCCAGTTTGATGGTAGCAAATAAACACACATGCCGTCCGACCCGGCCCAGCTGAACCATGTTTTTTGTTTTCGTTTTTTTTAGGGACACAACAAATTATCACACTGAAATAAAAACCCGCACTTGGTAACTCGCACGATAAATTCGCACGAGGCAGCCTCCCTAGCAACCGACGCGCAACTAGATCGCTCGTCTGACGTTTGTTTTGCTTGCTCTTTTTCTTCGTAGTATTTACGGGGGAAGTGGGAAAGACATTTCGTTGACTTGCTTTTTTATCTTCGCTGCATACAAATCATAACAAGAAAATGGTTTGAAGGAAAAATGTCTGTTAAATTCTAGATAACGCTGGGCGGGTTGATAGCTACAGATATGGTTAATTATTTACAAAACAATTGTACTGATTTTACATTTTGTTTTAATCATTTTATACCTGGAAGGCCCTTCAAATGGTTGAAATCGTTACAAATACAACCGAAGAGCATTGTACGGACAATGCAAGTTTTATTTTTCTCGACGAAACCTGTTACTCATCGAACTCCAAGATGAACTGAAAAGCAAAAAAAACATCTCCAAAGAACTCCAAGTTGACGTGATAATATCAACCCGAAACCCCGGTATCTCCATGACTGGACCACCGAAAGATCGATAATTCGAAGGACATTTCGTTCGCCTTCGGGTGTGGCATTGCCGGGTCAGCCGGGAAACTACGCTGAATATGTTTTCCTCCTTTTTCCCCAGGACAGTGTAAAACACTGAATCAGACCATTCGAGCTAAGCTTTTCCCTCCGTGGTGGAGCTTTTTTTCTCTTCACCTTCGTTTATTCTGCTGCCTAGCCCACGCAGCATTTCCAGAGAGTTGATTAAGATAATCACAAATCGTACGCATTACCTTGATTAAATACAACAATAGCCACCCGTTTCCCAGGAATAAATCCCCCGCCAGGATTGGGAAAAAAGTGATTGTTTGGAGGCGAAAGAAAATAAGCTCCAGCAAGCGCATCAACTTTTCCCTGACACGCCGGGAAAAAAGGACGGTAGATGTTTGTGATCAATTTGCCCGGCCGGTTTCCGCTCGATATTGCGCGGGTGGCAGTGGACTGACGTAAATTCGCACACTCCGGCAAAAGGGCATTGAAAGGACGACCGACTTACGTCATTCGGCAGGTTCCAGGAACTCACCCACCTTCGCCATTCATCGCAGGAAAGCCGATACCGGTGAAAATACACACGTGTACGCAAGGCTTTTGGTGCGCCCACGCAATTTCAGGGACATTCCAGGGCCGCCCGGCCCAATGTCAGGATTCAGTGCCAAGGCAGCCCGCCCGGCAGGACGAACCCAAGGCAAAGATCAAGGTCCTGCGCATGCCCGTTTGCCCGGTTTGCCGTCGACCGGGTTGTGAATAGCAAACTGCTGGGACCGGGCCCCGGTTACCGGCACCCAAGCGAACCCCCTTCGTGAGGGCAAGGGGATGCGCGGTGAGGAACGGGAACGGGAAGGACACGAACCCGCTAACGTAACACCAAGCCGAGCTCGCGTAATGACGTCAGCAGGACGGTTTTGTGAATCGAGTCCTTTTTACAGTACATGCGCGCGTAATTTGATGAATGAAGTGAGAGTGAGATCGCACTCCGTGCTCCGTTTCGTCTCGCTGGCTCCTTTCGACACTACGAGGCTGGAGGAGAAAAATAGAAAATTATCGATTTTTTCATCCAGCTTCTGGGCGAACACACATAGGCACTAGCTGTTTAGCACTTCGTAGCAACGGCACAAACCCACGAACCAATGTTTGGGTTTTCCAAAACGGGGCGGAAAAACAAAACAGAAAGTCGATGGCACGTGAAACCTATTTCCTTCCCAGTGGGTAGGACCTCTCACTCTATCTCTCTCGCCTTTTCTCCTGCTGTATTCCTGGCGATCCTACCGCTGGAGCTCAATTTGCTCGATTGACGTCAATGCGCCAGGCCGATGTGGCCTGTACGGCTGTAAAATACTCTCTCGCCGGCACCATACGGCTGGGTAGGGAAAAAGGATTCATTCACAAAATAAAACGCCGGTCGTCTGCTGACAGCTCGTGCCCGGGGTTTTCGCATGACATGGTTTTGAAGACATCAGAACCTGCCAGCACGATATATGTTCTGTTTCTGTTAACTCCACAATTCCTCAACGCCTCCCGGAATAGGATTCCAAGAAGGCATGAAGGGGTTTTCAGAATAAAGCCTTTTATCGAAAATTATCCGCTTTCCTTCCTTTGTATAACATAAATTGCGCGTTCGTATTGGTCAACCGGGTCCAAAAGGTCAGCCCAGTCCATCACAGGGAAAAACCCACCATTCATTACACGGAGACCCATAAATCTACGGCCAGCTTTGGCCATTTCTCGGTACACGGGCATGTACATTTGATTTTGAAAGCCGAAACAGAGAAGGAAAAGGATTCCAATTGGACGATGGTTTCATAAAATAAATTGATTGATCGCTTCAACATTACAGCTTGTTGGTTTTGGTTAGTTAGGTTGTTAGTGTATGTTTTCTTTTTTTTAAATCTCAATCTACAGGTTAATGACTAATGTTTTAGAATATTGTCTTGCTCAATATGATTCTATCAAACGTAATATTGTGATACAATAATTAGATTTACATTAGATTACAATAAAAGTAGATTAATATTTAGAGAGAAAACTAAAATGAGTGGAAGCAAATGCTAAACAGCTCATATTGTTCTGCCCATTGCATAACTTTAGGCGGCCTTCGTAGACAATTTTGATTAACTGTCGTTGTCATCTTCGTGAGTAACCTCATTGGAAAAATTTAACAAACATTAAGATGAATTACATGCTAATAATACACACACGCAGGATAACACCAGCAGGACAACGATCAGTCTGTTGAAAGTGTATTATTAACCATCCAAGAGCAAACACTTTCCCGATGCCCACGCAACCGCTTAGCTGTGTATGGCTTGTATCTCAGCAACCTTGTTTTAAACCGTACCGCCTTCACATGCTCCGTTCCTGCCCACATCCAACCTTTCCCTGCCCAATGCCTTACGACTCATTCATAATCTACGAGTGGAAACTATATCAACCAGCACGCGTCGCAGTGTTGGGTGCTGGAAACACCCACCTCATTGTCCTCGCGGTCGAGTGGCTTCGCAATCGCAAAAGGACAAACACTCACGCACTCTCCCACCCGGGACCGATTAGACTGATGAAAGTGGCCCCCCTCCCTGGTGTTCGATTCACCTTCATACTGGCAAGAACAGAACGGCACCGGATGGAAACGTTCCTTCCCGCTGTAATGGGAACGTGCGTGGGCAGTTTTCATTGTGCTACCACGGTGGCACATGTCCATGGGAAAGGAGCAGCAGTCGCAGTGGAAAAAAATAAAAAAAAACACCACTGCCTCTATTTTTCGATGCCAGGCAAAGCTTTCCCCGGGAGGAAGGACAAAACCCTGCTTTTTTGCTGCTATTTTTTCCGGCGAACACGCTTCATCCAACGAGCTCATTTTCCAAACCAACCGGCAATGACGTACATTGTTGACGGTAGGGTGGATCGTTTGGCACACTCTAGCTTACACAATAGCTGCCTTTCTTTCTCTCACTCTCTCTCTCTCTCTCTCTCTCTCTCTTTCTCTCTCTCTCTCTCTCTCTCTTTAAATCGTTCCAAATGACGGCAAAGGCGCAATGTGCGTCAATCGCGGTGTAACGCGCGTGGGCACGAATTTTCCCCAACGCGAACGCGTTTTCCCGCTCGGTTCGGTTGGCACAATGCGACCCGGCTTATGGCCTCTTGACCTTTTGTCGTGTCCTTTTTTCCGTCCTGCGACTCACAGCGAACAAAAGTTGAATGAAATGAACAGCAGCAGCAGCAGCAGCTACGGCAAGGAGAAGCAAGGGGCAGGAGCTATAGAATGCGCATGCCAGGAGAGGGAAAATCGTACTATGAATGAATGTAGCGTTTGCGTTGGTGGCACACGAAGGCAGCAATCGATTTTCCCAACGCTGGTTTAAGGTTGCGGCTAGAGTGAACTACCCTTATCAAGTTCAGCAAATCGAGATGAAAGCGAAGTAGTGAGGATGAAAATTTCGGTTTCGTTTTTTCCTCTCTATCTTATAAGATGTTTAAAAATGTAAACGTAATAAAATTTTTAATTCGTTTCTAGGTTCTTTCGAAAATTTCAAATCTTGTTCTCAACAAATGACACCAAGCCTGTAACGGGACAAATCGGGAAAGTAAGATTGGCTTATAGAGGTTTGGTCAGCTCAAGCTAAATTCAAAAGGCATTATTTCATTGATAACTTTACGATCTCTTCTTCTTTAAAAACAAATGAGGATGTAACTAAAATCTTCATGTTCCTATTTTGCGCAATATTCTTATTCGGTCTAATCCTGCCTAAGCCATTCATAAGCTTGGCTAACTGTGACTTGGAGTAGTCATAGCAGGAGAGTCAGCTCAGTCCAAAAAGGGCTTGAACCCATGACGAGCATCTTGTTAGGCACGTGCGAGTTGACGGTTACTACTCGAGACCGGCCTACTCATCCTGCATACTGTTCCATTCAATTGGTCTACTATTACTTTAATTACTTCAACAATTCAAACTTTTGAGTAACCTCGTCACTAAATGTCATGCGAGTTGCTCTTCTCTACTTTGAATATGTAAAAATTACTCATTCGAGGTGGTTCCAACAACAAAAACTGAATTTAGAAAATCCTGCCTTATCCGTTAAATCAAAGCTTGCACTCTGGAATTCAAAATCCCCCAGCGATAAATACCATGTGGAACCGGAAGCTGGAAATATCTCCCCATCTGTGCCGGTATCTCCAGAACGTCCCAACAGCAGAATATTTGGTCTGTGCTTTTCAGCCCCTATCTAGATGGGCAATTCTCACCTCTCATTGCGTCAGATCATCAGCCGGGCGCCGGTGACCCATGTCGCATAGCATTACAACTGCACGAGTTGTATTACATTTATCGGAACCCCCCCGAAAAAAAAGCCACCCGTCATCCACCACGATGACGCTGAAGATGATGCTGGAGCCGCCCGTGTAGGTGACAGGCGTGACTCACCAAGGCGCTGTTTTGCCGTTTTCCGTACATTAGCGGTAGCGAATTTCACCATCCCTCGTGGAACATGCTCGCTCGTGTTTGCTAATCTCTGCCGCCGGCACACTCGACGGTTCGCGAACGCAAACAGACTTATAGCGAGAGATAGAGGGGACACGCACACCGGACGGTCATACCGTGAGCGAACCTGTTTGAACGAGATACGACGACGGTTTTTGCGGAACAACACAACAAGCGGCGGCAAATCGAACCGAACACACACACAAACCGTCAAACACACCTCCCCGGGGGGGTAACCAAGAAGATGATGAAAAAAGTGATAGAAAAAAGTGTACTGCACGCTGTTTGGGTGTGCAAGGGGGGGGGGGGCAAAAAAAGCGATAGAAGAAAAAACTAACATACACACACAGAGTCCGCTCACATTCCTATACACTCATCCATTCCAATAAGCAGCAGGCGAAACCGGACGTAACCTAACTATAGCCTGGCGTCCCATTCATGACAGCTAGCCATTCGATCTCCCCTCCCCCCTCCTCCCAGCGTTTGGTACCCTTTTGCACACACCCTTACCCACAGCCTGCTGCTGCACACCGTTATATGAGGTGAGAAAGCGGTGCCAGCCTCAAAAAACAGACAAACAAAAATGTGAGCATGAGTGCGACAGAGCGAGAGAGAAGGAAAGCGCTCTCGCGCAAGTGCGACGAACCGAATAGCAACGCAATCGACGATAGAAGCCGCCGGTGACGTCACTCACCCGCCCGTGTTCGCACAGTTCCACCGCGCGGTTCACCTTGAACTGCCTTGGCGCGATGCCGGGCGACGACGACGACGCAACGCTGCCCGAGCGTGCCCCGCTTTGGTCATCCGCTGTTCACGTGAACACTTGCTGATGCGCGCGCGTTGTAGGGGAGAGCGGGCACTGGAGAATGTACGGGAGGGGCGGGGGGATGACGGGAGCAGCAAGGTGGTTCCGATTTGCTAGCGTTTGGCCGCACCGCGCTCTGCTCTCCAAACCCGCCCCGAAGCAAACCAACTCAAGCGAACGTTGGAGAACGACGCGTCGACCGACCGAACCGAGCCCCCTTGTTCCCATTGGTTGGATGGCTGCTGTCATTCGACGTTGCCGCGCGCTTTACTCAGAGAAACTACCCGCCCGGCAGGGGCTGCTACACTGTGTCAGTGTGTGTGTGTGTGTGTGTGTGGGGTAGTTGTGTTTACGAATGGCAGCCACTGTTCACGTGAACAGCGAGTGATGCCGGTCGTTCGATGCGTGATCAGTACGCCGCACACTGCACGTACCTCCCGCCCGCTCGCTCTACACTCTCTCTCTCTTACATTTTCTCTCTCTCTCTCTTGCTCTGTACTTTTGCAAGCTGCATTAACGTTGGTGCGGGAAGGGTACGTAAGCTTGGAAGGAACTTCAGTGGAATGCCGTCTCGAAAGGTGTCGACCGGGGGATGACGAAGCGAATGAACGACCGTCACACAGTAAACCGTGGGGTGTGTTTCCTCGAATTCGCTTCCCACCACAGCGCACACACAGACGCACACGTGGGCGCACCAGACGCGCGCGCGCGCACACACACGTACACTACAGCCGGTACGGAAACGGAGACAGAACAACGCTTGGGCCGCGCGCACAACCACCACCTCGTTGCGAAGGTTCACGCGTTTGGATGAGCGTGCGCGCAGTCTCTCTCTCTCTCTCTCTCTCTCTCTCTCTCTCTCTCTCTCTCTCTATCGTTCTCTTTCCGTGGCCGTCTGGGAAGAATCAAAGAAGAAACGAAACAAAAAAAAAGCAAAAAAGCAGAACGCGCCGTCCGTAGGTTGCTTGGATTAGCTTACTTTCAGGCACAGCATGTCTGTACAATCGCCGCATGGAAGCACACACATAGGCACACACCACACCAGAAAGACACCCTTTGGAATGTTTGGAATTGTTGCTCTCAGCGCCACAACCTGGCGCCCGTTTCGGAAGGATGGACTTTTGAAGCGAACCCAACCGCGGTGAGGTGCCTTTTGTTCTGATTTCCTTCTGCCTGTCTTGCTTCTCCCGAAGGTACATCCACCCCGAACTCCCCGAAAACTGCAAACGCGTGGTCGTGGTGACGTTTGGGGGAGTAAAGTGTTTGACGTCACATTGGATATGGCTGCTTGGATGGATGTTGTTTTTTTTTTATTATCAGTATCTATGCCGGCAAAAACTGACGTCCACAACGGGTTTATTGGACTGCGCAAACACACAAAAAAACCTTTCTTTTGTGAGCTTCAAAAGGAATTAGGGGTGAAAAAGTCGCGAAAGTAGATTAATGTATTTAGACGCGTTAGCGCAATCTAGCCTGATTCGTGTCATGTGACAACAGTGCGTAGTCCGTATATGTCTACGACAAACACGTCATTGCAAGAAAAAAAAGCCTTTTATTTTTTATCTTCACTAGACCAAAGTCCAATCTTCAATCTTAGAAATTCCCTTGCCTTGGGCCAGTGAGCGAGACTCCCCCTAAACGGGGATGACGACATCTGGCGCGCGCAAACACACACACAGGGCTGCCCCTGGTTTAAGCCGGTGGGCTTTAGTCTTCCCCCACCCCGAAACCGGGCGACTGTGAGGCCTAAAAATAATCTTGCAGAACCTCCCGCCGTGTTTCTGTGTGCGCCGGAACCTTTTCTCGGAATTCCCGTGCAGAGGGGGTTGCGCATACCCTTTTTCAGTTCGTTGTGTACTTGCTACAACCTTGCGCGTTCGTCGCGTGCAAGGGTTTGGTTACATTTGAACCCGTTGCCTCCCCCTCTAAAGCCATCAGAGCGAAAATGCACACGCGCGCGCCTACTTTATTTGCAATTCGACTCATCCCTGTGGGCAGATGAGCTCACAGCTTCCTTGCAACCCACCCTTCATTCTTGCCTCCCCCCATTTCTTCACGCACCACACCCCTACGTCGAACAAAACAACGCACAGCCTACACGAATCGCATTCCCGCACACACAGATTCTCCCAAACACACACACACACACACTCACACGTACGCGCGCTCGCCCTGATAGCAAAAGTTCGTCGATTCTCCATGGGGGAGAAGGCAAAGCGTGCGCGTGCGCACACACGTTCGCCTGCAGCACGTTCGTTCCGTGTAACTCACCCCGTACCCCACTCCACGGTTTTCGTCATCACCAACCGAGCCCTCTTTTCTAACCTCCCCTACTCACACACACAGTCACAGTTGTGTGAGGAGGAGGAGGAGAGGGGAGAAACGGGGAGAAGGGCGTTCGAGGTACGACGGTGAGTCCCCGTAGACTCCGGGAATCGCAACAGCATCGTTCGCCGTCAATCGACACGACGAGCAGCAGCAGCAGCAGCAGCGTGCCATTCAAGAGTACAGCGAGCCACAAACAAACCGCTTACAAAGTGTTGTGCCGCCGAAGCGAACGGACGTGTATCTCTGTGCGAACGGGTCTCATTCTCCTGTGTGTGCCTCTTTGTAAACCGAGAAGCAGCAGCAATCACATACTGCCAAGTGAACTCCAAACACACACCCAACAGTGTCGCGAGACTTAGAAGGAGTTTGCAGAAAGGATTCACCTGAACCTTTAACAAGAAGTGCGGAATAAAATAACCGTTTTGTGTGTTTGTGTGCACATTGAAGGCGGAGTGAGTGAGTGATTGAGCATTTGTAACTGCAACTTGGTGCCATTTGTGCAGAGCGGAAGTTTGAAAGTTGGTGTAAAGAAAAGCCACGTGAAAAGCAACGTCTGGGCAAATACCCCCCACCAGACAGTGTCAGTGAGTGTGAGACAAACGGAAAGCAAAAGACGTGAAAAATCAAATCAACCAGCCAGCCAGACAACAAAGGGTTGTTTGTGTTTTTGGGAAGGTGGAGAAAAATCAGAAACAGTGTGAAAAGCAGGCAGCAGTCGTGTGAGTCGTGTGTTTATCACATGCAAAGTGCGGTGAAGTGAACTTGCCCGTTTGGAAAACGGAAAGTGAAGTCTTGACAGTTATTTTTAGGGCCAATATCTAATAGGCCCGGAAAAGTGAGCAAGTTTTTGAGTTTGAAAAAAGGGTCAAATCCAAAAAAAAACAGTGCAATGGAAAACACAGCGGCAGTGTTACTATCGCCACCGGCAACGCCACCATTGCAGGATACCAGCCAGCAGCAGGACCAGCAACAGCAACAGCAGCAGGATGATCTTGTGAAGGTAAGGATTTTTCATGAATGGACACGTTTCCATCATAGTAGTCGAGGACAACAGAAGGGTGTCAGTGGAGGGCAGTTCCTTTGTGTTGGGGCAGTGCAAAACAAAACCAGTTCATAGTGCGATGGAAAAGTTTTCGAGTTAGTGACTAAAATTCTCCTCTCCACCTCCCCCCAACATCTTGCTAAAAATGCGAACAGATGATGGTCCAACGCGCGCGCCCTTCCAGAAAGATCAGCCAGACGTGAGGAGCAAAAACCTGTCTGGGGTTCGTTGTCACCCCCAGCGAAAGAACAAAGTGACCGTGGCTCTGGGCTGGGGTTGTTAGGTAAAGTGGTGAAATGTGTGTGTGTCTCTTACCCCTTCGCACGAGAAAGAATTGTGTGTAGGTATGTGTTGTGAGCCAACGGATTTTGTGGGAACAATTTAAGAAGTTTGGAATTTCACAACTCGTCATTCCATCCCTTCCACTGCCTAGAAACGTGATTCATTGGCGGTAGTACGCAAAAAATGGGGTGGGAATCTGGACGCCTGATAAAGATTGGCTCTCAGCTCAGGCGGGTCCCCCGAAAAAAAAATTGAGGTGCACGTGTCAGACACTTTTTTCCTCAACCGTTTGCTGCTCTATTTGCCCCATCAAAGAGCGTTGGGATGGGATTGGGATACATCGGTGGGGTTCGCAAAGAGTGCATTGGAACACGCGTTCTCAAGCACCGATGGGGAGGGGGCAGGCAGATGGGCAGCAGTCCAAGGTCCCGCTCGACTTTGCCCCACATATTCGGTCGAGAAGGCGCTGGGCTAAACGCTCCGACAATTCTGGTGAAATCTGCTTTTTACTATTTTTAAAGCACGGCAAACCCCCTTTCTTCGTCTTCCCTTTTTCGCTCCCTTTCCTCGCTTGTTGGTGGTCCGCCTGATGCCAGATGGTTCCCCTGGTGTGTGTGTGTGATGCCTATCACGCGCCACCATCGTGATCATTTAATTCTTGTGAAATTTCGGCCGAAAACAAATCTTATTACACCCTCCAAGGGGTGGTGCCATTTTTTTTTTGTTTTTTTCGAGCGAAAGATAAATTGATGTGCTTCCTGGGGTAGTGGCAGCAGCAGTAGAATTAGCGACCATCAACCCCCCTTCCCCATGACAAGCAAAGCAGATGTTATGACACATGTGGGGCGTGTGTTAATCGGGGTGTGGGCGCTTTTTTGCAGTGCCGCTCGTCGGTGTCAAGTGCATTCGAGATGCACTAGAGTTTGGGGCGTGTGATTGTGCTGCTAAAAATAGAACACATGCTCTGTGCAAATACACACACAAACACACACAGTTCATTCCCTTGTTCTCAGCTGCCCCAACCGAAGAGAGGGGTGTGTGCGCAGTGTACTTTGATCGGTGGCAAAAAAGGTGTGTACAATTTTATAAAACCGCACCGCTGCTGTTCTTCTCGAAACTCCGGATGTGCTTTTTAAAAAATGTTTTTTTTTCTATTTTGCCCCCTTTTTTAATTTCAACACAATTACCTCAATTTATATAATGTTGAGCAAAGTGTTGTTTTTCAAAGAGAAATACCGTTTTGTAAATGCCGCCACCCTCCTCTGTACGCAGGAATGGGAGAAAAGATTGCCTCCCTGCATGTGTGTTTGTGTATGTGTGTGTGTACGCGCGCGCGTACGTCAGCAAATTCCAAGCCTCCCGCATCGCGAGCGTGACGCGCCCAAACCGCGCGCACACCAAGCCTGCAAAAGCGCCAAGCCCCAATGGCCCTCGTGCACGCTGCGAGGCCGTCCCGCTCCCGCGCCCAGCCAATTTTGAACACAAACAGCGTGCCGTCGCGCTCGCACACGGCGATCACGCTCGGATCACGCAGCGACCCGGCCACAATCAGCTGGTGTTCACGTGAACACTCGCCCGCCAAGCGAACTTTGGACCCGCGGGCTGCGTGCTACGGTGCGCGTACGATCTCTCTCGCTCTCTCGCTCGCTCTCACTCACTCTCTTTCTCGCTTGTTTGCGCTACCGAGAGATGCGGGCGCGCACAAACGCTGGTGTAACGCGCGCGCCTTTTACACTCGATGACGTCTGTGGTTGGCGGCGAGACAAAAAGAGAGAGATAGAAAAAACACACACACACAATCAGACGCAGCGGTGTAAGGTGTGCCCTCGTTCGCACCCTTCCGAAGCGGAGCGGCTGTTGTTGGGTCCGGTGAACCGGATTTTTTCGCTTTTGGCGCGCTCACGCTACATTCGCTGATGATGATGATGATGATACAGCACCTCCTCCACCACTACAGCACCAGGTGCTCCACACCCCTGCAGCGAATTGACGATGAATAATACCGAACGGTGAACGGTGTGCGTGTGTGTGTGCCAATGGCAAGATTGCGTGTTTTATGGCAGCTCCTCCAGCAAAGGACGGTCAGGAGCAAGGAGGTTGGGGGATGGTATGTGACGCACGGGGCTTTGGTGGGAAAATATTTGACATTCACGCGGCCGCACGAGCCTCTCTCGGATTCCCCATCCCCTCCCCTTTCTCAACGCTCAACTCAATGTCTCGTGCGCTGATCGGTCTGATAAGCAGAGGGAGGAAGCAGGCGGCCCTGTTTCTTATCACTGGAGCTGAAGGCAAAACTGGTTCACATCACACACCCTAATGCTCCACCCCACGATAAGAGAAGCTTCCCAGTAATCTTGCAAATAGTACTCAGTGTCCCGTAATAGTTGCAAATGACTCGAAAAGTATTTCCAAAACTGGGCCATTTTCTAATCAAACTTGTTTATGTTCTCTTTCTCTCCAATAGACAACAAATGCCATTCGTCAGGCCCTGAAGCGGAAGCTTGCAGAAAGCACGGCAGAAAAGGCAGCCCCAACAGCGGCCGGAGGTTCGTCGCCACCGTCGTCCAGCGGCAGCTTCGTCACACCGAACCATTCGGACGCGTCCGAGGATGAGTCCGATCTGCCGCCCCGCAAACGGCAGTACGTGCGCAATCCGGATCAGCTGGAATCACACGCCGCCCTGCAAAAGCAGCTGCACCAGCTACATCACAAGCAGGAACAGCGACAGCAGCAGCAGCAACAGCAGCTTCTCAACGGTTCCGGTGCCCCAACGCCACCGCCGTCGGAGTTTTCCGGCTCGGAGGACGAAACTACCAAGTCCGGCTCGGACGAGGAGCGCTGCTACTTCCAGGGTGGTGCGCCCCCGCGCGAAAGCGTCATCATGCGCATCAACAAGGACGGTTCGTGCACGAAGACGCCCGCATCCGGGGAGGAGTCGGCCTGTGCCGGAGCGCTCAACATATTCCGCAGCTACAAGTTCAAGATGGGGCCGCGAATGTCGCCTCCGCCACCGACCACAGTATCTCCGCCGCCGGCATCCAGCATCTCCTCCTCTTCGTCCTTCTCACCCGCGGACACCAGTGCCAGTGAAAGCCGAATGGTGCAAGATCTGTCCACCAGCAGCAGCTGCAAGTCGCCGGCTCCAGTATTCCCGCCCAGCAGTTCCAACAGCGCCGGCAAGCGCAAGAAGAAGGAACCCACCAGCGCCGCATTCAGTCAACCGATCCTGCCGAAGGCGGTGCTGCCCTCAACCCCCATCCACCCCACCACCACCCTTCCTGTGATAGCGCCCAAGCTTACCGCCAGTACCGCGCCCGCACCCGCCCAATTCATCCTGGCCACCCAGAACGGGTACATCATCGTGCCGCAGCAAATGTCGCACAACCTGCTCGCTGTCTCTACGGCTACCGTCCCCATCCCGCCCAAATCCACACCAGCGGTCGGAAAGGAGGACAGCAAAGCCGCCGAGCAGCAGCAGCAGCAGCAGCAACAGCGTGCAGCTGGCCCGACCGCGGCCAAACCGGAACGCCGCCGCATCTACGAGTGCGACCATCCGAACTGTGGCAAGAACTACTTCAAGTCGAGCCACCTGAAGGCGCACCAGCGCATCCACACCGGCGAGCGTCCGTTCAACTGCAAGTGGCCCGACTGTGGCCGCCGGTTCAGTCGCTCGGACGAGCTGTCGCGCCACAAGCGCACGCACACCGGCGAGAAGAAGTTCGTCTGT
Organism: Anopheles arabiensis; assembly: GCF_016920715.1. NCBI lineage: Eukaryota > Metazoa > Arthropoda > Insecta > Diptera > Culicidae > Anopheles > Anopheles arabiensis. The sequence goes on along the minus strand of NC_053518.1, from coordinate 43,496,176 downwards.
CACGTGTGCGAGCGACGGTTCATGCGTAGCGACCATCTGTCGAAGCACGTCAAACGGCACAACAAGGACACGAGCGGCAAGGTGACGTCATCCGCTGGCCAGTCCGGTGGACGTCGGGCGGCTGCGAATGCACCGACGACGACGACGACGACCGCCATCCTTCCGGCGGAGGGTGCGGCTGCGCGAACGGGTGGTGCCGCCCTGTACCACCATCATCATCCACAGCTGGCAGCCGTGTTTCAACCAGCGGCTCACCCGTTTGCCACCACCGTACAGCAAGCCTCGGTGTACTAAAGAGCGCGGTGACGGCGGTTGAGGAACGCACCTCGGCTCAGCTTACTTGTGTCATATGGACAGTCGCACGGTGGGGCTGCCAACCATTCCAGCTATCTGAGGGGAAGAGAGGAAGGGTCAAAGAATGAGAGAGAGTGAGAGAGATTGAGCTCAGAGAAAGAGTGAGAGAGAGAGGACAACGTGCGTTGGCGCCCTCAGCGGGACGGGATCCGTTTTATGAATTTTCCTCCTTCTCCAGTTAGGTTTAAACAATTCTTGCGCGTGTGGGCGTCCCCCGGGAAGCGCCCTTTGCGCCCCACTATCTGTGATCGTTTTGTCTTACTAAACTACCGGACTACAAACTCTACGAACTGCAAACAAGCAAACATAAAAAAAACACGCAAGGCAAGGCTAAGCCTAATCCCTTCTCACCCTTCTTAGCATACCCCGCTTAGCGTTGTAACTCTCTCTTATCCTTGTCAAACAATCACTACTATATCTAGATATACTCTAGCAGTAAGGGAAGGGAGCTAGCAAGCCAGGGCTAAGGGAGAACAGTACTAGGAGAAACAGAAAAGAAGACTCACCGCTTGGTTCTACTGTCTGTTGTAAGATACGTTTAGTGTTTTGTTTTTGTTTTTTTTCTATTATTTTGTTTAATATTTGTTCCATGTGTTTTGTGATGATTAGCACCTACCTGTTAGCACGCACGTGATGCATGTTGTATCTCCCATGTTTGGAACTACGAGGAAAAATCGCGAAAGCGTAGCGCATTACAACTTAGTGTAGCGGGGAGCTGGGTAGAGCGCGAGTAGGACTTATTTCTTTCGTTTTGTTCCATAATAATGTGTTTCGTTAATTTATTTTAGCCCTTAATAATCGTTTCTAGCAGTGTAAACACCGAACAGAAATGCCACAGTAAGACAGGAAATGCATTGTTAACAAACAGAGAGAGATAGTGACAGACAGAAGTGCGATGCAAAGCGAGAGACGAAGAGTGAGAAAGAGAATGACGATCAATTGAAGAAAAAAAAGAGGAGAAAGCTGAAAATGTGTTAAATAATTAGTAGTACCATATTACTATTATCTTGTATCTATACACACACACTCTCACATACTGAATAATGCCAAAACAAGATGGTTAATGTTGGATATGCAAAAGAAAAATGAAACAAATCAAATGCAATTGCAAACATCTACATACAAAAGAAACAAACAAATCAGTAATATACATTCTTCTGAATTGCTCTAAAATGAACCTTTACCTGTGTGTTGGTGCGTTTTATTTTTGCTCTGTGAAAAAAAAAACTTTGAAAGAAACGTATTGGTTCCAAATCGATGCGCTGCGTCGTTTGTCCACTTTTGTCCACTGTTGTCCACGTTTCGAGTTGCTCGCAAACTTTGCCCATGTTATTTTATTTTTTCAAAGACTCAATGTCACACAGAAAACACCACTCCCTCGCGCGTCGATAGATGAAACACACGCAGCTACACGCAGCGCAAGGGCATGCGCAAACATAAATACCGGCACCGGGAGAGAAGCTACGGGCGCGCTCGCACACGTTCACGTGCACGTTGTTGCGCAGGCACGGCCAACAGTGGAAAATTCCCCACCGGTTGGACGGTTGATAAATTGTTGGCCAAAGGTTACATGCGCTGTCGGTGTGTACTAATACACACAGTTTCATGTAAAATGTTTAGTATTTATGAAAGGAAGCTACCCTACCCAAGGCCCAGCTTAGCTTCAACGTCTCGGTGCGCATTTCTTCGGCCCAATCGTTCAGCGGGGGAAGGAAGTGCAGGGAGACGGGCACACCCCCGTGACATCGAGTCACCGACAAAACCAGCTGCGATGGGATTTTCCCAATTGCCCGCTAATGGACAATTGGAGAAACTGGTTTCACTAGCATGCCAGGGCGCTGGGTTGCGCTACCATGAGGCTACAGATGCGTTATGCGTACGCACCTGGGAATGGCCCACATTTTTGCGATCGAAAATCCCCGGCCGAGTCGGTACCGGGCCGAAGATTACCACTCTAGCCGGTGGGTGGAAAGTCAGTGACGCAGCCGGGTGGCTTGCTTCCAGGAAAATGTGGTTTATTTTTTGCGGTCGTGTTTGTGGATGCAAAACAGATCAGCGGACAAAATTCCGTGAAACATTTGCTGTTTGGATAGTTTGTTTTGCCAATGAATTCATTAAAAATACATTTTGAAAACAGAGTTTCAACAGTGATTTCCTCAAAAATATTACAATAAGATAGTAGAAAAGATAGTTAGAACAAGATAGTAGATTAAATCAACGAGTCGATTTAATAGATGATAACACGCAGCTTAACCATTCTAGAAGATGTGATATTGATTTATTAAAACTAGTAATTCAAACAATCAAACTTGTAGAGGAACACGGGGCCAAATATGATCCCTTTATGTATTCATTTAGACTCAGGCAATCTTGAAGACTCATAATGTATACTTTAGAGTGTTATATTAACACCATGTATGTTTCATAACTTGTTATCCAACAAGAATCAAGTAGAATACGAATTTATATTTATACGAATGATTTTATGAAATAATGTTATTATTTTCACCATTTCGAGAATAAGATTGAAGTAATATTGCATGAATACGTGGTACAATTTTGTCTACCCATGGTACAGTCTTTTCCCGAGTAACGCCAATTTTGTAACTCGGATTTTCGCGTATGTCATATATCACGTTTTACAGCCAAAATATACTCAATTAATAATAAGTTTTTGATTGAATTTAGTTCATTTGTATTTATGTTTAAATGAAATTCGTAAAAAATCGGTTATTTATGTTATTTTAGTAATTTCAAACATTTAGCAAAACTGCATTTTATTTGGAATTTGGTAATTTTAAGATTAAATTGTTCCAATTTAACGCATGAACTGTCAACACTAACTTGTATTCGTGAAACTCGGGGAAAGACTATATTTCTATACAATTTAAGAGAGTAAGATCATTTATACGTTTATTTAATAATATAAAAAATAAAGAAAATAAAAAATACATAATGCAAAATATACATGCATTAGCTACTTCTGGCATATGGCGCTTGATGAGGTTATGGTGTTGTATTTGTCTACACAATAAAGCTGACTAGCTCAGTTTCAATACATCTGCTTGAAAACATTGTAATTGAATCGTTTAAAAGGTGCTTTAGTTCTGAGAGGATTTTTTTCAAAAATGTAATACAAAAGCAGAACATTGGATCATATTTAAACATTTCCGATCGCTTGGATAAACGCTGTAGTAGTGGCCCTTTTTACCCACAATGTTTTGACGTTAAATTTGTTGTTGCAGTATGCCTGGTTTTGCTTATTGATGTGTCCATTTTGCCCAGCATGACAAATTAGCATCCTGTGAAACATCGAATTTTATTTTACAGCTTTTCTTAAGAATCTTAAGAATTTGGTATGAAGGTCTTTTATTAAATTTAATTCGTATATAGGTAGATTAACAGTACAATCAAACGAAAACGTATTTTGTGTTTAGTGGTAAATTGGAAAATGTATTGATTAAACTGCTAAACATATTCGTATTGTCCCCGTAAAGAATACTCATCAACAGAGAAAGAGAAAAACCCATTCCTCAGTCCCGCTCAAGGAAGTGACGTTTCCCGCACTTAGTGTTTTGGCCTCGATCGGGTCGAGTAACGCGCACGCGAAAACATGTTTACTTCCTGTTTTTTTCGTGCCAGTTCGTGCCTTCCCAAAAACAGTCCCCAATACCTTGAAGAACGCCACCACAATCAGCTGCCGATCCCACTAAATAAGTCCGGAAGGTCACAAAATATTGGTTTAAAAAAAGAACCGGCCCTTTGATACGCGTCCATCATACGCTAGACCCAACCCCCTCCGGACTCACGGAAGCACACACTCACAGCCTCCCTTCATACAGTGTGGCAAACAAACGGCAACAGCGAAGATACGCGATGAGCGATCACGCACTCGGTTCGTGCAGAAAGGGCGGAAACGTTTCGACCCACAAAATACGGCCCTCGCGCAGGGACTTTGAACGGGTTAGTGCGTATTAGTGCACATGTAGATGGTTGTTGTGACCAAAAACCGGTGGAAAGATAATTGTTTACCAGTTTGCAGGAAGAGGCATTCGGGGCAGTGACGCTTCGAAAAAAAAAGCAAAATAACCAAATCAAGGATCATTGGCATATCAGATGGTCAATCCGGGCAGCGCTTGGCTTCAGTTATTCTTTCATGTCCAGTTTTGTTTATCAACGGTTCAGTCCGGTTTTTTTCCTTCCCCACTCTCGCAACACCAACCAGTCCACCCCCCATCAAGCCTATCAGCTGATTAGACGCAAATAGCGTCGTTGCATTGTTTACCTTCCTTGAACCGCCTTCCCAGACCGAACGTGGGCCAGTTTCCCTTCACACCTCTCGTTGGAGGGCGTGTGACTGTTTAGACTGGATGATATGACAGTATTCGCGCAAGCTCATCGCCTATCGCAAAGAGAGAAGGGGAGCGTTTGAGACCACGACTAAGTGTTTCATACGAACATGCAATCTCCAAGCAAGCGAGGAGAGAGAGATAGAGGGAGAGAGAGAGAGAGATAGAGAGAGAGAGAGAGAGAGAGAGAGAGAGAGAGAGAGAAGGCACTCCGCGATATAAACACCACACTCACGGGTATGATAACCGATCACGCACCGTCCGGCTGATGTCTTCATGTTGACGGAGTTTGGCCAAGTAACCAAGAGAAAAACGGTGACCTTCTAAAGACTATACCTGGATCTGTGCGAGTGGCGCCTGGATAAGATATGGAAGGGTAAGGGTGGTAAATTAAAAAGCGACACGCGAAGGTCCTAAATATAAATATTGTTTACAATGAATAAAAAAAGTTCTAATTTTTTTTCTCAACTTTTCTATGAATATTTGTTTATTATTAGAGGTGAAAGAGAGACTAAGAGATCTAAAACCTATATAATCATGTACACAACAATAACATCTGTTTGTTATCTTGGAGTTTTCACTAACACTCTGTTGATACTATGGTTCACTGGTACTAGCAAGTGGCGCTTTAGCATATATACAGGCACAAGTGAACCCTAATCGCAGTGACCCAATGGTCTAATAGCTTACGCGTCCGCTCCAACAACATCAGACAAGGATCGTTTCCCATCTGATACATACTCCAGTAGCGGTAAGAGATTATGTATTATTGATTAGTTTTACGGGTTAAAGTTAAGTATTTTATGACTAGCGGTGGTGATCTTCCAATATCATACTACCAAGAATATAGGCAGATTATTCATAGGGCAGGTATGTAAGCGTAAGTGGGGTTTCTCTAGTCGTTTTTACGGTTCTAACAGTCATGAAGAAGGCATATTATTCAGCTACAGTCTTGTTTACGTAATATTGACCTACATTTTGTAATGTAGTTGGTAAATGTAAATGTGTGTAGTTGGTCAAATATTTAATAAGTTTAGTTAATAGGTATGTTGTTAAGAATTCAATTCAGACAGCAGTTAAGTAAATAAATAAAAAAATAAATAAATAAATAAATAAATAAATAAAGAAAAAATATGCAGTTACACTGGGCTTACACAGGCCTCTGAGATTTACTTCCTATTTGGAGTCTGTCTTTTTGCTAGATAGTGCATATAGTAGTGACATATATTGTACTTACAGAACATTATTTATTTTTCCTTTTAGCAACTCTACAAAAAATAGTTCCTGAAACTTGGTGTACAAGAAATAATCATTTCTTAAAGATGTATGATTATATTTATGTAGTGTTGGTTGCCTCTGAAAATAGGCTGCGGTTAATAAAATGTCTGAAATTCAAAATTACATACAATAAGTTAAATAAGTAATGGAATAGAAACTTCACATTGTGATTAAAATTGTAAAAATGTATGCAAAATTCTTTGAGAATACACACAAACTAGACTAAAATATTGTTTTTTATTGTAAAAACATTTACTTTCAATTATTTCTCAGGATCCTGTCAGTATACAACGGCAAACAGCTCATATTCCTCTACTGACCAACAAGAAGAAACCCCAAAATTGACAATGAAAGAGGTGTGATAGAAGTAAACATGTCTTTTCACGATTCCGATCCTTCGAGATCATTCGCTAGATCGCAACACTAAAAATTCAAGCCAGATGTTGCTGCCCTCCAGCACATCTGAATGCGATTTTTGCAGCGCAATTTCTTGACGCGCTCAAACAAACACGGCGCGCATCTCACTTTCCCTCTAGGATTCGTGTTACTCCCTGCCGGGCGTTGCATAATTGCCGATGTAAACTACCGATCGAGAGCCGGTGGCCGTATGACTAATGGTTTTGTTTTTCTAGTACAAAGCTGCCATTTTACACAACTCTTAATCAGCAGTTGAGATGGTGAAGAGCTTTCCAATACGCAGTTAAGTCTCGTTCCCGCCTGCATTGACCTCTACCGTGCAAGCAAACGGAAACGGTTATAAATGTGCAGTAACAACAGCATACACAAGCACCCATACATACATACAAAAAACCCCATCTTCAACAATTGCAGCATGTGATAAAAATAATAGCCCGCAACAAAAAATACCCACCGCGGGCAAGCCAGGGGCGTCCAGGCTGATAAGCGCGGAGTAAAAGTCACCCCAGCAAAGTTGCAATCGCCTTCACCACCATACAGTGTAGCTATCGGGCGAAACCAGTCGTAACCAGCGCTCCATCGATGGAATGGATCCACCAGGGCTCGGTACGGACGTGCCAAACAACATAAACAAATGGGCAGCATCCACCAGCCGGCCGGTACCGCACCGACTTACCCCCCACATGGGACTCTGCTACTTAGAACCGTACGGCGGCTACTGACGTCAATCGGTCGGTCGGGACCCACGGTTCACCCTGTGATAGTGGATTGGCCCCGGCCCCAAAAGCGTGCACTGGAAACGGGGGCGGGCCATTCCGGCTGAGGATGGAGCAGAGCCTTCACCACTAGGTAAACGCGTGGGAAAATCAACCAATAAGCTGGAGGATTCATGCAGAGGGTCGGGAGCGGAGCGAAGGATCGAGTTCGTTCGGGTCGAAATAATAAGCTGATAGTGGTAGTGGCAGACAAGCGGACCAAGCCGTGTGGCTAGAGCGGCAACGCAATAGAGCTCGCTCGGAGCATTACGCTAAACGGGCCCCTGATAAGCGCCCGCATGGAGGTACATCCAGCCACCAGGTGATCCCAGAGGATAGTGGGTAAGGCAAGGAAGGTTCCTTGCCAGTTTGTTTGCAAAACCACTCCTGCTCCGGTTTTCCAACGCGTACAGAGTGGAGAATGATCGACACAAAACACCCGAGCTCTCGCTGCCCGGGTTCACATTCCTTCGATGGCCTACGCGAGGTCGTCGGTTCGCGAGCGGCGAAAGGTGATGCAGCTGATATGTAGAGGCGGGTGGTGGATGGCCACCCAATGTCCGGCTAGTAGCGGCGGAGTGCACGAGACGCCGCCGATGAGTCGACTACCGTTGCGCGGGGGAAAGTGGACCGCACAATCGGTGCTGGGGCTCGAGCAGTGGTAGCAGCTTGTGAGCAGTGATAGCATCGTCGTCGTCGTCGTGGTCGTCGTTGAGCCCTACATTGCTCCCGTCGAGGGTGAAGATCCTTGTGCGGTGATGATCACGCGTTCAGCACGTTCCCGGAGCGTGCTCGATGACACTGAGCGCAGAGACAGAGCGCTTGCTGGAGGCCCCCCAACCGACTGACCGACCGATAGTGGAGCGTACCGAGTGGAGATGAATGCGAATCTTACTACCAAATTGTATACAGCTTGCGGGCAAATTTGAGCTGGTACAGCGACGGGTGTCTGTGTGTACTTGACCCCGGACGCAATGTTCCAAAATATGGAGTACAAGCGATACGACGGGTGTTGAGAATTGTTGTGAAATATATTTTTATTTAAAAATTCAATACTTGAAGGTCGGTAGATCATTTATAGAATGAGATAAATTTATATAGTTCGGGCGAAATATTGTGTTGAGCACCGTGAGTCATACTTTTTTTGGGAATAAGGGTTATCACCCAAGGACGGACTTATCATTATTTCAGATATGTTCTGACTTTCCGGAAAAATCCTGGAATCACTTATCGGAATACATCGATAAAGATAATCTTTAGTTATGATATTGGACAAAAAAATCGGAAAAGTATCTGAGAAAAAACTCATGCAATCTCGTGCATGAGTGTAAAAGAAGGCGTGTGACGCCAACAATTATTTTTTTAAACTGCCATGTAGCTAGCAGTTATGAACCAACATGGCACTGACATTGAATTATTCAATTTATTAGTCATTAATTGCTGCTACATAAATTTTTAATTCAATTATTATTTTTACGCTGCTTCGGTAGCTTATTTGCGTATTGCCTAGCAAAGTCTAAATCAATAGCATCAGTTTCGAACCGTATGAATATGTATAGATCAACTTTTCCCAGAATCCCCCAGAATCTTCAATATTTAGATCTATATTTTTGCTGTTATTGAGTATCCATAGTATCCATACATTCATTGCATAGATCAAGAGTATCCCCATCGATATGTGAAGGCGATACTCCGATGTGTGGTTCCAAGAGCTGTCCAGAGACCAGAGAGACCACAGAGGTAGTACAAAGCTGTGGTAATATTCCAGCAAAATTTTGATGTTTAACTTTGGGTCATCGCCAACATACATTAGCAATTAGTGATGGGCAAAACGGCTTTAAAGCCAGAGTCCGGTTTCAAACCAACGACACCGTACCAACAGGCTCCTGAGTCAGGTATAACACAACGCACCAAAATCATTAATTTGCAATGCATTTTCAAACGGGAAGTTAAATACTAAAAGTGAGACTTGGTGTAATATCTCGGCCGGTAGTGCCCGGAACCGTTCGGGCTCTAGAATATACTGTCAGCTGTTAGCTTCAACACTCACGAGAAGATAGATTGTTTTTTTGCCTTATATTTTATCCTAACTTCGGACATTATGCTTCCTAAAAAGTTCCCAAGATCACTAATCATAAGATATTTATACTAGATTTACTTAAATTGCAATGATGAACTTCTACACGTCTACTTGGCGCAACGTCCTACGTGGACATGTCGGCCTATACAGGCTTTCGAGACTCATTCAGTACCACGAAGAAGGATGGTCCTGTACGACGGGACTGCCCATTTGGACCTGCTAAACTTGAATTACGTTCTGTACTACGCATTACGCAACTCGGCCAATCGGCCAAAAATGGCAAGCTGTGTAGCCATTGCAAGCTAACGAAGGCTGTGGACATTGAGTGGTCGTTATAAATTTTACGTCTTTGGTTTTCCGAGATTTTTTAAAGACCGATCTGAGCAAAACAAAAGTATCCTCAACGGTATAATAATACAGTTTTCCGTGAATTAGTTTACGGAACTACTCGGGAAGCCATAGATCAGAAGATCACAAGATTAAATTGATGGTACAGTAAAAAATTGTCGAACTTGCAAATATCTTGATTAACCGGTTCTAAAGCTAGTCTGAAAGCTGTCTATTCTATAGATAATCTTTCTGCGTATTGATTTGATTTCTAACATGAAAGGTTATCATTCTTTGTCCATTACATTTAGTGTTCTTTGTCCATTAGCCAAGGTGTACAAAAATGCCTTAATTTGAAGTCAAACTCAATGTGCCACATTTGTGGTCATAATGACCTGCTCATGCTTAAGCTTATTTCACGAACAAACAGGGCATACAGGCTCCTCAGGCTACATATGAGGCTACAATGAAAAAGGTCTATTTTGATCAATCGTTCTTTACAAGAATGTATACGAGCAGGAGTCAAAAGGAAATAGTGGTAAATTGTCCTATGCCATACACTCGGGCCGTTGATTCAATTGACTACAGGAATGAAAATATAACTTTTACAAAGAGTACAAGCAGAATCCCACTGAGACAGCACAGCACTGGCTGATAGCAAACATAAAACCACTGATAGTGTGCAAGAGGAAATTGACACACTTTTGCAATTCCAAAAACATCTTGGATCATGATGACTTAAGGTGAATGTAAAATTACCCAGCAAGATACTGGTTGCTGGGTTGCTGTCCAAGGTGTATACCCATGCGCACACTGCAAAGAGGGGGTGTGAACCTGCAGCTGAAGGATACGCCCGCGTTGAAGGCCACACCGACACACCGGGTTCAGTGGAGAGGATGGTCCGATTCAAGTACTTCAACGCGGTGGTCCATTCTCTTTGTCATCGGAAAGCCCCTGTTCACTCCCAATGGGGGATGTACTGACACAGTGAACTTGCCCATGAACAGGGTGCATGGAAGCTTGAGCTATCCAAGGCGTTCATCGACCGACCGACCGACCGACCGACCGACTGACTGACTTTGATACTGCTGCTAACTCAAACGTGTAGGATGAAGATCGTGCAAGAAAGCGACTCGGATCGACGACCGGCGCCAATGACAAACCCAGCCCCCGTTCAAGGACTTCTTTCGATTGGCAACCCTCTTCCAATGTTCCGGAAGATCCCGCCAACGCGACAGAGTGAAAAAGAGATGCCAATGTGTGTGTCTTTCTCTGGGTGATTCGGCAACCCACTTGCTAGTCGGCTACCTTGGTGCTGGTCATTACACCCCGTTTCCGCACTCATCGTCATCGGGAAGCGATGATGGAATCGAGTCGCGTACATGCCCCTCCCGCCTGGTGCACACCCGACACCGGAACCTAACCTTCGGGCGTCACAATGCACCAACCTGCCCCAGCACGCGCGCACACGCCCGCCGTATGTGTGTGTGTCTTTTAATGGGATGGGGGTCCGGTCCGCTTGTATCTTGCGACGTTTCTGCGTGAGCGAGGATGTGCACACGAAGGCTTCCCCCACCTCTTTCTTCTTCTACTGCCGGCTGAGCAGTGAGTTCGATTTCAGCGAACGTGAACGACCTAGAAACGGGCGCACACCTCGCGTGTAGATAACCGCGAGTGACTTTTGCGCAAGTCCATCTCCCCGAGGACCGGACCCCAAAAGAAGGCCAACCCGCAAATCCCCGTACTCTCCTCTTTCCCGTGAACCGATATAACGTGAAGGCCATGAATTTGGGTGAACCCGGCCCCGGCTTAGCACGGTGTCGGTGATTTCGCACGATCTTGCGTCTCGTGCAGGGAAAAACAGGGGAGTAGATTATTATTGCTAAGTAGCATAAGAGGGGTTGGAAAGGAAGAACACAACATTCGGACACAATCACGAGGCTTGCGGGGCAGATAAGATTGGTCCCCGGGCGTACGGAACTGACAATGTCTGCCGACAAGGCTGTTGCTGCTGCTGCTGCTGCTGCTCCCAGTTTTGGTGGCATTGGGCCGGCCAATGGTCTAGCAGTAGGGCAGTGGCTTACGCGTGCTTATCAGCACGCTCCGGTACGGACCGGCGGATGACACTGAGCAAACTAGGGGCGAGATTTGAGAAATTACCTTTACCAGCTCACGGGGCACGTGCATGGTCACTTGCGCTTGTAGGGGAACTGGGGGTAGTTTCGACACCTTAAGGGTTTCTGATTGCAATACTTTTGCCAATGTAAGCTTATTAGCAGACATCGAAAGAGCTTTTTTGATTCATTATATCCAATCTCATGAGAAACTACGGTTCCCGGATTGATTTTGATAACATTTTGATATAAAAAACGTGTTTTTTGTTGCATCAAGACTGCAGTGCGGGTAAGATCGACACCATGATGGAGTGATTTTGACACATTGGTTATAACTTTAAAAAAAAACTCGGATGTCCGATTGTTTTTTATTGAAGTTTAACAAAGTGTTTCGTACCAATTTTAAGACAAATTGACATTAAAATATTAGTGAAACATGCGAAAGAAATGAAGTTACAAGCAAGAACAAAAAGTTTCGTTACAAATACCATGGAACCAGGCTCCACATAGTAGGAGCTGCGGAGATAGCATCTGGTTTACGGAATGAATTTCTTCAGTTAAGCCTAAACCGGCCTAAAATAAACCTAAAATACGTGCGAACCGTAATAATATTAATTTTAAAATTCCTAAACCAAATTTTAAATACATTATTTATGTCCGAGTTTGGCTGACGTTCTATGTGATAATGCTAGCAAAATTCCATAATTATAAGCTGTTAGGTTTGTGGACATCTCGGGTTTTGTAGCTTCTGATGTATTTTAATTGAGTCCAGCGTTTACCGCATATAGTTACGGGACATCTGTAGAATATAAAGGCTCTTTCAGATTACGATATAGATTAAACGTTAACATACTACAAATAAGCATTTAACTGTTTTAACCAAGTGTGGAGTCGATTTTACCTCAATAGGCCACAATAGTTTTGGTGACATTTTATACTACATAGTTTAATATCAAAATTACGCACTTTGATACAGAACTAATCGATAGTGCTTATAAAACAATACTATTAACATGGAAACTGCAATTTAGTTGAACTTACGCCACAATTCCGTAAGTCCCAGAAGTAAAATTTTACATCGGTTGTCAATCAGAACCATCATGTGTTTATTTTGTTGTTTTTTGACAATTGAAAGTTTTCTGATCAGTGAAATGTGACTCAAATATTTGAAACAGTTAACATAAATAATGTGTACTAGTTTTTTTTCTTTAAAAACTTCTATAAATACAAAAACGGCAAGGTGTCGAACTTACCCGCAGTGTCGAACCAACCCTGACTTCCCCTACCTTTTTTGCCAGCGTAATACGCGGTGGTGATCGAAGCCCGATCAACAACAATGGCCCTTGGATGAGGGTGCTAAACACTATGGACAACAAAACCGTGTTGTGGAGGTTGTATGTATGTGGAACTTCCCTTCGATGCCAAATGAAAACGGTAGAATCGGCCCCCGCAGAGCCCATTTCTTAGTTGCGTAGTAGCCCGGGGAGGCGTAGTGTACGAGCGCGATAAGCAATCCAAGCAATCCGGAGGGGTTATTTTTAGAAACTGTTGTGTTGCGCCTAGCAATGCCGTGGCCGTTGTTGCTTGGAGATTTGGTCACTACAGCTTGTTGCTTACTTTGAAGGGAGATGTTTGCGAAGCGGAAATAAAGAGGGAAATTTTGGACCATTTTAAATCCCACCTTGGAAACTTTCCTTTTCATCGGACAAACAACCGACAGACCCCCCCCCAGCACAACTAACCACAAGAAGCCGGGCCCGCTCTGGCCACGGTGCGCGGTACCGCCAGTCGATGGACGACCTTCGCCTGCTGAGACCTTGCGCCCGAAGTTTGTGCCGCGATGTGCCGACGTGCGCCACTCCACGATGCCCACGCGTTCGTTCATCCGTGCGCGCACACTGCACCAAAACAAAGAGGAAGAAAGAAAACAAAAAAACACCGATACCCAACCCCCCCAATTGGAAAGAGCGCGCGCTCCCACTACACGCAACCCCTGCCACACGGATTGACACTACTTCCGCTAGACAACACACAACCGCGCGACGCAACCGGTTCCAAAGATGACGCGCTGCTACACCCCTCCCTCCGTTGATCTACATAATGGCGGGCGCTTCGAGCGCGAACTGGCGCGAACCGGGTACGACCCTGCCTACCCACACACACACACACATACACACACCAGTCGCAAGCTGTCGACTGTCAGGGCGGGGTGCAAACACCCATTGCCGCATCAATTGCATCCACTCGAACCTACCCTGCCGGTCCCACTGTGTGCGAACTATTTACGAAAACAACAACCCCCAGCTCCCTCCACACTCTTCTACCCCATTGCGGGACGTTGCCGACGCGTAAAAACCACCCCGCGATGCAAAAGACCATGAAGAAAATCGAATTAAGCCTGGCGCGGGTGATGTGCGGCATGTGCTGGTGTCTGTGTGTTTGTGTGCGTGTGTGTGGGGTCGCACAAATTGATAGCACGGAACAAAAATAAACGACTCCGTCGTACCGTCCCCTTCCATACCCTACCGGTGTTCCCCACCGGGGGGAGGGGTTGTTGTGAGCCGGTTCGGCGAACCAGTGCGAACCGGTTCGGTGTTTTTAAATCGTCTTCATGTTTGCGGCGCGTTAGCCCACTTCCTCCACCGGCGTGAGAGTGTTTTTCTTGCGTGTTTTTGATTTTTTTTTGTTGGATTTGTTTTGTTTTGTTTTCGTTGTTGTCTGCTTTGTTGATCCAGCACCCGCACACACACACACATTACGTCTATGGGAAGGGGGGAGACTTTGTATTTGCGGTACACTGGTTTCGCCGGGGGATTTGTTATGAGGGTGGTAGCAAAGAGTGCGATTAAGCATTTGCGTAGCTGCAGTGTCTTGGAAGCATTTTTTCGGCATTGTGGATTTTATATGTTTATAAAAGATTTCTTTCAATTGCTTACAAAATGGAGACGCATTGAGAATCTGTTTTAAAATAGTTACTTCTCCAATTACTTCTACTTCCAGGCCACTTAGATTAGGGTACATGTCTACTCTGAATCGTTACGGCGCATTTTTCAAACAACTGCCGCGAGGAATGGTTCATTGACCAGTGTGGTTGTGGAATCAGTTGCAAGATCGAAGTAGGTGCTGTATCTGTTCCTGAACCGGGACAAGTGCGCAATCCGTTCCATGATTCATACAAATTAAGAGTTACAATTTTTGGGCCGGAGTAGAAACGGGAAAAGTTTACGGACAACCATTGGTTCGGGAGCAATTCCAGGAATGATTTAAATACGTTGTTCCAGAAACGTTATAGATACAAGGGATATGTTCCAGAACCGGTATGATTTCGCGATCAGTTCCAGGACATATATGTGATTCGGGATAGTTTCAGAACCGGTTAGGGTCCAGTACCCCGGAATTTAGTTATTATTGTTGTATATCTTTGCTGGAACTCTGGGGTTCCATTAGATACATCGGAAATCATTTACCTAGAAGTCGGACCTAATTAACTAGTTTACAGTATATTCTGAATAAAGAGCTGTGTAACCCGATCGTTCATATTGAATAAAAAAAGGAATTAAGGGTTACATTCACGGGTTCTTGTCATCGAGATTGTACTGAATTGTATTTTTAAAGATGTAAAGATGCATGTACATGGAGATACACTTAACTTTCATTACCAAAGGCGTCATCCATTAAATACGTAACGCTGATAGGGGAGGAGGGAGGGGGAATTAAACTTGTATTACGAAGGCAAAATGAAACGTTTGATTTTTTTATTAACAAATGAGCAATAACAAACGATGATCAACCCTAGTGTCAATGACTGAATACCTCGGTGATTTTTGCAATTTTTATTTCTCATTGTCTTTTGATATATAAGTCGTACATACTTGAAATTCATAGAATAACTGGAGAAATATGTTTTACACTACTTTTTAAATATTTGTTAACTTTTTTTTTCTTCGATTTGTGCTCTTTACATCTAAGACCGCCTATCCGTGTAAGACCATACATTTTGTATTGTAGATTGCAGTTTTTCGGATTCAAAAGGTAATATATTTTTAACTTTTTATTCATCTTCTTCTTCTTTGGCACAACAATCGTTGTCGGTCAAGGTCTGTCAGTACCACTAAAGGGCTCGGATTTGAGTGACTTATTGATTCCCCCTTATAGCTAGATAATCAAGTCCTACGAATAGCGGCACGGTCCATTCGGTGCTTGAACCCATGCATGTTGTTAAGTCGTACGAGTTGACGACTGTACGACCAGACCGGCTCAATTTTTGCCGTATAGTTCATTCAATATTCATTTAAAGTAATATTAAATTACTATAAACTCAGAAATAGAAAAAATATTATTTATAAGACACTTATCAACGATATCTTGGGTCTTGGATCTTGGATCAAAGGTCACCAACGACAATAGCATGGTAGCAAAGTTGGGCGCAAGGATGCTGGCTGCCAACCGGTCATTCTGCAGCCTGAAAAATCAGTTTACCTCAAAGAACCTGTCGCGACGGACGAAGCTGGGACTATATAGTACTTATATCGTACCGGTACGCCTCTGAAACATGGATACTGTCCAAATCTGACGAAACCCTCCTAGCCGCGTTCGAGAGGAAAATGCTCAGAAGGATACTTGGTCCCGTATGTGTGGAAGGACAATGGAGGAGCCGCTATAATGACGAGCTATACGAGATGTACGGCGACCTCACTGTCGTACAGCGTATCAAGCTCGCCAGGCTCCAGTGGGGGCTGGTCATGTTGTACGCATGGAAACGGACAACCCAGCCCATAAAGTCTTTTTAGGCCGTCCACAAGGACAACGGAGGCGTGGTAGGCCCAAACTGAGTTGGCAAAATGGCGTGGAGGCGTCCGCCATTAAGGCCGTAATAACGGACTGGCAGACGAAGGAGCGGTTTCGGACACTCCTGAGGCCGGCCTAGACCACAAAGCCGCCGGTTGTAGCGCCTGAGAAGTAAGTATGGAAGTAAAGATAAATGTACGTGTAGATAAACTTAACTTTTATTATCAAATGCGCTTCCTTGCGTTCAATAACGCGCAGTATACAATTAAACGAAACTGACAAACTAAAGCCTCTTTGAAACTGACATTTTTAATGCAATAAGAACGGCCGTACAGCTTTGGAGCCAAACATGATTCGATAAAAAAAACAGTAAAATACGAGACGAGAGGCATCAGTGACACGATGCACACATTTATTTATACAAAAGACAATGCGACCACCACATATTGGGCCCTTGCGAATGAACACCGCACATATTAAAACTGAAACACCCAAACACACATGAACTTCTTTCCCAACCATTTACACAACCAATATGTACGACTTGTTCGTTCGGGAGATCGTTTTAAAGTCATAGAGTTGGCCACCGAGGAATCTACTGCATGAAGGGAGGGAAGATTGGTTTCAATTTAGGCTACCCATATACCCATTGCATCGTTACACTACTTTCAGAGAACATACCGCGCGCGCGCTCGAAATAGTATTGCCGGTTAACATCCAGTACTAATCCTTCGGTTCGCTGTAGTAAAAATCATCCTCGTTTCACCCGGCCACTTCTTCCGTGCCCGGTTCGAACTCGAGCTTCATTTCGCTGGAAGCCATTCCCTCCACGTCTGCCTCGTGTTCCTGCGTGTTTAGCCGGTTTAGCGTCATCGAAATGTCGGCCGGTTGGCAAAGCAACCCGCTCGACTCGGTATTATCGTCCTTTATGACCGATTCGATCACCATCGGATGTGCAATTACGGTAGAGGAAGGAACTCCCTCCTCGTAGTGTGCAGAGGACGTAACAATGATTTGCTGCTGCTGCTGCTGCGCTTGTTGCTGCAGGTGATGTGACTGTGTGGAAGTGGGTTGCGTTAGCTGCCTGACCGGTAGGCCAGCATCTTCGAACGCTTTCTTCTTGAGCGTGTGCCGGATTTGCGATCTAAAAAATGGTGAAGCATGTGTGCGCTGAGTTAATGTGACTGTTCCAACATACACCTTGCCAGCGGTCGGATCAGATGAAGAAACGATCATGCCACCAAAACCGGAAAGCGACACACTTACACCGTACGGCCTTTGATGCGCTGACTGATTTTGCTCAAATCCTCACTGAACCGTGTGACTGCGGACCGAAGCATCTCTATTTCTTCATCTGTCCATTTGCTCCTTGAGTGAATGGTAGGGGTTTTAAAATTGGGCCACTTTAATACAATTTCACACATTTTCTTATCATGCAAGCGCTCGCACGCTGCGAGATCTGCTTACCCGGTTGGAGAATCGGACGAAGGGTGCAGTTGCATCGTTAGCTCTCCCAGGCTGTTGAATGCAGCACCGGCAGCGGTAAAAATCTCCCCTACCTAAGAACGAGCAGAAAGCGTGAGTTTCACTGTGAGCCGGTAAAGGAATGTGCACTGTCGTCGCTTACCTTAGTGGCAGAATTCATGGTTAAACCTATTTTATGATGGTTTTTGGGCAGAATGTTGATGCAGCACGGAATAGACTCGTTTGTAAACAACGAGCTGTGCCAAGTCAAATGTCAATTGAAACTGAATGGCCTCTACTGTTTGTGTCAAATCGTTTTAAAAATACGGTTAAAAACAGGGTGACCATAATGTTTACAAATGAGATTACATCAACAATAATTAATGGATGATAAATCCGACCATTCTTCAGAACATACGCGTTCATAGGCAAACAAAACTACACATATATTTGTAAGAGCGTAATTTAAACACACAGGATACCGCTCTCACTTTCTGAAAGCGAAAAAGCCAATTTTTTTGTAATGCAGACGTTATTGACCTCAAACCCAAGTGCCACAAATCCACTGAACGACCACTAAACGGCTTCTAAACGACTCAAGTTCTCTACCTAAACGGAATATAAAAATACTTCGTGTAGCAGACGACAAAGAACTCTTACTTACTTACTTATCCGGCGCTACAACCGCTTTGCGGTCTTGGCCTGCCTCAGGAGTGTCCGAAACCGCTCACGGTCTCGCGCCTTCGTCTGCCAGTCCGTTATCCCGGCCTTAATGGCGGACGCCTCCACGCCATCTTGCCACCTCAATTTGGGCCTACCACGCCTCCTCTGTCCTTGTGGACGGCCTAAAAAGACTTTACGGGCTGGGTCGTCCGTTTCCATGCGTACAACATGGCCAGCCCACCGGAGCCTGGCGAGCTTAATACGCTGTACGACAGTGAGGTCGCCGTACATCTCGTATAGCTCGTCATTATAGCGGCTCCTCCATTGTTCTTCCACACATACGGGGCCAAGTATCCTTCTGAGCATCTTCCTCTCGAACGCGGCTAAGAGGGTTTCGTCAGATTTGGACAGTGTCCATGTCTCAGAGGCGTATGTGAGTACTGGTACTATATAGGTACTATATAGTCCCAGCTTCGTCCGTCGCGACAGGTTCTTGGAGGTGAACTGCTTTTTCAGGCTGTAGGGTTGGCAGCCAGCATCCTTGCACGCAACTCAGCTTCCATGCTATTGTCGTTGCTGACCTTTGATCCCAGATAGGTGAATTGTGGGACGACTTCAAAAGTGCGTTCACCTATCTGCACATCACGCCTACGTAGATTCGGATTATTTATTGGTAGGTCCGCTGATGTTGCCACCATCAGTTTGGTCTTTGCCTCGTTTATCTGCAATCCGAGGTTCTCTGCCGACTGCTCAATCCCTTGGTAGGCTTCTGCTACATAGGAGAGCCGCAGACCAATGATGTCTATATCATCAGCGTATGCCAGGATCTGGGTTGACTTATAGAAGATGGTTCCCGTAGTCTCAACCCCCGAGTCGCGGATGGCCCTCTCTAGCGCCAAGTTGAATAGGAGACAGGCAAGCCCGTCCCCCTGGCGCAGACCCTTGGTGGTAGCAAAAGGTCCTGAGAGTTTTTCTATGGATATTCAATTTTCCAGTCGTTTAAGCATAATGTGTAGCGCTTGGGATGGGATGTATTTGGGATATATGTAAAAAAGGGATTTTCTCAATGAAATCAATCTTTCTAAAAATGATTATAACCTCGCGTTACCGCGCGGTTACATGAGGTGAAATATACAGCGAAATGAACTATTTGACAGGCGAAATATCTGAGGCCGCGGGGCCATGGGGCTTTCTCAAGCTGAGAAAACATTCTCAAACACTCATTTAAGTTTCTCAAGCACTCAAAACTTGTTCTCAGACGCGAGCTCGTGGCCGTCGTCAATTTTTCTTACTCTGAAAAACTGATAAAGCCACTCAAATTTTATTTGGAGCTTTAAATAGAAAATATATTTTTGGTTGCATGTTTTTTAAACTTTTTCAATTATAAATATTGAATACATTTTCCAAAGTGATTATCGAAAAACAAATAGCACAATTGCTTATATTTCAGTAAGCCGATCGCTGCATCGTCAACTTTCTCAAAGATTCTCAAAGATTCTCAAAACCGATTTTGTTCCGATTCGACAAACGCTGAGAACGAGGATTTCTCAAAAGCACTTATGAGTGCTTGAGAAAATGAGCGTTGAGAATCCCCATGGCCCCGCGGCCTGACAGGTACAGCTAAAGGGTCAGTGGCGGATCTAACGGTAGGCGGACTAGGCGGTCGCCTGGGGCCCCGCCGATTTGGGGGCCCCGAAGTACGCCGTATGGACAGAGGAATAGCGACAAGGGCCCCCGGAAGGATGGCCGTTGGGGCCCCAAGGCTGGGGAATCATTTGCACCCCCCCCCCCCGTCAGCAAAAAATTTTATCCAGTGACTGATGATCGAAGGGGCCCCCGACTGCTCAATCTCGCAACAGCACGTTTAGTGCCCCCCCCCCCGCCACAACAACATTTACCATTTACAGGGGGCCTCAACACGTCATTCCGCCTAGGGCCCCCGATACCCTTAATCCGCCGCTGTAAAGGGTTGGGGGAGACACAACACCCGCCTTCGAAATTCTATCAAAAATAATATCTTCTTGAGCAGAACATACCCTAATTGGAAGAAATTGTGAACTGTATATTTCACCTCATGTAGCCGCGCGGTTAAATTTTAAAACTATTTCCTTGTCCCTCAAACGTAGCACCATCTGTCATAGGTCATCCCTGACATTGCATAAACTCCCCAAGATCTATTGAATAGTCTTGTAACCGGGCCAATTTAACTAGTAAATACAAATACATTGAGACGTGATATGTGTAACTCGGTCTGATGAATTCTTTTGATGTATTTTCAGTTCTTACAACTTCATGACGAGCAGTTACTGTAACTCATTGCAGTTCCATTAACAATTCAAATATTCTCAGTACGTTCAGTCCAAATATGAGCATATTTCATGATTTTGGAAGCATTCAGGCATGTCAAGTTTGCTCAGAATGTCATAACAAATAACAAACAATAAAGTAAATTTGTAATACAGCAGCAGTTCCCTTAACAATTCAAATATTCTCAGTGCATTCAGTCCTTTTTCAGGCACTCCTAAAGCGTTATTGGACGAATTCCAAACAGCAGTTCGAAAGCTTGTTTCAGTTTTTTTCCCGTAATCTTACTCTTAGCTGTTAACACGTTGGTTATTCGTGTTAATGCACTTAATGCATACGTATTTTTGACATACAGTTCAAATAAACAATAACGATAACATATTCTTAGTACACAGATTTTCCATGAAAATAAGGCACCGAAACGTCGGTATTGAAATGCGAAGCACATTTAGGTCAAGCGAGGAATTTTCTTTCCTTCCCCAGCTTTGTCGCTGTTTGTGTTGCGCTTCAGCTCGCCGGAAATGATTTGCGATATGTCGTCCATGTTAATAAATCGCAACTGTTCCATCGGTGCGTCAGCAAACATGAGATTGCTTTCAGAACACAGCGGCTAGAAGTTATAGAAAAAATATAATTAAAAAATATATATTCAGTCTATTTACTCCAAACGAAACATTATCCATTAACACTCTCAGAACTCGAGTTCTAGTTCGGCTTACGCGCTACACACTGTCGTTTCGTCTAGTGATAGAGGTTTGGAATCGTACCGTCACAACCGTCGGTGCTGTTGGAGCCGTTCGGACCAACCTGAAACCATCGGAACCGTTATAACTAACGGGGCTGCGATGGCTTCAGGCAGCTTCGAATGACTGCAACAATATCGCAGGCGGGTTCCAACTATCACTAGTTCCATCTCAGTTTATGTTTACGAGAGTGCGGACTCCGATTGTTAAGGGGGCACAGCGTTTGAAGACACTTTCATACCGGATGGTGTGTGTGTGTGTGTGTGTACGTAGGTTTGTGGTTTGGAGCGTACAACACGCGTGCTTAGGAGAATGCCATATCTCCGCATCGCTCCCTGCCTCACAATAAGGGACATCCAAGTAGTCTTCGCTGTTTCGCCTCCCTTAGGAGTCTGACGCATCAATCTCGAGTGAGGACTGTACATGAGAGGAGTTGAGTATCGACAGGAGCGGAGCAATACCATTTGCCTGCACAGTGACCGTTAGTCGCATGATGCACAATTTGGACAGCTTTGGCATTGAATCTCCATCGGAGTGCGTTCGACTAGAATAGCTATGGATCGGGCAATCAAGTCTCGTCTCGGTCGGTATGCTCTTACTGCGAATATGTATAAAGATTGTTAATGGAATAGAATTGCAAGAAGAGCAAGCTTTTCTTTTATAATAATATCTGCTTTGTAATATTATATTTATAAAATTATTGTATTTGAAATGTTTTGGTTTTGCTATCAACTCAACCTACCTTACAATTGAGCATTCGAACAAAATAATCAACCACATTGCTGTAGAATAATTCGCCCTCGCCGAAGATGAAGCAGTCATAGTCCGGGTTTACCAATTCGAAGGTACTCATGGTGCTGCCCTTGATCGTTTGCATATTGCTGTTGGCGATCGTGATTTTAGCCTTCAGCCCGAGCGCCGTTGCAATCTTGTAACACTTTTCGCGCACCGTTTCATTCTCATTCAGCAGGAGCTGGCGGGCCTCGTCGATTCGTTCCTGGGGCAGCTCGAGGAAAAACGAATGCCTGTCCGCAATGGAAACTCCAAGCTTTTTCTTATTGTCCGATTGGGTGTACTCGCGGTACGTTCTTATCACATTCTCGTTGTTGTCCTCCGCTTCTTCAATAGCCTGATCCAGTGAAAGCACCTGCATGCTGTGCTCCTCAACCGGCATCTATAAAGGTAAATAGAGAGAGTAAGAAAGAGAGAAAAAACAGGATTATTGAAGGAGAAGCTCCCAAACCGGATACTACGGCCAATTCAAGCACAACCTACCGATTGCAGTGTTTTAATCATCTCTTGGCAGGCAATCTGCTTGGCTCCCTTTTTGGTAGAGTGCGCCCCACGTCGTACAATCTCCCGGATGCGGCACTCGAACTCGAATACCGGCGCATGAGACGGGCCGTAGCTGCGCACCTGCACGATTTCGGGCAACGGGAAATTTCGCTGAATGCAGATGTCTCGAACCTGATTGACGCGATCGGTGCCAATCTCTAGGGCCGCCAGCGAACCACGCTCCTCGGCGGCGGTCGCAACCATCTCGTCTTCCTCGCCGGCCGGTAGCTCCAGTGCCAACCGGATCAGTTGCCAGGCGGATTCGTGTTTGGCTTCCTGCTTCGATCTACCAACACCCGTAGCCTGCTTTCCCAGGGCCGTCACCATGTAGGAGAACAGCTTCACATTGACACTGTGGGGTGAACATTCTTCGCCCAGAAACTGATAGATCGGCAAGGTACTTTTCACCTTGAAGCACATCTCCTGCAACATGGTAATGGGCATTTTGCCCTTCAATATGTCCGCCTTGGACATGGTTCTGCCGTTTATCGTACGATGCTTTATTAGAAGTCTTATAGAGAGATTTGTTTCCGGTAAATCACTTTGCATTCGTGTGCGTTGAAAGTGCTACAATGTTGCAATTCCGATTGCATCAGCAATATCACAGTATGCGCTTTGTTTACAAAAGACACATTGCTACAGTATCATCACGAGATACGCGGATTCAAAGCAACGCGGTTTTCATACACAAATTGCCTTTTCAATTAAATTTATAGATCATAAGACATGTGCATCATTTTTACAAAATATTATATGCAATAGCTTATGTTGCGTCCTACTGGAATTTATCTCATGAATTTAATTTTTTAGTTAAAGATCGCGTTTTCCTATAAACGCTGACATCTTCGAAAAAAGTTAACTGCATAACTCGGGAATACACTGTACCATATGGTACGATAATGTTTACACTGTCTCATCCATTACTACACAGTTAAGCACAACATTTAAAATGAACGTTTATGCAATTATTTTAAAACATTTTTAATTATGATAACACAGGAGTAGCGCAATTCCCTATCTGAATCGTCCTTTCCAACGCAGAAATTTATAATGTTGTATGGCTAAACTAATCTGTTAGCCTAAGCACAATTAGTTAGTAGCTCCAAGTACCACAAATCCACTGAACGACCACTGAGGGCCTGTGTTTCATCGCGTGTGCTGTCAAATGCTTTTTCGGTTCATATTGCGATTATTTGGATGTTTAACAAGAATAGTTTAACGATTATAAAAAAAATAAGTTGAGTTTGTTCCTACAAAACAACACACGATTAGCTTGACAGATAACATCGGATGCGGCGTCCGACGAAATCATTTTTTATTCCGTCGTTTCAGCAATTCCGTCACACGTTCGACGTTATCGGTCAAATCTCATATAAAATGCTCTCAAACAATTCAATCACACCAGAAAACAGATTTTGCATCAAATCGATAACATCTCTATTTGCTTCCCGTTTTTTCGTACCGGCGAGCACGATTTGTTTACCAATAAACGAGTTTGACATTTCGGTTTATTATTTCGAAAATATTCCCCTTTTCGAACATGACATTTTGACAGCTACTCCTTCGGCAATCTTCGGCTTCTCTGTGGCTGCTTCTCTTTCCCACCTGCGCCTTCCCTGTCACGCTCTGGCAGTGCTGGCGATTTGACACAGCAGAGTGCGTCTGGGCTTTTACGCTCTCGGTGTAGAGTTTTATCACAGAAGCAAGAAATGAATTGCAGAAGCTACTAAGTGCATTTGAACGTTAATTAAATCGCGTAGAAACGTGAAGACGAGTGTGTGCAACTATCCATCTCCATCATCATGGCCGAGGACAACTCCTGGAAGACGAGCAACTTTCGCCAGAGCGTCGTTAACAAGATGTACGTACGATGCGGTGTGCGGGGTAGACCGCGCGGATTGGTGTCGGTGGGACTTTCGCGTGAACGTATTTTTCTCTCTTTATCCTCTCCTTTCCACTGTAGCAATGAGGCCATCCAGCAGACGGGCATGACATCGTCGAAGAATGGCATCGAGATGGAAAACCATGTGTTTCACAAGGCTCGCAACAAGGATGAGTATCTCGGGTTTGTCGCCCGCCTGATACTGCACGTACGTGAGATGAGTAAGTGTCATTTCTTGGGTGATTGAACACACACACACACGCGCGGTTGGTCATTTGGGGACCGGACGGATACGCTAGCCTGTGTTTTGAAGTTGCCGCTTATTGGGATTTGCTTTTTCTGTTGTTCATCCTCTATCCCGTTTAGACACGAAGCACAAAAACCAACAGAATGCGGCAGCAGCGGCAGCGGCGGCCGCACAGCAGGCTCAGCAGGACGGTGGAGGCAACAGCAGCCAGCAGGGCGGTGGTGGTGGAGGGGGCGGTAGCGGTATGCCCGATCCCATCAATGCCCTGCAGAACCTTGCGTCGCAGGGCACCCGGCCACAGATGATGGGGCAGATGGGCGTAGGACCGGGCGGTCCCATGGGCGGACAGATGGGCGGTGCTGGGCAGGCGTCCAATCTGCTGCACTCGCTGCGCCCGCAGATGCAGATGGGTGGCATGGGTGGCCCGATGCAGGGTAACCGGGTGGGCATGGGACCGGGCAATCAGATGGGTGGCATGATGGGTGGCCCGAACCAGATGCAGGGTCCGGGCGCCGGGATGGTCGGTGGAATGCCGGGGCAGATGGGTGTGGGGATGGGGCCGGGCGGCATGAGCGGTGGCAAAATCGTGGGAATGGGCGGCCAGCAGCAGCAGATGGCCCAGCTGAACGCAATGCAGGTCAACCAGATGCAGCAGGCCCAACAGCAGCAGCAACAGCAGCAACAGCAGCAAGGTGGCATGTCACAGCCGCAGCAGCAGCAGCAACAACAGCAGCAGGGAGGTATTGCCCAAGGACAGGGCGGACCCGTGCAGCAGATGGGCGTAGGCCCCGGCGGGCCAAACCAGATGAACCCGATGGTGATGGGACAGATACAGGCGCAACTGCAGAATCAGAACGCAATGGGTGGACAGCAAATGGGGTCGGTTGGCGGTACGATGAACGCCGGCAACCAAATGGGCCAGATGGTTGGTGCGAACGCAGGCATGAATCCGCAGGCAATGGGAATGGCCTCGAATCAGGTGGTTCGCCAGCAACAGCTACAGCAGCAGGGCATGGGCCAGGTGCAGATGGGCCTTGGGCCCGGCCAGATGGGCCAGCTGAGTGCGGGCGTGCAGGGTGGCGTTGGACACGGAGGCCCCGGTCCGAACATGGGCCAAGTCCAACAGCAAGTAGTCGTGCAGCAACAGCAACAACAGCAACAGCAACAGCAACAGCATCAGCAGCACCAACAGCTGCAGCAACACCTGCAGCAGCATCCCCAGCAACATCAGCAGATGCAACAGCATCAGCAACAAATGCAACAGCAGCAGCAGCAACAGCAGCAACAACAGCACCAGCCCCAACTGCAGCAACAACAAATGCAACAGCATCAGCAACACCAGCAAATGCAGCAACATCAGCAGCATCAGCAGCACCAGCAACTGGCCCAGCAGCATGGACAGCATCCCCAGCAGCATCCGCAGCAACAGCAACAACAGCTTCAGCAGCTGCAACAACACGGACATCCACAAATCCAGCAGCAGCATCAACAGCAACAGGTGCTGCTGAATGCAATGGGACAGGGCCCGGGCGTTGGTCCAGGCGTCGGCTCGATTAGCGGACCGATTGGTGGTCCCGGAGGTCCGGGTGTTACGCTGCAACAGCAAGCCATGCAGCAGCAGCAACAGGCTGGCGGAATGGGCCCTGGTGCCGGCCCGAATCAAATGAACCCTGGTGTAGCGATGGGCCCTGGCGGAGTGGTGGGCCCTGTCGGCGGTGGCGGTGTGATGGGCCCCGGCCCGAACCAGATGCTCGGAGCGGGTGGTGCCGGCGGACCGGGAGCGGGCCAGCAGGGCAACTTCGTTGGAATGGGAGCGAACGCGATGGTGCGCAAGCCGCCGGAAATGATGCCGGGCGGAAACGTGTACCCGGGCAGTGGTGGAGCGGTGCGCAGTGTGACGCCCAATAACTTCCTGCGCCAGTCGCCTTCCCCGTCCGTGCCGTCACCGGTCGGTCCGGGAGCGCACGGTCCGCCGTCGCACCCGGGACAGATGATACCCTCGCCGGCCCTGATCCCATCGCCCAACCCGCACATGGGCGGGGTGGCCCAACGTTCCACGATCGGCCAGTCGCCCGGCGGCTCGTTAAACACGCCCGGCCAGCCGGGTGGCGCCGTGCCCAGCCCGCTAAACCCGCAGGACGAGCAGCTGTACCGGGAGAAGTATCGCGCCCTCACCAAGTACATCGAGCCGCTGAAACGGATGATCGCAAAGATGGAGAACGACGATATCGATAAGATTGCGAAGATGAAACGGTTGCTAGAAATTCTCAGCAATCCGAGCGTTCGCATCCCGCTCGAGACGCTGCACAAGTGTGAGGCCGCGCTAACGAGCCAGCTGGGATCGATCCGCGAAACGCCAACGAACAACCCGCTGGTCGAGGCCGTCTCGAGCAGTCTGCAGGCTGCCACGGGCAACCACACCCTGCAGCGTACCTTCCGCCCCTGTCTGGAGGCGCTGTTCGGGCCGGACATTAAAAATTTGCCCCCGCCGGCAAAGCAATCCCGACTGGCGCTGGACGATACGGGCGCGGCCGGTGGAACGGGTGGCGGAGTGACTACCGGTGGTGCGACTACCACCACCACCAGCACCACGACAGCGGCCGCTACGACTGGAAGTGCATCGTCTACTACCAGCACCACCGCCAGCAGCACCACTGCACCGCAGGAGATACCGCACATTCTGCAGGGCGAAATCGCTCGGCTGGATCAGAAGTTCAAGGTATCGCTGGACCAGTGCGCCATCAGCGGTACGCGCACGATCAAGCTAATCTGCTGGCTGGACGATAAAAATCTACCCTGCGTGCCGCCGGTCGCCGTCACCATCCCGGAGGACTACCCATCGACCGCCCCGAGCTGCTCGCTTATCGAGCAAGAGTATAACGCGACGCCATTCCTGATACTGGTGCAGAAATCGCTGATGGCGCGCATCTGCAAGCTGCCGGGACTGTTCACGCTATCGCATCTGCTCGACACGTGGGAAATGTCGGTCAGGCAGGCGTGCTCGCCGAATCCAACGATTGTAGCACCCACCGGCACGAGCGTACTGCTGGGCATGTAATGTTAAGTAATGAAGCCGACCGCCGAGCAGGAGAGTGCACAATAGAAGTGAATTTTATATTACCGCCCACAAGAATACGCAAGTGTATGCAGCCAAACGGATTTATTGTGCATGTAATATAACCGATTGAACCATTTTTAAATTAATATCGACAAAAGGTTAAAGTAAAGTAGAGTGCATTACTTAAACGGAATAGCTCTAAGTGAATAATATTACTACAACTACCTTCTAGTTAGTTTAACATGGGGCTCGTCACACTGGCATCGGGTCCGTAAATCACCTTCCATAGCTCCTGCGCCACTCGGCCCTTGTGCTGTTGCTCGTACTGAACTTTGCACGCCTGGAAGATGGTTTGCAAATTCTTCTTCTCGGCTCTAACCTTCTGAATGAACTCTTGATCGCGCTGTGCAGCTTGCATTCGCTTCTGATTGAGGGTTTCCTTTTCATTACTGCAAAAAAGGATAAAGAACATACACACACACACACACACACACACACACACACACACACACACACACACACACACACACACACTGTACAATGAGCCGATGTTGGGCTAATGGCATTAGATGCTTACCTATTTCTTATCATGGCCATCATTTTACTATAGAGGATCTCAAGCTCCTCTTCCAGCTCTTTCGTTCGTGCACATATTTCTTTGATACCATTGTACTCCTTACAGTTTGTGTTTTCCAACGCTTGCGCTTCGTTCAATGCTGTGCAGATTCGTTCACTGTTGTAGCGCCGGAGGTCTACGATGAGCGGCTGTACTTTTGATTCGATCATCGTCTGTACTGTGGTGCACGCCGGCGTGGTCGTCGTCGGTGTCCGGTCAGCGTTTACGGGATTTTCATAAACTTCCATTCCCATCTGTATCGTTTCGTCGCCGTTCCTGTTCGACGAACGTAAGGGGGATGCAACAGTTTCTTGCAAAACAACCGCCGTCGGGACAATGGAAGAGCAATGAGTCGGTGACTTGTGTGCAGTAGGCTCACTGCCAACGATTCTCTCGGAACAATTGAAGCTAAATGAGTTTGCCATCCCGTTCGTATAGGAAGACTCCTGTGCCGGTTTCCTTCCCAAGGGATGTTTAACTTCTCGGCTTTCTAAACATTGTTTTCGCGAATCGTTCAACTGTGGCTGTTTGTTCAGTGTGTTTTCTTTCCCGCGGTTGGGTTTCATACCACGTGAGGTTGGATTTTTTTGGGCTAAAAAACAAAGCAAAATAAATTAGTCTTTTTGTGTGAAATCCCTTACTAAGGCATCGTTCACTAACGTTGCAATGTGTTATTAGCTGCTGGCTGTTTCACGTTCACGTCCCTAGCTCGCCCAGACATTTTACGCGCAGCAGTCATCGATTGTTTACGCATGTTTTCTTGCTTCTTGCTCCGGTTGCTTTTACCAAGTCCCGAAAGCATGGCGTAGGCTATGAAATCGCTATCATCAGCGTCCGAATGGGTATCATCGCTTATGCTGTAAATTGTTGACAGTTCTTCCAAATCTTTGGGAACTGTTTTCATCGCCGTTGCGCGGGTGCGTTTGGTCGGGGTTGACGATTTCATGTACGCTGGACGCTTCTTACTATGTATCTTGGTACCGTTTGTCGGTTCCTCAGCTTTCTTGCTATATCCATTCGCCTTTCCAGCGCCTTTAACGTTCTTGTTTGTTGCCCGCTTATGCGCACGTTCTTCTTCGCGTAGATGGGCAATGTCATAAGGGTCACTGTTTGGAGCAGCTTTCTTATGATCGTCCGAAAGATCGATCAATTTGAACGGCCATTTGGCGGTCCTTAATGGTACGAATTCCTTTGATTCCGACAAATTAGAAGTATCTGCGACGCCATTGTACACCGACGGAACTGCCGACACAACTGGAGCCTCCAGTTCTATCTCCGGCTCTGTCCGACATTCTGGTGTCCGAGTTCTGTCTGGCGTTTCGTTTCGAGCAATCACCTCGCCCGTAACACTGTTTTCCTTCTGCGGCGATGGCGGTGGCGGTGACGGCAGTGACGGTGACGGCACTGGCGGTACCGACGGTCCATTGTCCGTAATGTCCTTCGTATTGTAAAGTTGCTCACAGCGAATGAAAACCTCATCTTCCTCGGCGGCCGGGCGCAGAGGTTTGTAGACAAGTTTTTCTGGATGAATCATAGTTTTTACCAGCTGTGCCAACACACCTAGCTCTTCGTTGTTCAACGCGTTAATATTCAAATCGTACGTCACGATAGAATCATCCGTAATTTGGATCTTTTCATAGGAACACTCCACTCGCGGTGCATATAAATCCCTAGGTTATAAAAAAATTGATATATTACTCCTGTCACGTTCCTTTTTTTTTTATCAAAAGCTTACTCAACAATCGTTAAACTTTGAATATCGTTTAGCTCAATACTCGCTTCGAAGGATCTGTTCAAATTCTCTGCTAACGAAGCTTCAAATGAAAGCTCTGGTGGATTGGAATTCCACTCGAATGAAATAAAATTCTTGCCCTGAAAGCACGGTATTTCTCCATTAGCGAAAATGGCAACGATAATTTCAACGGTGATATACAATTACCCCTAAAGGACATATGGCGTTGCTGCCAATTGCAGCCGAAGTAGCAGCTAGTGAGTAATATTTCCTTTCCGGAATATTGTTCAAAAAGGTACGACAATTCTAGTGCATAAAGGAGATACAAAAAAAAAAAAACGATTTAAAAGCTTAAAAGTTAATAGGGTTAAAAGATTAAAAGTTAATAGGTAACACGCGAACCACGCAAGGCATATGTACTTACCATCGTAAACGATTCGGGCGTCCAGTGTATTATGCTGCCCAGGTTACGCGATGGGTCGGTAAAATCTTCCATTACATCCAAAAACACATTACGTCTATCCTCGCTCGCGCACTTGTGCACATATTCATAAAGAATTTTGACAACCGCGCGCATTATTGCGAAATGTTCCATTTCACAGAAAAATTGGCTAAGATAGGAACTGAAAATAACGAGCAAAAAATGCACATAAATCCACGCACACATTCCATGGTGTAAAGTTGGAAAGTAATAGCCTATCCTCCTCCATTCCACGCATCGTACTCACAGCTTGTTTTTTATTTTATCATGCATACTCATCACCTCGCTACGGTCCAGATTGTGGATGATCGAGTGCAATGTGTGCAGGCACGATATGACTACCTTTTTGCACACACACGCTAGCTTCATAATTTCCAGCACAGTTATTAAAACCTCGTCCACGGAGCAGTTGGCCCGCTCGGCCACACTGCATTTGCTGATGGCGGTCTGGAAAAAAACAAAATCAAGCAGTTTATGTAACGTGCGGAGGGACAGGACACAACAAATATTAGACGCTGCGAGTTCAACGGATTAGGAAACTAACCTCACAAAGGTACAGCGTTTGGAAAAGATGCTCATCGTAGGAACAGCCGAGCGAGAGTAGATGGGGAAAGTGCGTCAGAATCTTTCTGGTCTGCTGCACCAGCGACGGCATTTCCTCCGTCGCCCCTAGTTGGTAAAGCCGTTTTTCCAACGACTTTTTGCGATCCTTTTGTTTGCTCATTGTTGCACAAAGTTTTTGAAGGTTTTTTTTTGAAACGATTTGTCTCTGTATCTCTTCCTGTGTAATCAGCGCACTAAGAACACCTGTTTAGGTCGGCTACAGATTTTCAACTAAACTGTCCAACACCGGTCTGAGCCCTGGCCAGTCGTGCGATGATGCTGCACAAAAGATCACAGTTACTCTGGTTACCATGAAGGTTGCCATGGCAACGGAATGAACGTAGTTGGCTATGCAACCGGCACAATCCATTGCTCCTCAATCCTTTTTGTTCAAAACAGGCTATCTAGCGTGTGTATGCTTGTGTGCGCGTTTTTAATTAGCTGAATGAAAATGCCACTGCAGCAATACGGCCTTTTTGGACAGTTCCTCGTGAGTGAAACAAAATGAAAATATCATTGCATTATTTTGCTTATCAATGTAGTACATATTTTGGGTTTAGTAGATGTATTTGAAATAGATTTTTTTAGCAAATCACCTCAGGATGTGATTGTTAGATCAAACCGCTGGTGGCATCAAGGGATATTTGTATTAAATCAAGCTGAAAAAATTGACCCAATAGTAGACGTAAATTTACTTTTTCGAGGATTAACGAAAATTTGCTGAAAATGGCGTATACGGCCAAGAACGCTAGCGAACAATGCATCGTGTCCGGTAGGGACGACCATTGTTCATAATTTCGCGAAACGTCATTGAAAACCCGAGAAATTTCTTTGGAAAAAAGAACATATGCAATCATAACAGCAGCGCTTTTGCCAGAATTGAGTCAGTCACTCGTCCGCTCAGTCGACTAATACGAAAATTAAAACAAAACAAAGTTTAAACAAAGTTTCTTTACAGAAATTGTGAAATTCCCATAGCTTCGCGCATCGAAAAACTGTCGCCTTTGTTTCGAACAAAAAGGTAAGTTAGTTGGCCAAATGCCAATAGTGCAATCGATTCTTTCCGGTGCTTTTCATTTGTTATGATTGCACCAAATTTCATCATGCTCCTTGTTGTGTACCGTGATGGAAAACATCATAAACACCGTCGCCATCGTAGTTTATCGCAATGCCGAGAACAACGCTGCACGGCAATTGAGCAAAAGCTTGAAACAGTTTTTCACATTTTCTACATTTACTTTTACTCCCCTCCCCCACCCTAGCTCCGAAGATGCTGTCCCGTTTGGCCTGTGGTAGACCCTTCGTCTCGTCGGCATTGATCAAATCGGCCCTGCAAACAGTTCCAAAGCGCCCGCAGCTCCAGCCAGTGTTCCGCCAGTACGCACGCGATGTGAAGGGAGGCAGCAGCCCGGGCAGCAGCAGCTGGACATCGCGCGCCGAGCGAATGACGTTGCGGGAGCGGGCAATGGCTCCACCCGGTCCGAATGCGTACGCGATCGGCAAGGGAGCGGTGGCGGGTGGTGCCGCCCTCGGCCTCGGTGCGCTGTGCTTCTATGGGCTTGGGTTGGGCAGTGGTACGAGCACGCTGGAAAATTCGCACCTGTGGCCCGAGTTCGTGAAGCAGCGCATACAGGACACGTACCTGTACTTTGGCGGTTCGCTCGCAATTTCGGCTGCCAGTGCCGTGGCCGTGTTTCGGTCGCCCCGTCTGCTGAGTCTCGTATCGAGAAATGGTTGGATGGTATGTTGCAGTGCTACCAACGGTCGGAGAGAGTAGCTTATTAAAATAAATGGTTTATTTCTTTTCAGTCCGTTCTCGCCACATTCGCGCTCATGATCGGTTCCGGAATGGTGGCACAGTCCATTCCGTACAGTCCCGGCTTGGGCGCAAAGCAGCTCGCATGGGCGACCCATTCGGCCATCCTGGGTGCCGTGATCGCACCGATGTGCTTCGTTGGAGGGGCCATCCTGACACGCGCCGCCTGGTACACGGCCGGCATCGTCGGAGGCCTCTCCACCGTGGCCGTCTGTGCGCCGAGCGACAAGTTCCTGTACATGGGCGGACCGCTAGCGATTGGCTTGGGGGTGGTATTCGCTTCGTCGCTAGCTTCGATGTGGCTTCCGCCGACGACCGCTCTCGGGGCCGGCATTGCCTCACTTTCGCTGTACGGTGGGCTGCTGCTTTTCAGCGGGTTCCTCCTGTACGACACGCAAAAGATTGTGAAGCGGGCAGAAATGTATCCACTCTACGCTCCCCGGCCGTTCGATCCAGTTAATTCGTAAGTATAGGGAACTAAAATTTATCTCAACGAACACTTTGCTAAAAGAACGCGCTTTCATTACAGAGCGATTTCGATCTACATGGACACGTTGAACATTTTCATCCGAATTGTGACGATTTTGGCCGGCGGTGGTGGAAACCGTCGCAAGTAAAGTAGTGTTGCACAGTTTCTGCATTAATGCTTATGGTTTATCTGTAATAGGGAGCTGTATTTTGTTTAGCTAAGAATAGTGCATAACTTATGAATTCGACAACCTAAAAACATCCCAAAACATGTGCTTTTTCCACAGAGAGAAATAGAACGCACCCGTTAGAGAAGATCCCTCAGCTAGCAGTTCAACATGAAAGTTTCCGACTTTCGTGGCATAATTTCTAGTGGATACAAAACTCTCTTTTTGTTTTATTGGTCCAAGAACTTGTATGGTTCGGCTTTCCACGGATTGGAGCACTTCATGAAATATGTTCTAAGAAACATCTTAATTATGTAAATAAATTGTAACGGTTGGATGTTTAATTGCATTGATTAAAAAATAAAATAAACGTAAAGCCAAACTAAAAATCTTACTTTTTCCTCTTATCGCAGTAACGAAAAAAAAAAACAATTTTAATTGCTACAACTTTGTGCCAACGCTTGAGAAACGCTGAACTGCGCAACGTGCCGGTAACTGTCAATGGCAAATTTGACAGCTCCGCGAACAAGAGACAAAAGATGCAGTTTTCAGCGTTTTTTTTCTCTTCGAGTTAGTTTGTTTATTCGATTGCAAAGTACGGGCTGGGTGTTGTTGCGTGCGTGCGTGCGTGCCACAAATCGTAGCATTATATCCACTCATCTCAGAAAGTAATCGTAGCCGGCAGTGAGCGGTCGTTTGGCGGAACTGCTTCTTTCCCGTGTGCTTCAGTGACGATAGTACCGAGCGACGCAATGGCCGATGCAAAGTCTGAAATCGACAGCGATGCCGAGCAGAACTACTCGCTGAACAGCAACGTAGACCCGAAGAACATGCAGGAACTGACGATATACGTAAGTAGTGTGGTAGGGTGGTAGAGTGTGCATTTGCAAAACAGTTGCTGATAAGCTAACTTTTTTCCTCCAAACCAGGTGCAAAACCTGCTGCAGAATGTGCAGGACAAGTTCCAGACGATGTCGGACCAGATCATTTCCCGCATCGACGATATGGGCACCAGGATAGATGACCTTGAAAAGAGTATTGCCGATCTGATGCAGCAGGCCGGCGTCGAGGGGCAGGACAAGTAGACCGTTGCCCGCTGCCCGCATTCGTAACAGCAAAGCCGTGGCATTGCATGGCCATTCCGGGGTCTTTTTACTCACTTTGCATTAAATACCTATATACACCCGTACACAAACACACACACACACACACCCCACCCACCCCCTTGCATTTACGCTTGAGTTACAGGAGCGGAAGTTTTCATTTTTATCAGAGTTGAAGAGTGAAGAAGCTTAAAATGTACCAAACTTACTGTAGGCTGGTAAATCGGTTAAAGAGATTGGTGTAAGGCTTGTTTCAACGAGCAGCAAAAGAAAAAAAAGAATATGTTTAAGAAGTATGATTTAATCGAAGGCAATCGGGGTGGAATACAACAGTTCAGGCATATTTGGGACTATCATCGGTAGCATACTTTCGATTGTGTACACACGTAAGCACTAAGAACGAATCTATAATATAAAAGAGTAAAATCGATTCTCCGCTGTACGGCCTGGGAGGGTAGGGTAGTTGGAAAGAATCGTGTACGAATTGGGGTGGATTCTAAACATGAAGGTATATTACTCATTGTAAAAATGGCACGTAAGTAACATTGGGTTTGTTAGCAATCCCATCAAACCATAGTAACCGTGCAATTCCTTCACCGACCCAACGCACCCATAAGCATATGGTACGTTTTAAGCTAGTAATAACGGTCCCTATCTCTAATACGGTTCGATTCGATTCAACAGGCCTGGTTGCTAGGTAACGATCCAGTAACTTCGACGGAGAGCAACCGTCCATCCTAATCGTACCGTAGCTTTCGAATTGAAACTTGCGAACCGAAACGATACAATTCTTGTGCTGTAATGAATGATAAATTATCTGTTAATCGAACGTGTCTCATGCGTCCCTTACAGCCGTCAGCACTACGGATTGTAGTCTTTAAGCTTGATTATTTTAAACGACGAATCAACCTGGCTCTTTTTCCCATAATCGCTTAAGCCACCTGCTGCCTTTATCGTCTTTATCGGAGTGTCCGAGTTTTCGTCCGTTAGCGTTTCACTGTCCTCGGTGTCGTCTTCCTCGGAAGTGCTGCCCGAGTCGGAAGACAAGTTACGCTTCAATGTGTCCTGCAAAAGAGATGATGAGGATTTTTTTTAAAATCAGTCTGATTATTATTACCTTAGATTTGTTATTTACCAATGATTCCAGTGATTGGATGGACGTTTTGTTCGAACGTCTCGAGACGGTGGCACCCTTTTTCTGCGTCCGCTGCTGTTCGCTTGATTCTGTGGCAATCTCCTGTTCCTCTTGTTCCTGGGACGAATTGAGCGAGTTTGAGCTGAGGCTTTTATTTTTACGGCCAGTGTTAAACCCAGCAAGGGTAGCGTTCAGCGCACCCATGGACTGGCTTTTGATGCGCTGTAGGAAGTAACGGTCAGGGACGGTGTCTTGTTGGAGGATTTTCTTAAATTGCTGGAAGTAAAGGAAAGGAGCTACGATAAATATGCATTGCTTGGTGGCATTCACGTGCTTTTATCTTTTACCCGATTCTGTCTTTTTAATTCCTTGTGAACGCTCTAACCATTCCAGATACGTTGTAGAAGCATGTAAGTATTTAAAATTAAATAAATGCTTTCCTTTACCTTTCACGCGATATCCCTCACTATTTGTAAGATACACTCTCCAATTGTTCTTACCTGCAAATCCTTCGACTCGTCAATATCGCTGATGTCTTGGTACGTGGCCGAAAGCACCTCCACCGCCTGGGTGTGCATCTTCAGCTCAATCAGCACAAAGCTTAGCAGCAGCTCCTTCAGGTCGTGCAGCTTCTGCTTCTCAAACCGCTCCACCTGGTGCTCGATTTCTTTCAACGCCTTTTCCACCTCTAGGTTCGATTTGATGATTTCCGTATCGTTCGTGTTGCGCTTTAACCTTCCGTTGCGACTTTTGCTTTGCTCGAGCTGCTTCCGCTTGGCCAAATCTTTGTCCCGCACTAGCAGCGCTTCCTTCACGTCTTCCTTGCAGTGCTTGCAAACCATTTCGTACTGTGCCAGCTCGGAGACAATCTTCGCCT
Source organism: Anopheles arabiensis (assembly GCF_016920715.1). Taxonomy (NCBI): domain Eukaryota; kingdom Metazoa; phylum Arthropoda; class Insecta; order Diptera; family Culicidae; genus Anopheles; species Anopheles arabiensis. The sequence goes on along the minus strand of NC_053518.1, from coordinate 43,459,020 downwards.
CGAGCCGCTTCACCCGTGCGTCGTGAAAATCGCCCAGCAGCGTGACGGCCTTGGCCATGCTGGACAGGGCACCGGTCAGCGTGGGATTCAGCTTTTCCGTATCGCAGTAGTCCTGCGTGGTGTGAGCCAGCTCGTCCGTCTTGTCACGCATTCGGGCCACCTTGCGCGTGTATTCGGCAAACGCACCGCACAGCTCGCCGAAATGTTTCTCCACCGTGCTGATACGCTCCAGGATAAACTTGGTCTGCTCATCGCACAGCAGCGTGGTGGTATTTCCGCTGCGAAGCATTTCCTGGCCGATTTAGTTACCTTTATGTAGTCGTGTATTGCTGTTCTGCGAAGAAAGGAAATGGTTTGCTTAGAGAAAAGATTTGTTGAGAAAGTGTTGTTGCCTAGCAACCGGCCTGGCACGCTTTGTGACCGATGGCCAAGGGTGGCATAAAACTGTCACGTGCGTGTGTGTGGACAGTGGAAACGTATAGTAACAATAATTTCTCGTGCGAATATAATTTTAAATCGATTACCCAAAAGAGAGATATTTTATTCCTTCATTCATTCACATCGTAAGAATCTTCCATATGGAACTCGGGCATGTCGGAACTTTCCGCCAGCTCGCTGGTTCCTGCCTCTTCTTCCTGCTCCTCCTCCTCCTCCGCCATTGCCACCTCGATGCGCTTGGAAAGATTCGTTTCGTCCATCTCCATATCCTCGCCGTACGTTTCCGCCGGAACGCCTTCCGGTGTTGGTTTTTCCTCCTCGGTAGATTTGCCCGCTCCGGACGGATTTGTTGCTGCCGTCGCAGCCGACGTCGTTGCCTTGTGTGCACGCTTGTTGGCAATGCTTTTCAGCAACGATTCGGCTTCCCGCTTCATCTCCTCGTAGTCCAAGCATTTGTACGCAAAGTATGACGCTTTGTCGAGGTCTTCGATTTTTTCGTAATAATTGCCGAGCGTCATGTACGCGTGGCAGAGCGAAGCCTTGTCGGCGATGAGCTTCTCGTCCGAGCAGAACTTCAAGAACGCAGGGATGGCTTTTTCGGTTTCGCCCTGCTTTTCGTACAGCTTGGCCATACTGTACAGTGCCACGCCCTCGATATCGCCCACGTTGTACGCTTTCTGGTAGCACTTGAGGGCATCGGCTACCTTGTTCAGCTTTTCGTACGTTTCGCCCAGCGCCACCAGCATGCGGCTATCGTACGGACGGAGCTGCTGGGCCGCTTTGTAGTAGTACAGGCTGTAGAAGGTCATTTTTAGTATTTCGTACGCCTGGCCCAGCCCGTACCACGCGCGAAAGTCGCGTTTGTTAACCTCTGCGAAACAGAAACAGCGCATTCCTCATTAAGTGTTCTGGCTAAGTAATCACACCCCGCTCCATATACTTACCGACCGCTTGGCGGTAGCTTTGGATAGCCGCGTTCGTATTTTTCATCTCCATAAACTCGTGCCCCATCAGCGTCCAGGCGGACAGGTAGCGCGGGTTCAGCTTGAGCGCCCGTTGGAAATACATCACAGCTTTGTAGTGATCGGACCGTATGCTGTAATAGTTGCCCACCACGCAGCACGTTTCGGGGCTGTACTTGTTGATCTCCACCACCTTGTGGGCCAGATGGGACATTTCCGTTTTCATATCCTTTACGAACAGCAGATTCGAGTACGAGTCGAGATTGTCCAGCCGGTACGGATCGACACTCTGCAGGTGCTGGAAGATGTCGATAGACCGGTCAACGTCTCGTTTGTTCGAGTAAGCGATCGCGAGCAGCGTAGGAATGAAGATACACTTTCCGAAGCCGTTCTTCTGTAGATTCTCAAATATTTTAATTCCCTCGTCGTTCTGGAACAGCTCGATGTACGTGTACCCCTCGAAAATGCTTTTCATCCAGTGGTTCGGCAGCTTCAACCCTTCCAGCATTCTTTTATCGTTCACGAGCGGGGCTAGCTCTAGCCAGGCACTCCAGAGCGTCGGTTCGGCATTAATTGCTTCGACAAACACCCGCACCGCGATATCGTTTAGATCCAGCTTCTTCAGTATCACGCCGTACAGATACAGACAGTAACCATCAAGCGAGTCTTTGCTGTGTTCCGTTCGCAGGATGCACAACAGCTCGGCGAAATCCTTCGCGTGGCTCACCGAACTAACGACCGAGCTGTCGGTCATGTTGTCTAACCGTTTCTTCTCCTTCGACATGTACGTAGCGTACAGATGGAGAAACTTCGGCACCGGCGAAAGGCAGTTCCGCGTGAAGTAAGCAGACCGGTCGTACTCCCGGACGAGGAAATAGCTTTTTGCCAACAGGTAGCTATCGTACTCGGACGCCTCGATGCCACTGTGCACGTTTTCGAAGGCGCTGTTGCCGCGCAGTTCCACCGGTGTATCCGCAAGGCCGTGGTTCAATTCGGCCAGCCATTTGGTACACTGCAACAAGCAGCGCTTTTCACACTCAACTATCCCAGCTAGGATGTCTTGCTTTACCACTTTCAAATCGACTGGAGGATCCATATTGGGAGCTACAAATGAATAACGATCGTTTTCGATGTGCCGGCAACAGTTTTGGGCAACACAGCATTGGAGCTTTTCTAGTTGTTGTTATGGCGCGGTCTTGGCGAAGCTGTCAAAACCATTGTTTACGATTTAGCACCGCTGACAGTTCACGAAGGTAGCGCGGTTCGTCAAAATGTGTGACATATTTTAAACATACAGTTTAGTTTTTTTTAATTTGCAGTAAAAGCAGTGGATTAATTTATAACGAGCATAAATCATCTTATCATTTTGATTTAGAAAATAACAAGATGCAAGCCTATCCATGGCGAGAATATTGTTCAATTCTAGGCAAGAGCGCTTGTAGAGTATGTTCGACAACCCTGTCCAAATGAAAAAAAAACAGTTGTGTGTGAACAACTTTGACGGGTATTTTGGTAGACAGGTGATATGGTGTGTCTACAAAACGGCACAACTTAGAGCCCCTAAATGTGGTTGTTAGAAGGCCGAAGAATGTATTCATTGGCAATTTTTGTTTGCAATTTGAAGGCGAGAAACAGAACTGTTTGATGGTAGCGAAAGTCGATTGTACATGAACAGTAAGAAGCAGGCTAAATGCTTTACCTATTGTGCAGTTCACCAAACCACCAAACACTCTGGTAAGACAAAAGATTCGTATTTTCCTTATGCCACTACCTAAATAATCGTCCGTAAGAGGTCAAACTAGTCATAAAATCTGGTCATATAACATGGTAGATAACAAATGTATTTAGACGCTGCATAGCGGCAACCAACAGCTTGAAAGTGAAAATGAAGATGCCATCATCTTAGCTGAGCTGAGTGGACGGTAAACTGACTGCTTGTCCATGGGCCGGACTCGTAGTATGACTACGACTGTTACCACATAAATACATGTACAGGCGGTCCCCGAGATACACGGTTAATGGGGACCGAAAACGGTCATAAAATACCGCGTATCTCGAATTTCCGCGTAAGTCGAATCTCGTGATTTCCAGCTAAAATATCACTGATTTTCGTGTAATTTCGCAAGTAGGGGGTGGTTTTAGTTACTTTATGAATTATTTGATATGATTCTGACAGATTATAACAGTTTCAAAGCTTTTGGCATAGTTTTTAACATTCGAACGAAACGGAAATTATTTGGCAATTTGCAATTGATGTGTCAAATCAGTACAATTTGCTCAAAGAACTGTCAAATTTAGAAAACCGCGTATCTCCGAATCCGCGTATAAGAGGTACCGTGTATCTCGGGGACCGCCTGTACCTCCTGTTATTCCTAAAATTTTTAATATAGAGACTTAGAACCTACTGGCTTTATTCGCCTCTGATGTCCGTCATGGGTCCAAGTACTGTACCGATTGAAAGTCTTATACGCAGCACATCTAAAGCGGAAACAAATAAAAGTCACCGATAGTCAAATTAATTTCTTGGCTAAGGCTAAGAGTTGATTGCCCCATAAAAAGAATCCAGTTAGAATTAGCTTACTCCAACTGACTTCTCTTAGTTTGAACAAACAGGCCTGTAAAAGTCACTGATGGGCTTAGCTATCAGTAGTAGTGACGGGTAACGTTAGCAAAAATCCCGAGTCATTCGGAGTCGTCCAGATTCGTCAGAAGTCGCCCGGAATCAGAGTCGTCCAGAGTCGTCCGGAATCGGCCTGAGACGGTGTCGGCCAGAGTCGGAGTTACTCCGACCGACTCCGATTCTGTTGGACTCCGAACGACACTGGATGACCCCGGACGACTCCGATTTCGAAAGACTCCGAATAGTGATGTGCTCTTTGAAACGCAACCACGTCTCTGATACGACTCCGGCTATTGTTTCTGACTCCGACTCCGGTAAAATCCAAACCACTAGTTCCGCTCGGAGTTGGAGTCGTCCGAACTCATCCGGAGTCGTTTGGAGTCGTTTGGAGTCGTTTTGAGTCGGAGTCGACCTGAGTCAGAGTAATTCGGAGTCGTCCAGATTCGAGTCGGAGACGATCGGAAACGGAGTCGGTCGGAGTCAACAGGAGTCCGGACGGCTGTACCGGACGTACAATATGCTTGTGACCGGGCATTTAATTTAGTTGTGTTTTTTTACTTTTACTTTGTGCGGGAACTTCGCAAACAGGCCATTGTTTCGAAGGTCGACTCCGGCCGATTCCGAAAGTCTCCAACTCCAACTGAATCCGCACGACCCCGAATGACTCCGGAAAATTCCGGATGAATCCGATTCCCAACGACTCCGGACAACTCCGGGTGATTCTGGACGATTCCGAACGATTCCGGATAATGCTGTACGGACCTACCTTCCGGAGTCGGTTCCAAAATTATCGGAGGCAATTCCGGATTTTTGCCAACTTTACCCATCACTAACTTGGGGGGGAAGAAGTGATTCTCATTTTGCGCGAATCGGAATCGGATCAACAATAGTCGGAGTCGGATCGGAGTCGGATTGGAGTCGTGGCACTTCGCGCTCCAGAGAGTACATCTCATATCAGTAGCTTTTTGGTGCAATCATAGCAAGATATTCCGTCCTGCATTTGGGGGACTCTGTCTATACGGGACTTGTGATCTTAAAATCTGTAAATGAATACGCTAAGCACTGAATAACATACTTTGAGTGTGTAGTGAGTAGCTATAGAATACAACCACAGGATTGGATGTTAAGAGTGAATAAGCTTGTATATTGCACGGAGCAGTGCCCAGTTCAATAATAATAAAGATATCGATAAAACAAACATGTCTGTCATGAGTTCAAGCCCCGAATGGACCGTGCTCCCATACGTAGGGCTGATTATCCTGCTACCCATAGCCAGTGGCGAATTAATACGAGTAGAGGCCCTAAGCGGTCACACGAATGTAGGCCTTTCTATCTGAAGTGTTGAGTGAGAAATTGTAAGAGAAATTCTAAACTAAAGAAGGAGTGAGAAGCTAATTTACTTGTGAGTGGAGGTGGGTCCCTTTATTGGAGGCCCTACGCCGTGGCTAAGTTTGCTTAGTGCTTAATCCGCCCCTGCCCATAGCCACTGAAACATCAATAAGTCACTGAAAGCCAAGCCTACTTGACTTACAGACCTTGACAACGGTTGTTGGGTCATGAAGAAGAAGAAGAATTTAAACAAACCGTAACGTTTTGGTTAACATGTTTAGCTAAAAAATAGACGAATAGTACATTAGATCCCCTTAGTTGATACTGTACAGAGGTAATCGGGATGTCAAAAGCTACAATGTATTATTTCAGTATTAATTATGCATTTATTGAAAAGGTTTAAAGGGAATTCAGATGCACGTTTTATGACAATACTATTAGCCAACCAATATCAGCACGTCGTTTTAAACTTGGAACATGGAAACACATTAAATTAACAATTATCACATAAAAAAGGTTTATTATATGTTTTATCTAACAAAAACAAATCAAAACATGCTTAGCTAAATAACAATGGTATAAATAGTTGTACAATTTTTCACTGTACAATTAAATGGACAGTGTTTAGTGGCAATTTTGAGCTGTTCATACACTCTCATTTCATCTCCAACACGTTACATAGTTATGTACACAATTCAGCTGCTAGCTACTGATTGCACCTTCATGTCCAACTTCCGGATCGATTCCTCCATTTTGCTATCCTTATCTTAGTTATCTTAATCGAAGCCATACTATAACAATCACTTGGTTTGGTTTTTGTACACACATTTTGGCAGGCACTGTTTCGTTCGTCGTTGGGAAGCGCTTGTACTCCACTTTGCTCATCCGACGATGCCCGGTGGTGCTGGGAAGAACTTACGCCGTGGTTTTCTCGTAGCGATCGGTCTGTTAAACCGAAACGGCGAGGGATGATCGTCGTACGTTGGGAAGCCGTTCGAGCGCTGACCAGCGACGGCATCGAACAGAGCACACAGCAGGACGAGCAGAACGAGGACGCTTCTGAGCTGCATTGCGTTGCACACCGGAAATGCGATTTAACAGAGCCAACGCTGTGACCGCTAGTAAGCGTGTGACTTGAATGAATGTACCGCATACTACAGCTATGATTCAGTTTATATAGATCTTCGTGCTCGATCAAATTTACGCTAAACTCGTGATTGGTGCTAATCAAATTTACGACGAGCATGGTTCAATCGATTTCGCAGACACGCACACAACCCAAAGCTGGAGTTTCGGGCCGAAACTATTTGTTGAATGTTTCAGCAACGCTTATGATAAGGGCTCTACGTACTAAATGGTTTCGCCTCCTATTGGTTACTATATTTGGCCTCAAAGGTGTTACTATTATCCAGTAATAGCCGGCGGTGCTGGGAAGAACTTCCTGTGATGTCCTCGCTGCCGAATTCGATGTCCGGTTTGGAACGGGCCTTGGTCGATGGCATCGATGGTTCGGATTGGATTTTGAGGCACGGGAGATGGTAAAACTTCTACGGGAAGTAGTAACAGCATTGCCAGCACAGCACACAGACCCTTAAGCATATTGCTCACTATTTTCATTTTCGCAACAGGAAAGTTTATCACGAACTAGCTCAAGCAAAATGTTCACTTTCAGCACTGATGTCAAGCCGGTGGATTTTGAATATGGAAACGAGCGACAGGTTCTCTTTTATATATAGAACCGATCGGCCTATTGACACACCCCGCGCCTGCCGAAGCGTAGCTGGGGTGCATATAATGCACATAGTGTAAATTAAACCGTATGCTCCAATTAGCACCGAATTATCTATACTATGTTGTTGCGTTCGGTGGAGCCAGCTGCAAATAACAGCGGGTAAAGGAAAACACATTTACTATGAACTATAAACTAGTAGCACGTACTACTACCGTAAGGCCTCCGTCCTGCAGTGGGGTTGTCCGTTTCGACGACCCAACCGAGTAGCCTTCCAGAGTACATTACCCATTGTGCAGCTTATTTTCACCGGCATTTGCTGATCGGTAGTGTACACACGGCTGATGGTCCGTGCTGATTAGCGCCATCTATTTCCCGTAAATGGTCGTTGCTGACAGAGAGCGGCGAGGGAGGAAGAGCAGGAAGTGGCAAATGGAGGTGACACGAGATTTTGGAGAACGTGCTGGTAAGGTCGACATAAACAGTTCAGCAGCGGAATCGCAAAATAAGTGGTTCAGGTTGATGAGTAAATATTTTTGCTGCTTCCAGCTCGTTCGTTGTTTGTTTTTTTTTTTTGCTGGCTGTGATTTGCTGTACACAAAGAGTGAGATAAAGAGCTGTAAACAAGCATATTGTGCCATTGTGGGAGAAAGGGATGTTTGGAGTGGTTGGTACTGTGTTTAAGTGGTCTGATTTTTTTTTATTTTAGTGTAACGAGTAGTTTGAATGTTAGATAACGTAACGCGATTATATCGTATCAGTAATTCGTATAAGATGAAAAGGATGATTTTAGCTCATTTCCGTCCAGTACTCACTTGTCAGATTAAGTATGATTTATTTATTTATTGAAGATAATGGCGTGGCGCGCGCAGGGGCCTTTGCTATATTAAAACTTGTTATATATTTGAATACAGACATGAAAATTTTAACGTGGCAACGGTAATATTGAAGTCAAAAAAGCAGAACTTATTGAAAGCTTTACACATTGAGGTAAATGGATCATGAGCTCCTCTGTAGGTACGAGCCCGGTCTATTTTGATCAGAAAATTCCGAGGATGTAGTGCGTGGTCAGGAGCGTACAAATTAATCTTAAGAAGCAGTTCGGGAACATCAATTTCGCTTTCAATTAACTTTGCTACAAAGAATGCTTGTGCTACCTCCCTACGTCCCTCTAAGGACTGCAGACCCAGAAGAAGCCGTTTAGCCGATATGTTAGAGGATGGATGATGCTTATTCATGAATAAGTAGTTACAGATTGCTAACCTCATTAATCGTAAAGATAGACCTATATACAATACTGTTGCACTAATAAGGAAAAATAATAATTGGACTGGAAAGTAAATTGCGAAAAAATGAGTCTTTCGATTACGTCGGTGGCATTTTCTTCTCTTTCTTGGCACTACGACCTAGTAAAAAACAATTAACAATTATCCCTCAGATTGTTGGATTTGGCTTAGTAACTGGTTAGTAACTGGTGTGCATTTAGAGTTTATTTGTTGTAAATATTTATTTATTTTTACTGTATGGCAATCATCCAGTCGACTAAGACATATCATAATTTATTTGAAGATTTTTATCATTCTTAAAGATAGCTTCGTCTCATCTCAACCTTATGCAAGCATCTAATGTGGGTATACTTATCTTCTGCTCCAATAATGTTCGACGGTATAGCAAGTTCTTACAGAGTTTTGCATGCACTAATCTAAATCAGATTCACGCACAGAACCATGGGATATTCGGGAAGGGAATCAAATGCCACATCACATCAAACGTTTTTAGCTCGAAGACGCAGTTGCGACTTCTTTGTATCTTCTAATCAGTATCTGAGTTGTTATATCATATGTTCTCTTTGCCTATGCAACATTGTAGCCTCTCATTCTGCGTATTTAATTTTACAAAAGCTTTCGTTCCGATAAATCTGATCATCATCTTCCTTCCCATTGCTTACAAATGTTTGGCTTACAGCGCTTCGTTAATGGTTTATTTATCGTAGTAATTAGCGCTTAGTGTAGTAGCCGTATGTCGATCGCTTCCTCGAGATTGCGCTGTGTTGCAACACGAATTGGAAATGGTATACTAGCAACCGGTATTGAACACAAACCACAGTCCTGGCCAAAGCTGGGAAGCGTTAGATCACCTGGTGAGCTCGTCTCGCATCACATACAGAATGTTACCGGTTTGGTTCGTTCGATTGATTGGTGGGCCTGCGTGGCAGCCGTGGTGCGTTATTTTTTAGCAATCACACAGCTGGATGAGTTTTAGCACCTGGACATAAAGGTATCACGTTAATTTTGTGCTTCATTCCAGCAGGTTCATATTCACCACAGCGTAACGAAACACGTAAAACAGTTGTTTGGAGACTGATAGAAATGAGTGAGTCATGGAAGCGGATCAAATTAGCATGAGTTGTAAGATGGCCTGGTTGGTATTGAAATATAGTAAGTCAACTAGCAGGGTTCCTTCAGTCAGTTAAGTTTTATCTCACCTTTACCACAGTACATGGTACCACTGGCCGCTCTAAAGTATGTGTTAAAGTGTATGTGGAATATGTAAGGGCTGATGAATAATGGTTTTAATCTGTCTGTCAGAATAGACCGTTTACTTGTGAGTGATTCGACAAAAAATAGTAACAATCTAACGGAAGAGACGTCAAGAATTTGTTTTAAGTGTATTACAATACTTATTACGAATAGTCTATTACAGGGGTTTTCAAACTACGGCAAATTTTAAATAGTTTAAATTTAATGACAAAAACTTAGATTAAATAATATAAATTTGTAAAAAAAATATACAGTAAGTTAGTATTTTCTTATAAAATTTAACGATCACACGTTAGCTACAGGTAACGCAAAAATGGCTTACAACAGCAATACGACTCGCGAAGGGAAAAGTTTGGAGTTTGGTCTATAATATCATCAAGTTTGTGGCATGATCCAGATCAGATGATTGATCCATATGCTACTTCGAAAGATTTTCTTAACAACTGTATGCCCGTGATGGTCGACAAAATGAAAGATGTTTTAAACAATAATGAATGCTAGGTAAATACCCTTGCAAAATGAGTCATTCAGAAGAAACCACACTATCTATTACTTACATTCATTAAACCTTTGACGCAAAGAGTTCTTTCTTCGTTAGTCATCTTGCAAAACAGAACAGAGGTCAGGTGGGTTTCGGTGTGGCCTGTTTTGTGAAGGCTGTTGCGTGATTTATTAAAATCGGTACGTAATACAATATTCAACTGCAACGTGAGCAAACGAATGGATACATAAACAAGAGAGTATACTGGCCCAGCCAGAGGCGGCTGGTCAAGCGGGATGGGCATAAAGTTATTTTACAAAAGTGCTTGTACAGTCCGAACCGACCATCATTAGGCGATCATGGTCCGTCCGTCCACGCAGGGCTAAATGTCTTGGATGTCGCACCGTGTACTATCCGCACACGGCACGGCGGATGCTTTACCGCGGTGTCGAAGTGTCATGGTTGGACTTAAAGGTGGTAGCCGTGCGGAGCAGAAGCATTGTACTACAAATCACGGGTTGCTGCTGCTGCTGCTGGGTCTGGCTGGCTAATGGCTATTGGATGGAGCTCGGGTGAGGTGGAAGGGTGACCGATCAGTATGGAAATGGGTAGATGGGAGGACGCAGGTCCTCGTAGGTTGGGCGACAGGATGGGCAATCATATCATTACGGCGTTTTAACCGAAGGGTACGAGTGATCTTTAGCAGCTCGATCTTTTAGCTAATAAATATCACAGACCCCGCAGATCTTGCGCGCTTTGTCACCCTCCGGTCCCCTCAACTGGGTCCTTACTGGGAGCGTCTATTGGTACTGGCCGGGATAGCGCGGGTTGTACCGTGGGGCGGATGGGATGTGCGCACCCTCGGCACGGTATCCGTTCTCGTCGGCAATGTAGTTGATGGTGTAGACGACACCGTCCGGTCCGGTGTAGGAGTACGAGCCCTGCATCACCTGTGCCTCGCCGGGCGTGCCCGGGTTCTTCAGGAAGCCGCGCTGATCGGCCCGGATGCCGTTGCTCGTCTCGTAGCTGTAGACGTACGAGCCGTCCGGGTTCGGTTCGTACACCTGGTTCAGGATAACAGCGCTCGCCTCGGGACCACCGTACACACCCGGATTCCGCAGCGGGATGGGCAGCGGACGAATCTGGGCCGAGGTAGCGGCAACCAGTGCGGCAACGAGCAGTACGACCTGTGGAGAAACACGCCAGCGGTACGCTGATTAGTGGAACCGTGATTTGATCGATGGTAAGCTTTATGGCACCCTCCGGGAATGCGATCATTTCATTGTTGCAATGCATCGGATCGGTTCTAAAGCTACACATGCCACACACCCACACACACTATACCCATCCTTCAGACCCGCATCTACCATGGCGGAGCTTCTTTGCGCAATTTCCATACACAATAAATTGGCAGATTTGATGTGTCAGATAATGGTGGCACTGATTTAGAGGTATTGCCGTTTACCGCATCCGCGAATGTCAATCGTCATCGGGGGAGTTGTAGACCAGTACGCAATGCAAATTCAGTCCCAGCTACTAGGGGTCGGTCGCTCGCCAGTATCGTTAGGAGCGGTTGTTTGCCACTTTTCTTTGCGTACGGCAATCGTACGATCGATCGATCGATCGATTCAACGCATGGTTTACGAGCCGAGCGCAAGATGAGTGCAGTTGGCAGTAATTGAACGATTAATAGCTACAAAAATAGGGTGCTTGACTAATGCAAATCGCCCGCCAGGACAATCGGATCGGAGCAAACATGGATTACTCCTGGCGATGGTGACTCGCTTCAATTGCAGTTAATTTGCACGGGTGGATTATGTTGGCAGGAACCGGCTCAGCCTCCCGATACACAGCAACCTCCTTCTGGGAGCTTACTGTCATTAGTGACCTCAATAAATAGGCTATTATATTTTATTGGCTAGTAACCGAGAGTGCAAATCGTGAAATGAGTCGATCGCAAGCGCACGATACGAAACGTGTCTTTTAATTAAAAGAGAAATGGAACTTTTGTTCCGCCGCTCTATAATAAATATATAATTAAAATAAAACTTCAACAGAATATAATTGCTATAATGTTGAAAAGTTTTGTGCTAATGCATTACTTTGAAATATAAAAAATGGTTAAAAAGTTTGATTAAACTCAAACTTTATTTTGATATCAAAATATATATCTTAAAATTTCCAAGACTTTGAGAGGCTTAGAGTACGAATGAGACTGTACGTTAATGAGAACAATGAGAAAGTAGTTCAACATTTCATGTGCAAATTTCTATTTGAGCCGAAAATTGTAGATTTGTTGTACCAGGCTGAACGACAAGCAGATAGTCCCACCGACTAGTACACGGTTCGAAACAGACTTATTCCCATCCGGAATAACATCTTCAACGACTGGCTATCGGTATTGATGTGAGCTTCAGAGATTAGTGAGCCCAAGGCTTTAAACTCCTTTGTTCCAGGATGTTAGAAGTTTTTTTACTTTTTCACAACTTTGAGACAATGTTTATATAACACTTCTAGTAAACACTTTCGTTGAAGTTTGTGATGTGTGTTCCTATTCACTTCGGGGACACTCTTCACACTTCCAAAACATTCAACGTCCTTATAAATTCCTGACCACAAAACACGACAGGCTTCTTCGAATTTTCGTCCACACTGCACACTTCCCACCAACCCCACTTCCCAACCATCCCACTAATTTCGTTTGCACCCCTCGCTAAAAAACACTTACGAATTTCATGATTATATTCTGTAGGGTTTAAGTTTCACTGGTGAATTATAAAAAAACTGCTCCTTGCAAACTGTTATCCTGCACTGTGGAACGCTGTGGTGCTGATGCTGCGATGCTGTGCACTGGATGCTTGGCTGAGGTATGATACTGATGATGGGTCACCCGGTGCGAATTTATACTCGACACTGTGTCGTTCAATTTCCCAGGCCTCCCTTCCTGAAGACACTCTGCACAGTCGGTTTGCTTTGTAAGCTCGATCGTGCGAGAGCGAGAGTAGGCACGAACAAAAAAAAGTATATGATTATTATTAAATGCGGCGCTAGACTACGCGCCATCTAATCCCTCCCCACACACACATCTATACACATGTATAGGTTCTTTGCGTTCCTGGTGAGGGTTGTAGATGATTCTGCCAATCCCCACTCGCGCTGGATCCACAAACCCGTTCACACACAAACTCTCTGTGGAGTGCAGCTGCTTGCCCGCTGTACGGCGTGATGCACTCGTCGGCTCGTCTGCAAGGAGCATTGACGGCCCAGTAACCTCCCTCCGGCAACCAATCACACTTGCCGATAGTAGTGCAATCGAGGGATTTTCCGCAGTATCTAAAGGCCAGGAGCAGGGGATCATAATATTTCTTGCTCGACGTCCCATCGAACGCTGGTCGGGCGGCTCCGTGAGTTAAGGGTGGAAGAGTCATCATCCCCCACACTGAATAGTAGAGATGCTGGCAAAAGTTTGCGATGGTTGGGGTTAGGCGATATCCCCTCTTCAACCAAACACCAACTTGCACTTGTAAAAGCTTGCCAGTGTCGATGGTGATAGGCGGTACCACACTAGCCCGAGCTAGAGACTAAGGATAGTTTGAGCGAAAAAAGGTAAGAACTTTAATTAGATGACCCATGCCGAACCGGACCCGTCTTAAGCCAGGCTCGCTACCTTACGTAAGCGAAGTACTACAGCTAGGTGTAACATTAATGAGAAATCACACGCCATTCAGCATGGACATGCGGAGCATTGCGGCGGGGCAATTTCGGAGCTTGCCAAACCGACATGTGTCACACCACCGTGGACATCATCTCGATTCCCAACATCTTCTGCTCTTTATTTGCACAACGCTCCCGGAAAACAGTGGCCCCCTATGGGGCGCAGAATGGGGCGGGAGTGCAGACGTTTTCAAATAAAACACCCCACAGAAAGGTCACTTCTGCGCAAAGTGTGACGCGATCATCATTTGAATGGTGGCTGGAGGCAGTTTTCAAGGTTTCGAAGCCCCGGTGGTCAGTAGATTAGATCGAAAATCCCATTCAGAGGTTACGCATTGCATGGAGGAGGTGTAAGAAGGGGCCCCCTAGAGACCCCTCTCTCTAGAGGCCCCCGCAACACGGTGGGAGAAACTGAACCGAGCTTGCTTTGTATGAAAAGCAAACAAAACTTATCGCATACCACCCGCAAATGTCGTTCTAATTGCACTCCAAAGAGACGATCGAGACGAAAAACAAGGGTAACCGATGCTACCGTAATTAATCATCCATTATTTGGCAGGTGGTCAGGCGAGAATCTAGAACCCCACTTCGCTCCCTCCCACGAAACGCCCGTTGAGTTTTGGGGTAGCATTTTTATTCCGTGCTGCGTGCGGTGGGTGGTATGAGGATCTTTTTGCTTTCAGCTTTGGACAAACCCGTATCCGAAGCGCATCCGTAGTGTGTGGTACACGCGAAACTGTAATTACGCGATATTTGGGGGGAGGGATGTGTTTGTCGTCCATTTGGTGGACATTATAATTCCAGTTCGCTGTTGGGTGAGTGATGCTGGTGATGAGAAATGGTGTATTTTGTCAGATGTGTAGTAATTCATTAAAATAAACCAGTGTAAATAAATATTTTATGTGGCAGCGTTGCTAAATTTGAGTTTCAAAAATGATAAGCTGTTAATAAATTTACAACTAATACCTTAAATTTAAAATTTCATCAAAACATTCTCAATATGAATAATCAATTCTCAGCATTGCTAGATAAGTGAATAACCAGCCACAAAAATAAAAACAAAATAAATAAAATCTCAATTGCTTGTATTCCTGGAGCCAATTCCTGGATGAAATCGATCATGTTATTAACATTTTTACTGCTTCAAGGAACATTGCTTCAAGGCACCGTTTTCTTAAAATGCTTAGTTTATTTAAATATGAAATAAACTAAGAAATCGCTATTAGTTTGCCCTACGTCAAAATAAAGTCCAAAGAGATTTCCAAACGAATAGAATGTAATTTTGCCTTAGTTTGTCGCAGTAAAAAGACTTTCTCAGGGAGGTTCTAACTATGGAAATGACAGTTCTAAGATAACAAGAGCGACAGATATGATGAAGTGGATCCAATCAAAGACTCATCGCAACGCATTATGCTTCGTCGGGAAATCGTCGAAGTAAGTCTACAATACCGATTGATAAAAAGGGGAAAAATAGTTATACTTTCATAAGAATTAAATTAAAAGACACTGGATTACATTGTATTCAAAAAATAATTAAGATTGTGACTCATGAAATGCTTTGCTCCAAGGAAAAGAATAGGGTTTCTTGTTTTCGGACGAAATGTAGCATTTTTTTATTTGACCGCATTATCTGGAAGACAATCCAAACAGAGGTTATTTTTCGCTTTAAATCAACATCGGAATTAGTTCAAATATCTTCCTAAATTATTGGTAAGTTCTATATGAATATATCATATAGTCGATGCGATGCTCAAAAGAATATGTATGTGTGGAAGCGCAATTAATGAGTCGTCATGATTAATCTATGTAAATCTATGTTCCATGTAAATCTATGTTAAGTAAATAAATAATTACACGTTGCAGAACCTGAATATGAAGAATCCCCATAGAAGAGAAAAATATTTGTTTATTATATTAATAATCAAATTTCCTGAATTGACCAAAAAAACCAAAGTTGATATTGTTTCTTATAACGTTATTTACATGAAAGTAGTCTCATTGAACAATCGATTGATTGATGTTATTAATTATTTAATTATTATTATTCATTAGAAATCTACAAATTGTTAAAGAATAAACAGAATTACATTTAGTTATAGTTTATTTATTTAAAACAAATAAAAAAACTAAAATTTTTAAATAAATAATTCGCGTTTTAACCACTTTACCGTACACAATTCATGTTCCTAGAATTTTACTTGAAAATAGACCTAACGTTACCTGTTCTAAATAATCTTTTAAAGAAGTTTATTGAAAATACGAAAATTCAATATTGTACCTCTGAATTAAAAAAAGCTACTCAAATGGAAATATCTTCTTCTACTTTTGGCTCAACAATCGTTGTCGGTTAAGGCCTGCCTGTACCACTTGTGGGATTGGCTTTCAATGACTTTTTTGAATTACCCCCCACCCCCCCTCCCCCCATAGCAGGATATTCAATCCTACGTATGTCGGCAAGGTCTTTTTGGAGCTTGAACCCATGACGGGCATGTTGTTAAGTCGTACGAGTTGACGACTGTACCATGAGACCGGCGGAAATATCTACTTCATGATAATTTAGCCCTTAAAAAGGAATAATGATTATCAAATGATCTCGTTAGAAACAATGTATACGTTTTAAAATAGTACATTGTATTCACTGATAATTTATATACGATTCCATATTTTATGTTCACGGATTATTTTAATATTAGCTTCATGATTTATATACCCTCCTGAGCGCTTTTGAATTGCTAGTTGCTAAATAGTTGCCATTACTATTGCCGTCATCTGATCGCTATTTGAAAGATTATTCCAGGCGCTTGCTAGGGTTTAACCTGGACTACTTTTATTTTCATGCGTCCTTTCGTTTTCATTTCGAGCTCTGCTCGTCCAGTGCAGCAAGATGCTTGGCAACATTGAATTCTAACTTCATCAATCACTTACTCAATTACACCGGTGGAGCAGCGTTCTACCTGGGAGCGCTGCAGCTGTGAAGCAACTTATCTAGGAGCACTGTTTTAGCGTAGCCTCAATTAAACCGGATGTTTACGAGCGTCCGCATTCCTTGTCTTTGAACCGCCTACGATACTGATGCATTCGTGTAAACTACAGATAGCTAGTATGCGTGCTTCCAGTACTTCTACTGCCACTAAAGCTTCAACTACTACTTCTACTAATACTACTGATACTATATGCCACTACTCATCGTTGAAGAACAAGCGTCATCCCACCTTAGATCAGATAGCGTTTCCCACGCACCCTACTGCACAGGTTTGTGTGCTACAAAGTAGTAACTCATCCTTCTGTTTTCGACATTTAAGTCATCTTCGGTCGCTTGAGCCTGGTATGCATTCGACGACCGAACGAGTACAGCGGCCGCATGGATAAGCGTGCCATTGGGCTTTAATGGAAAAGCTATCGTAATTTAAATTAATAGCCCAAAACCCTATCAATGTCGAAGGAGAAAAGGTTACCGCCAGTTGATCGGTTTAATCATGGGCAGTTGGCTAAATTCCTCCTTTTTTCAAGAACTAATCGATTTGCCACTGGTTTGAATGGTAGAGTCGTGACCATTCGATAATGGTTCACAGATTAGTCGGAAGAAAGTGCTTGGCTGCAAGCACAAGAACTAATTAAATTGAACTGTTTTCCCTTGTTGGCAGCTCTAACAATCTTATTGGAGCGGGCAAACCTTTCAGATGGCGAAAACGAAAAGAACCGCGAGCACGATCTGCGTGGGCAGTGGTTATTAATGAATTGGGTGTGTATTCTAATTGCCCATTCATCATGTCAGTTTTGCACCGGCGCGACACCTCAAAAATGTGTTCTTGCTAAGGTTGTCGAGCTGCGAATATATTTGTTCGATTCCGGATGAGGAGTTCGGATAATGGTTGCAGTTTAAATCAGGGTGGGTCTTTACATTGCCAGTCGTCATTTAACTGCATGCGTTGACTGATTTTGCACTTTGTTTCAACCATCACTCAACTTGGCACATATCCGCCTGTGCTCGTGATAGCACAGGCAACGCCTTCAGTACCATAACTTAATGCGTTGTAATGCACTGCCCAAGGCCCTCCCCCCCCCCCCCCCTTGCAAAGGTTTGGGGCAGTTCCGTTTGCACAGCGTTACGTCAGACCGTGTGCGGTGCTCATTTTCTCACAACTCATTTTTGAGCAGCTCAGAAAAAAGTGAGCTTCATCCTCGTACACTAATTGCCTCCGTATGCTAATAGGCTCATTGCGGGGATGGCACGAGTGCGAATCGCGATGCCGATCGTTTTGGTCAATCGATAGGACACGTTTATGAAGCATTTTTCTACATTTTGTTCGCGAACGCGTCGCAAAGTTTTGCTAGACTTGCCTGTGTGGAGTTGGTTGTGTGCACCGGGGCGTATACCTGGGGCGTCAGTGAGTGACTAAGCTCTCCATCTAGGTCGTGGTGCAGGCGGAGATTAGGTCGGGTATTAGTTGCACATCCTCATTGGGGGGCCATTTGTGTCTGTGCGCTTTGGCTGTGCTTTACGTCCTTGTTGCAAGAGGAAGAATTGTATAAAGTCATAAAAATACTCCATTGATTTATAGAAGATAGTTCAGTATTATTTGCATGTATGTATAAATAACTAGTTTTTTAGATTTATTGATAATAAAAACAATAATAACATTACATTAATACATTAATGAAAAGAATACATACATTAATAAATTATATTGTTATCTACATCTTTAAGATAACAATAAGCAATATTTCCCAATTTTTGAGCCTACTAGAATTCCATTTCATTAGACTCATTTTAAATATAAAGACTATTTTTTTATTATAAGTTGGTTCTAAAAACCTATTTATATAGATTTATAATATTAATAATACATCTACATATTTGCATACTGTTTGGAAATACGTTTCATAACAATTATGTATTAGTTACATGTATTACATCCTGAGAAACAAGATTCATGAGTGATTTCATTATAATTTATCTCAATTTGATAGCCTGAACGGTTACTAAATTTATCCAGACGCTAGACGGATAGCTTAGACGCATCACTGACATCTTGAAAAACATTAGTTGCTTCAAACCGGTACTAACAGGTAAAATGGAACGATTCAGGCCCTCGAATCAGAATCACCCTCACACTGGCACGACAATACAATATCGCTCTACACCATCACACCCTTAACAGCCCTCTCACATCTGGTTCGTAAACGGGAAGCTTAAAATCATTACCAATATTCGTGCCGTACGGCTTATCAGGCAGGTGTGAGATCAAATGACTTAAAATTAACGACCGATGGCTTTTAATTTCGACTTTGGGTCGAGGGCGTACGCCCGCCCCAAAAACCTGCACGTGATCTGTTTTGATTGATCGAAAGGCCACAATGCAAAGTATTAGAAGGTGCCAAGATGGTGTGCTGCAAAACTGTATGGAAAGAACAAAAAACACTACAGCGTGTCCGTCACAGCTCGAACCTTCTTCCTTTGGTGCCGCGGCACTTGGGATAATTTGCGTTTTCTCTGTTTTAATGATGTCGTTCCGTTCGGATGAACGGGCCCGTCATGAAAACCGGTACAATGATGCTGGATTGGAATGATTACAAATTATTAGTTTATTATTCCGCGCGCCAACCGTTAAATGTCAGTCAATTTTACGCGCAACCAAGAGCAAGAGCGTCAAGGCTGGGTATGATGCACGCTCCGCCACGCGAATCTAGGATCGGCCGCGTGCCGACGCTGCGCAAATGGCGATATGGGCGGTGTGTTCTGGCGTTGGCGGTGAGGATCCTCCCAAACCGCAATGGAAATATCGGTGCATTGCATCATCCGGACAGTTGCTGTGGCTGCTGCTGTTGGTGCGCTTCTTCACGATACTCCGGTCGCCGGACTGGCCGGGGGTCCGATTGGTTCGGATAAAGCAATTTTCATAAAGCCGTCCAGCGCGTGGGCATGTTGCAATGTAGGGTAAAGGCTTTGGTTTTTTCTCGCCTTATCAAGATGAGCAGGATAAAGTGCAGCGATCGAGGTGAACGACGCATTTATTCTATTCTATCGATTAGTACCGGGTGGCCGACAGCCGATCGAACTTGATCTTGTGAGTTTAGGCAAATTACATTCGCAACATATCTTTTACGATACGGTAGCTCGACATAAACGATGCACTGATACAACTTTTGAGCGTGTGAACATGAGCGTTTCGAAACTTTAACCGGTTGACTTTACCCGGCGTGATCGGGCAACATGAAGAAGGCTTATAAAAAGAAAGCAAAAAACAAGCAGTCCATTACTCTTCGGAGTGGTTGTCCAGGTGGCGCAAGTACTGCGGGTACTCATAAAACTGCCGTATCTGGTCAATAAATTTGCTTGAAAACTGCTTTTAATTAAGCAGCCTGCTCCGGCGTCGTCACCTTCGCGCCGTTCGCAGCTCGTATATTATGGCCAGTGGACGCGTGCTTTACCCCGCGTTGCCCGAAGCGGTGGAGTTTGTTGGCTCCGGGCAGGAGATTAATGGACGATTGGATCGTTTTGTTGCCCGACATCTTCACCAGTGTCTGATGTCTGCTGACGGATGGGCTCACATCAAAATGTCAGCCCACCGACACCAGACTCGTCCTGCGCGCGTGCAATGTGGATGAAGACGAATTAGCTACCGACCGACATCAAAGGTGAAGCGAATTAACAACCGATTGATTAGCAGGTAAACCTTGCTTACCTTTGGGTATTAATGAATATTGTTAAATCTCCATCAAAGTTTACTGTACTGCCCTACATACTGTTGGATTTTGCTTTTGGTATATATATCTCCATCCATAAAATTCTCATTAGAACGATATCGCTTGCCCCTTACGGTAGGCAAGGTTACGCTCGAGTGCGAACAACTAATCGAAAGTTCATCCAAAGATCTGGCAGAAGAGTCCAAGCTCCGGTTCGGTAAGGTACGACCTTGCGAAACCTCCCCCCCCTCCCTCTCTTTATCCATCGGACTAGGGGGACAAGCGACATTAGAGTAACAATTTCCATAAACTTAAACAAACTGCACCGACCAAGGCACCACCAAATGCCGGCAGCTAATTGCACCGTACTGGAGGTGGCTCCCATGGTGCCCATTTGTCCGTGTGGTTCACGCTCACAGTGTCCGTCCGAAGAGCTCCCCTGTGAATTGAAATGTCAAGTGAAGCAACTTATCCGGGGTGACGTTCGGCCCGCAGAAGTAGAATAAATATAGTGTCCTCTCCCCTCTAGTCTATTCTTTCCGAGCCACTTCATTCTGCCCAATCCCTTGTCACTAATGTTCTATCGTCTCTTTAGAAACTCCGGTCACATTATTTATTTTTGGAAATTTTTGATTGAGTGGATCCCACCGTGCGCCACCTCTTTTGTCCCACCAGCGCACGGGAAAATGTTTCATCTCTTTAGGCTGACCTAACCACAACCCGATCATTACCACGTGTTTGTGTGGTGGAATGTCCATCCAGTGTGCGCATCTGTCACTCAACCCCGATCGTACTGCGTACGGTGCCGGAAAGTTCAGAAACGTCATTACAACGCCTATGATTTATGACCGATTACTGTCGCAACGTTTGGGCAGTGAGGATCGGAGAGTAGTGCTTCAATTTCTATCCGTCCCGTTTGCCTACCACCTTCTTTCCCGCTTCTCGTTCTGTAGTCATTCTTGGGAGCACTGGCTTGCCTTTTGGAGTCGTTCCTGTTTGCCTTTTGCCTGACCGGTGCGATCCCATAAATCAAGCCAGCTGGCAGCAGCTAGGAAGAGGGCAATTTGCTGGGAGTAGTAATCATTGCAATACAAGTAACTGGTGCAATATTGCATAAGTGACGCGTAAGCGCTTTTGAGCAGTTTCACATCAATTGAAATCAATTTGCATATGTACACATCCTGGTTTGGTGGCTAAACTTTGAAGGGAACGTGTAGGGAAAGTATGAATGTTTTATTGATATTCTTTTGAGCTAGTTTGTTAGTTATGTTGTAAGACTGATGTGTGTACTTTTGTAAAGGATAGTCATCAATCGTTTAAACATTTTTAAAAAGATGAAAAGTGTTAAGCGTTTCTTGTAATTCGCATTTTCTGTGTGTGTTGCTGTACATTTGAAATAACTAACTTCATAGAAGGAAAGGAAACTTTAACAATGTGTTACAAGATTATCTGGAAGGAAATTTGGTATCAGATGTAGTATGAGAAGTATGTACTCCAGTAGATTGCCAACCAGTCATGTTAGTGCCTCCTATATTTCATCCGGAAAATATATTTTTCGTATGATTTTTTATGGCTCTTACAAGGCCGGACGATATCGATTTCAAACCGGAACCACAAAGACTGACCAGAACTGACTAAACGGCTGCGTGCTACTAATAAATCTAATAAATATGTGTATAATCTGCATGATAATAATAATAATAAATATATCTAATAAATATATAATTACATAGTTCTATAAAGTCTGTTGTATAGGCCGGTATGAAAGCGTAGTTCGTACAGAACACAGAACAGAACAACTGAAGAAGAAGAATTTTTCGGTGAAAATGGCTGCCTGATCTTCTTCTTCCTATTTGGCGTAACAACCGTTGTCTGGGTTAATCTCTGCATGTGTCATTAGTGCCACTGGCCGGGCTATCAGTGACTTACTGATAATTCGTAGCAGGATAATCAGACCTAAGTATGGTAGGCACGGTCCGTCCATGAAAACACGACGAGCTTGTTCCATCAGCATGGATTCTTTTCTGGTAAGTCTGGCACAACTAACTTGACTGCTGTGTATACGGATCTCAAAGGCCAATAGTTCGATAGAGTGGATCATCGATTCCTATTGGCCAAACTGGGTAAATTAGGTCCTTCGGATCCCCTTATAGTTTGGCTCAGAGCATACCTCCTAGACCACACATATCGAGTCAAACTTAACTACAAAGTTTCCTCACTGATCAGTTGTCACTCCGGAATACCACGGAAGCAACCTCGACCCCTTTCCTTGTATATTAACAATCTGATGTTTATGTTACCCGAAAACTCTTTTCTTCTACACGCGGTTGATATGAGTTTTTTTAGTAGATTACGGAACAGTGACGATAGCATTAGACTACAGGAGATAATCAATTCACCCTGTGTGTGATGTGCGACCAATAACTTGGAAATCTCCATCAACAAATGTTGTATGGTGTCTTTCCATCACTTAAAACGGCCATTTGTCAACAGCTACTACATTAATGAAACGCGATTATAACGTCGTTCTTCAGTAAGGGATCTGGGCTTTGAACTGGACGAAAAACTCGCCTTCAGGACACCTATTGAGAACATTACTGACAGAGCAAAAAAATGTTATGTTTCGATATCCGACAGTCTACTGAATTTAGAGATCCTTTGTGTTTAAAGTCATTGTATAATTGTCTAGTTTGATCCATCCTTGAGTTCAGCTGTGTAGTGTGGTGTCTTCAAACAATAGGGCTCTGTACGAAAATTAAATCTGTGCAACGTAGATTTACTAGAGTTGCGGTTCGTTGCCTCCTTTGGAGTGGAAATGTGCCTATCTACCCCACGCGATGTTTGTTGCTTGAGCTGCAATCTCTAACATCGCCGAAAAGTTGCACAAAGTGTGTTTGTAGCCAAGCTGCTGAAACAAGAGATTGACGCGCTTGAGTTGCTAAAAACTATCCCCATTTACGCACCAGCGAGAACTCATAGACAACGTACATTTCTACAAAATGAGTATAGAAGAACTTTAGCCTCATACAACTACCCTCTATAGACAATGTGTAGACAGTTCAACTCTCATTTCGAATCATTTGACGTCCATTTGACTACGCAGAGCTTTAAAACTAGGATATTAGATGCGTACGTACTCGGTAATAGGCAAGATTAGTTTTAGTATATAGAATTAAGTGGCAAGAGTCATAGTCTATGTAGTACCAGACGCATAAATTGTCAAAATAAATAAATAAATAAATAAATAAATAAATAAATAAATAAATGTTGTTAAGTCTTGCGAGATGACGACTATAGCACAGGACCGACTGTCTGATCTAATGTTTAATAATAGTGTATGTTGCATTTTTTGTCAAAAAACTGAGATTTTTGGTAGTTAATAATGAATTTGGCAAGTAATCCCGAAACTCCCTATTGTTAAATTAGGAATTTTTAACGTATTGTTAGTGTATTTAATGTGATATGCATTGGATTAGGATTTATTTAGAGCTGAGAAATGATATTGAAGTAAATACATATTTTATTAACCAATATTATTATTATTATATTATTATTATTATTTATTTAATAATTTGTTGGCCTCTAGGGTTTTACAAATGTATTCTTATAATCTAGGGAAACATATGGGATGAGGAGTCACGAAGACGGGAGCGGAATTGGGAAACTGGGACGTTGAAGTCGAATAGCTAAATTAAAATCAGCAACTTTCAATTTCTCAGACTTCCCTAAAGGTGGATTTTAAAATGTGTTCTATTAATCTGAAACCAAGGATTAAATCAACACACCCGCACCATCGGCAGTGCAAAAAAAAAATTATCATCGTTTTTGCAGCATTCTGTCGTGGGTGTCTCCGCCAAGGTCGCGTTCTTCTCAACCCATTTTTCACTTTCACACTCGCAAGATTCCGCTTCTACCAGCTTGTCCCCTTAATCGAAAATTAATTGCCATCATTAAAATGCGAGCTACCTATTTTTGTTTTATTGTCGTGAGATATCTTCCGTAGCTGGTGAATGGTACAAATTATGCTGGAAGTAATAAACCATGATTGATGATGGCATAGCTTCCATACACCCTCGGGGAGATTGTTTCTAGGATCGTTTTTACAGGTGCATACTTTACAACAGCAAAAGCGTTTGGCGCTGTTTGGGGTCGTAAAAAACCGCTGGCCCTCAAACGGAAACTACTGATTCATCACAGATTAAGCTTCTACCGGGCTCCATTGGCGGTTTAGTTTCGTGCGAAATCATTTACACCTCATCGCATCGCACGATAGAGTAATTTTATGGTATCCCAGAAATTGTTCGGGATCACTTTCCAAGATTATCTCCAACCACGAGCATGAACCACTTGCGCGCCATCCACCAGTAGGGTCAGCGCCAGCTAGAGAGGTTCTCGCCTTTTCTAAAGGGCACCCAATCTCGGTCGCCCACAATCTTGCAAGTACGCGTCGGGCAGGAGCAAAGATGGAAGGGTCGACTGGGCGATTCTACGTAACATTTATCTGCTCGCGCAACTGGATCGTAACACTTAACCCCGCTGACTTCGAAAGGCAAACGATGCACGATCGCCTCATGGTTGGACTCTTCATTTCGTTACTGTCGGTATGGAACGAATGTCAAAAACAGTGTCTTAAGAAATCGCATAAACATCACACACATATATAGGTAGTAAATGTACGTGCTTTTTTTCTTTCGTTAAAAGAAGGCATTGCTAAATAGTGCATAATAGGGATGTGATCAATGCAACATTGTCTGCGGGGTATCGATCGTTATCACTAATATTCGCACAGCTAAAGATCAGCGAAATTTTATACAATTATTGTACTAATAAGCACCTATCACGTAACAGCATTAACTCCTTGGAAAGCTACCATAATTCCAAGACATTAAAACCCTCCGAAGCATGTCACAAACGACCGGGATCGATTTAACAGACGAGCAGTGAAACATGATACGGTTGAATTGCAATTGCCACTGTACACGTTGCTAACATTAGCCATGGCTTGTTATTATGCTTTTTTTTTTTAGCTGTTTAGCCATTTGTAGCCGCTGTATACGCTACTGGGAGCTAGAGGTTCATTCGTTCTTTTGATGCGATGTTTTGAATGGCCACTACGGCCACAATTGCGACGGCACGATTCTACTCGCCTTAAACCGTCGTAAACGATTAGCTTTTGATTACGGTGGCCAAAAGTACACTTTTTGCGTTGCAGAAGTGCATTCCAAGTAAGGTGGACGAATCTTTATTAATATTTTTCTTCTTTTCAGCAACAAAACAAATTCTACCATACCGCTCCAGCATTCCTTCCTCGCCGATTCTCTGTCTAACCTTTTCAACCTCAAGTTTAAGCGCCATTCTTTCACACCTTTTACGCCACAGCGATACGAGACAAATAAAAAAAAGTCAAAATAAATATCTGTCATCTTCGCGGAGAAGCGTGAGAAATGAAAAACTCATTTTCTCCTTTTGCTTGCTCCGTCTTCCAGGACGATGAGAGATGGAGCTGTGTTTTGCGAAAAATTGCGATTACTTTTTAATTCGTTGTAGCAATAACTCATCTTTCGCATGCAGTGGGGACAAAAGGCGGCATGCAATGAAACGCACACCTTAATCGGAAGGGCAAACAAAATTTATGTGGTCCACTATCTTCGGGATCTTTGCTAGTTCCTTGGGGCGCTTGATATTTGTGAATGTGGTTATTCTAGACCCGTCACCTGGTTCACGAAATGGAAGGAATGTGCATCTCAGCTGACCTATTAAGCAGGACTGTTTGGATGTTTGTGTTTGTCCTTTCTTTATTTCGATCACTTCAGAAACAAACAGAGCTGTACAACATTCCAGGAAAACGGTGTCAATAGTGTTTAGTTAATATGCCTAAGGGTATAACATATCGGCGCTGTTGCATGGTAATGGTATGACGATTGAGCAAAAACGAAAAAAAAAAAGATTATGATATATGATGACACGACACGGCTCTTTATTTAAGTGCTGACGAGTTGCGACAGTGGGAATGCCGGATTCGAAACCATCTTAATTCTTTTTGCTCCACCGATCAGGGAGTGTATGCCGTTCGACCTCCGCATGGTTCAAGTACAGCATGGATGACAAATTAATTTTCGCACTTTATCGATCAAATACCATCGGTGTCGCGATAGTGAAGGGTGTGATCGACAACTCATACGGTTCGTGATCGGCAGGGAACGTGGCTCCGATATGAAGATGTGTGAATATTGCTTTGAATGAAAATTTGCCAAAAGGTATAATTAATATTGAGGTCATTTTAATTTTCTTAAGTTAGTGTTGTTTTTATCATAATTATAAACATATTTAATTATTGGTTGCATTATGTTTAATATAACTAAATACACTGAACTATTGAGCAATATATTTAAAATCCACAGGCATAAATGTTTAGGTTCGTCGAATGATTCGTACCGATTATACTAGGGGAAGGTAGGTAAAGACGGACACTGTGGGTAAGATGGACACTTCTCATAAATGCATGGAAAAGGTAATTTTCGAGTAATTCATCTATGTAGAATCCAAACTGAAGGTAAAACAACACATTTGAGAACATTTTTCGTGTAATATATGCGAAATTGGTTAAATCCACGAACAAAACAAATTTTCAATCTTGCGCTCCCTTGTGGATCTAATTTGACTACTGCGGATCTTAAGCTCTGTAACTTGCATTGTGTATATTTTCGGAAATTTTATCACATGAATGAGTTGTCGTGATCATTAATGAAAAAACTGGCGAAAGAACGAGAATGAAAGCAATACAAAATATTGTGGATTAAACATTCTGACACCAAAGCGGGAAAGACGGACACTTTGTTGTAGGGAAAGATGGACACCGATTTTATTGATTAATTTAATTTTTTACTTCAATTGGTGATGAATAGATTTCTTCAAATACCTTAAATAAGGGAATGAAACACCGGTCAAAATAGTAGCCATTCGTTATGCTATTACTCGCTCGACTCTGGTGAGGCACATCACGAGAACCAATAGCTTGCCACAACTTGAACAACTTTAATTAACAAAAAGCAGAAACAATGATATGAAATCGTTCAGAAATAGATGAGAAATTCTATGGGATTACAAATATCAAATGTTGAATTTTGACATGGTGGAAAATAGATTAAACTATTAACAAGTCCCTCAAAAACATACTGAGGTCGTGGTCTTTTCGCGGAGTAATTTCCATAAAGGAAGTTCTAGACTGTTGTTCTGTAAGCTGGAGCTACTTCAGCTTTAAGTGCACGATATTTCAATAATGCTTTAGATGCTGCATTCTACGATATATTAGAAGTGGTGCTTACAATTCCTAAAACCACGGCTGAATGAATCGTTGTTGCAAAAGGCCAAGAATTGGTTTATAAACGTACCAGGACATGGAAAGCGATAAAATTTGTTAAAATACTGTAAAACTCTTCACTTTTCAACGTTTTCTACAGGTGTCCATCTTACCCTTCATGGTGTCCATCTTTCCCGTATCAGGTGTCCGTCTTTCCCGAACATTTAAAAAATGCACGAAAAAAATCATGTTTTTCATTCATGTAAAAAACGCAAAAATCGATGGAAACTTAAAACTTTCTACACATTTTCTGATAAAACATGAGTGTAAGATAATGTGTGCACATTTTCATGGTCGTTGCACTTACATGTCCCTAGATTTATACCATTTCTCTTAACGTGTCCGTCTTTACCTACCTTCCCCTATCAATTATTTGTGTAAATTTTTGCTTTTAATTAGTGCTTTGAGCATGGGAAACGACGAAAACATGAAAAAACAACAAAAACAACAACTACCGATGTCAGAATTGAAATGTCAACCAGTTCATGACTGTTTGTTGTGAAGTATTTATTGAGATTGTGATATCTTGTGACCTCTACGTTTTGATGCTATTGGTTATAAACCAACTAAAAAGTGGTTTGGAGTTTTAGAGACACGAAAGCTACTGTTATTTTTACAACGGTGTTAACCACCGGGAATAACTAATTTTTAACAACTACAGTAACATGTTTTAATGTGTACTTTTTCAATGCTAGTTAAATTATTGCTATTGCTTGTTTTCATGATTCAAGCAAATGTATTGTAAACAGTTTTTCTCGAGGTTTTACATGTTCTTTGTTATCTGCCATTATTTTGTTATCATTCTAAAATAATAATTTATTTTGCAAAAACAACTTTAATAAACCCCAGGGTCATAGTTTTGTTTTTCCTTCAGTACAATTTATATCATATAACAATATTTTATTTGAATCAACTTCTCAGAAAATACTGCGAAAGTTTATGCTTATGTAACAAATCAAATGAGCTTAATTTGGAATGAATTTTTAAAAATTGTCAGGCTCATTTTGGAATTATTATTTCAAAGTTATAAAAAGGTATATTCTAAACTATTGGGAAGCCTACAATAAGCTTGATGGCAAATAAAATAGTTTGGTAGCTGTTATTAAAACAAACAGTTTATGTACAATAATCTACAGCTTTATGGAGAGGAATTTACAGGGAAAGTTTTTTTAAACATTTTGATTTTAACGTTATACGCAAAAGGCTCTGACACCATCAATCATAATATAATTTATCCTCAAGTCCAGCGAATTATTTCAAAATCTAACCTTTAAAGACAAGTTGTTACAATAACAACTCTTCATTAGAAGCCATTTTTCATCGCAACATACATTCAACATAGACATAACAAAACAGAAGCATTAACCGAGTAGCTTGTCCATTCGTTTACTCAATTCACTGTTGTCTCATCACGCACCTGTTTGATAAACCTATCCATCGGTCATCTTCCCATACAGTGGAACAGGTGGGTAGTTTTATTAAAGCGACAATCTTCTGATGAAAAATTTAGCCACAGCCACACCATGACACCGAAGTACATCTTCATTGCCCCTCGGGCCACTGACCTTTTTGCCCGGTTTCTTGCACATGCCAAAATATCACAAAAGCACTATTATAACATCGTCACCCGTTTCCTGACATTGAACCTTCTGGTTTCGAAACGGATCACAAACACCGTCAAATGCCGGTCTCTTAACAAAGACTTGCACCTCCATGTCTATTACCTACAATCGCTATTGTACGCGATAGGGATCTGTACACGATCGTGGCGATGATGGAAGATCAAAGAAGTGCCCACGGGCGATTCGTGTCTTTTAAATTATAGCGTTTTGAGGAGCAATAACTCAGTACCCCTATCGGGGTGCCGATTACCTGGATGCGGAGAGCATATATAATTGAGGGGTCATTACGATACGATACATTTGTGTCGTTTGTGTCTTCAGAAGCTGCAGTTTTGATTGTTTGTTTTCTAAAATCCAGCATTTACCATTGCAATGCTCTGTCGTGCTGACAGTTGGTCAAGCATCGATTGCAGATAGAGAAAGATACAATGTTTTTAGGAAAAGACAGTGTGTTTGCCGGTATTGAGCACTATCTTTAACGTTTTTGTGCATATTTATTACAAAATATGGATATTGTTTTATGCTAAACAGGATTGATGAAACCTATTATACCTATTGAAACCTATTAACCTAGTATTAGGAAAGGTGGGTATAACGTCACTAATAGTATGCAAGTATAACCATTATAGTGAGTGGCGTCAGAAGACTTGAAGGTGCACAAGAATTGTTCACCTTTACCTAACACTTGTATTATAAAACTAATTTTCAACACGCCTTAGTCTTTTGCGGTTACAATTTGAGGCAACATGCCTTTTCCTCTACTACCAATCCCTTTCGGTATCCTAAAAAAACAGGGCTTGTACATCCCTTTGTATTTTGCGTTACTTTCAAGGTGCTTTTTCTGAGCCAAAAGAACAAAAAGACTTGAATGCTGCCAAAGACACGAACCCGACCCGTGGCATACATTTGTTAATTTGTGAGGATGTTTTTTTGTTGTTGTTGCTGTTTGTTACTTTCCACGGAAAAAGTTTACGGTGGGGTCTTTTCGAACACCTGAAATCGATACCGCGTGAGCGGTTGGTCCCTTCGCACTGTGGTGGGGCGCCACCTTTAACAGAAACGGCATCACTGCATGTGGATCTTCGCTTTGTACATCATCATCCCCAGTTGAAACAATGCAATCGTCACATTCCCCGACGGACGGACGGTGCTTTCAACACGCAATCGTGCACAGACCAACCGCAGGCTGCGATGAAGGGAAAAGGTTCTCGGTCGCGGTAACGGAGCCACCATGAGTGATGAGTGATGGAAGTCCGTCTTTTTTGACATCCTCCGGCCGTGGACCCTCCAAAAACCTTGGGACTGCCGCGGTCAATGCAAATGCAATCAACCGGTAAAGATGAACGGTGTGTTTGTTGGTTTATTGTGAGATTGGCCCGCGCAAGAAGGGATTCCCTTTTGGGCGGCCCACTCTTTGCCCCGGTCCGATGGGTGTAAGCAGTACGCCGATGTGTTAACATGCTTTATTGCAGTCGTGTGGGTGCGTTTCAATCCGTCTTAAGAATTGTGCGAGATTCGTTCACAGTTTCGAGTGGGGATAATGTTTTTTGGGAAGGGAGGTTTGTTTTCTTCTAGACGAAGAGTCGTTTTTTGGGAGTTTCCTGCCTAGGGTTAAAAAGTATGAAATAGCATCATTCATGCTTTGACTTACAGTGTATGTCAAAAGGAGCGTAAAAGTGGCGAGTTTAAAAGTGGTCATAATTGCTAGCTTCCACTGCATCGTCCACAACTAGTGTTAATTAAATCACATTACTTTTATATGAATGTAAGAAAAAAAAGTTTAAACTCCAGTAATGGTACCACTAGTATCAACACATTTATTATTTGAAAAATAGATGTAGTTAAATAATTAATCTCGTTACACCTTTTGCTACATCATACTTTCTTAAGAAATTATTCACAAAGTAATGGTCAACATTACTGCGCAATAACACACAGTTTTTTTACTGTTATTATTAAGAAGGATTTTATTTTTTTACTAAAAGAGTATAACTTTATCTTGTTATAGCAAATTTATCGTAAGTAAAAATTAATGTTGAAATATAAAAAAAATCTATGTTGCATCACATTAAATAGCAAAATTTGATTAATACGAATTTTCTCCTTCAATAATAGTGATAGTAAAAACTCACTTCAAGTAACTCGATATTGATGTTATCAAAAAAGTGCCAAGATCAGTCGGTTAATATCGGTAGACGTTAATGATAGTCCGCGGTATTGACGTTATTCAAAGTACTCAAATTTAATTTTACAGTATTTCCGTTTAAAGGTTTATTCCATCAGCATAATTCAGTATAAGCAATCTCATATCAAACTAGGTATCTTCAAAACTAATATGCATTCCTATGATATTTAGTTCTGTTCAGGTTTTCCTGATTGACATCACTTAAAGATATACGATATCTAGATTATATGAACCATACTTGAATACATCATACACATTGCCCTTGTGTTTCATATTCTATTACTTTATTTTTCAAGCTCTACAGGACATCGCATCATTATCAAGCCCTATAAGGAGACAATTTAGTTAAAAGAATAATAACAAAAATAATAGTAGTAATATTTATATTAATAATGAGTATAATATACATTTAAATAGGGCAACAAATTATAATTGGAAATATTTACATTGTAAGTGAATATTATGTACTACATTTGTATCACTTTTGTACCACACTGTAGAGCGTGCTTGATCGTTCTATTTTTTTTGCTGCACCTTCGCCATCTCATACCTTCAACGAGGTGCAAATTCATTAATCTCAGCCTGAATGGAAAGGCCCGGTAAGGTACAGACGGATCATAATGGCATTCAAATGAACACCCTAACAGCGAGTGATGGGGGTTCACCTCGCCCTCAACCCATCTCAACCACCTCGGATGCGTTCTACGTAGGTTGCTGGGTGGGGCGAAGAGGGTCGATTTTTTTTTCGGGGATCTCGCTTTTCCTTTCACGATCTGCCCTATCGCCCTGTCGCGATCTTACGCTATCATTCTGATTGTTCTCGTACCGTTCACTCTTGCGCTCTCTTTCACCGTGCATCGCCTCTTGGGACGTTCTATTCGTACCGCTGCGCACCTGCGATCGTGGCGGTATTGTGATTAGTGAACCGCATTTTGCGTGTAGTGTAGCCATTTTTTGTGTTGCTGTTTGTTGCTTTATTTATTTGATTCACTTTTTTTCGGGGGTGGTCCACCACGAACACCTGTCTTCGGGCTGAAGCTACAGCGAGGGCTCCGGTTGGGTCGGCATGGGTTGTATAAATAAAATTGCCGAGGGCAACATCGCTAATAGTTTGTCGTCGGTGTTTGGATAGTGCAGATTATTGATCGGCTCGTGCTCCATGCTGCTTACTTGATAGGCTGAATGGTGGGAACCGGGTGTGTGAAATCAGTAGTTTGACGTGTTTCAGTAGTGCTCAGCGAGTAGAAAAGCTTATTGTTTCGAATAAAAAATCAAGCCAAAATCAAGTTGAAGAAACAGCATCAAAATGACTAGTTTCTCCTTTACGGTAAATTGATAGTGACAGATAAATAAAAAGGCAAGTGTTTCACAGCGTTCGCTTTCGTTCTAGCAGTGCGCGTTGGTGCTTGTGATCGTGGCGTGTGGTGCTACCGCCAAACCCCAGAATCAGTACGCGCACTCTAGCTACAACAAGAATACGGGAGTGCGTAATACGTCCGTTGGCCATCGGCTGACTAATCAGCACCAGCAGTACCAGCAGCAACAGCACCAGCAGCACCAGCAGCACCAGCATCAGCAGCAGCAACAGCACCAATCGCAGAACCATTTTGCACACCAGCATCAGCCGCAAGCCTTACGTGCACCGTTGCTGCCCCCGCATAACCCAACTCAGTTTAGCCAAAGATTACAGGTAAGATAATGTACATTTTAAGAACCCACAATACTTTATTTGGACATATTTAATGGTAACGACGGAGCACATTTTAGGATTCAGAATATTTGTTTTGAAAATGCAGTATACTTTGGCAATATTCTAGAGAAATAAGATGTTTGAAAATGAAATGTATGAAATAATATGAAACTCAAGCTTAAAAATGAACTTATGTTACAATCTGTTGATATTGCTATTATTGATATTCGTTGCGTCTGGATGAAAAAAAATATGTTAATGTGAAAGATGAATCTTTTTTCAATGTATCAATACCTACTTTTTTCAATGTATCAATACCAGAAATTTAAGTATTTTTTAAATATACATGTACACAATTAACGATTATTTGAGCTAATTAATATGCTGTATTTAAGAAAATTAGGTTGTTTATTATTTAATTAAAAACGGAACTTGACGGGTGCTTTTTAGCATTATTTTATGAAAGCTTTTAGGTCTTGTTCATAAGCCTTTTTTCAACAAATGGTGCAATACTAAAATAAGCATCGTTGATGTTGACAAGTTTATTTAAGAGGATCGGTCCAAAAAGCCGTATTGCTTAATTTTTGTAAAATATCTAATGCTTTAAAGTACTATTTTCTTCTCTCACCCACCGATCGATTATAACACTAAATTAATAAACACTAAACTAACGATTGACATTTAATGCTCGCAGCAACCGTTCCCGAACGCAATCCGTCCCTTCGTACCAATTACCTCCTACAGCAATGACGTTTCGTACGATGGCAGCTATTCGTACGCGTATACGACCGGCGACGGACAGCAGCAGCAGGCACAGGGATATTTGAAAAATGCCGGCCGTAAGGACCTGGAGGCACAGGCCGTGCAGGGTTCGTACTCGTACACCTCTCCCGAGGGTCAGCTGATTACGGTGACCTACATTGCAGATGAGAACGGTACGGACTCGTCTTACCCTTCTTACGCAACTTGCGCCACACCTGCCAAGGCCATAAGCCATTCCCACTCGTTCGCTAATGCGGCCAATAACTTTTCCCTCACTCTTACTCTAGGTTTCCGTGCGGAAGGTGCTCATCTGCCCACACCACCACCGATCCCGGAGGCAATCCAGAAATCGCTTGCTCTGATCGCCCAGACGCAACCGGTTTCGGCCCAGTTCAATGCCGCTTACAACCAGCCCCGCTTCCACCAGGCCGGTCACGTTCCGTCGGCCAGTGGACACAATTACAACCGATACGGTTAAGACACCGGACGCGAGCGCAACATTATCCTCATTTGACTGACCCCAAAAAATCCTTATTGTCGACCGTCGATCGTCTCGGTGTGACAGGTACACAGCATCACCACATATGTTATAGTATAGGTAAAGTGCTTCGACACAGTCTGTGTTATTGCACCATTCATTACACCGGAAGAATCGTAGAACGAAGCCTTCTCTTCTGCTTACCTCAAGCAAACAATGGAGACAGATTCCACGCATAGCGACGTGCTTGTGCAGAACGACAGACAAAAGGGGAGGGGATGGTGGAACGCGATCGTCTAACAAATCTCACACACGAACTCCACCGCGCACTCCCTGCTCTTCCTGTTGCACCGACTGAAGCTTTTCCATCGTGTTGGAGGATGCAATCTGTCCATTCAGTCGTAAACTACACGATGCATTCGTGCGATACGCCGAACGAGTACGAAGTTGTAAATCTCTTTTCACTGTGATTCCGTATGGGATCGCTGCCTCCCCGTACGTACACTGTGCAGCTCGGTGGGTTGCGAATAGCATCGCCTCGCTAAAATGCGCAATTAATATGCAAATTGATTTCGGGCTCGTTTCCGAAACAGACGCGAAGGGAGTAGAAACCGAGATCTTCCAAACCATGATCTGGTGAAGAGAACAGGCAAAACCGCGTCATCGTCGATTGATTAAGAAACAATGTAAACTGTTTGTTTGTTTGCCACCTTCCCTGCATCTCTTCCCTCGTCTGTGTTTTGTGCAGATGAATTGATGATGATCGTAACGCAGGGTGCTTGCTTCGGGTTTATGTTACATCCACCGCACACGACATGCATGTTTGACACATTGTAATTGCTTTTCCACACATTAGCAACCGATTGGAAGCAGTAGATCGGGAGGAGGAAGATTGCGCCGGAACGAGTTGTCTGATGTGTCATTAATTGCATGTTGTTTCGTTTTTAATTCAAGATATTACACGCCGTTTTAATCCGTACGTTTTGCTACACCGGATCGACGGGGGAGATTCTGCTCTGCAATGGATGAACAACACGCGACAGACAACTAGCTCAGCGATCTTCACTATCATCAATGTCACTCTTGGAATATACTGTCAAGACTTCCGGAACCAACTCATCGTGTTATATCTTTGTTTGTACATAGATTGTAGATTGTTGTAGTGAAAGCAAATAAAGAACAATGATTCTTTTGAATATATGTTTAGTATGGTT
Organism: Anopheles arabiensis; assembly: GCF_016920715.1. Lineage (NCBI taxonomy): Eukaryota > Metazoa > Arthropoda > Insecta > Diptera > Culicidae > Anopheles > Anopheles arabiensis. The sequence goes on along the minus strand of NC_053518.1, from coordinate 43,423,209 downwards.
CTTTTAGTTATTTATGATTTATTAATTTTATACGAGAATTCCATCTGCGGTATGTTTGAGTATTGATGTATTCTGTATCATCCGTGAACACCCAAAGATATACAGGCCAAATTGGATGGAATTCTTTTAAGTTACAATTGCTAAAGGCAGGATAAATAGTGATCATTATCTTTGGATTATTTGGCTTACTGAAATAAGCAAGACCTCGATCGGCTCTTTTGAAACCAGATTGTGTGTTTATGAAACTTCTACGATGCAATACGAAACCGTAAATCTTAATTTGCCAAAAAAAATTCTGTACAATTCTAGTAAAATCAACTAAAACTTTAAAAAAAGTTTCATTTATTGAGAAAAGTTCGCTTAACTCAAGATTGTGGAACTACGATTAATAGTTAATTTCTAATGTTACAAAAACTAAGAAATGTTATACTGTAAGAACATTTCTTCTTCGTGTTCAATTTACAATTTATCGTATAATTATCAATTGTTCTCAATGTTCGTAATGTTCTGCTTTTTATTAGTTTGATGAGACTTTTATATAATAACCTTTTTGAACTGGTAGTATCTTATCATTGAATATAATTGTGTTTTTCTTTGTTTTTATGTATTTTTCTAGTTTTTTTTTATTGAAGTCGCTTACTTTTTTCTCATCAACGTTCTCAAAAGCACCTTACGCTCTAGATTGCGCTCTCCCTTTTTCCATTCGTTGTTAGCGTCAACTTTGCCTTCTTTATCTATTTCTTGGATTTGGCGCAATGTACTTTAAATGATCCTAGAAACCATGTTCAGAAAACCATAAACTCCGTTTAACGAAATATCCAACGTAGTTAAGAACTTACTAACTACTAAAAAAACCCGTTTAATGCACTAACACCAAAATAAAAGTACCTAAATTATTTATTTTAGTAAATAAATTATAATTAAAAATTAAATTTTAATAATTTATTTTATTTTTTGCTTTAGGACCTTTGCAATAAGATGACATAAATCGTACTACATGTCACATAACCATCATGATATGTTCAAATTATGATGACATAGACTAGATTAATCAAACTATAAAATTCCCTCAAGCATATAAATTAATCCAGCGAGAAAAGAAAATATACCAGAACAATTCACGAAGTAAATAAAATAAATTTGCCAAATAAGTACATGCATGAAATTGATGCTTAAAAACAAATAAATGTATAAGTTTAATTTTACCTTTTATAAATACTTCCGTGTAGACCAATTAGTACAATAATGAATATACAAGCTTAAGTTAACTTTTTATAAATACCTCCTTATAGACCAGTTAGGCTCTAAACACCCACTGTACAGTATGATTAGATTTTGTTAACGCTTTAGGCAATGATATTTGTTTAAATATTATCTTTAAATAACTTTAGAAAATTTTACGTAGCTCTTCTTGACTAGAATCATTTTGTTTTTTGGATATGACTGGAATAAGCAATTAAGAATATAGGTATCAAAGCTCATTGCAGCCAGTGGCTAAATATATAAATGGGAATGCCAATATCAATAAAAAAGTATTACTTATCGTTTTATTTGCATAAGGATCGAACTGTTTTAACTATAGTTCGTCTTGTCCAGTTTTTGCCGTAATAATAAAAAATTAATTGGGATTTACAAACATGTTTATACATTTATTTTGGTGATCAATTATTAGGTGCCTTTGCATGGATTGACTGTAGGATGACAACCCCTTTCATGGTAAAAAAAAGATTCACGATATTTTGAGCATTTCCATGACAAAAATTAGAATTCCATCTTTCCATCATTTCCATCTTTTGTAAAATTAGAAAATGGCAATTTTGTCTACATGCACGCAATTATATTTGTGTTCGCTGTTTTTTAATCACTTACATCCCTGAAACATGTGTTCTCCTATGCACAGGGATCTCAAAATTAAATTTAAATATAAAAAGCAAACAGAAGTTTTTCTTTGCACGTGTCAAAATATTACAAGCAAAGATTCGTACCATCCAGCACACACAGTTTAAAATTGCACGAAAAAGATTGAAATTACTCATCGATCGTCGATGGAACAACAAGTGCTTAGTTTGCGCTCCGTACTTCTCCAGTTTTTTCGGTTGAACTTCGTAGTTTCTCTGTGATTGTGAACTGGCTTCAAATAATTTAAGCGCCGCTCTTGCCGCTCTTGTACATACCGATACCGGTGATATTGCAGCATCCCGCTTAAACGAAATTTCATCAGCTGATATTGCATTCTCTGATCGCATATTTGGCCAGCGGACATCAGACATCCAGTTGCATTACGCACACTAAGACGCATAATTATCTGCAAGTCAGCTCATCGTGTACGCCAACACCATTGTCTCACTCACACCAGCCAGTGATATAAAATAAAATACTCAATCATGAGTGACACATGCAAAAAGTGTTTACTCCTCATTGCTGGTGAAAGCATAAAATGTTGTGGTAATTCGGAGTTGTCTACATGTAAAGTTGCTTTTCATCCAAGGTGCCTTAACATTACGAATGCATGTAGTAAAGAATTGTTCGGCAACAGCGGTCTCAGATGGATATGCACACAGTGCCGTGAAAGCAAATCTACCTGTATTAGTGCAATAGCCCAACTCCTACAAACCTTCAAAGAAGACATAGTAAAAGAAGTAGACAAGCGATTCAGTGATCACATATACACCGACATTATTACGGCGCTACAATCAAATACCAATTCGTCTAATTCATCAGGTTGTCCCACTGATCTACAAAAGCAAAACATAGTTCAATGTAGTGAAAATCGTCCAAATCAAGTTTTAAGTGACAATTTAAACACCACAATCACAAACACAATTTCATCACCACCTCGAGTGTACAACCAAGCAAATTCGCTCACTAACACTAGTGCACAGTCCGCTCAGCATCCCAGCTTAGTCGACATACCATCGATAGCAGTTATACCGCCCGCAAGTATGCAACATTCTGCGGTAGATTCGTTGAAAACAAGGATAGAAAAAACCCGTTCTCGTTCTCTCATACTACCATCCTGTACAGATAAACAAACGATTCTTCCAAATTGCACATCTAACACTGAATTAAAGCATGGTACATCTGATATACCTGTAGAGGTCAAGTTCATTCCTAACACAGAAACCAAATTCTGGCTTTTTGTTACGAGAGTTGATCCCAGCACAACAATAAATGATATGCGTGAACTGATATCAAAACAACTGGGTACTACCGATATTTTGATTTATAAGATTCGACCACACAACATGTCTTATGAACTCAAGTTCATCTCATTCAAAATCGGTGTACCTATATCGCTTTTGAATCTAGCGTTAGAACCCAGCACTTGGCCGCGAGGCATGGTATACAAAAGATTTATTTCCCATGGCAATCCAAAAAACGAGAATGCACCGTCGTCCCAATCCCGTGCTCGCATGAGGCAAACTTTCAACGGCCCGTTACTGCACCTGCCGCTAACGACAACAACGGAAACTTTACCGCTACACTCTTCAGCGATCATAGAACCATGCTCACCGATTCTGTTGACATCTCCGCCGCAACTTCTGTCCCCATCCCCTCCAACACAACGATACGAATTGCGCAGCCAGATGATCCGGTAAGCTCACACGACCATGTTAATATTTTACGATCCGATAATAATAATAATAACAATGAAATTGATTATGATAACTTAAAAGTATATTATCAGAACGTGCATGGGCTCCGATCAAAACTCAGTGATTTTTTTGCTGCTTCATCAGTATGCGACTATGACATTATTGTACTAACGGAAACTTGGCTGGACAGTTCAATTTATTCCGGTCAACTTTTTGACAACCGGTATACAGTCTTCCGAAATGATCGAAATTCTGCAAATAGCAAAAAGATTAAAGGAGGAGGGGTTCTAATCGCAGTACTATCAAAATGGGTGAGTCAAATGTTCTCTTCTGACCCTTCTATTGAAACCGTGTTCATTCGTATTACAAACATGAACACTGCCCACACTATTGGAGCCATATACATACCTCCAGATAAATCTAATAACACACATGTAATGAATGCTCTATGCTCAGCCGTGCGGAACGTCAGAGAAGCGCACCCACACGATCGATTATTAATATTGGGAGATTTTAACCAACCTAATCTTGCATGGAAGTTATCAGACAGCGGGCTACCAATGCTCGATTTTTCTGGATCTCTAATTTCCACCGTTTGCGGGGATCTGCTGGATGAAATGAACTATGCAGGCATGACACAAGTCAACTTTATTAAAAATATCAAAAACAATGTACTAGACCTCATTTTTGCTGACGACAATATTGTGAAGGAAGGGATGCAGATCCAATCTACACAAGATTGGCTAATAAATACTGATGTGTATCATCCATGTTTAATTGCGGAATTCAAATCGTATCGCACTAACATAAACGATCCTGTCTCGGACAACGCTAATACACTCATGAGCTTTAATTTCCGCAAAGCCGACTTCGCTAAAATGGATGCTATGCTGCGCGATGTAGATTGGTCCTTCTGCAATCCCGACTGCACCACCAACTATGATCTGAATACCGCTATTCGTTCCTTCACTGATAAACTAATAAGTATATTCGCTGAATGTTGTCCCTTAAAGACAGCATCAAGAAAACGTGGACCTCCATGGAGTAACAGGATATTAAATAATATAAGACGGTCTAAAAATAGAGCCAAGCGCCGATATAAACGCACCCGTTTGCCATCAGACAAGCTCTGGCTAAATACCATTACCAGCCATTTTAGACAAGTGAACAAACTGCTCTACAATGATTACATACAAAATCTACAATCACAGTTCATCGATTGTCCAACATTATTCTGGCAATTCATGCACAATAAACGAAGGGACAGCGGCGCACCTAATCATCTTGTTTGGAACGATAAACATGCAGATAATCGCTACGACATATGTCAACTATTCGCTGAAAAATTCAAAAGCGTTTATTCTGATGATACTACTACTTCATCGCTGCTTGAGGCTGCTTTGGAATACACACCTTCTGACGCTTTCTGTGTTTCGCTAAATGATTTCGAGATTAACGGTGATATCATCTGTAAAGCCATCGATCGACTGAAAACTTCATATAATCCGGGGCCCGATGGGATACCGACCATCGTAGCGAAAAAGTGCGCTGATGCTTTGCGCGCTCCTCTAGAGACTGTTTTTACTGCATCGCTTAAAATGGGAATTTTTCCTGAGCCGTGGAAATTTTCATGGATGACACCTATCCTTAAAAGAGAACCTAAGAATGATGCAAAAAACTATCGTGGTATAACATCTCTATGCACGTTTGCAAAAATCTTGGAAATAATGATCTACGACGTCTTAGTTATGTCATGTATCAATTACATATCTGTTAATCAACATGGTTTCGTACCTAAACGATCCGTAACTACCAACTTAGCTCAGTTCGTTTCGGAATGTCATACATCGTTTGAATCGGAATATCAAATGGATACAGTGTACACTGATTTCCAAGCTGCGTTTGATAGCATCAATCACAACATCCTTCTAGCAAAACTCGCACAGCTTGGTATTTCACCTCTTGTCATCGATTGGTTAAAATCATATCTGACGGACAGAATGTATTCTGTAAGAATAGATAACATCTTTTCGCAACCGTTCACAAATACTTCGGGAGTTCCCCAAGGCAGCAACTTGGGGCCGCTATTATTTACACTCTACATAAACGACGTGACTCTTATTCTCCCAAAACATTCTGTACTGCTTTATGCTGATGATATTAAACTTTTTTCAGTTATCAGGTCAATCGATGACTGTTTCGCGCTCCAGAACAATCTCAACCTATTCAGCAATTGGTGTGTGGCAAACCAACTAAGCCTCTGTGTGGATAAATGCAGCGCGATTACATTCAGCAGGAAACGAAACCCTTTAAACTTTTGTTACTCATTGCACAATTACAATTTGTCTCGCGTGTCATCAGTTAGGGATCTTGGTGTGATCCTTGATTCATCACTATCCTTTCGCGAGCATTACCACTCTATTATTAGCAAGGCCAATAGGATGTTAGGATTTGTAATCAGGCAAACTCTTGAGATAAAAGATCCAATGTGTCTGAAAGCATTATATACCGCATTAGTACGTTCCATCCTAGAGTCTAATTCAGTTCTTTTCTCCCCATACTGTCACGTGTGGACGGCTAGGATAGAAAGCATACAAAAAAGATTCTCCAGAATAGCAATACACCGATTACAATGGGCTTCATCACAACATTTAGATTACCTGTCACGGTGCATGCTTCTTGGTCTGCAAACCTTAGAACATAGACGTCGGGCATTGCAAGCTACTTTTGTCGCGAAGTTAATCAGTGGGGACATAGACTCTCCCTACCTGCTTGAAAAGTTGAATCTTTATGCTCCTGAACGACCTCTCAGGATACGTGAGCTGTTAAGACCTACGTTCTCAAGATCTGCACATTCCTGCAATGCGCCTATTAACCAAATGATACATAGCTTCAACAAATACCAAAGATTCTTCGACTTCAATATTAGTACAGCTCAGTTTAAAACCAATTGTCTCTCGTTTCCTTATTGATAGCGCTGTAGTTAAGTTTTGTAGATGAATTTAGGATTTATTATATAAGTACGTGTCCTAGCAAATCTTTGCAAGATACTTAATAAATAAATAAATAAATAAATAAATAAATAAAACTCTGCTCGATTTAACGTAGCCATGGGAAACGGTGTTTTTGCCAGGCTGTTTATTATGTTTCAATATAATTTTGTTTTTTTTTTTGGCCACGTGCAAGTAAACTTCAGACTACTATGCTGCAATCTAATCCAAACCATGACCTCGTAGCATACCATTGTGATAGTGTATGCGGGTTGCATACTGAACAAGCTTTAGCACAGAGTAAAATACCGCATGAAAGTGTTTTCAAAGCTTTTGCAAAGCTTTTTGCCAAATGAAAACGGTTTAAGCAGGTGTTTGGAACTTATTTTTGAAAATTTAGTCTATCATAACACATGGCTGTCTCATTACAAAAATCCGTGAAGCCTCTCATTTCAGAACTTTCAACTAAGTTAGCGTGAAAATGTTATCCCTAATTATCGTCACAATAACTTCAAAATAGACTGTTTTAAATTACATATAAATGTTTAATTCAGCCTATCATTAATGTTGATTACTTATTTTACTATTTCAGCTAAGCTTTTTCTTAATCATTTATTACTAATAATTGATTTCGTAGTAATACTTTTCACATCAAAATGACGTTAAACTTATGCAATAAGCTCAACGACAAAGGTTGTTTGTTGGTGTTGCGACAAAAGTATTTCCTTTTTTTAATTCGCTAGCAATTTTAGAATAAAAAAATTCCAGCAAAACGATTGGATCAATGTTCAATGAGCAATGCAAACGACATGATGCCCAAACAAGCCATAAACTATTCGCCACGTGTTGCCCTGCTCTTCCCCTAATGCATCATACCCAGGGCCCTCACATTGCACCCAATTACACTGGCATCGTTTTTCAAAGCATAAGTTAGAAACATAAGCAGTTCCGGTTTGCCCTTTACGGTTCAAGCACCTGCTTCCCAGGGCTCTCGTAACGATCGCGCATCGATGAGTCAGCGAGTAAAACGTGCGACAAACACGAGATCGAATTCTTAATGTCGCGTTTCGACTTCGATTCGTTCTTTGCCGCATCCGCACCTCACATCATCACATTAGCGCGGCAAACATTGTAGTGATGTGGAAAACCGCGTCGCGATCATCGGGCTAATCACCGACCGGGCCGGGACAATCATCATCACGAGTGTGGCTCAGCGCGAGATCGTGTCGTGTGTTTCTGTCGTTTGCAAGAGAACCGTCGTGCAAGAACACGATCGTCGCGTCCCTTCCCTAGCCGTGTCAAAGCACAGCCAAGTAGGATGAGCTTAAATTTATCTATGGAAGTCACACCGAATCGAAGATTACAAATTTGCAAAGCCAGTGACGGTCGGTTGGAAGAGCCGATGGTACGTTCGGCGCTTTGAGGCAAAGCCGAACAAAGGGGACCAGCAAATGGGAGAGGGGGATGAAATTTATGTACCAAAAATTTGCCTTGCTTGTATCTTATGGATGCGCATCGACCGCATTAAAATGGTTTCACGATCAGCTTCCCTTCACTCCTTATGATAACATGGGTCCACAAGGCAACCCAGCGCACTATCTGTCCCAAAAGCCACCGGTTGAAATCATATGCGGTAATTGCAGATGTCACATATGGCGCACGGTAACGAGACGAACACCCTTACCGGTGTTGTATGAAGGCGATCCGTAGAGATGATTCGATGTCAGCTCACATTTCATGCTGTCACCTCTGGAATGCACCGTCACTTTTACAGGGCGAGGTGTAATTTCGGTGCTAAATATATCCTTGCACAAGCCACAAGCAGACGGTCAAGAATTTTCAGCATTGTCGATTGTCGAACCATTTAAGCCAACGATGAAGTAATTACAAAGCTGGTGGGACGACTGCACTGGCCGGTGAATGCGCTGTCTATAGTGCGTGAAGAAGCTTGCTTAATTTGTGCCGACAGAGTGCGATGAGTTTACGAGCGCTCGACAATGCGGTAAGGAAACCGCCACAAATGGCAAGTGTTTGTCAGCGTGCGGTGCTGTGAAATAAAAAGAGATAGTAAGCTAAGAGGCGAAAGCCTACCACAGCCGTTTTATTGTTGCTCAACCGCCCCAAAATTCAATTGATGCTGCGAGATTGGGGGATGCGATTGCGCCTGCTCAATTGACATTTTATCTTTCTATTGGAAAGGGAGTAGTATTTTGTTGAGATATGGCTGAAAGTCTAATGTCAGTGGGCTTGGGAACGCTATTTACTTTTTGAAGCGATCATATTTGGTAGGTTTTAGTTCATTTTTAGTTTTTATCATCATTTCAGTTTCATAGTTCTCTATTAGCTATATCTAACGTCAAGACCGTCTAACACCAAGAACAGAAGCGATGATTCACGATATTCTTTTTAAGGTTGGAGATCCTGTACTCACGTCACACGCAGCGTAAACTCAAAAAACTTACGCATAATCTGTCATCCCAGGTGTAAACTTTCCATCAAAAAGATTTCAGGTCCGCATGGGAGAAATTTTCGCGGATACTGTGAGCGCGAACCTTTTTAAAGACGAACTTACCCTCAACGGTAAACAAAAATCGAAATATATTTAGACAATATTGGTGACAGGTTAAAATTACCCGCGGGAGGGCCAACAAGAACAACTACAGTAAATTTGAGAGCAAGTTTACGCACTAGCAATATTGACCCGCCAAAAACGCCGCCACAGGAAGCGTACACTTTTAACAGATAATTTGATCAAACTTAAAATTTACGAAAAAGTTCATGCTTCGTGTGACGCGGTTATAAGAATGTATGATATTCTTCTTCTATTTTTTAGTGTAAAGCTGTAGTATGTTCATGCTGTCCCAAAAAGGATTGTGACCAGATAGTTTCATTTTATTTCAGAAGAACACAGACGACGGGAATCGATGCTGTATAGTGAAGTAGGAGATGATACGATTTTCAAACGGACTACCGGGTCTTCTGTCAAGCGGAATCTTACGAACAAAATGCCGGATTGTGACCAATCCAAAGTCAGAGTCAGATTTCATAGACGTAGTTCTTCTTTTTGGTGTAACGACCTACGTGGTCATGAAGGGCTATAAAAGCTTTCGAGACTTATTTAGCACCATGCAGTCGGATAGTCAGTCCTTGCTACACGGGGACACGGTCCATACGAAGCTAGAACCAAAGACGGGCATCTAGCAGACTCGGGACTGTCTCGCAATCATAGATGATACTTCATAGATTCATATATTCAGAAAACGAAGTTGATCTAAAAGTCATAAAAGAATAAAAATAAAAATAATAGTAATAATGATGTTAAGCATGCAAAAGCCGTAAGACTGAATAATACATTTACGAATCTTGAATGTCTTAAATTGAATGGATTTACGCCCCATTATCGTGTCCTGATATGTTCCCCGATATGGAGCACTAACGCATCGATTTACGATTCAAATCAACAGTCTTCTTTTGTTTCTTGCTGCGGCAGCTTTTACCCGATGAAAGTCAATACACATCCTAGCAAAAATCATCCCCATCCGAATCGTGCGCAGCAAAAATACTTGCCCCAACGTCAGCCACGACTACTAAAGTGCTCCAGCATACCGGCGACGCATCAGCGACAGCTCTACGGATCAATCAAATGTCGACCTTTTTCTGTACATCCAACCCGCTGACAGCCTCCCCAAAACGTTCCCAAAGCCACCCCAAATGTCAAATCATTCGTTTTGATGATTTGGTGTCAGGCATGAAACTGATTTGCTTCAATTTGCTAAAATTAGTTCTATCTTCATCGCGAACGCTCCAGTTCCGCCCCGAAGATGAGCCATGATGTGGTTACCACTGCTACTACTAGTACAGCAGCAGCCGATGCATTTGTGGTTGCGTTTTTTGTGTGATGTTTAGTTGTTTTTTTCCTTCTATTTTCGAATCCATGATTGCTCCCTTTTCGTCGTTCTAGCACTGAACTTTGGCACGGCTATATTTGTGCATACGGTTCGCGGCTTTTGGAAGAAGCCACCGGCATTCGGTGCAAAGCCAGAGCAACCCTATAATCTCACCAACCTTTGGTCTTTCGGTTTTCAGAGCCAAGGTCACCACGCGCCATTCGCAAGCACCAAGCGCTGCTCTACGACAGTTTAAAACCCCGTGTACCGTTTGCTAAAGTGACAGTAGTGCACCTGGAGTCAGTTCCTCTCATCATTCACCACCCGTTGCCCTGACGTTCGCGGTTGTGTTTTGTAATAACACCGTGCACACATGCACACGGCACCGAGATCGCCAAGGTGATCTTATTAATGCTCGTCGAACAAAATCGCTCGAAACAAAACATCCCTTTTGCGTGGTGTGTGCGGCTGCGTACGCAAGGGTGCAGATGCTCTTGTGAGGGCGGGGGTAGCCGAGCTGTGCAAAATGCTAGACCACAGAATGTCGAGCCCGAGCACCGTAGCGGGTCGATTTGTTTGCCAACGGAACGCATCTCCAAGGGTACGCCGTCACTTGCCATCCACTTTGGTGGGCCGTTGCAGAGTGTCGCCGGGAGCGGAGCGGGCACTCGAACCGAAGCAAAGAAGAAGCTACTAGCATTCTAACACTCGTCCAGATCGGTAGTGCAAAGTCTTCAACTCTTTGGTTTCAAAAAAAAGGGAGCTCTCTTCCCGGGCGTTCAAGGCGATACGTGCACATAAAGGCACATAAAGTACGTTTGGATGCGTACGGACCTTGGCGTGGGGTGCGAGGTGGCAGTATCGTCACCGTCACCGATCAAAGATCCTTTCCCCGGCAGCATTGCATCCTTGATGGGGATCAGTGCGATAGTGTGCACTTATGCATGCGGTAGCCGGGAGGGAGAGGGCAACGGGACCGGATGAGCATTCGCGATCGTGATTAAGCGAGCTAAACGATACCGGTCATCATCATGATCGCGGTAGCCGATCGTGTAACGTCAGATCTAATGATCCACTCTCGATGGCCCTCCACACTGTCGCGCGGGTTGTGTAGGGGTTCCAGCACCGCTCCGCGACCAATGTTCGAGGGTTGGCATTGATTGTTTTACACATTCCATACATCATCGGTTTTGCATCGGACACGGAGCTACATATGCGTGCTGCAGGACAATGGAATCTTTTAATTGTGGAAATTATAGCTGCTGTGCGGTTGGTTTGTCCGGAGGTTTGCGGATCGATGGTAATAGTGTTTTGGAGATGCCTTTAATTAGTAAATGAGTTTGATGAGTTGATGAATTGATTGATTTGCTACGGTGCGCACCCAAAGCGCCCCGGCTGCACACACACTTTCTATACTGAACTTTGAATGGCACGTACTGGACTGAACTTTGCCGTACGCTGGGGTCGATTAAAGCTAATCTTTCTTTGAAAGGAACAACTGTTCTGAAATACCTCAAAACCGTATGTGTGTAAGGGGTTTTGTTGCGTTTTCTTCATCGGCTCCCCGATTTTTTGGTGTTGTTGGTTGTATACTGTAAACGCAAATGCCACTACTGCTGCATGAATTTGGAAGCTACAAAAAATGGAACTTCCTTACCGTACGACCTTCACCCAGTCAGTCGGCTCGATGCTTAAAATAAGGCACCATTAAATATTGTGGCACGCTTCCTGCAAGCGAAATAATAGGTTTTGGGTTACATGCAAAGTAATAAATGAGGTGTTCAAAGGTTATTATTGCAGATCAAATGCAAAAATTGAGTTTTGATGCTTGTGCCCAAGCATTGTCTTAAAATAGGTATGAAGTATACATTTAAATATGCTACAATTGTGTTCTAAGCAAGAGAGCTTAGGATATGGTTTTGTAGTCCTTTTCAATCAAATTATAAAAATAAAATAAAAAATAACAGTTCAATTGAGAATAATGCGTTAAAAACGGTTGTCTTAAAAATTTTCCACGTCACGTTGAACAATAATACCTCAAAAGCCATCTGGCTGCATATTTTTAGACTTGTTTCTCCATAAATAGACCAAAAACAGTCTGTCCTTGTACAGATACGGGGAGACGATCCGGAAATAAATTAAACCATACCAGACCTTGCAGGTACCAACACAAAGACCTTGCAGGAATCCAATAGCCTACCAAATCACTTCTAAGGCTGGTACAAATGTTTAGACATTTTGTAAGTCTGTATGCCTGTAAATCAACAATCTGTACAACTCAGAAAATCAAATCAGCATTTTAGTACAATTTTGAAGTCTTTGACCTCAAACCATTTTTGATGTTTATCTTTTTTTTTATTTAATTAATTTATAATTATAGATTGCATTTGCTAAATATTTGGTTTAAGATTTGAACCTGGAGCATATGTCCAAAATAACACGTGAACACTGTAGTGTTGATATTAGAAAGCTCTAATCAATATCTGCTGTGACTTTCTTAATGTATTCATGATATTTTTCTAATTAAGCTATAATTTATAAGATACAAAATAATTAAAAAATGTTCTGACTACTGTGCAGCTAATTTTATTATTGGGGACCTTGACGATTCTAGTCAGTTTTTTGTATGGAGTTTGACAGTTGGAGGCTAAAATCATGTAAACACTCCGTACAAAACCACACGCAAAACTAGCCCGCAATTTTCAGTTTAGACTATTCTAGCCTCAAAGCTAGAATTAGATTCGAGTACCTGCTCGAAAAATGGCAAAACAAGGTGGTGTTTACATTTATCCCAAGGTGCATTAAAGAGATCTGTGGGTCGAATCCAGAATCAAATTGTATGTAGTTCAGGTGGTCTCATAGGATGTTGGTTTATAACCAAATGTGAATATCACTTTTTGACAGGATGGGTGAAAATTTTTGTTCAAACAAGCGTTACGGAGGCTTGACGAATACACAAAACACTCTTAAAATCATTATTCTGAAGCAGAAGCGATAAAAATCACCCTTCTAAATTCATACACCGTGGGATAAGCCCACCTGTATATTATACCCACTTAGATATTTGCTCGAAAACTGCTGAAATTTCAGCCTACCAACTTAAAACGGAAAGGACCCCATTCTTGTAAATAAATAAATAATTATATGACCAATCCCTAAGGGACTATTTACCATTAGCGGCCACTTCTGAGCTAAATATATATAGAATAAAAAAAATTAAAAAAAAAAATTGAACCAACTCAACAACTAGGAAACATGTTTCCATCACGTTACATATTGCTTATAGTCTCGCTATGAAATAAAGCCCTACGGCCTTTTCAGTCAGTAAAAGCTTCGACCACACAGCAAGGATATTCTTCGTTTATAAATGCTCCTTTAATTTCTTTCCATCACACAACGAAGCTAATCACAACCTGACGGAAATAGCGCGGCCATGCCGTTGGCGTTCCTCACTAGCTCCCATCGCACGACTCGCCCGCTCACTGATCCTGATCGGGAATCAATTAAATCATTATCCTATCAAACCGCACTCCACAGCCCACAGCAATCGGGAGTAATTATTGCATCAATCCGCAACCTTTCGCATCGGCACCGGTCGGAACGTGCGCACGCTGGGTGCAAATGTCAAAAGCTGCCAACTGATGTGCCGTGCGATTGCAGACGGCTCTCCGGAACGGTTCTTAATTTTCGCATCCACATCCCGCATCTTGCCAGTTCGGAATGCATGGCTGACGGCTCGGTTAGCTGCCAAAATGTAGGTCATCATCGCGCGGGCGCGCGCGCACTCACACCGATCGATGTGATCAATCGAATCGCACAAAGCGCATGTACACGGTGTTGCTTCTTATTGCAATCACGTGCGACGAATCGCGGATGGGTGGTAGATTAACGGCGACACAGAATCTTCAGGGTGCGACACGATGCTCCCAGCTGTCGAAGGTGGCAAACCGATCCAACCGGTAATCGCACCGATGATAACGATCTGCTGCCGAGCTGGATTTAGGTAGCGCCACCTGATACCGACGATACCGCCAGTGGGCGATAAATTTGGCTGCTGCGCAATCGGACGATCGTGATGCGCCGGCTGCATAGTGCACGCTCGATCGCGCACTCCCTCTGCTCCATTTCACACACAGAGATGCAGGGCACACGTTCAATTTGCTCCAGTAAGGCCGGCGTTGCAACAAGTTTGCAACCAGTGCGATCGCATCGAACGGAAAACGGTTCCATGCCTGTTTGGTGTTTGCGATTGGGAAACTGTCGGTCGGAAAAGCCGTTCCGTTCGTTTGCATATCGGTGTTTTGGGAAGGGTGGGAAGAAGAGTTCTTCGAAGAAAGAGGGCACATAGCCGCAAGCAGATGGCTTCTCGGTGGCACGAGAAATGGAACGAGCACAGGCGAACGCGTTTCAACACCGAAATTGAACCAATATCGGCAGCAAATCGACAGGTGATCAATAGCGTTCTCATCTACACGTATCGAAAGCCGTGTTGCGCATTTTATTGCAAGCATGCGATTGTTTTTCCTGCTCAAGCGTTACACAGGTTGTTGGATGGTGTTTCGGCACTTGGGAGCTATTTATCTGTTGTAAATGAATCATCTTAACAACGCGACATTTGCCTAAATCTCCTCAAACTGTGAGTTCTGATTAGTTTTTTTCTGCCGCATTCTGCTCAGGTGCATTTTTGCGTCCTTTTTACACAATTTTCCATGTCGCCCAAAGTTTAGTCCGACTTAATGTCTGTAAATGTCTCTCCGATCATCTTTGCCTATCGCCCGCCAAGGATCGATCTGTCCTCGGTCGGTAAATTGTGTTGCCTTGTGCAGCTAGCAAGGCGCTTTCAGAACAATATTGTGCTCGTATCGACGACACAATGAAACGCATGGCTCATTTCCATAACTAAATCAGCTTTCAGATCTCTTCCCACTCTAACCACTACGGCCAACAAATCTATTGCCCTTTGAAGCGTTTGCAACCGAAATGGGAATTATGATTAGCTTTTTTGTTCCACGTTACCCACACCAGCCCTTGATCGGATGTAACCGTACTCATGCTGTATGGAAGAACCATACGGCGAGAGGAGAAATATTCTTGAACTTCAATAGAACTGCTGGAAAAAAACAAAGCAACAAACACACACTGTATGCCATACGCTACGATTCGCACTATCGCGTAAGATGGATCCGTCCAACCAGGTGGATTCAACCGTACGATGACATCCCTGACAGTATGCATCTCACGGCAGCAACGGAAGGAAATCGTCGAGTGTTAATCGGGGAATCGTAAATTTGAACCGTTGTTTATTTAATGATCGCCAATCGATCGAGCGAAACAAATCGATGCACATTGTATTCGATTGTCGTCCGTCCGAGCATCTGTCATTCTGAAGTGGTGATATTCGACGTTAACAGATCGTTACACAGAAATTAGTTTTGTGATGCACGTGTTTTGCTAAATTTGTATTTTGTGTAGCGTGTTTTTTTCTTCATTATGCAGGAACCATGAAACTAGAGCTAAAATTAGAAAAAAAATTTTTGTTAAATAAATTAAGTTATGGTACCGTTCTTCAATTTTAATTCCACAATTTCAAATTATCTAAATAATATTGCACTTCATAATTAAAGAACAAATTTTATCTTTTCATATTCATATTTTGTTTGCATACATACTGTTTTATGATTGAAATAATTTGGTTAATCGTTTGCTTTTTCATTGTTTTGTGTTTATGTATATATGACTTAGCTAATTTTTATGGCACATAAAGAATGGGTAAATTTTTCTCATAATAATTCATAATCTTGCTCTACATCAAAGCTAACTCAAAATCGAGCCAAAATTTGGGGTCATTTCCATACTCCATGCTGCACTTACTGCATCTGATTCACAAGCTTCTTCACCGCTCCAGCCTCAGATCGCTTGGCTTACCCTTCCTTTCTCTTTCTGGGCCTTCGATGACTCTCGATTTCATTTCGCCCAGTGTATCTTCCACCACCCTCCCAATGCGGCTCGATATCGACCCGCTGGCAAGGCTGGAAAGTGAACCACGCAGATTCTCGGGCTCGGGACTAGGGGGACCTGGTGCCACCATCGCTAGCACCAGCTCCACCACCACCCCCAGCATTGCAGTGCCATTGTCGCACAGTACGCTAGAGAGAAAGAAGGGACTTTGGAGGGATGCGCGAGACCCGACTGCATTAAAACAATCGGTACGGCGAGCGCACGAATGAAGAGGATTATATATAAAGCAGAACTTACCGCTCACAGCAACACATTCGGATCTGTGCCTCTTCCTACTGTGGAGTGTCATCCCTTACTCAGTGCTCGGTGCTCGCGTGTCCGTGCTGCGTTGGTGCTATTGACAACTGCAGCGTTTGCAGTTTCGCTCTTCAGTTGCATGCACAAGTGCAACATAGTACCTTATCTGTGATACAGATTTGTTTTCGATTGTTTGAGTTTTTGATCTGTTATCTGTTATTCATCATGAAAGTTGTAAGTGAATTTATTCGTATAATGTAGTTGCTAGAATAGAAGTGTTTTGTTTTCCAGTGTATTGGGACTACTTTGCCACAGAAAGTGGAATATTGTTTTGTGTTTTTAAATATAATTTTTGGCTCTTTGATCACCTTACAAACTCTGCTGAAGGCCTTTGATGTATTTACATTTGATAATTGTGTAAAATGTGCTTAAGTTTAGCGTTTTGGAACGTAAAAAGAATACCAACAATGAAATAAGTAAAAAAATCATCTGAATAATATTACCTTAAAATGGTTTTCATATTTTTTTGATTACATCAAAATGAACAATAGTATTACATCTATTTGTTTACTATTAGTTCTATTTCCTATTCAAATTCATGTATACGTTTTGTCTTTAATTTAAATTAATAACGTTTATACAAGGTCAGCAACGATGTTATTCAACTGTTTCTTAAGCTTAAATTGTTGTTTTTTGTCTTGTTTTCGAACTGATGTGTAAATTCAAACTAAAGTTTAGCTTATAATCTGTATAAAAGGCATGTAAATAACATATATAAATTTATTCAAGTATCTCATCATGAAAATCTTTAGTAAAAGGCAAAACATTTATTCAACAATTGAAGACAGGTCTAACATACAGTACATTATATTTAAACTATACTACTCAAAACTTCTTTTCATGTTTATTCATCTTTTAAGAAAACTTTCTTTTTCTGGGGTTATTCTGTTTTCATTAGATAAAATACACATGTTTTTAAGTATTTTTTTTTAATCAAAGAAGTGTTAGGAAGACAAAATATCAAATTATATTAGATAACCATTTTTCTTCACACACGAGTAGCATATTCCATCTCCATCGGTTAAAAGCAAGACCAATTGGACTTGCTTTTATTTTCCTAAAATTACGCTTTAACACGTAACACCATTTTGCACCAACATAAAACCACTCAAACCACCCAGAAGCATTATTGCCTTGACAATACCGAAAGCCTCGTGGCTACTCCTGCCATAAAATTATGTACACTCAATTGCCGGTAGAAGCCACTCATCATGTCATTTATACTAATCGCGCTCCATTCCAAAGCGTTGATTACCGTAATCCCATACTAATGAGCACCCATCCTGCCCTGATGTTCGAGAATCGTTCTCACCTGGCCCTGTTACCAATGGGGTGGCGTACTGTACTCGGCCCAATACCAGATTGTGCTTGTTTGCAAGCAGCAATACCATTATGATTGTGGCCGGATTGAGAAACACTTCGTGTGCTCGTTGTTATTATGCTCGTCCCGAAAAGGGTGTCGAAGAGTCGCACAACTGCACAGCGCCTTCGAATCCTACCCGGGGAACTCCTTATTATCATCACGCAAGCACACCGCGTCACGTTTACACTCTTGAGTGAGCCCGAAAAGAGAAACCCTCCGATGGCCGCGGTTTGGGGTGTTTACATTTAATTGATTGTAATGATAGCAAATAATCATCCTTGACGATTTCGACGACAAAGCGCGGGCCGGAAAGGTCACCACCGAAACGGTTTGCTTTTTGCATTCCATCTCGATTCCTTAACAATCTTCGAGAGAATATGTACAGCTCGTCTGTGATGAAACAGTCAATCCTTAGCGGCAGACCTATTCTATCATGGCACTTGTATAAAGATATCCACTTGCCTAGGCGTTTGCGATTAAACACACTGATTAGGTTCAGACCCATCCTCGGGGTCAAAAGCGGTGTGCAGGCATGCAGCATAAACTACTGATAAAAAAAAAAACAAAATACAACCACCAACGATCGGCAGCCGATTGGGTTCGGTTACCTCGGTGGTTACCAGCGGGTGGTGAAAGGAACACATAATCCGATTGTCTTGCGGCTGTTACTCGATCAGTAATGGTTTATTAAATTTGTATCCCATTTTGGCCGCTGCGCTTGCCGATCGCTATTGGGTAACGCTATTAAGCTGTAAAATTTTTGATTAAACACCAGTTTTCCATCGCCCGAGATGTGTTCCTCTCTGAGGGTTTGTCTACTGTTCTTTTTTACCGATGTACTTATTTTCCTGTTTTGCAAATACTCAAGCATTGCAAAAGGTCATCTTTGGATGTATGGTGGTTGTCCCACAGCACGATCGTTCCATATGCTCTATCGGGCTGGCAACTCAATTGCGAGGGAGAATCTTCACGAATGTCCTCACAAAACATGTAGCTGGGAGTCATTGAGACAAGAGGTCAACTCAACGCCGACTGAGAGCTTCTGTTGCTACCACAACTGTGTACGGCAAGGTGTGTCTCTGTCGATGTTCTTTTTTTGTGCTGAGAACTGTGGCTTGTTTTAACCATGTGACTATGTATCTCATGATCTTTCCAACTGTTAATAAAATAGTATTTTTTTACTAAAATAGTAATGACAGTGGATATTCAATTAGAAATGTAAAATTTTTATATTTTATTTGAAACCCTATAACCCTATTAAAATGTATAAGTATAGATAAATCTATGTCTAACCTGCTAAATTCTGCTGATTTTTCTCTGACACAATTTTTGTGTGGTATCGTGAACAAGTCGTCAAGTTCATTCACGACATAATATGAGTTCAGTTCTCATTCAAGAAATATGATCTCTAAGTGAATCCCTGTCTAGAATTATTAGCGAACATCGAATTGACTAAATCAGAGAAGAGTATGAAAAGTTAAAACATGCGGATGCATATTGTAGCTGCAAAGCTGTTAAGATAAAAATTATATATCTAAAGATTTTATGAAAATATACACAAAGATGCTCGCGACAATCAAGCTAAAATAATCTTTCTTTATAATATTTTTTACGTAATGGTTTTATGTCATAATATTTGTATGTAATGTTGGCAACATCTTAATTTGGTCAAAAAGTCTGTTTTTCAAATGTTTGTTGAAATATAATATAAAATTTCTCAACATCTTTCAATCAGTTCAATTTAGTTTCAATATTGAAATACCTATCAAATTCAATCAAACGATTATTACAAATATGACTTGTATCAGCTATTATTTAAAACTATCATTCACAAAACATGTTAAAATTATTTGTTCATCAGTCTGCAAATAGGTATGCGTAGAAGCCAAACCATGAAGAGATGCAAAACGCTATGAAACATAAGCATAATGAGCTACTGCATTTCCTAATCTTGCTTCCAACCGAAACAACAAAAGGAAGCAGCATCAAAAACAGCGATGACGGAATACCTAGTTCACAAGCACATCTGCAACATGCACAGTTTAATGCGCCAACCGCATTGCTAAAAACGACGATCGTTCTGGTCATGCGCTCACTACTGCCCCAGAAGTACTGTTTTTATGACTTATTTGCATCACATAGGAGTCTTTTGTGACTTCCCCCTTAGGTTCACGATTTCAGTGTAAATGATCCCATTTGCATTGAGCTCCGGCTAGTATCTGTGCTGCCACCGACATCTAGGACGCATGTCCATGCAAGACTCCGATTCACAATACAATGCAATTGAAACAGTTTCGAAAAAAAGCACTCTGGCTGCTCTGGGATTGTTAGTTTATCAGTAACAATTGCCAGTTTTCTTGCACCCAATTCAATCATTTGCCTAAAGAAAGATTCGGTTTTATTTGCTCTGTTCCCAGAGCTTTCAATGGTAACATCATTTTCAAATGCTGTGCCAGGTGTCACAAAGCGGGAAATAGAAACAGAAACATGAAAGGTTTATCAGTTAAGAGAGAGACCCTTTCCCACTCCATTACCCTGTTCTCAAAACACGGGGTAAGGTCGTCGGTAATTATGCTGTGCCGTCCGTACCGATGCGCACAGTGTTTCGACACCAAGCGTGACTTCCAGCACCACAAAATCCGCTTTATTTTCACAAGCGACAAATGCAGAAAAGGAAAAGAAACAGAATTCCTACGCCGTCCTCTTGGCGCTCAATCTCGAGCGTCTTCATTTCTCAATTCAATCGAATCGTTTGCCATTTTGCCATCGGGCCGCGCTGGCAGGTATGTGTGTTCGAGTTTCGCATCCGCTAACATCGTACCAACATGCCCCGCTCGCGAGTGCACTCAGGCACACAATGTTGGTGCATGACTTACTGGCGCTGGAAACGATCGAGAAAGATAGGTGCCTAAAAGAAGGCATCCTCCACTTGTGCAACTGTCGATTGACGCGCTGCAATACGATCCCGCTCGAGACTATTCTTATGGTGCGATAAGAAAGGCCACTCTTTAAGACACTGGCCCCAGCCGGCTCCGTCCTTCCTCCATTAGATGCACAACAATGTTTGCATTGAAAGACACTCAAAGACCTCGGCCCCGTGTTTGGTTTCTGCTCGAGATGCTTTTATGATAATATCGTGACCGCTCAAGCGTGGGATGGAGCGGCGTGCTCCAGTTTTTATGGGTCACTCTTGCGGCACTCGCATTGCAACAGCGTAACAGTGTGTCTCAGGTACTAAGGTTACGGTCGATTGTATCATCCCTTTGCAACACCTTGTCTTTGCAGTTCTTGCTCGCAACGCTGGTAGCGGCCTGCTCGTGTGCCCGCCTGGACAACAATTATCTACCTCCGCCGGGAGCGGCTGCTGCTGGAGGTGGTCCCGGGCTGACGGCTCCTTCGCCAGGCGGTGGTTCCCGCCCTGGCGGTGCGCCTGGTGGTCCGGGAGGATCTGGAGGCTTCGGAGGTCCAGGAACGGCACCGGGTAGTGGTGGCTTCGGAGGTGGTGCTCCGTCTGGAGCAGGATTTGGTGGTGCCGGCCCAAGTGCCGGTGGTTTCGGAGGACAAGCGCAACGACCTGGTGGAGTTGGTAAGTTTGTGATGTCGGAAATCGTGATGTCAAGAAACGAATTTGCATGATTGTTTGCTATCAAGGAGGAGGTCCAGCTGCTGGTCGTCCAGGAACGCCGGCACCTGCTTACGGTCCGCCTTCGAGTGGATTCGGTGGAGGTGCACCATCATCGTTTGGCGGCGGTTCTGGAGCTCCTTCGGGTGGATTCTCGTCGGGAGGCAGTGGATTTGGTGGAGGTGCCCCAGGAGCTGCTCCAGCTGGTCCAAGTCAACCACCGATAGAAATCATTTCCTACGAAAACATGAACAACGGCGATGGAACCTACAAATACAGGTAAGTGCGTTTCTGGATTATTTTGAGATCATCATGTCTCATACTCACTGTTATTTTCTTTTAGCTACGAAACGGCCAACGGTATTAAGGTGCAGGAGCAGGGTGAGATCAAGAACAAGGGTTCCGACAATGAGATTCCAAGCGTGCAGGGTTCCTACTCCTATACCGCTCCGGACGGGCAGGTTATCACCGTGACGTACATCGCGGACGAGAATGGATTCCAGCCACAGGGAGATCATCTGCCGACGCCACCGCCGATTCCGGCAGAGATTCAGAAGGGACTTGATGCAATCGCAGCCGCTCAGGCTGCTGGTGGTAGCGCCGGAGGCCCAGGAGGTCCAAGCGGTGCTGGTGGCTATCCTGGTGCTGGCAAGCCATCCCAAGGCTATCCCGGCTCGGTGACTGGTTCGGGTGGATATCCTTCTGGAGCTGGCGGTCCAGGAGCCACCGGTCCTGCTGGTGGACGTCCTGGCCAGGGAGGCTACCCGAGTGGACCGGCCGGTGGTTCGGCTGGCTATCCTGCCGCTGGAGGTCCTGCCGCACCCGGAGGTGGCGCTGGATATCCATCGGGTGGTCCGGGAGCTTCCGCAGCCCCGCGTCCCAGCGCACCCGGAAGACCGTCGGGTAATGGGTCCTTTAATCCTCAGTCCGGTTATCAGTATTAAAAGCGCCAACGTATCACATTAAGCCCACAAAACACCACTATCGTGCAAAGTGCATTTAAAACGACAAGCAAAAACTCAAACGAAACCAACGAAATTGAAGCGAAACGATACAAAAAATGAGAAAAATAGTTCACTCGCTGTAAATAAGGTGAAATGGTGAACGGTTGTAATAAAAAAAGAAAACGAAACACTTCGAGTACGTCTCTGTGTTAACGATGTTGTGAAAAGTAAGCGGGAAGATGATGATGACGGTGCGGGAGCTTCAAGCAGCCTGGGAACTGGTTTGAACTTGAACTTGACCGGGCGAGAAAGACGAAGGCCGCCTGAGTGTCTGGAGTCATGGTGTGATCTTTAGCGTTGAAGATGAATGAATGGAAAAAGCTCGATTCGAAGTCGACTCTGAAGCAGTCGACTTAAAAGCTTGTCGCATCTCTTTGAAAAAAGCTCCGACATGAGATGCACACTGGAGAGATGAGGTGTACAGAGTATGGTCACTTCAAAATAACTAATAGCTGTACATAAGTACACTTTTTATTGAAATTTGTTGTAGTAGAATAAATTGAAATAATTGATAAGATCACTTGCTAGAAATTCCCTTACATCATGCAAACCCTTCTTTGACCTGGAGGGGGGGGGGATAATTTACTATGCTTCTTGAAAGCGTTTTTCCACTCCCTTATAGTCTCATCAAACTCATACATAAATTATAGACATGTCTCTTTAATGTCATCACAACGTGCATAATTGCCGTTTCACAGTTCAACCGTGCATACCGACTGATTTATGTTCCATGCTACCAGATCCATCCGCAGCTCAACAAAGGCGTGAAGATAATGTATCGAAATAGAAGCACGAGCGATGAGCATAATTTGTACAAGTCAATTTGAAGCACCATCAGACGGGGATGATCGAACATCTAATCGGAACGGAGCCGGCTTCGAAAAATCGTGACAGGTTCGGAGATGGTCTAGGTAAACCATAGGGCACTCAAACGAACTCAGTTTCGAGTGCGATATCGCTCCGTACATGAGCCGAATCGAGCTCAAAAAGGAAGACACTCGTTTGACCCTCAATTCGCATGACTTGATGCCCCTACATGCCATCCTCCGTAATGGTCACAGCCTTTGGGATCGGGCTTTTCGATCACAATGCTTTAAAATGTCATCCTCATGTGGAGTGGTTTGTGTACTGCGATCGAACTGAATTACCCGCCTAGATTACCACCCGCCTCTGTGTGAGTCGTGACATGGGTACTTGGAGGATAGCCAAGAAAAACCAAAGAAGGTGGGACGCTACAAAAGGAAACTGTCAGGTTGGTCACCACTCATCGATTGGCGGTTCGCGGAAGCTTGACAAACAAAATATTACATATAATCAAATTTATTAGCCATTCATTATCGCTTAATAATCGCGTGGGTTCGACTGCAGTAATTCAAACTTAACAAGGAAAAGCCAAACTCAGTAAGGATAAAATTATTATTGATAGGTTATTATGGTAAATACTGATCACATAAGGCTTTGTATGGGTTGTTGGTTGTCGGAGATGTAATATATAACTGACAATAATTATAAAATGTTATAGATTTGCAGTGACTTTACAATATACTTGAGGCTGATTGTCATTTTATGTAAGTTGAGGCTAATTTTAATTGTGTTGAGCGTTGTTGTCACTGGAAAATTACGCTTTCGTCCGCACACGGTCTCACGCCTTCGTCTGCCAGTCCGTTATACCGGCCTTAATGGCGGACGCCTCCACGCCATCTTGCCACCTCAATTTGGGCCTACCACGCCTTCTCTGTACTTGTGGACGGCCTAAAAAACTTTGCTCCTAAAGTCCTAAAAATAATATCCTATATAGCTACTAATCTAGACTTAAACTTAACTTGAACTATTTAAAAAAATAGAAATAGATGAATACAGGGTTTCCCACGATTTATTGGTGGGTTCCCATTAATTTTTGGTGGATTCCCATATTTTTTCGTGCGTTCCCACGATTTTTGGTCGTTTCCCAGAATTTTTTGGTCTAATTGTATTGATATCCAATCGGAAAATACCAATAAATTATGGGATCGAACCAACAATCTGTAGGATACGACCAAAAAATCGTGGGAACGCACCAAAAAATCATGGGAACTGACCAATAAATCGTGGGAAACCCTGTAATATGAAGAAGAAGTAATCATTAGCTTAGTTGTAATCTAGATCAAAACCCTCTATAATTCCACCACAACAACGTACTACAAATATGTCAAGTGCTATTGAACATGGATAATCATGTGAAATTGCATAGCTTCAGGCGTTATGAGAGCTCCATGTATGAAATTCTCGTACGTATTATGGGTTGAATATTAGAAATTAAACTTCAAAGTTATGTATCATATCTATTGTTATGAAAGTATTGTATATTTCAGCTTTATACTTTCGTTATCTGTTCACAACATATGAAAGCTTTAATCGGGATCATTTTAACGAACAGTTAAATTAACACACTTTTACTTTAACAGTAAACAATATCCCTCATTCTGCGTGAAAAATAGTACTTGTATTGCTAAACCATTTTAGTTTGCATCTGCCCTACAAGCAGAGGGGCAAATATTGTAAGTTCACGGGTGTAACATTCACCTCATTTCGCTTAATTATCCTCCCTTATAGCCAATAATGTCTTCAAAAGCCGCCACCACACCCTAAAACGTAGGGCATCGTAGCCGACGACCGTTAATCCAATTGCTGAAACTTTTGACATTTTTACGCTGCGTCCAACTTCAATGTCCATTTTACGACTCAACCATCTTATCCCACATGTTGTGATATAAATAAAACATACCACAGACAAACAGCGTCCACTACAGACCTTTACACGTTGGAACAATTTCATTCATACCATGTACGAACCGTTTCGTTTGACTCTGCAATGCGTCGAGCTATTCAGACAGAGGATGTATTGGAACGTAAAAAAAACACACATATGTATGTGCAGCATCGTGCAGTTTACAGTGTGACCGCTGTACTCAGCCAAAGAATATTGTCTTTTTATCAGCCAAACGTCTTTGAAGGTGTCAATTATGCTGAGGATAATAAATCAATTCTTCATTGTTGCTACGTTTAGCCACCCGTTCGAGGCGATTGGACATCCATGGCGGGAGAAGGAGGAACGTGTCCCTCTAGCCCCCGGTAGTTGGTAGTTCGGTCGGGGATGCCGAGCAACAATGATGATCATTTTCTGATGACCATGGCGAGGCAGACGAGTCATAGCGGAATAAACGCCTTCCAGAATCTGTGAAGTGGCCTCCGCAATGCCCACCAAGATGACATCCTTTTCTTTGGTTCTTTTTTTTCAACTCTCGATATGTGGTGTGGCGTTTTGGATAGAGTCACAATACGGGTTTACCTTCTTCCACAAGTCACAACTTCATAAGGTCAGTCTGGTGTGGCCACTCGCGAACGGGTTCGAAGTTCGCCGATGTCCACCAGAGCATCTTCACGACGCTTTACGCATGTTTCGCATTCGCGTACGCGTTCTTGCCAAGCAGACGCACACGTACGGTTGGCAGATTTAAAGGTGAAACTGGTTTCACTCTTTACGAACGAAAGGGGACGCACATCTTCCTTGACATCTCGCCCCGTTTCGATCGTTCGAGGGAGTCATGCTGATTTCGACGGAGTCGAACGGGCGTCATAATTGATAACTTGATTTTTCTGTGGCCTGACCACAAGCAGTATCCGTTTTTGTGTTATGTTGTTGTTGGAAGATTCTCGACCCATTGGTCTGAGCTACCGTTAGGTGCGGTGGTTTTATGCGAATGGGTAAGTCCATTAGTGGATGGCAAGATACCATTCTGGTATTAGACTGGCGTCTGCTGAACGGAAGGCAATAATGAATTGTCGTACGTTGATGGTATTTCCCCATGAATGGATCGAACGGTTAGGCTGTTTGGGGTGTCGTTCTTGGAGCAGCATTATATCGACACAAAGAAGGACAAATAAGGAATCGCTAGCTAACATCGATCGGAAGTCTGCATTCATTTAGATTTGGTTTTATCACAGGCGATTTGATTGAACCTAAGGTTAAAAGATGAGGACCAAAAATGGTTAAATATTATAAGAAAAACTGTTTATCTATGGCTAGACAATCTATTTGTCTACGATTAATAAATATCATCTTTATTTTTGTGCAAAAAATAGGCTTTGATTAAAATGTAAAATATATTGAAACTAGTGCGTACATGCCAAATAATGAAGAATAATAACTTAACCCACCTTAACCTATTTTTTATGCACTAGTTTATTACTCTGTCATCGCTGCTGACGATGCTGTTGAAAGGTTATCGTAATAATGCAATCAAAATAATAAAATAAAATCGATTACGGTTAATTTGCCCAGTTACTTCACACGGTACCACCGTCCCGTTATCATTTCCCAGTGCTTGAACGAAGATCATCCAAAATGAAAATAAAAGTGGCTTAAGATTCCACCACCAACTCCCTCAAACACTGTCTGCTATCTGTATCCACCCGTCTTTGCCCCCATGTCGTCGAATCTGTCCCCTTGACTTTACGGCGAAGCGCCATCCAGCAAGCGGCCGAGGTGTAGATGGCACCGGGTAGCGCCCTCTTTTCATGTGCTGCGTACTTCAAACCAGCTGCACCGGAGAGACGAGGCCGAAATGTCACGAAATTGAGGCGGTGGCGGTTGACGCTGGGCTGGACGAGGCGGGAAAGATCATCTTCAGCTTGTCCAGCGGCCGGCGTGCCGGCTTCTTCATGAGCTGCGACTATGGTAATAATAACAATAATCAAGTACCTCCCAGTTCGCGTGCGACTGTACTGTTTGCAGACGGGGGATGGGTAGAGAGAAAAACAGAGACAGAGCACTGTATGCGTGCATAGGTTGGGGTCGGTAGGTTTTGGTGGCCAGTCAGTGTGTCAGACGAAGAGATCATCACGAAGAAGCGGCAAAAGGGACACACACACCATTCGGACACAGCTTTCCGCTGCTCTCGCCGTGTCTTCTCTCCGCAACAATCACACCAAACACTCAACGGTGGAGGTAGTGTATAGTCGATAGCGCACCTCTACCGCATAAGTGCACGAGCGCGCGATATTCGGCAGCACCGTATCCTCCGCAGCGAAACCTCCGGGAGGGATGTATAAATATCTCCCACAAAGTGCCCTCCCAGCGGCAGAACGTAACGTCACCACCTCCGAGCAGGATCGCCCAGCGCATAGACAGCTTTCGTCGGAGTTCCTTCCAGCGTTTAATTTCGTGTAATACTACAACACTTCAATCGGACGTTAGTTTTTGTGTGTGCTTTAACGAAACCAGAATGAAAGTGATAGTAAGTTTGGTGAAAAAAATCGAGTGCCCCAAGTGTTAACGTTTACGATATTGAATACTCTTTCGTGTGTACAGATTTGCACCTGTGTCGTGCTGTTGCTGGCGTTCGGTGGCGTGGAATGTGCTCCACAGGGACCGGCTACCGAACCGATTCCCATCATACGCCAGGAGCAGGAGGTGAACCCAGACGGAAGCTACAGTTGGAGTTACGAGACGGGCAATGGTATTGTGGCAGAGGAGCAGGGTTTTCTGAAAAATCCTGGCACTGAGCAGGAAGCACAGGTGAGATGGTGAAAGTTCTACTAAAGAATAACTCGGTTCGAAAAGGACAGTTATAGAATGTGTGCTTATAGAGAGAAAGTATAAATGTATTATTTTCGATTCGATAGCTAGCTGTCCCTTTAGATCCTTTTCGATTGGGCCTAGACTTCTTCAATTTGGCTATTCGTGTTACAATTTCATTGATTAGCGCAAGGTCGTTCAATATTTTGTGTGTGCAGGCCGGATTGGATAAAAATAGTGAAGCTCAAGTTCAATCTCGTTGTTTTTGACAATAAAAATTCAAACCGGGGTCAAAAAGTAATTAGACATGTATCTACAAGTATCCCATCAGGTCCTTTAAAACATAATGTTCGTTGGCGGGCTACACCTTTGACCTACGGACCTTAGGTAGATGATTTTTGGTTTAACATGTAAAAGATTGATAGTTTTGTACATATGCAGGATTTAGTTCTATGGAGGACTTCTATAGTTCTTTGGATCCTAGTATAAACTTTTGCTGCGCTTGACGATTTTTTTACCAACCGGGACTGGCCGTCAATAGTTTGAATAACAATAGGTGTGCTATTTCAACAATTCTGTTACATTTTGTCAGTACCCATTTCCATTTCCAATTGTATTTTCCATTCCCATTTAGCAGTTAAAATCAGTTTACTTTGTTCTTAAAGATCATGCAAACAAACAATTGTTCATCTCAAAACTATTTGTTTTGTTAAAAAACAGTCACAATATTTATGATACATTTCAAATCGTTTTAAATGATTCTAACCTTTATTAACACGAGCTTTGGTAACAAATATCAATCATAATAAGCACTATCCTTTTAATCAGATTAAATTAAATTAGATCAATTTAAATTAGCTCGAACACGAGCAATAGGAATGTAAGGGATAAAAAATGTAGACTGAAAATCGGTTCCATGTGTATTTTTGTATCTAGAGTGTTCAGAGTCCAAATTTCGACCTAAAAAACATCCTAAAATTGTATAAAACAACTCCCACAAAATAGTTTATTTGGTTCCTACTTTAAAAGATTAAATTGTTATAAAAATAATTGAGATGTTTTTTATGTAAATGTAACAAATGATCAATTTTATCCTTCAACGAGGACTTATCGTTCGGAAGTGTTCATAAGATGTTTAGTTCATAGGTCGATTTAAAATCCAATTCATTTAAAAAATAATCGTTAAAGCATTTAAGACCTTCTGTTCGATTTCATTAATTTATTTTATTTTTGTCATGCCGTCCTAAAAGATGCAAAAGAAGGTTTGTTTTTAACAAAGTATTTTTTATAATAACCCGATCACACTATTAAAACTAGAATGACTCTTGCTTTGAGTTCTTTATAAACGATTTATACCATTGACAAAACTATTGATTATATTGATAGATTGATACGATTGCATAAATTGAACAATTTGGTAATCATTTTTGTGCAACTGACCTTAACACTCAACAAAACCGACGCTAGAAAGCATTTTGACTCGACCCAGTTAGCTTGTTGGGGGAAACAAAATATTCTTTTATGTAAGAGTGAAATGAAATGTGAAACGCGCCCCTGATTGCATCGATTAAAGCAAACCGACCCGCCCGTTCCCGCGAATGCGGCAATCCACCCTCAATTGCTGTCAGTCCATTAATCAAATCCGCTTTACCAAGCAAATATTTATAGCATCTTTTGGCCCCCGCATTGCCCTGTGACCCGCTGACGGGCCCGTTCATCAGTGTGACTTTTCTTTCTAAGCTGTTTGCTTCATCGCCTTCCCAGCGCGCACCGTTCGATGGAATTTCTAGGGCTGATGGTGACGCACCTCCCCTAAGGTCGTGGATGTCACTGGCAGTCGAGAGAATTTACTGTGACTGTTGCTTTCGGAGACGGGTTGACATGATCACTTTGACTGAAATGCTGTTGGCTTTTGACGAGCAGATATGCAAACGCCATACGGTTCCCGTTCCCGCCCGTGCACAACCGGAGCCTGGTGCAATCGAACAGGATCCAGATCCGAATGGTCACACGGATTACCGCCGCTTGGTTGCGCAACGATCTGGTTCGGTTTTTTTTTTCTCTCTCTCGCTTTTTGGTGTTCGTGACCCGTCGATGGGTGAGAGATGGTGGTGCAAAAATAAAACGGCAGCACTTCGGAAAGGTTAATTGGCTTCCTTTCGGTAAAGTGTGCCCGGGAGTCCCATCAGCCCCACTCTTACAACGGGTGTGCGGGTGAGTGTTTTTATTTAGGTTGGCGTGCAGCGACGGCCGCTGTCTTTTTAGTGTCAAATGATGGCCAAACCTTTGACGATCCAATTGGCAATCATGGCCCCCAGTGGGGTGGGTGGGCAATGATATGGTTCAATCTCGTTATGATTTTTGAAGCCACCAATAAAACCAATGTTGCAAATCCGAGCGTGGCGCTTAGTTTGCAATAAAGCAGCAGATTTGTGGTGACAGGGTTAGGTTTGAAGCATTTTTTTTCTGGCCATGGTTTGCCATTTTAATCAGCTTGATTCTCATGCTTTACGATGGAGCAATTGTTAAAGTCATTGGGTCGAAATTTTGGAAACAAAAATCTCACAATATCAAAGCGATAGCCTAAAGCGCAAACTGATAGGCAATTGCACAATTTTACCAGCGCAAATGCTACCAAGTTGCCAACCGGTCGGCATTTATCTTTGTCGGTCTGTTGCGAAAGCCCTTTTGCGGCGGATTGGATTATTTATTTACTTACACTTTCAATCCCACACAGACATCAACTACACCACTGTACAAGTGGCACAATCCGACAACAACACAACGATCGATAGCAATCATCCTCTTCACCGTTTCAATGCGTGTGTCGTGTGCCGCGTAGAGAACGAGTAATTAATTGATACTTTGTGGCTAGCTCACGCCGATATCCATCGACTAAACCACTCCGATCGAAACTCGTCCTTGGATCGTGAGCAGCTCATGCGCAGACATGAGCACCCGTTCACACCTAGTCCTGGCGCAGAAGGTTAAACGGTGAGGTTCGTCGCATTGCCACTAAGCAGCTTCTTCGTTTTTGCAGGTGGCTCAAGGAGAGTATTCGTACACCGCACCGGACGGGCAGCTCATTCGGGTGCAGTACATTGCGGACGAGAACGGTTTCCAGCCGCTCGGTGATCACCTGCCTACGCCACCTCCAATCCCGCCAGCAATCCAGCGTGCGCTCGAGTACTTGGCCAGTCTGCCACCGAGTGATGATGCCTCGCGGAGGTACTGAAGGAGAGGAAAGCGAACACATTTAGCACGTAGAAAACTCCATCGTCAGTCGCTCATTTAGGTTTAGAAAACAGTGAAAACGAAATACATTACTCGCTCATACCACACGTCGCGGGGCATTCCTATACCCAACAAGTTATGTGAATAAATCATAACACCTTTTCTGTATCATAATATAAAACAAATTGACTTATTCACACTCGTGGCACACGCATCGTTTTCCGCACTGTAAGGTACAACAAAACCTTCGCACATCTCCTAATCGTTGAACACAACAACGCGTCATCATTATCGAACGTTTCGTATCAGCGTCTAGCGTTATCCTTCACCCAGGCAGGCTTTTTAGCTAATCCCTCCGACACATCGATAGCTGTTTTTGCCACCCATCAAACTAATCACCCGTCAGCATCCTGTGTATGATTCGCGCGCGCGCGCACCGGACGCTTCTGCCTGCGAGCTTTTCGTTCTTACATGGGCCGTCTGCTCATAAAACGCACCGATCAGCACCATAAACTGGCGAAGCGAAACGAACGTTTCAATCTCAAGGCAAGTGGCATCGGGTGGGCCTGAGTGTCCGGATGAATGAACTATGGTAAGATTATGTTTTTTGGTTGGTTCGTGGGTATCTATGTGGAAGGTGTATCGGCTTACGTATGTTACACAGGCTTTGCGTACCTTAGGATGCGCCTTCTTCCCGTGTGGCGCCTTCTTTGTTTCAATCGGCTAGTCAAATCGGTTGGCAGAAGTCACTATGGGACGTTTGAAGTACATATTACATTCATTATCGAGTTTATTCTTTACTGTTTTCACTGCTGTTGCTGCTGCTGTCACTGTTTGCAGATGGAATAAAGCTATTTCAGAAAACAAAATGTATATTTTTTTTATTAGGCTATACTGTCACATACACAAACATCTACAACTAAATAAACGAATGAATAGTAAGTTAATTTAAGAACTAAAACTTAACTTTAACAGAAAATATATTGAAAAGATCCAGAAAATTTAAAACTTTAAAATATTCTAGGCGTTGGACACTGGAAGAAAACTAAAATCGCTCAAAAAAGAAATGCTGTCGTTGTGAACATAATTGAAAAACCTGCCGGGTTCTTCTTCTCGTCTCTCGCAGTTAGGCTGGCCTAAGAAAGTTTTACATGAATTATTATTATGTATTTAGTATTTTACTACCGGTATAAAGGCCGGGGCTCCATTTTCACTAGCGCATCTGGCGGCGGTTGACCGAAGCATTTTGGCACTACATTCTGAACCGTTTCAGAAAATGTTTACGTTATGTTTATGTATTTTTTACTTTTTTTTTTTTTTTTTATTCAGGAGTAACGGTCCAAATGTATTTTTTGCTTAAACTGGACTGAAAATGTTTTGTAATAGATACATACACATGTTCTCCATGCATTGCAGTCATTTCCGCCGGAAAGTTCGATGAAAAAATAATCACTTTTTTTAGATCCAGCTCGACCATTCCATCGATTACTAAAAAAGCTTCCACCGCTAGATGCGAAATTACACTAGCGAGTACGGCCCATGTTCCCCGGCCTTAAGGTTGAATTACACAACCTCATCTCTTAACCGGAGCTGGTGCCTGTCTGGATGGACCACCCATCGCTTAGATTTAATTCTGAATGATATCATCATCAAATATGATGTACTTCAGAGCTTTTTGTTGAAAAGATTGTATGTATACACATATTACAAGAAAGTTATATTCATTTTAATAGGTTATATGCTATATTAGGTTTCACATCGCAAGGAAGTTAAACATATACAACCAGTGGCGGATTAACACGAGTTCAGGCTCTCAGCGGTCACACAAATGTAGGCCTTTCTAAAGTGTCGAGCGAGTAGTTGTATGAGAAATTCTAAACCAGAGATAGATTGAGAAGCAAATTTAATAGTGAGCAGGAAGGTGGTTTCCTCGTGCGGTGGTTTCCACTTAGTTTGCGTAGTGCTTAATCCGCCCCTGTGTATAACTAAAATATTTAAAAATGAAAAAAAAAATACTTTCAATATTTCATACTGCATCTTTAGGCTTTTATCCACTCCCAAAAAACAAGAAGGTCAATTTCCGGTTAAGAGGATTTTCACCCACTGTTCTTATATAGTATCACATGGAAATAGAATAGCCCACCGGGCATATATCTTCACCAAATTTAGCCACCAACACAAAAACATTCCCAACCCTCTCCATCGCAAACTCTCCATCGTTAGTGTGCCCTCGAGTCGGATACAAATTTCTTGGAAGCGTGATGGATTTAGCAGCACCGATCGAAGCGGTGTTTATTAATTGTTTTGATTATGCCCACGAGAGCCTGTACAACATCCGCCGCCTTCGGGCTAGTGTATAAATATGAATATTCATGAGCCCTAAAGAATATTTACGGCTGGGCGTTACCACCCCGATTTCCGCCCGTAATCCTGTGCTGGGCCATCTTAACGATCGCAAACCGTCCAGGATGTGGCACGGGTATTGATTCTCCTTACTCCTCCCCAACATGATGCGTACCGAATTTGCTAATCGGCAAATATTTTACATCGTTTAACTTAATTGACTTCAGCACGACTTCATTCGACGGCGGGTGCTTTCACTATCGCTCGATCGGATTCATTTCATTCGTGCAGGCGGGGTGCAAATGGCAGCGGCACGCATATTTTATCGCGAAATGCCCTTGGATTCGAATGCATTTATGGAGCTAAAATTGGTTTTCAGGGACCTGTGGAGGCGACTAGCTGACACTGCGACACAACAGCTGCATTCCTGCGATTGGCATATCAAGCATACAGTTAGAGAGGTAAGCTCCGACGTCTTGCTCGAAATCATGGCAATGTGTAGGAGCGGCGAGAGAAAGAGAGAATAGTTTGACCCTGCAAGATCACCTCATGCTCGTGTGTGCCTAGATCATAACGATTTGGGTGCGCTTCTTGTGTGATCTTCTTCTGCTTGCTGCGTCGTCTGTCGCCGATGGCTACTACTACTACTACTACCTGTCAATGATGCAATAGCCCCTGACGGTGATGGTTCATCTGCCATTGATCCGCACGGGCAATCAAATCTTCCGACTGTGGAGGGTGTCGTTGAAATTTATGCAAATTTTGTCTAACGAACAACTTGTTTCTAGGCCCTCCGTTGTCTTTTCTCTCTCTCTTTTACTCTCTTTCTATCGTGTTGTCTCCTTCGTTTATCGTTTCTATCAAGCATTCCCCGTGGACTGGGTGGCCTGGGTTTGTCCAGAAGAAGGTAGAAGAAAACGATCGGTGTGCGCCTTATGGTGATTTGCTAGGACAACCGGACGCTGGCTCGTGTTTTTTGGAGCCGAATTCTCCCATACAACTCGAAACGAAAAAAAAAAATCCGAAAAACGACACGAGCTCGGCAGAAGACACACACCAAACAAAACAAAAAAGTGATCGCACATTGTCGCACGAACCGATATAAATAGCCAACGCCTCGCTGCGGCTGCTGCCAGATATCGGATCCAAGCTCGACAGCCAACAGTAGTGTATTTCTTCTTCGATTCTCTTCTAGCGTGACGTTAAGCAGTGGAATTAGCTTCCGTGTGGCCGTAATCAAAGTGTACACAGTCAACATGAATAAGGTGTGTGGTGGCGTTAGTGCGAAATATTGTTGATTTAACGATTTTTGGATTATATTTCATTACCGTGCTAAAAAATGTGTTTTAAAGGATTACCATTAAATGTGCAAACTATTTCACTTTTATGTGTCTGTGTTCTAGCTCGCCAGTGTGCTCGTGATCGCGTTAATTGCAACCGTAGCGGCAGATAAGGACGCAACCGTGCTGCGACAGGACGCGGAAGTCAACCCGGACGGTACATACCAGTATGCGTACGAAACTTCCAATGGCATTGTGGCGGAAGAACAGGGTACACTGAAAAACTTGGGAGAAGAGCAAGCTCAGGTAGGTGTACAGAAGGGAAACATCCTAATTTTCGAGAACTTGCGTTTCATCCCTCAATCGATCTATTTTACGTACGATCAGGTGGCACAGGGACAGTACTCGTACACCGACCCGGAGGGTAATCGCGTCTCGGTGCAGTACATTGCCGACGAGAATGGTTTCCAGCCACAGGGTGACCATCTGCCAACACCACCACCAATCCCGGAGGCAATTGAGCGCGCCCTCCGACTGCTGGCAAACCTGAGCCGGAACAAGCGTGGATCCGTATAGTAAAAGCAGCTAGCAAACACTGTCCCCTTTTAGCGAAATAAGTTAGTGATACAGGTCCCGGGCACTTGGCAGCAACTAGTCATGTTTCTGAAGCGTAAAGTGACAAAGGAAATAAAAACCACCATTCTTTTAAACTAGCTGATGGTGTCGTACAACAGTCTTTTTTGTGTGTGTCTTGAACAGGTGGGTTCGTCGCTTACTCGTTCTATGAACTCTTTTCTACCAAATCAGTGGCTATCCAAGGGAAAAGTGATGCTTTGATAGTTTATTTGCAGTTACTCATTTGTTTACTTTTTTATACGCAAAAAAGCTTCTGTTTACGGCAAAAAAATCCTCTATTCCTCTACACACCCGCGCCCGCTGAACTTGACATTGAGTATCGCTTAAGATGGCGATGGGTTATGCAAACAGACTGCTTTTGTTGGCGTCGCTGTTTTGTTTCTGACTCCTGTGTGATGCTGTTTCGAATTTAAAATCCCCTATCGAGCAGGCGGCAATGCAATCCACAAGCGACCTTGCACGTATCGATGTATAATTTTATACTGCTCTCCTGGTATCTGACCCACAAAGATTTATATCGACAGCATCCAAACACATGCCCGCCTTGTGGTACTAATAGCATTAATAATAATAATAATAGTAATGATGATGATGATACCCATCGTGATGACGAAACTAGTGGCCTTCGATTTTCCGGTCTGTATCGGCGCGTATCACACGTATGCTAAACAAATGGACGAAGCGATGCGATCCAACGAGACCACACGAACGAAGACTGCGAGACCGTGAAATCTCGCCTGAAACCTTGAATCTTCGGGCAAGAAGATCCGGTCCGCTTTGGAGGTAAACGCAGGATGACAAAGGGGACATCTTCGCGATGGTTGCGTAGTGGAGGATTTGTTTGAATTTTGTTTTCGTGGGCGATTGCAGTCAATGGAAGAGGTCCCGATGAGAGTTTAAAAATAGGTCTTGAGACGTATTCTTACGCATTCAATTGGATATAGTGTGCGGGAAGGTGAGCTGCGTCTGTATGAATTTCAATCGGTTTTGGTTCTGTTTGGGCTTATGACATATTTCTGAGTGGGTGAATCGTAGGAAAGGTTAGGGTGATATTGTTTATGAGGTCATTTTGCTTATTGCAAAATTCACTTGTACCAGATTGTTTGGTTGGAGTTTTGACTTTTTTATAACTCGAATAAATTGAATTTACAATAGAAATGTTAAAATCACCATTTAAAACAGAGCTATATTCAATTATTGTGTGAATTTGAACGTGAAAATCGTTGTTTAATGATATTTTACGAATTAGAAATGAAAATATTTTGTATTATTTTTCAAACTGTACGATATTAGATTACATAAATACGTACAACGTGTCTTACAAAATATATTAAATTTAGGTAAGACTTAGGATTTAATCATTCCCTTTTAAAATTTCAGCTGGTTAATACTTCAGCCGAGTGAATCAATTGTTGAATATAATACATTATTGTATGATATTTTTCGTAAATAGTTGTGGTACGTAATATTATGTCGTATCTTCAAGATATATGAATTTTATTTTATAGCTTAAAAACTTACTTCTGGATAGGGATTTGTTTCAATTAATAAAACATTGTTTAAGGATAAGCCCATAAACTAGCTGTTTCATTATTTTTGTTTGGCAGTGTTAAACTTCTTTTTAGTTGTGTTCGATTGACCTAAGCGACACGATTAAATTGGAGGTCACTTTATAAGCATATATATAATATAAAATAAAATATACGAAGGCCTAAAATCATATTTGAAATTGAACCTTATACTTTCAATTACAAGCTTTAATCACTTCATATTAAGATGTATAGCAAAATGGATACCCAATTTATAAACACTTCCACTTAATTTCACGAGCTGTTTAACTTCAAATGCACCACAGTAGAATGATAATGCGTTCACGCCCACGTCTCTCACACAACTGACTCAAAGCTCACTTGCCATACCTTTCTCACACATGTGTGTACATTCTAGCTACACTCGACCAGCCTCTAAATTAGTATATTTTACGAGATGAAAAACGTATCATTCTCCACCTATCACCCCAACAACAGCAACAGGTTCATCTGGTTTATCAATTGACATTCGGCGGCAGGATAATAACTCTTACCGGGCTCCAGGGGACACGAGCGAAAAGGTGAAAAATATCGAGCATTTTTGTAATAAATTTAATGTTCACTGATTTTGCGATACAGAGGCAGTTGTGAGTGCGACGCGCAAGTTGAACCACACTCAATGGTATATAGAATCCAGCTCATATTTACACGATGCTTGGAAGAACCGACACCTTTCCAATGAATATATTTGCATCAGTTTCTAATCAAATAAATTCATCATCCCTGAGAAATGTGACTATTCGATTTATGTCAAGGAATGATTATGAAGCGCCACAGTACAGCTGGGCGTATATAAAAAGACAATCATGTTGAACGGAAATTAAACACACTTTTCTAATTGTGCGTAACGGTTGTAGCTTGCGGTGAATTCACGCTTAGAGACACAATGCGTCTCCATTTGGTAAGTGGTGGCTTCTAATAAAATTGATTTTACCTTAAACTTACTAAACTGGCTGTTATTAGAGCTTTATCGTGCTAGGCGCTGTATTGGCATGCGTCTTGGGTCAGGACGATGGCAAATACAGACCATCGCCGAGAGAGCTGACCACTCAGCGGCCCCGACCATACCAGCCGTACGTTGATCCTAGATATCTTCAATATCCGTACAACACGTACCGTTACTCGAACGATCGTCGCTACTACAATCGAAATGACGGACGGTACAATTCGGGCAATGATGGTAAATACGTGCCTAGAAATGATGGCCGCTACGTGCACGTTGACAATCGATACAAGCACGTGGAAGGTCCCAGTGGCAGCGGAGCGGGTCAGGCAGGATCTGCGGGCGGTGCAGGTGGCGGAGCAGGTGCTTCTGGAGCGGGAGCAAATGCAGCTGATACTAACCCACCAAAATCAGCAACCACTACTTCAGCACCATCTGCATCGCCACCTACCCCTGTTCCAACGTTGGCTAGAATAGCCCAGGTGAAGGTTGCTCCCAAGCCAGCATACGCCCCCGATGGATGGAAAATCATACGTCTGGAAAACCAGGTGGAAAACGACGGTTACCACTATGTGTGAGTGAAGCTTGGCAATTTGAAACAGAACTTTTAAGTGATTAGCGCTTTGTAAACTATCTATGTAGATTTGAAACCGAAAACGGAATTTTAGCGGAAGAAGCAGGACGCATCGAAGACAAGGGCACTGCTGCGGAAGGACTTCGTTCGCAAGGTTTCTACCAGTACGTCGGAGACGATGGAGTAGTTTATCGAGTCGATTATGTCGCTGATGGCAACGGTTTTCTGCCGCAGGTACGATGAGTAAACCATGTGTGACTAATGCTCATGGTTGATCACCAATGGGAATTTAAAAACATGATTAATGTATTTTTTTACCATCTTGCACAGGGTGACCATATACCAAAGGTGCCACCGGCGATCGAAAAATTGCTCAAATATTTAGCCGCACAACCTAAGTGAATCTAAAGAAAGAGATTCATTTTTTTTTTAGGAACGATAACGCTGTATTACTGGTGAGAATCAAATCTTTGGAAAATAATGCTTCATATAGTGAAAATATTCGAAGACAAATTCAAAAACGTTACGCTTTCGTAACGGCGTACATGTGCTATAAAAGAATGTTTTATAGAAAGATCGTTAATATTTCAATGCAGGGCAGAGCAATCAATATTACTTATTAAAATTTGAATTTTTTTATATTTGTTTTAATGTAATACAAAAAAATGTTTTTGATGTAATCCTATACCAATAAAATACAAAAATAAATAAATAAAACAAAATTTTACAATTTGCCCACTCACACAATAGAGATTTTTAAATGTCTTTTTGCATTTACAAAACAAAAGTAGAAACAAATTTCTTAATTTAGTACAGGACATTTTGCTCCTCGTACTTGTTTAAAATTTATATTCATGATGGCGACCAAAACCATATTGTCAACACTTTTTCATTGGATTTCAATATTGGCTGCTTGAATTTCATAAATATCAAATGTGTACTAGTTTGTTTCGGCACGTCAGATGTAAAAATCTTGTATGTAGGTTTATTCATGGTGTTTTTTTTAAATACTTTTGGTACACCGGATGAAAACAACAGTAGCATTACCGAAGAATTTCCAAATATTCAAAGATAGGTACTAACAATGAGAAATGAGGAAGTGTACACAAAATGGACGAAATAATTATGTTATGATGTTATGATGGTCAATGGCAAATGTCTGTGTCGGTTTATATCTGCGCATGTGTATACACGCATGTTGTACTAAATAGCAATAATCGTACAGCAACTCTAGTATTTTGTACATATTTAATTAGCAATTTATATATTTGCGAAACCTAATTATTTAATAACTCAATCTCTTAATGTAAAGGTTTGCCGTGTAACAAAACCTAGCATGCTGTTTGCTGTATTAACACTTTGATGGCCGCACATCGCCATTCGTCGCAACTATTGTTCGAAAAACTGCGCGGTTAGCAATACAAAATGCCGTTATATAATGAACAACGCACAATACAATAAACTGCAAGAAGCGAAAAACTGCATCACACCACAGCGGTGTGGTCGGTCGTCAACAATGTTTTCTTCATCGCACCACAGTGGTGTGCGCCACCGTCAAAGTGTTAATGATGTTTATCACTTCACAGATTGCCGATCCCTGTTACAGCAAACATAAACATTACGCCTTAATGTATGCTTTCGTGTACTAAAAAATTAAAGAAATTCCTTTGGCACTGAAGAAATTCTTTCGATGTCACCAAAAAGCGAATGTTGCCAGTCGCCTCTAATTAATTAAAAACATGTAAAAAAAGAACTGATGAAATTGAGTTGATTCTATGATCTTGTATCCATTCAATTGATGACCGATGTTTTTCATGCGTGAGTTTTTATGTCCAGAGTTGTTATTGAAGAGTGTCTTAGCCTTTTGTCTTATACATACGTTAAGTTATGTTCGTGCCGTTTTTATTACCTACCATTATATACGTTTTTATTGGTAAAACATATTTACTTCTAATTTTCTGTAATTGAACTGTGGTTATTTTTTTGTTGAAAAACTTCATTTTAACACATATTTAGATGAATAAATTAAATGTTAAAAAGACTATCCAGTGCATAGTTTTAAAATAGTTTTAAGATTGTGATGGTTTTTAATGAAAAATCAGGCGTTTTTATTGATTCGATGTAAAAATCTTCTTTTTTTTCTTGCATGTTTTTAAAATCAGACTTGCTAGTTTAGATATACATTTTTTATGCAAGGAATCTTAGTATAGAATTGATCTTTTTTAACTTCACATAAAACTATATTTTGTACTACATGATACCTGTACATTTTGACCAATAAATTATTTTCAAACATGAACTCGTAAGGTCGAAGTCTGTAAAGAATATAATAAATTTAAAAAAAAAAAGTCAAATGTGTTTGTTTTTAAAACATGGTTCCAGGCCATGAAAAGTGCAGGTATATAGGGATTATATGCATCACAACCATCAAGGAACACTTCCAAGTGGTGACAGTAATCCATTTATCAATAGTTAGTCTCGAAATTTTTGCCGTCACGAGTAAGTAGAACAAGAATGCATGCAAGAACACACCTATCAATACATTTCACACTTGTGTTACACACGCTTCTTAGGGAGGTACACTACAAACTAAAATCCACGTCCTGTCCACGTCCACGAACGAAGCCGAAGAGAGCCTCCAATATGGTCAAATAAGAAGGAAAGAAATGAATCAATTAAACTGAAGACACTACCTCACTTACTTCACCTGTCGATAAGCACAGCAAAACTCTCAGCTTCGCTATCTGCAGCTTGTTCCATACTTTATCGAATTCGGGAACGGTCGTAGCGATTCTCACCGCGCGGCTACATGAGGTGAAATATACAGCGAAATGAACTATTTGACTGGTGAAATATCTGACATGTACAGCTAAAAGGTTGGGGGAGACACAACATCCGCTTTCGAAATTCTATTAAAAATAATATCTTCTTGAGCAGAACATTCCCTAATTGGTAGAAATTATGAACTGATGACTGAAAATTGACGAAGTACTCGATATTGAAGTTATTCAATGAATTTAGTTACGATTTAGTGCACGATATTTGTTTATATTGCACATCAGCTGGTTGCTCTGATACTTTATCTATCAGATATTTCGCATGTCAAATAGTTCATTTCGCTGTATATTTCACCTCATGTAGCCGCGCGGTGACATAAATAAAAGCGTCCGTTGTATCCAGGGAACGGCAACTATAGTTGCTCTTGGATCGAGTTTGGGAAAGTGGCTGCTGATCGCAAAAGAGTTATTTGGACGTGGAGTGAACGCGTCCACGACCCGCTCCGGCTTTTCCGATTTTTGTATGACTTCGTGAGTTGTGGACTGTCACTGGGTGTTGATGTGTCACCTCCATTACCGCAGGACACCACACAGCATAGCACGGAGCGCAATATAGGGGAAGGTAGGTAAAGACGGACACTGCGGGTAAGATTGACACTTCTCATAAATGCATCAAAATGGTAATTTTCGAAAAAATCAACAATGCAGCATCCTAACTTAAAGTTGAACAACACATTTGAGAACATTTTTGGCATAATATATGCCCAGTGGATTAAATCCACTGTCAAAATAAATTTTCAATCATGTGCACCCTTGTGGATCTAATTTGACTACTGCCGATCTTAAGCTCTACAACTTGTATTGTTTACATTTCTGGAAGTTTTATTTCATGAATGGGTTGTCGCGATCATTAATGAAAAAACTGGCGAAAGAACGAGAATGAAAGCAATAGAAAATATTGTTTTCCGGTGGTTTAAACATCCTGACACCAAAGCGGGAAAGACGGACACTTTGTTGTAGGGAAAGATGGACACCGAATTTATTGATTTATTTTACTTGTTATATCAATTGGTGATGAATAGATTTCTTCAAATACCTTAAATAAGGGTATTCCGAAGCTACAAACCAATCAGCAACTAGAGAAAGTATTGAAATAAGCAAGAAATGAAACACCGGTCAAAATAGTAGCCATTCGTTATGCTATTACTCCCTCGACGCTGATGAGGCGCTTCACGAAATACAATATCTTGTCACGACTTGGACAACTTTAAACAATAAAAAGATGAGGCATTGATACGACATTGTTCAGGAATAGATGAGAAATTCTATGGGATTACAAATATCAAATGATGAATTTTGACATGATGGAAAATGGCTTTAACTATTAACAAGTCCCTCAAAAATTACTGGGGTCGTGGACTTTTCGCAAAATGATTTCCTAAATGGAAGTTCTAGACTGTTGTTCTGTAAGCTGGAGTAACGTCAGCTGTAAGTGCGTGATATTTCAATAATGCTTTAGATGCTGCATTCTACGATATATTAGAAGTGGTGGTTACAATTTTTAAAACCACGACTGAATGAATCGTCGTTGCAATAGGCCAATAATTAATTTATAAACGTACCAGGACGTGGAAAGTGATAGAATTTGTTAAAATACTGTAAAACTCTTCACTTTACAACGTTTTCTGCAGGTGTCCATCTTACCCTTCATGGTGTCCGTCTTACCCGAACATTTCAAAACTGCACGAAAAAAAACATGTTTTTCATTCATTAAAAAAAATGCAAAAATCGATAGAAACTTAAAAGTTTCAACACATTTTCTGATAAAACATGAGTGTAAGATAATGTATGCACATTTTCATGGTCGTTGCACCTATATATCCTTAGATTTTTACCATTTCCCTTAAGGTGTCCGTCTTTACCTACCTTCCTCTAACAACTGACAGCTGCCAAACGCTTCAGAAAACGCTTGGGGAAGGAGGCAAAGCGTTTAATTACCTGTTGGTCATCACAGTAGGTTGGTAGCTTTTCTACGAGCAATGAGCGGCCTACTAAGGATATTCAAAACTTGTTACCATCAAAGAAGCGTTTTCTGAAGCGTTTTGTAGCTGTCAGTTTTTATGTTGCGCTCCGTGTTATGCTGTGTGGAGTCCTGCGGTTACATTTTTCCTCCACACTTATACATTCTCTTTTGGATATAGCTTGATATTTAACGATTCTTAGTACTGAAGCTTTCGAAATTATCACGATTTCTTATCGGGAAATGAACAAAAATGAAATTGCTCGTTATGCAAGATTTTACTCGTTAAGAGGGGTATTCTTAGAGTATTTAGATTTGCAAGTTAGATTTAGATGCAAAAATTTAGCTGTAAGGGGTACTCG
Source organism: Anopheles arabiensis (assembly GCF_016920715.1). NCBI lineage: Eukaryota > Metazoa > Arthropoda > Insecta > Diptera > Culicidae > Anopheles > Anopheles arabiensis. The sequence continues at coordinate 43,379,117 of NC_053518.1, read as the reverse complement.
TTATGATGGTTCCACAGTACCGCATATTTTTAAATTAATTTAAAGAGCGACAATTTTCAAGCAATACGGCTAAAACCGATCCTTCTGATAAAACAAGCAAACAAGAACTAAATAGGAATTTTGTAAAAGCTTCAGAAATTAATGATTCTTACCATAATGCACTAAATAGGCTGTTTTCGTTAATGATACTAATTAACCGAACATTTCCCTCAAAACAAGTGCCACCAATAAGAAAGCATACATTTTGAGACACCACAAGGCTAAATATTTCAGCGTTGCATACACCATATATTCTCCTTTGTAATAAACGTCAACTAGCACTTCGTACAGCCACCCATCAACCGTAGCGTTGAGTGCTCCGTTTCATCAGCACGCTTCCAAACACAAAACATTTAGAAACGCTACTTTCGAAATTCGAAGATTCGATCGAAAATGAAGTACGGCTCAAGGATTGCAAATTGATGTACGCATACGGCAACAGTGACCACCTCCGTACTGTATGCAGATAAATTCTGCACAATTGTAATGTTCTCTCCATTTAAAGCGTCGTTCATCGGCTCTTCCCACAATCGATCGTATTCGGTCCCGGTGAAGGACTTGCATGCCATGTACGAAATTCAACGAACCCATCTTTTAGCATGGTAAGGTCGACCGCATCCTTCCTGACCCAAGGGTGACCGAAAGTGAGTTGATTCGGTACAAAACGATCCATTCACACGAGTGGTGCTACTCGATGATTTGTCATGTAATCGCTAAACACACAAACACACGACCGCCTATGCTACTGGGCGTCTAATAAACGCCACTTTCGCTTCACCTCACAAATGCGACCCGGAAAACAGGAGAAGAGGGGATGATTCTGAACGATTTTACGACCCATAAAAACCGTACACATCTTATTCTTCCGCTCATTTGCCTTATATGTAAATAAAGCTATAAAAAAGTGTTAAAATGCGTAACTTTTGCATTTGTTCGTTTATGAGTGTGTAGTGTGTTCACGGGAAAGGGGTGCATTCCCGGTACGATCGATGTGGGCACTACTTTCTATTCGATTCGGTTCGTTTCACCTTGACCCTCGTTCACATCACCGGCCTTGGATGGCCTTGCGAGTGGTTTATCGGTAAGCTTTAACTACCGTCCGTTCCCTCGCCATTACCGATGGGATGTTTCCAAATTTTGGTGCCCTGCATCTTGCTGAGTGATCAATCTCATCCCTCTCAGGATCGATGGACCGCACGGAAGCAAGCGTCGCCAGCGGGCCCGCTTTTGGGCAGAAACGATTGAGCGCAATTATCCTGAATACTTAAGCCTCCCTCGTCCCTACCCGTCGGCGCCGGCATATGGAAGCTGCGTAGAGTGCAATTGACGGGCGAGTGTTGTGTCGGTCCCCAGATCGCCGATCGATCGTCTTCGGACGGGCAATAAACATAAACTTTTTACTGTCATATTTTTTCGCGCCTCTCACACCGCGCAGGAAGGCCGTAGTACTAGCTCTCCCCCATTTTGTTTCGTTCACGTATGGCATTCTCCCAAACCGACCATCTAGCTGGACATTGCGACCACACCGCGTCAGTGTAGTATTTAATAGGAACTTTGCCGCAGCTTCAGTTTAGTTTGATTTAATCAATTACGGACACCGCAAGTACGCGCTAGCAGGCGAGTTCGTGCAACTTCGAGCCAACCCGACCCGGACAGTGGCAATCCAGTGGCAATGCAGTACCGCTCACCGACGTCCATCTTAGTGAGTCATCCCAGTTACACACAGTTACTATAATGCAGGATGGTTTACGATCCGCGATCGGATTTGTGGCGCTTAGAGAATGTCAATCAACGGGTGTCTCGGGTGCGTGTGATGGTGAAAACTTTATTCCCTATCCCCAGCTGCCCTATGAAACTGTCGGGCTTGTGTGTGTGTGTGTTGGGTGAGGTGGGAATAGTGTCATCAACAAATGCCAGGGAACTATCCGGAAACCGACGATCGTCATCGACCTTGTGGTTGGTGCTAGTGGCGCAATGATTTACCTATTGTGTTGGTGGACTGACTTAGTGTGCCTCCGGAATTGATTAACCCGTTTAACGATGTGTCTCCAACGACGCCATGCGTTCAATGTCCAGGAATGTGTGGAATGTGCAACAGGAATTCTTTAGTGATACCCATTTTTCTCTGTTTGGTTCGTTTTGCAGATTTTCTTCTGTTTGGTATGCCACATAGCTCTATGTGCACCGAACGATGGAAAGTATAACCCGAGAAAGTACAACAAAAATGGAAAATACGTGCACAGAGGTGAAGGTGAGTTGTGTTTAATATTCGTGTGGCAAAAAGGAAAGAATTACAAGTAAAATTAAGCGTGTTAACAGACAAACGCTTCGTCGCATAAGAGCTTTGGAAGATTCCAATGTCTTCTTGTTCCCGTCGTCTTGACATTTTGCTCGGTAAACACTAAATTAACGGATTGGACCTTGATTAAACAATAATAAGTTAACTAATATATATCAGTGCATAGTATGGGATACTCGGTACTTTTATGAGTTTTGTTTTAAATTTTCGTTGAATCATCTCATCTAGCGTTTGACATTGCGGTAAAGTTAGTGCAAGAAAGTTTTGTGTACGTCCATCTGCATAATTACTATCTCAGCAATAGTTAAAGTTAAAGTAATGACAAACATCATAAAGAAATACTGGCATTTACCATACTGTGGAGAAATACTGTCGAATAAATTCACCTACAAGTAATAAAACTAAGCAATACAGAACGTACCCCGACTTACGACCCCCTCGAGTTACGAGGATTCGCAGATACGATGATTTTGATTTAGACAGCCAAAAGATGTCATTGAGAAGAAATTGATGTATTTTGTTTGAATTTCTAGGCTTATAACTATTACACACACATTTTCAAAGATTCCACAACTACCCGATCTTGAATATCTATATCGTGTAAACGGCTTTTGGAATATAATTAATAGATTATCGAACATTATTTACAACAAAATACACGATATCATAGATTCCGCCTCTTCAACTTCGGTTATTACCTTTATATTCACAGATATTCGACATAGAACTTTTTCGGCTTACGTCTTGCTTTAGGACATTTTTTCGGTCCCAAATACAGTCGTATCTCGGGGGACACCTGTACTAAAATTGTTCTTTTTACACATGATGAAAACTACAAGAGTGTACTTTTTGCATTGAAAAAGAGTAGATATCTGCCGTCAAAAAATGTTCTCATTTGCAATCATTTTCATTTTGTTTACTAGTGTCTAATATGTCAGAACGAAAAAAAAAGTGTTTGTTGTTACTATGATTTGTTCCAATGTTATTCAAAGCTATATTGCAAATGTTCAGTTTTAAGTTCAAGGGTTTTTTTGCAAGAAAATTTGTAGAAAATAAAATTTAAAGAATAATAACGTCAAAGCTTGACTAAAACTCTCAAATCAACTATCTTTCAAATAATAAAAATACCACGTATTTCACCTTAAATAACACATTTTGAACAAAGTGGCTCAAAACAAATAATTTCTGTTAACCGGGCCATGTCACTACAACGTGCTCTTCAGCGAGCTGACCAACGAAAGACCTACAGCAGAGAAAGAATGAAAGATAGAGAGTGTGTGTGTGAGAGAGAGAGAGGAAAAGATGTGGTTTCTTTTAATAGAGTAACTTCCTCGTTTATCTCAAATTAATAAATATTTTAATGAAACATAAAGCTTACTTACCCAGCAGTTACAAGGAATTAAAACTGAAGGTGGAAAAGGGCACTGACACATTTGAACCATTCAAAATCGATTAGGTTTTAATATATGCAATAGATATTTACAGATAACTAAATGATCCCCGAAAACTTTCCAAATCATCAATCATTTAATTTCATTAATGCTACGATCTCCCATTAGCATACAGTGATTGTGTCTGTGATTTGGATTTCCAATCAAAAGGATGACACTACGCTTTGTCACCACGCTAAATTGTGATGTTTTCCATGCTCCTCAATCATACGACCATATTTTGTTCCAAATTATTAACCACATCTTGGACACACGCAGCTACCCATCGAAGAAAATCTGCATTGAACGGAAATACGCAGACACATCAAATCACCCTCAAAACTAACAGACCCGCACAATTCGAATGTATATGATGTGAAACCAGCGCGTATTGGTCGAGCGTATCAAATCAAGATAATGTGTTTGTCGGTCCACTCGCAACCCTTTTTGACGACTTCTCTAAACCGCTGAACACTGGTAGGAGCGATTGGGTGGTGTGTCGGCTGCGGAAATTTGCATAATTTGTTTCTGATTGGACATCATAAACATTTATGTTTACAGGAGTTTTCCGTTGCTATCGAATGATCTGCAGCCCGAGGCGGCCCGAGCGGACGCCGAACATAAGTTGCGTTAATATTAATTGTAATGTTAAAAATTGAATTAAATTGTATCCCATTAACCATGACGGACAGGAGAATTATTCATATCTAATCGTGTAATTTAAGAGATGGACATGTGTTTAACGAGCGATCGTGATATCTTCTTCCATTCGGGACAGGAGACTACGTGGAGGATCTGAGCCGGTACCGGTACGTGCACTATGACGATGGCGATCGCGGAAGGTACTTCCACATACACATACCTTATGATGGTGGTTACGGCAACTACGAGGGTGGCCACGAGCCCTACCGATTCCCACCGTACGATCCAGCCGGAGAGTATGCGTAAGTGGATCGTTGAAAAAGGACCTGGATCCTGCTTGTGACCTTTTTTACATGCTTTTGTTTTCTTTCTCTTGCAGCGAACAAGTGAATAAGTATTCGTACGATCCTTTCCGAGCGGATTCGTACGATATCAAGAAACCATCCATCTATCTTGAGTACGGTATACCTTCGGTATCCGAAACTAACACCGCCTCCAGTGTAGTGGATGTCCGGAAGTCGTTACTGCCCGGACCAGGAACGGCATACCTACCCGTACCAGCATCAGGGGAACTCGACGTTCGTCAATCACTTCTTCCTGGGCCGGGAACGGCGTACCTTCCTGTGGTGTCTTCCAAAGAACAGAATCTTGCGATCGGCTCCTCCGAAAAACGATCAAAAATCCTTCCCCATCCTAATAGCATCGACAGTATAGATCACCTCACAACGGCTGCGAGCTCCGATCGTAACTCCGTGCGTGCTACGACAACACAGCCTCCGATCGAGACGACAACAGTGCCTAATATACTAACCGATCGGCCCGATCCGATCGATGACAGTTCGCTGCACGGCCGTCCCTGCTTTGCCACCAGCGCCCCACTAAAGCTCTCCAAAACGTGACGAGTGAATGAAAGCTTCGCCGAGCTTTTACGGATTCACCGCGTTGCTGTGATGATCCACTTAGGTTAGTTGATAAGCGGTTCGTGCTCTGTATTTTGAAAGTTGTTGCCCCATAAACATATTCCCCTCACAAACACGATGATGAAAGATTGTTACGACCTTGACGACACGAGTCACATCGAGCGGTGTGATGTGATCTTGTTTTGATAAAGGTATAAAATTAACCTCCATAAAATATCACCGACTAGAGGCAGACCGAAGGTATGTACAACCCCTCCAGATCCCTCCGAAAAGGCCACCTGAACGTCATAAAGTACGGTGACAAATTAACTGCGTCCGGTGGTGCTGATGATGCTTCGTTTGCAGATGCTACCGAAACATGGCCCGAAGAAACACTCCGATGCTCTAATGAGTTGAGCAACACTGGCTGACAAGATAAACGGTGTCGCATTTGACTTGAGGGCAGATTTATGCAAATCCATCCCAAAGTGTCTCCACTGTGCAGCGGCAGTGGCGAACAAAGGCGAACCACACGCTCGCCGTATGTCATCTGAAGGATTTGCTCGGGATGGTTGATGAGGTGTTGTGTGTTTGGCTTTTCGGATCCTCGCCCATTTGCTCACATGCCGCTGATCTTGTCGCAAACAATACGCCTACATCATTATGGTTAATACGGTTGATTTGCATGTTTTCTGCACGCTTCGTTGACGACCCGAAAAAGAAGAGAAAGAAGAAGACGCAATCATAATAATCAGCAAACCCCGGAAAACAGAGGATGCTCCATGGTTCGACACTGTTCGGTTAACCCGCTTGTGATGCTAGGTCTAAATGTCAAGATCACCCGCACACATTGGAAATATTGCTCTTGATTTCCTTCATTGCTTTGTTCAAACTAGATCACCACCGTGAAAGCGATCATCCTTCGCTCGTTAGCAATCCTTTTAATACTTACAAATATTTTTGCCCACCATATTGGTTCTTCCTCGAACGCTGTTCTTTACAGGATTCTCAAGCTTCGTCTCTCTTTATCTGTTCTCCCCACCTCTCTCTCTCTCTCTTTATCTCTATCCCTCTTATTATTTCTTTCTTTTTCTTTCTCTATAAATATTCTCTTTTTTACTTGTAGGTCCTGGCACCTGACCTTTACGGAGGCAAATTTCATGCCTGGTGATCGTCATCCTTGCGCTGCAAATGTGAAAAGATCATCGACGCTAAAGGTCGAAAAACAAGATCGCCTTTAAGCGATCGTTAGAATTCTTCCTCCGTTTCGTGGGCCGTTATCTATGTTGCCGAGCAATGTTCCGTATTATTTTCGCCATCGTTGACTCAAAAAAACATTTGAACCCATGGACTTTTCGGCTGTTGGCTGGTTGACAGGGCAAGCGACAAAACGAGTGCCTTAATTTAAAAAAAACTTCCCGATTCCTGTTTTTGACCACGAACCGTCTATCATTAGGGCGAGATTGTACCATTTATAGTGGTTTATTTGCATTCGTTTGCTGGGTTTTGACCTTTTGTTTCGCTCTATTTTTACTTAGCTTTTGGGAGCATATTGAACAAATTGTTGTAAAAAACTTTTTCTAAAGGATAAATTAAGCAATATAAAATCACGGTGGTAGTGGACCGTTCTTATCATTTTAATTGTTTTGATTATTTCTGTTCGACGAATGGAACAACATATGCGTTTAAATTGGTATATTTTCTCCGTGCTACTTACCATTTTATCAAGTAAAGGATTTACATATCAAGAAGGAGGGAATTAAAATAGTAGCATTATTAACAGAAAAGATACCCGTTTATCCTGTTAGAGAAACAATTCTATCATCTTATATCATTAGGCATTGCGTAATAGACTATGGTAAATTCCAATAAAAAATATTTGAATCGTTTAAGAACTCTCAATTTGGTCATTTGGTTTAAAAAAAAGTTGATCCCAGTTTGGTTTCGTAATCGGCAGATGTATGTAAAAGATGCCTAAGTTCATGAATTAGTGCAAATATCGACACCTAACATAATTTCTTAACCATTTACAAATCCAACTAAATAGTTATGTAACAAATTGACGGTTAACCACATAGTTGAATTATAGTACATAATACTGCTCTGTTCCATGCGTCACACTGTATATGTTCAACAGTCAAATGTATGCATTTATCACAATTCAATGACACAGAAGTTTGATATTTTATAAGAAACTTTAACTTCAGTCAATAAAAAAGGTGCTAAGGTGCATGTCAGTTATGTTAAGGTATGTTTCACTGCCATTACTATGGGACTATTTTATAATATCACGACTTTAGGAATCACACCTACATGAGGGGTACAATATAGCAGTAAAATGAATATATATACCCTATCTATTACACGAATGGTGTGGCTTAAGCAGTGATTCTCAAAGTGCATCTCTACACAGCAAATTTTCTTATCCTGCTTCAGTAAAGTTTTTTACTGAAACGGTTCAGTAATAGAATATTTTACTGATTTTCAGCATGAATGTCATGTTTTTACTGACTTTCAGCAAAATAATTTACTGAATTCATTTCAGTAATACGCATTTTACTGAAAATCAGTAAAATAAGTGTCAAATTAGTCGTTTCACTGGATACCAGTAAAACAAATTACTGAAAATGCAGCAATTCATTCTGTCAAATCGACCTGTCAGTCAGAACATCAAAACAAAACAATGCGGTTCCCACTTGCTCGTGATGTGCAAAAAGTTGATTTTGTAGGCGCTTACAGGCACCCTGGTGAAATTCCAGGTTATATTTCGGCTTACGGGATTTATTTCACACAATTGGCAGTCGTGTTGGTGTGTAAAATACTTGCTACAATCCACTGTACTTGCTAAAATTGCGTGGTGTCTGTGAGCGCTTACTGAACCATTTACAATTGCGGCGGCAAAATACAGTATAAAAACTGTATAAAACAACACAAAACTGAGGGACTGGCAATATCTGCGCATCAATAAAAACTCAATTTAAAATAAATATTTCGTCATTTTTTTATCGCTACCAACTACTGATAAATCAGTAATATGAGAATGGCTTTACTGGGATTTCAGTAAACGAGCTGTCATTTTGGTGAGCACCGGACATTGCTGAATGATTCAGTAAACATTCTTTTCACTGAAAGGATTACTGAAACTTCAGTTAAAAAAATTTCAGTAAAATTTTACTGAAGTTCAGTAAAAAAAGTTTTCTGTGTACTGCACACCAAATAGCGCAAGGCATTTTTAGTGAGCGGTGAGAATGAAATTGTGTACAGATCTTTTGATACCTTTATTTCACGCATGGATAATAAATTAAATCTTTGTTTGGGGACTTATACGCGCGACAAAAAGCATCCATCTTCGTCGGTCGCCCCTTAAATAGTTTCTCCCTTGCTCCCTCGGCGAATCGGGAATTTCTCGTTTTTCTTCAGACTATCTTCGTGTCGTTGGAATTAGTTTTTGCTATGATGGCCGATCTATTTCGCCTGTTATCTACGCCAGCTGTGTTAAACTCATTTCTTCAGAGGGTCGCAAGTACAAATTTTCAGTGATTCGCCGGCCGCAAAGTTGAGAATGGAAAATATACCCCAATATTTATGTAAAATACTTTTTAACATTTTTATTGTTAAAAAATTGACTTTTTGTACTCCTCGCTTCTTATCTGGAATCGTTTGTTATGTACAAATTCGCGATGTTATTTTTATATGTGCTCTTTTTTATATGAGAAAAAAGATTAATGTACTTTCAATGTTATTATTAAAATAGGACATTTTTCATTACTCGCGTTCTCTTACGGCAGTTCTGCTAGAAAATATCTGTCAAACACACTTTTTCACTGAAGTAGGGGAAGTCTAGCAACCTGTAGTGAATCTTTTTCAAGCAATCCGAGCTATCCATCGCTGGATGAATAACAAACATATTTGCATGTAATTTTTTGACAGATCAAGAGAAAAATTGTAATAACACGTGTTTAAACATTATTTTTCGCTAATTTCCAAGTTCCAAGTGTTCTGGTGATATATTCATTTCTTATAACAAGAACCCGTATTTTACGAATAACTTTTTTGAAATTACGATAATTTTATCTGACGAAGAGTCGTGGTGTGTGATCCCATACAGATCGGCAAATCTGTTTTTGACACTTGAAGGGAGATGATTTGCGAATTGAGGACTGTGTGAGCTAATCTATTAATAAGCTTTGTATTGCAAGGCTTCGGCATTTTGATTATTTTTATCCTTAATCTAAATCCTTTAGGCTTAAGCGTAATGATATCATTTTGGATTTGATTTTTGGGGAGGTTGGAAATTACATTAATTCGTCTTGCAGAATGTTGGGTACAAATAATTCCAACTTGGCTACAATCATTTTTATTAACATTTATGGTGGCATGATTATGACAAAAAACAGAAATGGCTCCAATCGAATATCAATGATGTAACATTCTAAGGTCGGAAAAAAATCGGAGCCGAATGAATGCTTTACTCGGCAGTCGGGGGCATGGAGATTGTCAAATTCGGTGGGACAACCGATGACTCCAACGGTTCCGAATGGCTCTAAACGGCTCTATAGGCTTCGGACGGCACCGAATGGAACTGTTGGTTTGATTTGGCCGGATTCGAAGTCGGAATAGCTACGATCGGAAATGGTTTTGAGCCGTGGATGCAATTCCGGCAATCAATCACTAGTTGTTTGAAAGTTTCCTAGTGTACGTATCAAGTTATTTTCATTCCTTTTTCGTTTGTAGACAGTTGACGCAGATCTATTTTTCCATACAGAATGTGAAATCGAGTATGCACAAAATTATGCTAATATTCAGAATTTAATTGAAACATAATACCACTGAGTTTGCATTCGATTCCATGTTTCTTAAGGGTCTCGATTGATATGTACGTTTGTGTAGAATAAATTTATGAGTTTATGAGTTATGGGTACATTCATGTTAGTTTCGAAAAATATACCAACAAAAGGATTGTTCTTCTTTGGAAAATTTAATACACTTTGCCAAATAGTCATAACAGATTTATAGTTTGCAGTGCTTTTAGCAATTCTCAAAATACTCTCGCGGGCCGCATTCAGAATCGACGCGGGCCGCCAGTTTGACATACCTTATCTACGCAAACGCAAGTAGCGCCCTCTATCTGTCGTATTTGAATGATCCATCAAATGGACCGTTGATTCTTATCAGCATCTAGTTGTTCATCTGATCATTTGTTGAGTACAAATTCGATAACATTTATACACATAGTTATTCCTGTATTGACCATCACTGAGAGCTATGATATAAAAGTTATACCTTTCCATCAATTACTTAACGCTGATATGGGAAGGGGAGGGGGTGTTGTCAATCGTAACGATTTGGAGGGAAACTTTGTTGGGGAAAGGGGGCGTAAAACTTTTGTTACCCAACGCAAAATTAAAAGTAAAAATGTGTATTTGTTTCGAATTACAATTGAGGAATGAACGATAATTATTTTTCTTGACTTTAAGACCTTTGCTGTTATGCCGACCTAAACAGGATTTCTAATTTTTATATACCACGCAGCCAAATAGTTCGTCATTGCTAGGGTGTCGGCTCATACGAGGATTGAACCCACGACGGAATTTAGTTACCACGGAAGGTCGGACGGAAGAACTTACCAAAGGTTCGTCGCAGTAACGTTGCATTCAGTTACCGCAACGACCGCAGTGCGTATTCGATTGGCTCGCATTTCATGATAGTGACGTGCGATTCGCAAAAGACGACACACAATTCGAAGCAAATGGCACAAGATTCAACTGTAACACTGGAAACAGGTGTATTCTCAATCCAACTCCTTGCAATCTTCAAACAAATTGTCGTTTCAAACAAATTGGTAATGGAGTTAATGGAGTTAACCCTTTTTTCATCAAAGTTGATCATTGGTCGTATTTTTTTGAATAAATCTAAAATTCAGCCAAACACTTGCAAACACTATCGATTTTGTTCGAAATTTGTAAGACATGCGAAACATGTTAGCATCACATTGTTGTGAAATAGAGTAATAAATTTGATGATGGTATAATATTTAAAGCCATAGAATCATTTCTGAAAAGATGGACATATATGCGGAGGATCAGGAAAATGGCTAGATATCAATAGAATATTGATTAATGGCGAACTCTCCATTCATTTACACTGAGATTTTAATAACGCGACATTAAACTAGTCAATGAATAAGCGCTAGCCTAAATTATATCAGTTATGTTTGAGAGATATCAGTTATGTTATGTTTGAGAACCACTGATCTTGAGGATAGCGATACAATCAAGGTTTGCTCTATAACAAGCTGCAGATATAACCTGCAGCTTATCTGAGTTTTTTTTTCCAATTTCCTTTGCTACGTCATTTATCAGTTGTCAAGTTAATAACCTGTGTGTTTTCTTCTGTGGAAAATTTCCACCCAAAATTATAAATAAAACGGATGATCCTGGCTTAAATAACTCCCCATTCATATCTCAAATGATTACAAATGATGAAAAATAATCTGCTATTGAAAGATCACACCCTGTTTAATAAAATTACCCTAAAATTCCTACGGCTCACTCTAATCCTATTTCCGTGCTGTCAATGCAATCTATTAATCTAGTGAATCCAACCCCAATCTATATATCTGCAGCGGAAGATGTATGAGCATCTAGCCTAATTTACTTCTCTCCCTTCACCCCAAAACCACCCCGCAAAAGGGACAATCATTGCGGCACCATACTGATGTCTTTTTTCTTGTTTGGCGTTCCGGAACTTCACCAAAACCGACCGCCAGAGGTTGGTGAAAGATTCGGCGGGGAGGTGGAAAAACTGGACGCCATAAATAAAATCCCTCTTAAAGCGATGCGCCTACCATTGGCGTAAGCCATGTCGACTGGGGTTGGCCACACCATAAATAAAAGCTCAATGTCACTGTGCCAGCAGTTCAGCTGGGGAGATGATCGCGATCGCGGCCTCGCCCGTTGGACGCGATCACAAACAAAAAAAGCTAATGCATGCACAAACACCTATCAGACAACGGGTACAGCTTACATGCCTCCGCGGTCACATAGGCCAGCGGCTACTACTTGCTGACAGGCAAGTGGTTGCAAACTGGATCAACACACTGAATTCCACCCGACCTACCGAAACCATCTGGCTGCAAGCCCTTTGTAGCCCTTTCTCAGGGGAAAAAATCCAAAACAAAACTACCCCAAGACAAAATGGTTTCATAAAATACGATGTCACATTATCATATCGTCACGACCCGGGGCCGGCTTACCAGTTTGCCTGGCACACGGGAGGGTTTCATTTTTGGACTCGTAAATTATAGCCCTACCGATCTCGCGACAGCGGTTCAGAAATTCGATCACCATTCGATGCTCCGATCCTAATGATCGTAGGCCGGCTCCATTAAATTAGCTGCCGGAATTCGCCACACCGTACATTCCGCACTAGCGGTTGGATTTTAATAATTTCCTCATTTTGAAAAATGGAAATGCCAGCGGGCCGCGATCGTTCCTGCCTCATTATACTAGTTCTAGTCGATCGCGACGGGGGGACATCTTCGGGGGAGTGACAAAATTGCCATCTTCAGAAGGGAGCGGCGCCGACCTTGAACAGAACGGGTTCAAATTAAGATTTCGTCCCAGGCACGATATTTTTGGCCACTCGCTAACCAACCGGGCGGCGTGGTTTATCACTTATCAGAAACCTTCCAAAGCGACCTTTACTGCACGTGAAAAAAAAGGGTTCGAAAGAAAATCTCTGTCTGCATCCAATCGTGTGACCCTTTCGCTTTCGACGCTTGGCAAAGGGCTCGATTGCTACGGTCTGCTTAATCGCATCGCCTCGAAAACTAGGGCCAACGTTACAGTTAACAAATCCAATCCATAAACTTGATGGGTGTATGCAAACACACCTGCTAATTATGATATCGTTCGCTATACTGCGGAGGCCTGTCGGTCCAGCGCAGGCAAAAGAAAGACGGCCGTCCAGCACCAAATCTTCCAAGGTCGTCCAGTCCGAGCAGAAGAAGCCAAAACAAAGTCCCGCATAAATTGATTACCATTTCGTTGGCGATGGCTTCACGCCGGCCCGATCGCCGTGGAACGTGTCACATGTTTCTTCTTTTTACTGTTTGGATTATCTGCCATGATCCTTTTCTCGCTGGTTGAGTGCTTTTAAATCGATCTCATCCTACAGCAACAACAAAAAACACAGAAGCAGATAAGACTGACGCTCGCGATGCTCGGTCGGAAATATATTGACGTGTTTAACCACCGCCACAAATCGTTCCGTGGGTTTCGCGAACCGTGCCACGGACCAATGCGGAAAACATCATGAGATCGATAAATGCAAATTTGTATGCTTTTCTTTTTTGCAGTGGATGTCATTGGTGGAGTGGCTTTTTTTTCTTTTTCTTTTTCGTTTCTTTCCCTCACACGCTTTGGTGGATTAGAATGTTTGTTATAATAAATGTCGGCTGGTTAGAGACCCATTTTTGTTAACGATTGTCGTTTAATATATTCACTTCTAGTGCATATACCAATTTGTTGCGCTTCCCGATCGAGTTTGTTCGACAAACGGATGATTTTGGATTAAAACATGGTAAATGATGCGAGGTAAATGATCACAAACTGGTGCGCCATGTTATGCAATAAACCATTCGCCAACTGGCGCTTCGTGAGAACATTCTAGACGATTGAAAGTGAATCTCGTTCGGAAATTGTGTTAAAAATAAGCAGAATTTTAAATTTCACTTAACGCTCGTTTATTCGATGTCGAAAACTAATAATTTACAATAGAACACAGTTCATTTGTGGCGGGATCGAGCGAATCGATCGTTGGAAAAGTTGTTGCACCCATCGCGTGGCAAGCCACGGTGGCGACAATGTCCCCATGACTGACTGACACTGCTGACTGATTTCTGACGAAGCTGACTGCCTCGCTTACCCGAGGCTCTCAGACAGAATGGTTTTACTTTCGCTGCTGGCTCGCAATGTACTCCAGGGCACGGGCGATCGGCTCGGGCGTCGGCGGCGGCGTCGGCAGATGGTCGCCGAGCGGCTGGAAACCGTTCTCGTCGGCAACGTAGTCCACGCGGTACTTCTGGCCATCATCGCCGATGTACTCGTAGTATCCCTTGGCACGGAGCGTCTCGTTCTCGGTGTTGCGGTCGTCAATCTTGCCCGACTCGGCAGCCTCAATGTTGTTCTCGTTGGCGTACTTGTAGTAGTATCCGTCATCGTTGAACTGCTTCACCTGCTCCTTGATCTTCTCGTATCCGGCATCACCGCCGTTGTTTCCGCTGCCGCTTCCGAAGCGCGAGGCAGTGCCCGCACCCGAGCCCGAGCCCGAACCCGATCCGAAGCGCGATCCCGATCCAGCACCACCAGCGCCTCCGGCACCACCGGCACCTCCAGCTCCGAAGCGCGATCCTCCAGCACCACCGGCACCGGCGCCAGCACCGAATCCAGCGGCCGCACCACCGAAACCAGCCGAAGCACCACCGAATCCAGATCCAGCACCAGCCGCGGCACCAGCAGCACCGCCATCGTTGAACGCACCAGCCGAGAACGAGCTGCCGCTATCGCTAGCGAAGCCCGAGGCACCGAATCCACCAGCACCAGCGTTGCCGCTGCCCGATCCGCTTCCGAAACGGCTACCGCCGGCACCTGTAACGAAAAATAGGGTTAGAATGCCATTTTTGGGGTTTAGAAAGAATAAAGCTCAAAGTTCCTAACAAGCCATAGGCAGCTAAGCCCCTTTTCAGGCTCAAACAGGCCATGACTATCGAGCTACGTTTGATGCACATCCCAGCTGAAAGTGAAACTTACCGCTAGCTCCAGCACCACCGAATCCACCAGCACCACCAGCACCGCCGAATCCGCCAGCACCGCCAGCACCGCCGCCGAATCCTCCTGCACCACCAGCACCTCCGAAGCCACCCGAGCCGCCTACCTTGCCCGGCGCTCCCGGACGGTACTTGCCATCGTCGTAACGGCCACGACCGTCGGGACGCCAGCGGCCATCATCCCACTTCGTCTCGTAGTACTCGGGATAGTAGCGACCATCGTTCGGGACGGGGGCCTGAGCCAGAGCACAGCCAAACATGGCCAGCGCCAACTGCAGAGAAGCACAACAAACATTCACAGCAGATGAAAATTAGAACAGAACGCTTCCAGGTTTGTACAGGGCGCCGCAGCCAACACTTTCGAAACAGCACCAACAGCACACTCCACACTTACCAATGCAACACACTTCATGGTGGAAATCGTTTCAACGGTTTGCTGGGGCAAAACTGATATTTGCACTTTCACTGCTGCTCCTTCTTTAGGCTTATACTGTGCCGAAAGCAGAAGAACTAATGTTGTAGCATCTTCGCGCTCGCGTAGCTTTTATAGTACGATTTAGCCGAAATGTGCTCCGAAAAGTTTGAACGAAGATTCTGCCCCGTCCGGCACAAACACACACATATACACACACACATTTACCATCGCACGCATGCCAAACCAGATAAAATGACCAAAGCCGAGCTAAGCAGCTGGACCACATACAACAACAACAACAGAAGCAGCATCAGCAGCAACAAAAAACATACACATATCTACACTTTTTGGATCGTTTAGCAGCCAAATCCATATGGGATGACGGTTTCGAACTTAGCCCCACTATCGCGTTTGCCGATATCTAAGCCAAATGGTACATCGCACGCTCGCTCCCACTCTAACTGTCACACACACGCACATCTCTCTCCGTGGTCGCCGTCTTCTTCTGGTGCCGTTTGGCTGGCTAGCTCGCTGGCTGGCTGGCGTGCGATCGTTCGCGGACGTCTCCGCACCAGCAACAGGATCGCACGCGAAGAAGCCACCTGATCTACATATAATATCAATTATAATATATTATAACTCCCCAGTCCAACCGTGGTGCGAGCTCGCCGCATTCCGGAACGAAAGCGAGAGTGGGATGGAGCTCGGGCCAAGATCCCTAAAGAACAAGAAGCTTGCAGCACACAGCAACAAAACAAAAAAAAACCTAAATAAATCCAACTTCACGGTTTCTGTCGCCCATACTGCACGGTGATTGAGGGTGTCGCTTTGAAACCCCGCACGGCCACTGCTCCGGAATGCTTTCGGTGACTGGTTTTGGCAAAAAGGATGCGACTCCGGAGCACAGCTTCCACGGTCAAGTCCTTGAACTAGGGTCGTTCGGCGTGTGGCTAAGCGCAAGAGCTTAGAGATTTGATCCTCTTCTTCTTCATCGGTGTAGCGCTACGCATCAGGATAAACTAGAGCGTGCGCACACACGGATTTCAAGTGGGTGTTTGGCTTCATTGAACTTTACGGTACAGGGGTTTTGCATTTTAGCATGCGTTTATCATCCACGCCATTCATTCGGAGCTGTTTGTGGTCCAAACCGCTGCTAGTTCACACATACCGTATGATGTAATGTGAGCGATGTTGGGCAAGTGGCTGAAGTTTTCTGAACGGTTTCTACGGCGACTAAACCTATGTGTTAATGAAGGTTGGTTAAATTGTTGCTAGTATGAATTGATAAAATATCTTAAAAGCTGTGTTAACTTTATGTTTCACTAAAGTCAGTTTAAACTTTGTTTAAGAAACTTTAATATAGCGTAAAGGATTTTGAGATTCTCAAAATCCTTTCCAAAGTATCATTTCTTTCGGGATCATGTCAATCAGAAAAGTTATATCTTTCTAACTCCAACCATTTCATCTGTAAGATATGGTAAACAAAACATGCACAAAAATTTATTTCATGCGGTAGATTAGAAAAAGTAAAGATATTGATCCTAAATGAAATGTTCTCTAGCATAGTTTAAAACATAAGTGGTATCATCTCATTGCTTCGTAAAAGTAAAATTCTAGTTTTGTATGATACATATGATTCCAGATATCAGATATACAGACATAAGAATATTACTATTTCAGAAAAAACGCTTTACATCAGTACCAAACTACGAATTGAATATTTTTCAAAACAAAAATTGATGTTCTTAAATTTCTTACGCTAACTGGTTCAAAAGTAAGTTTTTGCAATATGTTGAATTAAGCAAACGCATTTCTTTGCACAAAAGTCTATATATTTAACAAAAAATAAAATAAGTTAAAAAAACAGGCAACACCATGAGCATTAATCCTATTAGATTCATTTAGAAATCAGAATGATAGCAAATACTTTTCGTCTTATTTTGTAGATTATATGAATAATTTGATGTACCATGCATGCATTTCAATATTTCTACATTCAACAAATAACTGCATTCACAAACTTCTCTGGAATCAAAACAACAACTGAAAAAATGCCAGACTTTATGCACAGTGCCGGCGCCAATTTGGTTCCCGCACAAAAAGCTTCTCTGCTGTCTACCTATTATAAGAATTTGCATTCAACAAGGGACACCTTCAGGCCTTGATTCACAAATTCTTAAGATCGGTAACCGGCACGGGGTATATTTGTTAATTTTCCAGCAACACCGTTACTGGTTTGCAAATATTCGCAGCTGTGTGAAGAAATTTATCGAAGCGTCACCTCCGCAACCGCGAAACTACAGTTCCGGATGCCCGACCCGAAGCGTAGGAACGTGGTGACATTGAGCCGTTGGCCCCGTGGAACAGAGCTCCCATGACCTCTGACAATTGGCTTGGAAAAAGGTGTGCAGCTCTCGTTATCTAGCGCGCTAGTAGTCCTGGTCGTCCAAACACGCCCCATTTACTGTAGGCTACATTAGTTCCAGTCCTACGCACGAAATTGGCCGCCATAAATGGTTAAATTCGTATGATAAGATGCTCTCCGATTATCACACACGATGAAGATGACAACAACAACAGGCAGATAAGATACGCATGGAATACATTTGTAAAAAGCGTAGCAACATTATTGGACTGATTCGTCGATTTAAATGTATTGCATTTGTCTGATCAGTGCAGCACGACCGATCGATCAGGTAAAGGTGAGCTATTAGTTTAGAAATGTTTTACAAGAAACAGATTAACCTGGTACTGATGTAATCTTCTTGACTAGATAATGTTTAATTTTTTTAATAAAATATATAAAAGAAGATCTGCAATATTTAACCAATTCAAGTATAAAATCGATCAAATGACTTGCGCACCTAGATGACTCACATTCCTATATAACTCAGACCTCGCATTCTGACCCTGATGGGGGACAACGTGATGTCACCAGATAAAAGCATTTCAGTGTATTGTAAATGTAATTAATAATATATTAAACTCTCATTCGTTTAATTAAGCTTATGCTTAATATTGCAAAACCAAGCATCATCGCAAGCATTCGGTTGCATTAATTTATTCAAACCACCGTACCAGCCGCAAAACTCCCGTCTGTCAAAACAATATAAATTACCGTGCGTCCATCCGCGGTCTATTGGTTGCCTTCTGCAAAAATTTAATCAGTAAGTTACAATTAATTTCCCACATCCTGCTCCGAAGACCCCCCGCCAGGTGACGAAATGTTGCGTGCTGAATTCGGCAACGTATAAAACCGGCATCGTCTGCTGCTGCTGCTGCCAATCAACCCGTCGAGTCACATCGGGTTGGAAAAGGTGGAAAAAGTTTGCCAATAACAGACACAAACAAGCACACACTTATGACATATCAAGCGCTAGAACCCGTCATCAATCTGTTAATTACGCACACTTCTCAGCGCCAAGCGGCGATGGCCCAAGCGAATCATCTTCGGATCATGAAAAGTCGATCGTCCCCAGAGCATCCGAAGGTTGGCGAGAGGAACGCGCTCAAACAACAAAACAACAACGCCCCGAATGAGGGAAACGAGGGAGAGATAAAAAAAAGGAGAACAAAGTCATCCAGCCACACTCCACCGACGCGGAGACGAAACTGGAAAAACTGGACAAATTTAAAGCGGCTCCAGCAGCATCCGAGCGAACCGATCAAAATAAAATCGTCTCACAAACCACAACAACGCGGAGAAAAGAGGAGAGGAATGATGAAAGTCTTCACCAAACCGGGGTGGGTGAGGTGGTAAGATAGAATCGATCCAAGGTGAAACGGCGACGGCGTCGGTGGAGGTCGCCGAACGTCGCGAATTTGTGCAGTTCCGTATGCAAATTGAGGGTCGCGAGGATGGGTCGCATCATTCCCAATAAGCGAAATCCGTTCTAGCAGACATGGGCACAAAGGCACGGTGGTAACATTATCTTCACTTTCAACATTCGCTGGCTGGTTGGGTGGGGTGGGTGGATGCTTCGGAGCAGCTGTAGGAATGCCACTGAAGGCAAATATGCAAATATTTTGCCGCTCCCTCTCCCTCGGTGCCATAAACGGCCGATATGCTCTGAACTCGTTTCTGCCCGTAACATGATGGTGATGCTTTGTTTTAGATGGCATTTTTTAAGTTTTGCCGCACACCCCCATCCTCCCAATCGGCTAATCGTGGGCGAGGATGGCAGAGTAGGACCAAGAAGCCCAAAATGGCACTGCGACCGATTGGATGGCGCAACCAGTGCCTTTGAACCAATTCTTGCCACCTGAACCTGAACCTGGCGAGCTGACGGACAAATATCAAGCGCCTCCGGCAGAGCCAGTTCGTACCGAGCCGCCCAGATGACCTACACCGGATCGGTATTCAAATCGAAATTGCGATAAAATTCAAAGTATCAGGCGACTTCTCACCGCTGATTGTGAGGAACAGGCCAGTCGGCGATCCGCTCCAGCCAGCCCACGGTTGACGATCATGACGCCAGCGAAGACGGCTCACCCGTCTTCAATTTCAGCTAAAAGAACAGCCGCAATCCCCTCGAGAACGGAGGGATGGGTCCGGTTCGATCGCTGTAAGATGATCGCTTCCGGAACCAGTTTTAGCCTGAAGAAGGAGAGCTGGGAGATTCTACCGGTTCTGCTGAAAATAGATCAGAAACACCACCTAAACAGAACGTTCTGTTCCAGCTCTAACAGGATGCGAGCGTTCAGAGACAGCCAGCAAGTCGCACTGTTCTAAGGTCACCATTTCCAGGGCTTTCGATTTCAACGTTCACAACATTTGATGATGCTTTGGTTTGGGCGGTTGAAAGCGAAATGAGCATCATGGAATTAAAAAACTGGAAAAGAAAAAAAGGACGAACATGTGCAACCACCTTATCTGTCTTTATGACTACCACAACGTTCGAAATGAATGGAATTTTATGGGGTTGGCCTAAAAGGCGAAACCGTTCGTCACACGGCATGCATTCCACTTATCAGGGTGCAGATCCCCATCGGTAACATTTTTACAGCGCGCGGTTGCAGCAAAAATGTCATTCCATCCTGGCCAGGATGAGGTAATGCACCGTGTGTGTGTGTTTGGAGCAGTCGGCAAAACTGGTAGAATCCGAATGATAGTATCCGAAGGAAAGGAAATGAAAAAAATGTCGTGCGATGTTTCCTTGGTGTGAAGCTAAATTAGCATACACGAGCTATGTTGGGAAGGTGATCGAAAGTATCTTTGCCAGACACGTTAGAGCGACACGAGCATTAGAGAAATATCTACCGGCAGAAGAATGAGAAAACATTCATACTTCTTTCCAACGCTCAACACAATGTTTTTAGTATGACAGTTCTACATTTAAGTCTTGTGCTGAGGTGTGTTCTTCCCCAGCCAATCTGCCCGAACGCCGTGGCTAATGGAAATGTTCCTTAGTGACGTACCATTTAAGCGCGCAGTAATAGGCACTTTGAAATGATTTGCGATTATGAAGCATATAATGCGGAGCTATATTTTACAGCTAGGCTGTACTGCTACAGCTTAGGCCGATCGTACCCTTCGCTGATGATGTGTAATCTCCTCTAGGGTTGCCTTGTTGCGGCTTCTAGTCACACGATATGCTAATTCGATTATATACGATCCTACGCCATTAGCATAAGTGATCGCGAAGAATCGACCAAAAACATCGTCTGTGGATGTGACGGTGGAGCTTTTCGAGCTTGAGAAGCTTTCAAATTGTATTCAAATGAAGGTAAAAGCTTGGGGATTGCATGCTAGTTTTGGAGTGGCTTTTTTCAGATGTTCTCTTTCTAACCTACTTTCTGAGTAAAAAACACGCTTTTAAACATATTGCTTTCTAGCAAATAATAATAATAATAATAATTCTAATAACACAACCGAGTATTGGCGGTATAAGGCAAAACAACAAGGGGGAAATACCGTGCGAAGGATATAAATCGTTAGCACAAGAAGTATTAAAAATAAGGCTAGTAAAAAGCTACCATACTTAAATTTTAATAAACAAATATATGAAATTAATAAATAAACATATTGCTTGTAGTCTGTACTATCGATTTAGACATTTTTTTGGTTAGCAAACAAGTTTTTATCTATTAGGGTTAGAGGATTCTTTAAGCTCATTATAACACTGAAATGTTATCCGCAATGTCTAGGACGTCATTCAAAGGAGTCCATAAATGACAAAACTAACTCAATTTTAAATCTGCCCTTTGAGATCCGTCCCAAATTGTTGGCTTTTTATGGTGTCCAGGGTAAAAAACATCGATAAATATTAGCCAAACACATTACATTTTCAAAGGATATATTACGGTTTGCATTAATATCAATCACTTAAAAGATCAGTGTTTTATATATTTTTTTTAATAAAAGACAAACAATCTTACAAATTTAGAACCAAATAATTAATGTAAAGATTTTGTGTTTTCCTTTTCTTGTTTTCTATTTTATGTTTCTCTGCAATCCCTAAAATAGTAATCGAATTGAAAAATGCTCCTTATTTTTCATGTTCTATGACTATGACTGAGCGCAACTCTGATCGCAGAAACTCTGACTATACAAAAACGACGTGTATAGTCATGAAATTACTAGGACTGCCTTTGAAAGCTTGTATCGCATATCAAGCCTGACATTTAAAGACATATTAATCAGCTTTGACTGATCAAAACTGTGCTAAAAAACAAACAAAAGGCTTATGAAAGAGGCGCGTGATTTAGATTATACCTTGAGCCTCCTTTTTTACATTGATTCTATAACTAATAAACGTAGTACAATTTACGATATACGAATTAAAATAGAAAAAAATAATAATAAAATTGTATCAATTTAAATGACAAAAAATATGTTAATGCACGGTAAAAATTATGTTATAGTAACATCCTACGCTGACAAGCTCGGCCTATACCGAGATAATCAGTCCATTTCAGGCTTGAATCCACGACGGGCATATTATTGAGTCGTTTGAGCTGATAACTGTACGTTTAAGCTGAACGGGAAAAACAACCTAACGTCATTAATGTAGACCTGATAAACACCAACAGAACTCTCAGATTCTAAGAGTAGTATCGCCTTTAAGCGTAAGTATTGACGATTCTTGCATTTAACATAATTCCCTGCAACATATTCTTCATAAGTATTCTTCATTTTAATTAACATCTTAGGTTCCCTAGATAGACAGGAGCTTCCTAAGAAAATAAAATATAGTATAAATAAAAATATAAAACCTGTCGTACCATCGTAATGTTGCATGTGTCTGATGGGTCAGAATATCCCGCATGTAACAGCGATTCCAATTTCCAATGCCCTAAAATGGGAAAATTTAGTGCCCATGTATGAAAACTTCCTTTGACCTTCCTTCCTTTCAAACAAAAAAATCCTCCAAGCCTTGTGTTATGTCTAGTACTGAATGTAAAACTTCAACAACAGGAAAATTATATTAACGTTTTTCTGTTCTACATACAAGCAAATTCTGATAAAATTATCTCACTTTCCAGATCCACTTCACGGCCATACTTTGCCGATCCCTGTTTTAAGCGAATGTCTTAAACATCACATCCAACAATCATCTTCAAGACAAATCTATCATTACACTTCAATAATCCTTTGCTCGAACTATTGACATTACGCTGCCGGTGTATTGCAACGCTCCTTCCTTTCCAGCGAGGCGCGAACCAACCAATGCCTGATGGCACCGGCGGTTCGCCAACGGTTCGCACTATTCGATATTTAAATGTCAGGCTGCGCCCGAACAAATTGTCACCACGTTGCGCCAGTTGCAGAATTAATCATGCATTTCCTTCGATGCATAGCTGCTCGATGTAGGGGAAGGTATGCGCCCACCCAATCGCATACCGGCAGCCACTGATCCGCAAGCGTCTAAGCTGTCAGCCGCTTTGCCTTTCGGCTCTGTGGCATACAGTGTCACGTGATCAATGGGCAAAGCAGGATGATACTTTCAGTGACGATGATGATGAAGGTGATGATGATGATGATGCGTATTCTTCTGCTCCGTTTAGTGGAGTGAATGGAAATGGCAAATTTATTGCCAACAGTCGTACGACCACCGGTGTTGGAAGATTCCATAGGCCGTTAGGTGTCGCTCCGACGGAGTACACGAGCAAAGTTCTACATTTTTTGCATATTATTAAATCTGAGGTGGTGAATGATGGCAGATACTAATATTGGTTGGATCGCGATCGATGCAGGAAGTGGTAAAGCTCATGTAAATTAAATCATTTATTTGTCTTTATATTGATTGTAATGCCTAATATATGCAGACAGTATTAATTAGTCCAGATAATATGGACAATTATAACACCAGAAAATGGAAATGAATTGCCGTAATGGTACAACCACACATGTTCAACCCACTATCACTATGCTTACAATGTACTTGAACGATCAGCATGCACTTTCATTTCTCAACGCTACAAACACCAGCCCAGATGCGAGTTCCCCGACAAGGTGTTAAATCATCCCTCTAATCTCACCGTTTTCACTACAAAAGAATCATTTCCCCTTCTCATCAACTTAACGCTGCGTACCGTCGATTGCATTTGTTTATTATATTGCTTGATGTATCTGACGTACGTGTCCCATACCCGCACTCCCATAGACGTGTTGAAGGCGAGGGTGGTACGAATGGAACCAACCACACCAAGAATGCAAAAGGGTGACCGGCACAAAGCGCATCTATAAATACGATGCCCGGTGGTTCTATTCTTTCATTAGGCATCCACTATCAGCTACCGTTTGGCCACACCAGCCACTAGCACCTGAGTAGTTAGTTCCCCGGCAGCATCCGTCCGTGTCGGTTCTTTGCGAACGTCTGGCAGAGAGAGAGAGAGAAAAAGCAAACAAACGCTCTTCTCACAATGAAGTGTGTAAGTATGAAGTGTGACGGAACAAATCGCACAGACCGTTTGCAACGGGCAAACGAAAGTGAAAATACGCGAAGCGGAAAAGTAATATCTGTATGGTGACTCCGTGCGGGTACCTTTGGCAGTGCAATTATCGCCCCAAATTGCACCTTTAACGCTGAATCTTTTGCTTTCTTAAGTGCGAGTGCGTACGTTTGTGCGGGTGTTTGTATGTTTGTGTGTATGGCCGCGATTACATCAAAAGCTTTTCGGTTCGTTTCTTCGAAAATCAAATCTTCAGCTACACTTACGAAACCAACCGGAAGGAAGGCTTTAGTGTAAGATACAAATTGCCAAAAAGGCAAAAATTTGCATCACTTCTCGGGTGGGTGAACAAATTTCGCCCCAACCGAGGCGAAGCAAGTGTGAACATTTGTTTGTGTTAGGTTTTTACAGCGGATGAATTGAACGGCCGCAAACACAGCGAAAAAAAAGGAAAGGAAAAATAAATCGCAGTTGAATGAATGCATTATCTTTATTACTTTTAATGAATTATTTAGAGGCAAGGCGCCACGTTTTTCTTATCTTTGATCGTTAATGTTAGTTGAAAGCATAATGACTCGCGAACACGCTGTAGGATGTAGATGTGATTCATATAATTTATTCAAAATTTGTACTTTTTTATTCCCTCTTTCTTGTCCAGGAAATTGTCCTTCTGCTTGCTTGCGCTACGCTTGCCCTGTCCGCACCGCAAAGGTCAGACGCAGAGGCAGAAATCCTGCAGCAAGATAACAACATCGAACCGGACGGCCAATACCAGTACAGGTAAGGCACTTGTCGTGTTTTTTCTCCCTCTCTCTCTCTCTCATTTTCCTAGTAACAACCACTCCACTACACACTCCATTCAACATATCGCCGAATTTGCATATCAAATACGTAAAGGCAAAACGTGTGAAAATGGCACTCGTTTCAATTACATCGTCCATGATAGGCAGCAGACACAGCAGACAAAAAAAGGCTTCAGCCGCAACTTACGATCAAGCGGCGTAATTGGCCACGTCTTGCTTTCCTCGACACCGACACCGGGGCTGCAGCAATTAGCTTGATAATGAAAGATTTGATTACGATAATTGGGAAGCGTCTCGCATAGCATCAATCTCCCACCCCCCCTTCCGGGCCGCCAGACGATCGTACGATAAGGGCTGTGTGAGTGTGCAGCCTCGCAAACTTCCGACACGTCACGCCCACTCCATTCTAGAAGGGAACCCATCTAATGATGGGAACTTTGTGCAACAGTTCAACCCCCCTTCCGCGGGCGCTGCTATTTATCCCGCGAAGTTGGTCCAGCGCAATGCAGCTTGCGCCTCTTCTTGAGCGTTTTTGTGATTGTTGTTTTGTTTTGCTGTTGTTCACCCACCACCATCATGCGTCACGATCACGTCCCCATGCAACATTGTTTGATCACTCTCGCTGTTTTTTGTCCATTTTGCTTCATCTTCTCCCTATCTTCCTCTCTGTTTGTCTCTTCCCTTCACACATACACACACACACAGTTATGAAACGGCCAACGGTATCCGAGGTCAGGAAACGGGAACGCTCAAGCGTGCCAACAGTCCCGACACGAGTGACGTAATTGTAGCGGCCGGTTCTATCACCTATACCGCACCGGACGGCCAAGTGGTCGAGCTGAGCTATACCGCCGATGATGAGAATGGATTCCAACCGGCCGGAGCGCACCTACCGACTCCACCGCCGATTCCGCCCCAGATCCAGAAAGCGCTAGACTATCTGGCCAGCCTGCCACCGTCGGCGAACCGGCGGCGCTAAGCGTCAAACACACACACACGCACCGCCTGCATGAAACCGGCCAATACTCAGCGCATTCCAAAACCTTCGTCTATAAACAACCGTACACTTACATCTCATCAAACACACATCTTTGACACGACACACCGATCTTTGGCTTAGGATCGCTCCTACGCTAAGGGCAATGAGCAGCAAACGCGTAATAAAGCACGCAACTTGAAAAACGAAAAGATAATTTTTAGCCTTTTAATTGATAAAGTTCTTTAAAGGCAGTACTTGAGGTAAAAACTTGAGGTAATTGAAAGAAATTATTGATTTAACAAATTTATCGTATAAAAATTGACGTATAGAACACGAGGATGATTTCGAAAGGTAAGGACTTACACAAGTCAATTACATTAGGTGAGGTTATGATCATCATGAACAATGTGTTTTCTTCTTAACAATCTAAATTTATAATAGACTCAATGTGACTCATTTTGAATCATCAATTAATTCTTATTGAATATCTTGTCTCTTCGGCTGGTCTTCTGGAAATGTAGTAAAGGTGTACGAATTACAAATTACAATGTCTTTTTTGAGTTGCAATTCTTATGGATCAAGCTCATAGGACTAGGCTAATCTGCGTTGGGTAAAACAAAATCAAACCAACGGTAATTATTTAGATTATGGCTCTTTGGAGGACAGGGCAAAATGTAGTAAATGATCGAGAGCCGTGGTCCAGAAAAATGTCAGAGTTTTTGTGTTTAAATTATTTCCTTGTAAAATTTTAGAAAAAAAAGATATTATTCGATACGATTTTTTATATTGTTGTTCCAATTGCTATTAATTAATTTGTGTTATTTTATTTCCTATTATTTATTTATATTAAAATTAATGGTGAAGACTCTTCAGTTAAGAATCGTTAACATGTGCAACAGTGCACTAAAGTGTGATCAGTCATAACAACATTACTTACTTACTTACTTATCCGGCGCTACAACCGCTTTGCGGTCTTGGCCTGCCTCAGGAGTGTCCGAAACCGCTCACGGTCTCGCGACTTCGTCTGCCAGTGCGTTATCCCGGCCTTAATGACGGACGCCTCCACGCCATCTTGCCACCTTAATTTGGGTCTACCACGCCTCCTCTGTCCTTGTGGACAGCCTAAAAAGACTTTACGGGCTGGGTAGTCCGTTTCCATGCGTACAACATGACCAGCCCACTGGAGCCTGGCGAGCTTGATTTCGTATAGCTACATCTCGTATAGCTCGTCATTATAGCGGCTCCTCCATTGTCCTTCCACACATACGGGGCCAAGTATCCTTCTGAGCATCTTCCTCTCGAACGCGGCTAAGAGGGTTTCGTCAGATTTGGACAGTATCCATGTCTCAGAGGCGTATGTGAGTACCGGATCTATATAGGTACTATATAGTCCCAGCTTCATCCGTCGCGACAGGTTCTTTGAGGTGAACTGATTTTTCAGGCTGTAGAATTACCGGTTGGGAGCCAGCATTATTGCGCGCAACTCAGCTTCCATGCTATTGTCGTTGCTGACCTTTGACCCAAGATAGGTGAATTGTGGGACGACTTCAAAAGTGCGATCACCTATCCGTACGTCACGCCTACGTAGATTCTGATTATTTATTGGTGGGCCCGCTGATGTTGCCACCATCAGTTTGGTCTTTGCCGCGTTTATCTGCAAACCGAGGTTCTCTGCCGCCTGCTCGATCCCTTGGTAGGCGTCTGCTACATAGGAGAGCCGCAGACCAATGATGTCTATATCATCAGTGTATGCCAGAATCTGGGTTAACTTATAGATGATGGTTCCCGTAGTCTCCACCCTCGAGTCGCGGATGGCCCTCTCTAGCGCCAGGTTGAAGAGGAGACAGGCAAGCCCGTCCTCCTGGCGCAGACCCTTGGTGGTAGCAAAAGGTCTAGAGAGTTTTCCATCCACTCTCACCTAACAACATAGCAAGAGCAATAATTCTTCTTGATGAACCTCCCATCCTATGCCGCAAAAAAGATATGTTGTGCATGCTCTAAAAATGGTACAAAATCCTTTACGGCTGAAAAATTATCGACAAAACGTACATTTAGTACCTTTGCAAATGCTTTACGAGCAAGTAATTCCGTGTCATATAAATTGATAACTTATTCCATATGGAAAAACTCGCTGACATTCGCTGTACTCATAAAAAGGAACGATCAGGGTTTTTTAAATATTCGTTTCCTCTTCGTACATCTCATTGTCACGTAGAAACAATATCAGTGTTGCAAACGAGATGATTAACCTCGATATTACGATAATCAAGTTCAGGAAAAAATGTCACATGAAATGTCTTACGAATTTGTACAGTAATTTGTAGACGAATAGGTTCATATCCTATCTTTCCAATTTGAGCTAAACCTTTCGCGGGCCGTACTTTGCGGACCGCTGCCTTAGAGGCAAAGGCAGACCTAAACCACATATGATTGTGAAATACATGTGAACGATCATTTCGGAAACTCTTGCAGCGAAGGGTACCTTCTGCTGCCAAACACCTTGCGTACTCAACTCAATGTATACACCAAAATAAGTAACCATCACTGCAAAAGGTAGCTAAAACAAACGAAGCAGTACTTTTATTACCCGCCAATTTATCGCACAACTGCACACACTGCTTTCACACTCGTCTTGTGCACCGCTTCCTTATGTTTGTAAATCTCTCTATCTCTCTCTTCCTTAACTTAAAACTTCCTGCCCGGGCCGTCCTTGCTCGGCGGCAACGTCGCCAAATGCGCAAGGGCACGTGCAATCGGCGCAGGCACTGGTGGTGGCGTTGGGAGATGATCACCGACCGGTCGATAGCCGTTCTCATCGGCGATGTACGAGATCGAGTACGTTTTTCCATCATCACCCTGAGAAAAGTAGTGTAAACACACGTCAGTGTGAGGAAGATTGCTGAAGCAGCATTGTCACTTTACGATCCTACCTGGTACGTGTACTGGCCCTGGGAAGCAGTCCCGACCTGATTGTTCACCACAATCTGTTGACCATCCTGAGCTGCGCGCGTTCCATCGCCACCTTCGTAGCTGTACCGAAACTTGCCATCGACCTCAAGCACATTCTCGAGATTTACGATCGGAATTTCCTTATAGCGCGGCAACGATTGTTGCTGATGATGTTGCTGCTGCTGCTGCTGATGCTGCTGCTGCTGGTGCTGCTTTTGAGCTCCAACAATCACACTAAACACAGCTAATAGCACTACTAACTTCATCATCTTAACAAACAACCTTTCGCCACAGACACACACTCGAAAAAGTACACCAACCAACTCCGAACGGGTACGGCCGACTGGCACAGCTGGTTCAATTTATGACGAACGATCAAAAGGACCACTGGGACTGCACCTAAGAACGGGCCGACCTGCCATTTTTATAGCCCCTCAGACAGGCGGGCGAAAGCGTGTGGCGTAATGCACTAGAATCCCAGCCGATCCGACCCACGATCTCCCGCCACCCAGTCGACCGGGGGTGGAGGCGACCAAATTAGACGCAGACATTCAAGCGCCGGGTCGGGACGCCAGCACTCTAGGAACGCCCTTCCTTCGCGCACCGGGATGGGTGCTCACTGCAGGCTAAATGGCGTGTTCGTGTGCGCAATGGGCTAGTCTTCTTGTTCTCTTCTCGACCGGCTTGGGCTTGGGCGCCCGCTTCTCATAAGGTGGGCACCGCCGCTTCTCTTCGCCCCAACATACTTCGTCATCCGTGGAAACTCAATCCGCGGCCAGTCGGCGTGATCCAACTTAAACCCAATTAATAGTCCCCCGCTTGCAAGTTCGCGTTCGCTCTGCTGCCTTAGTTTGTTTGTCTACCATGGGAGGGGGCCAACAGACCCCGAAAACTGCTCGACTTTCCTACCGAAAACCGCAGACACGAGATGCCACCAGCATCACCGCAACCTCTCCCGTGGATGCGGGGTGTGCTGCACGGGCACACACTCGGCGACGGAGGCTGACGGGCTCAGTTGTAGAGATTCTCTTCGCAGATCCACGCGAGCCCACTTGCACGAGTCGTTCACCGTTCGTCGGCTTTTTGGGGCCAATCCCGGCTGGAGGCATACCGTTTGCTTGAGTGCGAGCTTTCGCAACCGCCGACCGAACGGCATCGGATCACAATGGGAATGCTAGCGTTTGGAGGTTTGGCTCTGGCCGTAAAGAATATGAGCCACTGACCCGAAGGGTAAAGTGCAGCGAACAAAAGGAGCGATGTTTCCATTTTGCTATGCTGTTGTTGGTGATGCAGATGGGGCAGTAATGTGGAAGAGTGTAAATTATGTGTTGCTACAATTTGTATTATTTTTCGGGGTAGTGTACGTTTAATTTTTTATATCAATTTGTTAAGAAACTTTTAATTTAAACAGTAGTAAATAGTCATCATCACGTAACATAACTTATTGCATAATCTACAGTAACCCGTCTTAGTAGACATTTTAATTGAACTTCAATAAACGTCAAATTTCGTGGTCTATTGTATAGACGCACTGTTGCTTAGAAGCCCAGCCGGGATTAATTCCCGTCCAGAACTACCATTAGTTGCATTCATGACTTGTTTGTTGCTTGATACAAACAAATAATAATTTAAAAAAACTGTCTAATGCCAGCATGTCGAGTATGTCCCTACGGTAAGAAGAAGAACAAAATGAAAAGGAATGAGGAAAAAAATAAAAAAGACGAAGAAGAACAAGAAGATGATGATGATGATGATGAAATTAAGAAAAACTTCTCCAGCATCAGAACGATACATAAACCACGGGACCATTGAACCCTTCATTTCTAAGACGAAGTTATAGATCTGGTGTTAATTGTTCTTACCATTCTCTCTCGGTTGATCGCTATTTTTTAGCATTTCGTGTAGCTTGGATCTTATCCAATTTTAAATTTCATAACTATAGTATTGGTTATTTATAATACAAAAGGTTCATGTATAACTAAGAAGATAAATATATTTTTAGTTATAAATATATTTTTAGTTAATAAAATCATCGAAAAAAAACAGGACACGCTTCAAAAGATAGCTAATAAATTGTTAGTAATAAAAATAGTTTATTTATGTTCCTAGTTTTTAAATCCCGGGCATAGTTTACGTAGTTTCAATGTTTAATGGCAGTGGAATTTAAAAGAGATCAAACTGAATGATTGGTTATCAAATAAACAAACTTACACTATTTGTATTTGTATTCCACTATCTACTAATTATCCTATCAAAGATTTCAATTCATGTTCATCTAATACTTGGAGTATCTGTTTGGTTAGTTATCTGTTAGTTATCTGTTTCTATTAGTTATACATAATTCACGAATAGACTCATAAGCTTCGAACGTTTTGTTCCATTGAAGAAGCTCCGATCTTAACATTTCATTGAATGCTTGAATCCTTATGTTTTGTATTGTAACTATTTATGTAAAACTGTAAATAGTAAAAAGCCAGTATTTTGAAATTAGTTTGCACGTTTTAAATTTATGTTCATAAGTATCTATTTTTTCACAAAAAGTGCAGTTTTGATCAGTTATTGTTTTAAGAGGTTATAAGCAATCGAGAGTCCGCAAGCAATAGAGAGAGGAAAGGTCATTCAGATGTAAACCAAAGCGGGACACTGGTACATTCGGGTTGTGGGGAAATATTGTGATAAATTTATTAGGAAATGTTTCGATTATTTTTCCAATCGCTTGGATCAACTCTCTTATTATTACACTCTTACTGTTTAAAGACTTCTTAGGGTCAATTCTCACACGAAATGTCCCCCCGTAGCAAGGTTTTCTTTTCTGTTACATGTAGCCTGAATAAGAATTATATATAACGTCTGGTTTATATTTATTTACAACTCTTTTTTAAACATACAAATAGCTTTGATTACTAAAAGAACGCTACAAATGACTTATCTCAGCATGCTAGCTATTATCTAACGTGTTTTCCATTCCCCTTCTTGATTGATTATCGTTAATTTACGAGCTTGGAGCATGCTTAAACTTGTGAAAAGCGAGAAGAATACAGCTTCCATTTCACTTTCGTTTGACTGCAATTTCGTATACCAAGGCATAAATAAAAATCAGTTGTCGTAACGTTTATTTGAAAAAAAAACCCAAAATCACAAAATTTCCCCAAACTGCATATTGCCTTGAACTGAACAGCTTCAAAATGGGACTGCAAATTTCACGCATCCATACCACTCCACATTCAGCAGAAGGTCAACCATGCTGCTGAAGCGGGATGCTAAATGCAAAGCAAAGTGTCGTTCGTATGAAAAAGACAAAAATCGATTCCGTGATGCCCGTGTGGAATGTATGCTTCCTGCGTACCTAATCCTCACCCTGCCCTGCGGTGACGACTGGTCTAAGCTCCCCGGCCCGGTCATTGCGGTAAGGTACACGAGCATCGAAGAGGTCGCAACGCAACGAAAAAAAGCGAAACGTTCAAGCAAACAAAATACACACACACTCTTGCCAAATATGTACTAAATGACGAAAATTAAACAAATCCTCCAGCTCGTCGTGGGGGCCAACCGCCGCGCCACACCGGTGTGCAGGGAGATGGCCAGTGCAAACACAATCAGATGATCTAGTAGCTCGTATAAAAGCCTATCGGGCGGTGGCTCTAATCGTCAGTGTCAGCTCGCAATCTAAAACATTAACTCTCTTAGAGCCATCAGTGCAGTCGCCCAGTGGCCAGTTTACTCGCATTCGACCAGTGTTTCGGTGAAGTAGTTCAAGTGCATCAAAATGAACGCCCTGCTCGCTCTGGTGGTTCTGATGGCGGCGACCGTCTACGCCGCTCCGGTCGACAGTGATGCCCAGGCACAGATCGTCAGCCAGACGTCGGACGTGCAACCGGATGGATCCTTCAACTATGCGTAAATGTCAACCGCCGTGAAGGGTGGCCGTAGCACACACACACACCCTTCTGTTTGAGTTGCTCATCCTATATCAAATGTTCCTTTCCCTCTCTCTCTCTCTCAATCTAACTCTCAGATTTGAATCAGCAAATGGAATCAAGGTTGAAGATCAGGGATCGATCAAGTCAATCAAGGTGCCGAAGCTGGATGAAACTGGCCGCCAGATCGGGGAGGAAGATGTGCAGGTTTCGGTACAGACGGGCTCCTTCCAGTATACCGCACCCGACGGTCAGGTCTACACGCTAAGGTGAGAAGCGTTACATAAACCAACGGCCCGTCACAAACCACTCAACCGTACACGATCGTGCTAATTCCGTGTTTTTGTCACCGTGCTTGCAGATACATTGCGGACGAGAATGGATTCCAACCGCAGGCCGACCACCTCCCGGTCGCTCCCAGCGCCTAAGCGGGAATAGCGAAGGACCCTTTTTCTGAGGACAATACTCAACACAACTATTTGCATGTACATACACTTACCCTTTCCTAATGGAAACATTGTGTCTAAAAACAAAAAAGAAATACGAAATGGTGTTATACAAAAAAAACAACTTCAATGAAACGAATCCACACTGTCTTACCTTTGCGGCCCACACTGCCAAAATCTCTTCCGGTCCGAAATGTATGGGGGAACAATTCTATCGTGATCGTGATTATCTAATTGCACATGCATCATCATAAGTGCTGGTACAAAATTGCTGACCACGTCTCTCCGCGTATACAATGCCACTCGCTGGGAAGGGAGGGAGGGTTGTATATTCTCCACACATGTCTACTTCATTGTACTGTGTCCACTTCCCATGCAGCAGAGGAAGCGTTGAACGAAAGCACACACAAAAAATGATCTAACGCCATAATGATAACCACGGCACAATACACCGTCTCGAGCCTTTTCCTTCAAGCGACCTCGTCTGTTTTCGATAATCGTTTCTCCCGCTCCAACCGGCCACCAATATTATGCAACCACGATCCACGATCACTTCCGAATGTGTGGGAGATGTATGTATGTGTGTGTGTATGTGTGAGGTGAATCCTACCATTAGCAACGATCCGAGCAAGTCAACGATCGGTTGATACGATCGGCCAGTTGAATGTACCGCTCCATTA
The DNA here is from genome assembly GCF_016920715.1 of Anopheles arabiensis. Classification (NCBI taxonomy): domain Eukaryota; kingdom Metazoa; phylum Arthropoda; class Insecta; order Diptera; family Culicidae; genus Anopheles; species Anopheles arabiensis. Next base: position 43,344,895 of record NC_053518.1, on the reverse strand, counting down.
CCGGTTTCGCCTGGGCCTGGGCCCTGACTGTCGGGGAAAAAGCTTTCAAGTTCAATTTTTACACCACACCGCGACCAGAGTGGAACCGCGCCAGATGCCATCAAAACAATAGCGCGAAGGAAACATTTAGCTGCAACTTTCCCAATTTACATCTTCCCGTTTGCAGCGTGTGTCGGAGTATAATGCAGCCAAAGATATGGAGCTGGTGTTCGAAAAGTAATGGTTCCTGTTCCTGGGAAGTCTCTCACTCCCTGCGCTATCGATCGATTTTAGTGGTGCGTTTTAGAAGCACAGGGTTTCACTTTTTCCTGCCATCCAGCACCGTCGCTGCTGGGTCGTCAAAACAAGCCCGCCCAAAGCTTGCCGGAGAGCGAACGGAAAACAAGAGTGCTCGATGCACGATCAGGCAACGAACCTTCCCCGCCACGATTTGTGTTCCGATTTGTGCATGAAAATGTTACACCGTTCGGGCTCGAGATGGAGCATACAGCGACACAACTACACACAACTACAGCCTAATAGCTCCTTTCGCTTTCCTGCGGGCCTGCGGACCGGGTTGGCCTGGATGAACTTTACCACTACGCGCATCAGCCAGCGCGGGCTATATTGAGGGCGTGACGAAGTTTGAACCATTTCCACAAGCATAACAGCACCGACGCCAGAAGGTGCTGCTTTTCACTCTCTATTTTTCTGGCTCACTCACTCGCTCGATCGCTCTCGATCGCTCACTCGCTCTCGTTCCCTCTAGAAACATCATCAATTGTGCAATCTCAACCCAAAGGAAACGGATTGCATCACCGAGGGGATTGCATTTCATCTGTGGACAATCAGATGCGTGTGTCATATGCTAACGGACACACGCCCTGGGGGAAAATTGATGAGATTGGGTCGATTATTAATTAATTGTCACCCGTTTTGCCGATCGGCTGGAGCAAATCCAAATTTGGGTGACATCGTTTTGCAAAAAAAGTGATGCAAGATATAAGCGAATGGAAGGATGCTGTTTATTTTATAATGAACCTTATTAATTCATTTATTGAATCTTCGACGCGAAGTCAAAGGCATTTCTTGAGAGAGAAAAAAACCCGAGCCCCATTATTGCACCACACACATATGCATTTCCGCAGCTGCATTGCATTGCAATTGAAATTGGGCAACACGAAACACAGACCGATCTCACACGCGGCTCAACCTACATTCTTACCAAGGGCACCTAACCTTTCCAACTCTGTCGGTCTGTCCCTGGCTCTTGCGATGGTATGGCGGCAAACCCAAACAACAACAACAACAACAACAACAAAATAACGGCTCCCAAAACCCAAAAGCTACTGCAAAGAACGGAAGAACGGTATCGGATCGATGGCTGTTAACCCTGTTTTTCTTGCTACCTTTTGCACACAGGGTTTGCTCGTTTGTGCTCTGCCGATCTGTTCGAAACCATCGGCGCATGACCCTGCCACACTGCACCGTTGCACTTGCACCGTGTACGGATGGTGCAATGACACAGGTGGGTGTTGTTGTGTTTTTTTGCATCATTTAAGAGAAGAGTTACACGCCGAACTATGAAGAAGGGAGAGAGCAATAGCAGAGGCAGCATCATCGCAGCACGATGCCAAGCGGAGATTGCTAGGGGTTTGGGATGCTTTCGGGTCGAAAGATGCAACACCGAAACAATTCATTCACCGCGGTAGTGGTGGGAAGAGGAAGAGCATGGGGAAAGGCATGGAAACTGTTGCCTTCCCGCCCCACCCTGCCAAAAAGTGCCACATCCGTCCGTCCGCGGTGCGGATCGGAGCCTCCGACAGAGAGGGAAACGCGACCGACCGACCGAGTGCGATCGTTCGGTATATAAAGACCTATCACTAGGGCAGATCGTATGCAGTGGATGTTTCACTTTCTTTCTTCAAACAACAAGTGGCGTTCCGGATCAGTTTGTGGTGTGGTGCTTTCTGGCTTTGGCGATTTTGTGATTTTTCCCCCGTTACCGACGGTGGTTGAGAAACAAATCCCTGTGCAGAGCGCAGGATTGTGTGTTGTGAAAAAACTAAATCAGTGAAGAAAGAATAGTTTGGGCAAAATGAAGCTTTTGGTGAGTGTTTTGAAAATTGAACGATCGAAAAGTGAATATTGCTTTGTGATTGCTGTTGTTTGGGTGTATTGATACAAGTAAAATTGGAGCTTCATGAAGTGAAACAAAGTTAAAATTAACAACTAGACAAAGCAACTCCATTTGCTTTGAGACAATCCTTTACACCGATGTACTGATGGATGCAAACTAATTAATAATTTTCCTACCCACAGATTGTACTCGCACTGGTTGCATCCGCTTACGCGTATCCGCAGCATGAACATCATGAACGCCACGAGCATCACGAAACAACCACGTACATTCCGATCCTAAAGTATGACAAACAACAGGGAGAGGATGGCAGTTATAGAACTATGTAAGTGAATGTGATACGTAACCACCGTTTCCTTCGAAACGTTGTCTCTGATCCATCTATCTCTAAGCTAATTATGCTAAAATAATTGCTTAATTGCTCCTCTGTTGCATCCCACCAGCTACCAGACGGGCAACAACATCGTTCACGAAGAGTCCGGCTACCTGAAGGACGCATCGGAAGACCATCCGAATGGAATCTTGGTCCAACAGGGCGCCTACTCGTACGAAGCCCCCAACGGTGACGTCATCCAGGTGCAGTATACGGCCGACGAGAATGGGTTCCGTGTGCAGAGCGACAGCCTGCCGACGCCACCCCCTGTGCCGCCAGCAATCCAGGAAGGTCTGAAGGAGATCTACGAGGGCATCAAGCGCCGGGAGCAGGAAGCGAAGAACAATCCCAAGTACGCGGAAGACGAAGCCAGACGGGCTCAGCTAGACTACAACGGACAGTACTACAACCAGTAGAGGCGGTGTGGTGTACCCTCTTGTACGGTGACCAACCGCCAGGTGGCTTCGTTCAATGAAGAACTCCTTCGCCTAGCTTCGTTCGTAGCGTGCACGAGCTGTTAAGAAAGCGTTCTAGCGCTGTTCAGTAGATTTCCTCTCGACGCATATTTATAATATTTAAGCCTCTCAAAGCGATGGCTACGCGAAGCGCGCATTGCTACCACCCAATGCAACACGTCACGATATTCATGACAAACTTCATAGCTGCCTTCAGCCAACGATAGAGATCACGTTTACGACAACAACTAAACAAAAAGCATTAAAGAAAGCGCAACCAACATAGACTGTGATTAACCTAGCTACTTCAAACGGAAATGTTATTGAGCTGTTTGGTTTGTTTTAAATAAAAGTTTACAAAAAGTAAGCAATTGGTTTCTGATTTGCGGCGTTGCATACACGCATTTAAAATTGCTCCGGTCCAAAGCAAGACACGATCGTTAACGTAGGTAAATTGGTTGTTGATTGTTGTTGATGCCAATTGCATAACTTCTGGCGCAATTGCCTGTCATCTGGTTCTGAGATATGCTGTGAGGGCTATTTGAAAGAATTATCGTTACTAGAATGTGTTGAACACTGATTTTATTTGGACTTATTTTTCTTGCTTATTCGTTATAAATACACGGAGTTTTGTTCTTATAGCCAAATATCCAAAGATGTTTAGGCAGCCAATCTTGGCTCGCTGAAGATCGTAGCTTGAATAGGTCTTTTGCAGTAGTTAAACAGCTTAAAAGTACCAGAAGGTGCTTTTAAATAGCCCTTAAGCAGCATCCCTGTGCTGCATCGAAAGGGAGGATTTTTTTTTTTCATTTTTTGCAACCTTTTTTTCGTCGTTGCCAATCCGTTCGATACGTTTGATCAAACAGATCAACCCAATTGAATGATTTTTTTGTCTACTTCCAGAGTGTCGCGTCTACTTCCAGCGTGAAGGAATTAGTGGTAGTGAGACCGTAGAAGTAGGGAGAACTTGAGGGTACCATGAGCAGTTTTAATTGACTTTTTTTAATTTATCTAAAATTTTTTACATTTAACTAATTTACAATTCCAATTTCACTTTAATTATTTTAATTTTTATAATTTTAGATATGTCTCAATGCGAGTATTTCAATTTGAGAACAGAGGGAATTTCAATATTGTGAACTATTTATGATACAGGTTTAAGATGTGAGAAGCTGTCCTCTTAATCTTAAAATCGGCCGACTTAACAGCATTCCCATCGTGGGTATGCCTTGTATGAACCGTCCTTATCCACATTATCCAGCTGCGTGGTACTTAAAAAGCCTCGAAAGCCTGTACACGCCAGCATGACCGCGTAGGTTTTAATACCATGAAAAAGAGTTTTAATCGAAATTTTAATCGATATTTGAAATGATTGATAAGTAAAAGAAATGAAAATTTTGCCTGGTACACGGTTTTGCTTCTTTAACGTGGAATTGGAAGATACGCTGTTTTCTAAATTTGACAATAATTTAAAAATATGTACTAACTTGTCACATCAATTGTAAAATGCCAAATAACTTCCCCTTTGATCGAATGTAAAAAACTATTTCAAAAAGTTTAAAACAATTATATTCAGTCAGAATCATTTCAAATAATAAATTAATAAATTTGGCTGGAAATCACGAAATTCGATTTACGCGGAAATTCGAGATATGCAGTATTGTACGACCGTTTTCGGTCTTCATTTACCGTATATCTCGGGGGCTACATGTAATATCTAGTTGCAAATATTACAAGCCATTGATGTATAACTATGCATAGCTAGGTAGACAAATGTATAATTTAAGCATCTGCCATTACAATTTTTTAATTAAATATTTAAAAACATTAACAAATTAATGTCTTACCTTTTTTAATGTAAGAATGTTTAAATTTTACTGTCTTGACTCTTAAAGAGACAAAATCTAGCAAAATATCATTAAAAAAAAATTATTAAAACAAGATGGAATAAAACTACAAAATTGAAGTTATTTTAATCAGCTCATCTTGCACCGTTACAATAAAATAATATTTAAAAACTAAATTATGATAAAATTACTGCGCCAAAAAGTTTATATTTCGCAAAACCACGTGGTTCAACTGAACGCAAACAAATCCTCAAAAATCCTCGCTCGAAACGTCTAAAAAAGTCACAACTACTTACAAAAAGCATCCCCAGCGAGGAAAAATCGCATCGATTTGGAGCGTTGGCGAGCTCGCGAAAACCGCGAAATCGCAACCGCTTTTTGGCCTGCGGAATCCGTTTACAACACACAGTTCCTTGCTAGACATGTTTGCACCCGAAGCAGGCCGAACAGTGACAGCTTCCACCTCCTCCGCGGCTCATTTGTTGTGAACAGTCCCACCACCGCCGAGGTAAACAAGTACCATGCCGTTGTGAAATTCGTACCGTGTGCGCGCAATTAAAGTACACACGCGTGACGAACGTTGACGTCGGCCGTCACCGTTCTGCACCGCCGTTAGCTGCGAGTGTTTTTTTCTTCCCATTCTTACATAATATGCAAGAACTTGACCCACATACCTGCGCCACTGACCACTGTTCGCTATGTTGTTCCTGACGAAAGTGCCGAGCTCGTTCTGCGTTCTGCTAAAGCGCAGCTGCTCGTGCCCCGTAATACATGGCGTACGGCCGTACAGTCCCAACGCTCCCGCCACCGCCACCAGCAGCGGATCGCCCGTGTCCGCCGTGGGGAAGACGCCCGTCGAGCTGCTGAAGGAGAAGCTTAACCACGGTGAGATACAGCCCGATCCGCACCAGGTTCGCGTCACCGAAGCCCTGCAGGTAGTGTATGATAGTATTAAAACCTACAGCCCACCTAAACCGAGCTCTGGCATTGGGAAATGGTTCAGCTTCGGCAGGGCGGAGAAGGCGGTGGCCGCACCCAAGGGACTGTACATCTACGGCAGCGTCGGCGGTGGCAAAACGATGCTCATGGACATGTTCTACGACTGCTGTGCGGTAAGTGTGCGACCGTGTCCTTTGCACACGCCATGCGTGTGCGTGTGTTTGTGCAAGCGTGAGAGTTGGGTAGGGGATAACCTCGCCACCTGTGTTCGGTTTGCTTCTAGATTGATCGAAAGCGACGTGTGCACTTCAACTCCTTCATGACCGACGTGCACGCCAAAATTCACGACATCAAATCGAAACATGTGCGAGATGCGAGCAACAGCAAGCCACAACCGTTCGACCCAATTAAGCCTGTTGCCGAGCTGATTACCCAGGACTCGTGGATGATTTGCTTCGATGAATTTCAGGTATGTCGCAGGTGCCGTAGACGACGGCGGTTGACCTATCGGGTTAGCTGAGTCAGCTGAGCGACCGTGTGAATAATCGCTGCCTTATCGCACGCTGTGCCGTTATGCTTCCCAGCCGTACTAATCACACTTGCATTCCTTCGCCTGCTTCTCCCTCTTCCCTCCTCGAAGGTTACCGACATAGCGGACGCAATGATCTTGAAACGGCTGTTCACTTATCTCTTCAATAACGGCGTGATAGTGGTGGCCACCAGCAACCGTGCCCCCGACGATCTGTACAAAAATGGGCTGCAGCGTAGCAACTTTGTGCCGTTCATCGGAGTGCTGAAGAATCACTGCAACATCGTAACGCTCGACAGTGGCGTTGATTATCGCACGGCGGCGCTAAAGGGGGAAAGTAAACATTACTTTGAGTACGTTATACAAACACCGTATGCATGCGAATCGATCGTAAGCGATTGTTTGCTTTTGTTTTGCAGCAAATCCCAAGGCGCAAGCGATGCGAACGCTTCGATGGACAAACTGTTCAAGGTGCTCTGCTCGCAGGAGAACGATATGATACGCCCGAAAACGTTCACCCATTTTGGAAGGAATATAACGTTCGCCAAAACCTGTGGCCAGGTGCTTGACAGTACATTTGATGAACTCTGTGATAAGGTAGCTATCGAATGAATGATTGTTTTTTTTCCTATTTGGATCAAACTGACTTGCATTTCTGATGCCGCTTTTAGCCACTCGGTGCAAGCGATTTCCTACAGATAGCACAATTCTTTCACACGGTACTGATACGCGATATCCCGCAATTGAACCTGAAGCTAAAATCCCAAACGAGACGATTCATCACGTTGATCGACACGCTTTACGATAGTCGCGTAAGGGTAAGTATAAATATCGCTACCACCAAGCATAAGTGCCCGTAATTACGGAGAAGGTGCATGTAAATAATCCACACTCCTTCCCGCATTGCCAGCTGGTCGTATCGGCGGACGTACCGTACAAGTATCTGTTTTCAAACGATGCTCCGGACGATATGCACACCTCGGACGAGCATCGTATGCTGATGGACGATCTCAAAATTACCAAGGATTCGACGGACGCCAGTTCGAACATTTTCACGGGTGAGGAAGAAGTATTCGCTTTCGAGCGAACAGTGTCGCGACTGGCCGAAATGCAGTCAGCCGAATACTGGACGCTGTGGGAGAAGCACCGCTAGGTAGAACGATATTCAAATTTCGCGCCAGCATTGGACCGAGTGTATAACGATGGGTACTTAAAATTTTGTGTGTAAATAATTGACGACCAGAAGGGGTTTTGTAGGCAAATTTTAAATCAATCTTAAAAAATAAACTAATATATTTATTATTGCTTTTGCCGCAAATTCAAAAAAACATTTGCTTTCTATTCACATTAATGTCACTGAGTGAAAGAATAAAATAGAAATATGAATAGGATGTGGAAGATTATAGAATTTCAGATTCGTTTTTCGCATAAAAAACGATTAAATTTTAAATTGACGGCGACAACCGCAAATGTGACAGCGCTGCTTTGACAGAAACACGCTTTGACGGCCCTGCTTGCCAGCTGTGGTGTTTTGACGTGGATTTTGTTTGTTTGTTGATCGTACGGATTCTCTTTCTACCAAAACCAGATTTGTTTGGTATATTTGCCGTCTAGAACCGTTTTCAAATTAGTTTACAGCCACCATTCCCACCATACGGTCAAAAATGGCAAAGGAGAAGTATTCCATTCTGCTGCCGACGTATAATGAACGTGAAAACCTTCCAATCATTATCTGGCTGATTGTGAAGTACATGCAAGAGGCGTAAGTGGTTTCCCTTTATTGGCTATTTGCTTGCAATAAACAGCATCAACTGTTAATTTCGATACTTTTCTTGCAGAAAAATCAATTTCGAAGTGATCGTCATCGACGATGGCAGTCCAGATGGGACACTGGACGTTGCAAAGCAGCTGCAAAAAATATACGGCGAAGATCGTATCCTTCTCCGGCCGAGGGCAGCAAAGCTGGGCCTGGGAACTGCCTACATTCATGGAATAGAGCACGCCACTGGCGATTACATCATTATCATGGATGCTGATCTAAGCCATCATGTACGTATTCCAACTGAAGACGTGTCCATGCGGATCTTTCGATGCGTCGCGTCTCCTGTCAACGAAACCGGTTTCTAATTGCGGTTCCCCCTCTCCATTTGCAGCCCAAATTCATTCCACAGTTTGTTGAGCTGCAGAAGAAAGGTAACTACGATGTAGTGTCGGGAACTCGGTACAAGGGAACCGGCGGTGTGTATGGATGGGACTTCAAGCGGAAGCTCATCTCACGCGGAGCGAACTTCCTTTCCCAGTTGCTGCTGCGTCCGAATGCGTCCGATCTGACCGGATCGTTCCGGCTGTATCGCAAGGAGGTTCTTAAGGAACTGATATCACGCTGCACCTCGAAAGGATACGTCTTCCAGATGGAAATGATCGTCCGAGCCAGGCAGCTGAATTACACCATCGGAGAGGTTCCAATATCGTTCGTCGATCGTGTGTACGGCCAGTCTAAGCTCGGTGGTTCCGAGATAGTACAGTTTGCGAAGAATTTATTATACCTTTTTGCCACTACGTAAGCAAGGAAGAGAATAATTCCTCTTTCCAGGACAGCATTTCCGTTGTCATCATCAATAAACTCCACACACACACGGGTATGAAGACGAGAAGCAAATCGTACCTGTTGTTTTAACAATCGTATTCACACCGTTCCGATTTCTTCTACCCTCTGTTTAAGCTAACTCTTGCACAAATGATCGATTCTGTTTCTGCTGATCACTCGCGCCACTTTAATGGTGGGAAGAGGAATCGTTGGCCGACGATTTGCCGTACTGCTTTTCCCACCAGACGACGTACTCCTCCTTGCGCTTTTCACGCCGCGCAAAGTAGTCGGGGAACTGTGCCTTTTCCAACGGGTGCCAGTAGTCGAGTACCCAGTCCGGAGGAATCACTTCACGCTCGAATGCGACACCGCCCGGTGACATGGGGACTAAAAAAAAGAGAAAGGAAAGAAGCACAGTGAAAAGGCTCTATCACAAATCGCACACATCAATCCGCCGTACACTTCTTCGGTTGGTAGTGCTGCTTTTCGAACAATTCTCGTTCGCCATCGGCCACCAGCTGGGCCACCTTGGCCGGGTCCTTCTCGTTCCGGTGCTGATCGAAACGCGCTCGCATCAGAGTAGCCTGGTAGCGGAAGATGTGTCTGCAACCAAACAAGGACACAGTCATTTGTTTGTTTTGAATGTTCCGAACGTGCACGGCGGCCTAGCTCACCGTACCCGTCCAATTACATAAGCTGGTTCCCGGAGCAACACTCAACCGCGTACCAGAACCGGTCTGTTTTGCAAGCTTACCTTCTATCGAACCATGATTCTAGGTTGCGCAAGGACTTCTTGTACAGCGTGCAAACCCGGCGCGTGTGGGCCAGTGCCGCATTGGTCGGTGCGGACATTTTTATTTACGTAAATCTCCGATGCGAGCAAGTGAATTCGGTTCGATGCAGGTTTTGCTTTGGGTGAAAATGTCAAATGGTGAATGTTGTGACGTTTGTGAGCAGTCTGTTCAGGGCTGCTTCGTCGAAAGGGGTGAGTTTTACAGGGTGATACGCCAACGTTCGGTAGCGAGATAAGACAGGGTTTCTCTTTTCATTTTTTTATTGCTTCATATATATTTTTGAACTTTAGCCACAAATTTAGTCAAAAATACCAACAGTCAGAGAAAATAAAATAAAATTGATAAACGATAAAATAATATTGGCGGAACGGCTCAAAGTTATTATAAGAAAGGGTTCAACAAACCTTAAAAAACCTCCCAAGTGCCACAAATCCACTAAACGGCCACTAATTGGGTTCTAAACGGCCCAAGCTCTCTACCTAAACGGAATATTAGACAGATTATATTAGGAGAAAGACTTCATTTAGCAGACGGTAAACGGCTGACGCATTCTAAAAATAGCACAAATAGCAGGAGGCGCCATCTGTTGGTGAGATAACCACCCAGGAGGAAAGCTCCACTTTCCCTTGCTTTGAGAGCTTTCTCTTTCTCTCTGTACTGTTCCCAAGTGCCACAAATATACTAAACGACCACTAAATGGATTCTAAACGACTCAAGCTCTCAACGGAATATAAAAATACTTTGTGTAGCAGACGGCAAAGAACTCATGCATCCTAAATATAGTTTAAAAAAAAAGCTAGAGGCGCCATCTGTTGGTGGGATAGCCACACAGCGGAGCTTTCTTCGCTTTTAGAGCTTTCTTTTCCTTCCTTCTGTACTGTTGTATTTTTCGCATTGAAATTATGCATCGCTAGAACTAAACCGGCGATACGATTGTTTAAATACTAAATTCCATTGTTACCCACCAGCACTGAAGTAGTTGAGATTTGAGAGTTGGTATTGACCAATCTTATAGATTTTTGCTAGGATAGTTCGTAGGGTATATAGGCAATGATTAGATGAAGCTAGGCGAAACACATTGCAAAGAAAGGACAGCAATATAAATATGAGTTATAAATTCAATTTCTTCAATTTCTTGTTTTTATAGAGACTTTGGGGTCTAGCTCATTCGCCTCTTATGAGTTATAAAACGCCATCTATTGGGCAAACCAGTGAAGCTATAGAGCTTTCCCAAGTGTCACAAATCCGCTAAACGACCACTAAACGGGAAATAAACGACTCAAGCTCTCAACCTAAACGGAATATAGAAAGACTTCGTTTAGTAGACGGCAAACGACTCATGCATTCTAAAAATAGCAAAAAGTTGGTGGCGCCATCTGTTGGTGGGATACCGACCCAGTGGGAGCTTCCACGCTTGGAGAGCTTTCTCATTTCCTCTGTACTGTTGTATGGTTTCGCATTGAAGTTATGCATCGCTAGAACTAAAACGGCGATACGATTGTTTAGATACTAAATTCCATTGTTACCCACCAGCACTGAAGCAAGTGAGACTTGAGTAATGGTCGTTGGTGTTGTGATACTCACGTATCTGACCACACGACCCGACCATTCATATAGATGATGAGATGAAACTTGTCGAAACACGTTGCAAGAAAAGGACAGCAATATAAATATGAATTATTATAAAACGCCATCTATTGAGCAAACCTGTGAAGCTATAGAGCAGGGGCCTCCAAACTTTTCAGCTCGCGGGCCGCATTGCTTCGAAAATAATTATGTTGAGGGCCAATTGACGCCAATTGACTGATGAGTGAACGTTTAAATCTCAGCTTCGTGTTACGAAAGCTTGATTTTTGTCGAATAAAAGTAAAAAATACATTTTTTTTTGAAAAAGTCAAAATAACGTAATATTTATTTTAACTCTGGCAAAGTCATCGCGGGCTGCACTATAAGCTCTTGAGGGCCGCATGCGGCCCGCGGGCCGTAGTTTGGAGACCCCTGCTATAGAGCATTCGTTTTATTCTATGGATATTTGATTTTTTTAATCTGTAGCGATTGGATATAGTATCAGAACATGTTTCTAATTACCCTACACTAGTAGGAGAAAGGTATAAAAAAAAACTTTACCAACCAGTGCGATGTACAAAATGAATAAAAAAATGCCTATTTCTCAATCAACTAACTCCTTCAAAAAAGTAAAACAGCTTCTCCAGTTATGGTAACGAAAAAATAATCAATCTCATGATTTATTTCATAAAAAACTCACAGTCATGTTTTGTGAATTTAATGCTTCTTTATAACGCTACATAGCCTCTGCTTGATTCTTATCTGTATGGATGCCTACACGCTTTTGTAAAAAAAATCTTTTCCTTTGGCTGCTATCGGTAACTACCTTTTACATGGTACAGCGTAATAAGCCGTTTCAACACTCGTACCCACTCGTTGGTTGTATTTGTATGATGTTGTTTTTTATATCACAATTATTGAATTAATGGTGACATTGCATCAAGCACATGGAAGTTAAAACGAAATTCATTTGCAATAACATTGCATCATTCTCTAGATTTTGCAGCGTTCGGGTATGGGTTTTGCAGCTATGATATGATATGATCTCTTGCGCCTCTCAAATTAGCCTACAATTGAGGTGCAAAACGTGACTCATCTAGCTAAGATTCGTTACCATCGAAGCCTTTTACAAGTACTGGTGAGGTAATGTTTGCAATTGCACAACGATGTTCTCAATTTCCTAGTGCTACCTTCGTTCACTAATCACTCCAGCGCCTGTACCTATTGTCTTTATACACTTGTACTGTAAAACAGGCATGATGCTGCTGCTTGAATATTATACTGAGAGTACCTGTACGAAACAACTGCACAATTCTGTACGAAATCGAAAGAGGCGTACTTTTAAAAAATTGCAAAATCTTTTTTGTGTGGAATATATCATTTCTTCTGGTAGTGACCAAAATGTCAGAAATAGCCTCTTGTTAGCCCCGATTAAAAAAGCCAAAATTATATACAATAATTTAGAGGATAATCTAAACTACATTCACTTAACTTCTAAATGTTGCGCTGTAAACGAAAAAACAATCAAAATAATAATTGCTTGCTCAATTATTATCAAATAAAACCATTACGTTAATTTTCATTCCCGTCTGTCTTACCACATATTATCCCTGATTCTAGATTCATAGGACATCTGTGTGTTTTGTTATCCCTCTGTTTTTAATGTCTATACTCATCTGTTTTGCGACTAGCTTAGTATCGAATTTACAACTCTTTCCGCCTCTCTATATGTTTCCTTTAGCCTTTAGTGGATCTATCTCGTCTGTCTGATGATGTCTAGTAAAAGTCTAGAACTCAAAAAAGGATAGTAATATACATGTATGCATTCTATTGTATGCAAAATCATTTGTTGTACTCATTGCAGCTAACAGTTTGGCTGATAATCTCACTTTTATCCCGATCGCTGCATCCTCAGCAAATGAACAAGATTCTTTGGAGCAATCTTACAACTATTGCACTTTCCGCTACACTCTCTATACAAAACCATGAACTACATATTGTTTGCAGCTAATCCCTTCTTTTTCGAATAACCTACTGGTGTTGAGTTTTCATCAGCTACCGCGTTTGAAATCTTGCCGGTGCACTTTAACGAATGAATTGTATCCTTATCCTTAATGAGGCATAATCAACCAATACTCTCCAAACCAGCACACTCCTGAGTGGAACACAGCTGCCCCTTACAGGAAGGCACACGTCAGCACAAGTATCAGCACACTGACGGGGAAGATGATGTAGATCGCCATGCGCGGATGGCACGTGGACACGAGAAACGTAATATCATCCTCCTCGTGCTCGATACCGTCGCGCGTCGGCACTTCCACGATCACCCGCTCGTTCGACCAGAAGGTGATCGGGAACGAGCAGTGCGTGCTGTTGATGCATGCCTTCGAGTCGGAGATGTTCGAGTACTGGAACGTCGGCTTGTAGATGTCGAACATCGCGTGGATGTCGTTCTGCACGTAGTCGTTGTCGCTGTAGAAGATGTAATAGTAGTACCCGTCCGACACCACCTCGTGCTTGGTGACGGTATGCGATGCGCCCTCGAGATACCGGACGCTTTGGCACGATTTGCTCGGTGGGAAACTATGCGCCAACAGAATATCACCGTCATAGCAGGAAAGCAAACTGTTCTCGAAACTGGACACCGAATCGGACGTATTGTTGGAATGGTTCATTGCCGTGCCGCCATGATTGATCGCCCGATCGTACACCAGATCACGCCTTCGTCTGCGTCGGCGGCTTTGACCATTTGCAGGCCGCTGCTGCTGCTGCTCCGACCGATCCACACTTTCCGGTTGGACAATCTGTTCCCCGTCCGGGTGCTGCCGATGGCCGGTTTTGTTGTGCCCGTGGCGCTTCCGATGAATGCCGCTACCATCATCAGCACCATCATCATCGACCGAGGAAGGTCCCGCCTCGGTAGCACGGAAGTTACGATACTTCTTGACGAGATTTTCCGTCGTGCTCGACGGTCGCTCGGTCGTGGTGGTCGTGCTGGTCGTGGTCGTCGTTGTGCTTGGCGGCGTTTGGACATTCTTTGTCGTGACTGATACTGGCCGGCCGATCCGTTTCGTCGTAGCATGGTGCACTTTCCTTCCCGAGCTGTCGTACGCCGTGGTCCGCTTGTTCTTGTCCAGCTCGTTGTCCGTGGTGCGAGCGTGCTGGGCACGTGCCTCCTTAGAGGTATGCAAACGATGCAACAGCGAGGCAGACTCTTCCGGCGATAAGCGCTCCTCCGTCAGATCTTCTCCACCTGTTAGATTGAATTGCAAATTTGGATGAGTCCCTCCTACATCACACCGTACCTACACTACTCCCCTTCCCACTTACCATGATTGCCATCGACGGGCAGCTTGGGCAGCCCCTTCTGCTCACCCGAATACTCGATAAACTCGGCCGCCGACTCGAACGTGACCAGCACCTGGCCGTGTTCCTTGTTCAGGTAGTTGTCGATCTTGTTGTTGTTGTGCTCGAGCAGCCCGCACGTCCGCAGATTGCGCTCACCCTTCACAACCAGTATGCGGGAGCCGTCGTACCGGGAGCAAACCTTCAGCGCAACAGTCGCCCCCTTCAGCAGATAGAAGCCCCAGTACTCGAGCGTATCGTCCGGCAGGGACATGGACTTTTTCAACCGTATGTGCTTGCGGTTCTTCGACACTTCCGGTTCGTGGTCGAGCTGGAACGCGTTGAACGTGCTGTTCATCTGCAGCGTGTGCTTCTGGCAGAACACGGACGAGATGCCATCGCGGATTTCGATAATGTCCGACTCGGCGATCGGATAGACCACGTCCGCAAACACCGTGTGGCGCAGGTAGAGTGGGAGAATGATGAGCGAAGCCGGCAGGACGGCGGTCAGGATGCAGAAGGCAATCACCCGCTTGACGCCGTGCATATTTTTCGACTCTGTGGGAAATTACAATTTAAAAAAAAATGGTTAGAAAAAAGGATGTTAAATTTTGAAAACTATCACGCATAAGAAAATCCAGAAAATCGATTAATAAATACAGTTAAAATGGATCACCTCTACTGCAAAATCAAACCCTACAACTATCCTCAACTGCCAACACGCGCAGCAAGAAGCTGAAGATGCTGAATTAAACTGTGTCATCATCAAAACAACAACTCGCACCCGGTCGTCTTCGTCGTTCGTCAAGCACGAGCAAGTGTACACGGTTCAATCATGCACCGGATTTTTTTTACTGGCGCGATAAGACAAGCGCAGACAGACCCCAGAGATCTGCTTAGTGGACTGCCTCATTTTCGGACCGTGGCAATATACACACCACCAACGGTTATCATCATCGGTACATCAGCGCATTTGCTTCACGCCTCCTCCTGGCACTCTGTGGCTCGTTAGGGACACATGTGGGACGTCCCACAAAAATGTTACTCTCTGATCTTGTTGTGCCCGTTGACGTCGAGACGCGTGAATGAGCGCAACCAACGTTTCGACGTGATGCGTATTCAAAAATCAACTGCCCTTCACGTGTTGGGCACGTTTCTTCACCTCCCCCATGTAAATGTCCCTTGAAGATCGCTCATACTGCCACCACTTAGTAACTAAATCACCAGCCTGTTTGATACGTTTGGGAAGCGCGGGTCATACCTGCTACTTGAATAGAGATACCTTACCAGAAAGTTATCTCATTGCGATTGTATGGTTTACAGGTGGTACAGAATGCGAGCCTTTGTGAAGCGTTATGACTTTGGCTCAAGTAGAGTGTTTCCTTTCACGTACATGTACTGCGTCATGCCTTAGTACAGGGATGGGCAAAGTCCAGTCCGTCATCTGGCTCTAAAGCACAGAAATTAATTGTGTTTTTTTTAACAAACCGATAAAATGAGATTGTTAGAAGCGCATTCTCCACATTGAATAGTTATTTGTGTGTTTTACTTCAATACCAATGGGTAATATGATTCATTGACTTTTTTGCTCATTAATTGTATTCACTTTTGCACACTTTTCCATCGATTCATTGCCATGCTTTTGTGGAAAGTTTTGAATTATTAGCTCAATAATGCTGTTTGTAACAAAGCTAGGAAATATTGACATATTGAGCAATTACATGTCAGTTTAATAACAATGGGACAGATGTGTTCAAAATCATAATTCAGCACTCAAAGAACCTGATGTAAGGTATCATCTACTAATTGAGGTTTTTTTTTTAATATTTCCGAGTTAACATATAAAAAGTTGTGATGATTGCTAGTGAAATTAATCTCAAGCCCAAAAAAATATATAAACAAATGTTTTACTCCAACTTCTAATTGGGCTTATGATTTGGAATCAAATGTTGGAAGAGTGATGTAATGGTTGTTTAAGGAGAACATAATTGTAGAGGTGAATAATTCAGTTGCAAATTCGAAAATTTTTGCATATGAATTCAAAATTTAAAAATCATTCAATCTTAAAAGATTCATCAATCGCCAAACATTCATATTTTTTTAAAGCAGAGTCTCCAAACTTTTCAGAACGCGGGCCACATTGCTTCACAATCAACGTTGTTGAGGGATATTTTGATGCTACCTTTATAATGAGTGGAAGATCAAATCTCGTTTTAATAAGAAAATAATAACGAAATATATCAAATTTCTGTTGTTTTATTTTATTGAATCTTGATTTTCGTTTTTCAGAAGTAAAAATATAAATTTTGAATAATTAGTCAGAAAAGACAGCTATTTAATTTAACCTTTACCCAGTCATCGCGGGCCTCATTAAAGGCTCTTGTGGGTCACAAGCGGCCCGCAGGCCGTAGTTTGGAGACCACTGCTGTAGTATACTGTAATTTTGTGCATTTAGGGTAAATTTCGCCTCTTTTTCTTGTCTCGCTGAAACAATTCATATGTGCAACATTATGGCAATTGGTGTGCAGGGGTCCACTCGTACGAAGATCACATCTACGCGTGTGATGGATTTTTGCAAATCTTGACGCTTTAATGATTCATGAATCTCTTGCAAGTCATACATATTTAGAGATTTGTGAATATTTAGAGATTTGTGAATCTTTGAGATATAAAGATTCAGGAGCCTTTCGAGATTCGATTTGAGAATTGAAATCACTCTTCATTTACGATTCGTATGAAAGAATCATTACTGTTGCGACGATCGCTTAGCAAAGATATTTTGAAAGAAAAGGCGCGAGAAGAACTTTTAAGAGCGAGAATTGCTTTTATTTTTCTTCACTTTAAAAACGTTTCTTTTGCACCGTTTCTCCTTTGCTACTGCCCTTGATTTCGTTCAAGCGCGCTTCTTAAGTCTTTGACCTCAGTCGACCCTTTCTTTGACCGATCTCTGACTTGTCCCTTTTCGGGAATATCTAGTTGTACTCCTCTGCCGTTTTCGTCAGTTATCCCTTTCTCCTGCTTAGATAGCGCCATCTGTTGTTTGGTAGCAGAGTGAGTGCGCTCGATCTTGTCCTGGTCTCTAAACGTCACTCGGCATATCACAACATACCGACTGTCAGTTATGGCCTCGTGGTGTTTATGTCAACAATTACAGTATGGGGAAATTTATTTATTTATTTCGAAAATTTTAGGGCCTGGTACTACATAAACTATTATCCTTGCCATTTAATTCTATATGCTAAAACTAATCTTGCCTATTACCGAGTGCGTACGATTCTAATATCATAGTTTTAAAGCTCTGCGTAGTCAAATGGAAGCCAAATGATTCGAAATGATAATTGAACTGTCTACACATTGTCAAGAGAGGGTCGTTGTATGATGCTAAAGTTCTCCTATACTCATTTTGTTCAAAGTTCAAAAATGTAGAATCATTAATACATAATATAATTGTGGGTTGTATATTGTACGTACTAAAACCATACTAAACCATACGTACTAAGCTGATGACTTTTGGTATTATGACGCCTCAAAACTAAACAATAAGAATGTCGCATGAAGAATCATGCCAACAGGCTAACAATATGTACTAGCAACAAAACACAAAACATAAAATACTTCTATAAAACTTTACACAAAACAAATATAAGAACAGATTTAATGTTTTCAGTCAGATAATTTGAAAAGCTTGCCGACCCCTGCCGTAGAAGCACACCAAGTGAGTGATGTCGCGCCAAACAAGGAAGTAGATGGCAATACCCTTCTCCTCCAACCCATACCTAATCACTGTCTTCGTCTGCCTTATCTATGACGATGGAAATTATGAACTATTATGAAAGGCTTCTACAAGCCGGGTTCTTATGTTACGTCCACTTCTCGCGGAATGTTACGCTTAAATGAATAAATATTTAATTGCCGTTTTTTGCCATACCTGTGTGATTGTTTGCAACACACAACAACCACAGCCCACAAACATATCACGTTTCAAAAACGGTAACTGTTTACTGTACTTTAGAAGCGAGGCCAGCGAGCGCGCTCTGCAACTGCGACAAACTCCAGGACAGCCAGTCGAGTTGGAAGAAAAAAACGAGTAAACCTATCAAACGGGAAGGTCATAATGCAACAACAAAAAATTCACCAAACCATACACCGTGCATACATCCATCCATAGGGCAACAACATACTTGCCCTTGGAAAGACAACACGATGAACTATAGTCCTACGTAAAGAATGGGCTTTATTTATAGCTTGAACGTGTGCCAAATATTATGAGCCCACTGGTAACATTGTTGTCTTTCTTGTTCACGTTTTCTATGGAAATGCCGGCTCGATCGATTAAATTTCAGGCCCCGTTTTGCTAGCGTTCTTCAAACGTTGCTTTGCAAAAACAAGCGCATCAAGTGCACATCGCGAGGTGGCCATATTGCACGCCTCATTTGCCACAGTAAGGTCCATTTCACTGATCCCATGCAAAACAAGTCCGTCGGGACAAACAGATGACGGTTTCCTGTTTATCTGACTCATGCCGCCAGGGGCTGGCGGCTGTTGCCTGGGAGCAGATTAAGAAAAGTCCAAGCTCTCTCGGCTCAAAGGGGGATGTACATTCTGTGAACAATTATTTAATTAATTTTCCCGATCATTCGCTCGACCTTCACCTATGAAAACAAGACCTAAATGTGTGGCCAATTCATTCCGGTACGATCCGGGTACGACACTTGGTGGTCGACTTGACCCGACCGAATGGCGCTGAGCAAACCGCTCGTCAGCAGCCAATCGTGCGCTGTGAGCCGGGCGCATTTTCAAATTACAATCAACGAAGTACGCTCATCCCCTAATCTTGCGGTCGCTTTCATCGTTCCTATCCGTTCTTCTCCCTTCTGCGCTAATGGTGGGGAGGGCGAAGAACTCACCCGATAGTAGATGGACTCCCCCTCCAACAAGCGAAACAAGGGGGTGTTATTTTTATCATCGAGCGCATTTTGTTAGTGTCTCCTCATCGTGGAGCATTGCGCGCTTGACACCCCCCCCCCTTCCCTCCTAAACTCACTCACGCCCACCACCACCCATTCTAGTGGAAGCTGTATGTGGTGCAAACGAGTCTTGGTGGGGGGTTTTTTGTGATCAATAAGCCGGGGAATACTTTCCGCACGGTTGGTTGCTTTCGTTAATAAAGGGAAATCAACACCTGCTCCTCCAAAACCAAACCCTAGAGCGTGATAAAGAGATGATGATGATGATGCTGATGATGTCCGTATTATATTGCAACAAAGTCACACGCACGCACACACACACACATGTAGGAGGAGGAACAAGGTATTGTTTTGAAACCAGAGGGTTAATATTAGAAACAGAATAAACACACTACACATGTTACACGGGCGAGAGGCCGTTGATACAACGTGTTTTAGCGAACGATTTTACTTTACTGCTGCTCACCGAATTCATGCATCGTTGTGCAGTTGTGGAGTGACTTTTTCCCTTTCTCTCTCTCTCGCTATCGACACTATTTTTTTTAAATTATAGATTCCTTTACACGACACTGAGATGGGGATTTATTGACTGGAATAATTCACTGCACTGCAATTGCAAGGCTTCGGAAATTCCTCCCTCTGGTCGCGTAACGCGCGTACTTGCCCGAACAATACGCAGCAACAGCGGTAGCGTAACACGCACGTACACCTGGGGCTACGCCGGGGGTTGCACTCCTTCTGCTACGCCGAGATGATAACGTCTGCTCTGTGGGGGCCGATAAGGTCTTTCTTATCTTAGCACACTAAACTTCCGTCACTACCACACACTAGACACGTTTGATCGTCTTGTTTAGAGCTACAAAAGCAACAGCACTACCTGGAACATGTGTGTGTGTGTGTGTGTGGGGCGTAAAGAAAACGCGCGACGAATGAAACATCACCATTATCAGAGCCTGCTACCATCTATTCCTAAATACCCACCACTTGTGCACACACGCGAGTGCTCGAACCGTGATGCTGCAAAGATGCGCCAAAGCAGCAGAACCTTCTCTGCCCCGTGCCGCTGTTCAACAGCCCTTTCCACAACACTCCCTCTCTTCCGCGCGTTACGTTATGCACGGATGATACACAGAGACACCATCAGCAGGGTGGAAAATTCAACCTTCAACACCATGCAGCACAAAGCGCGTTTCCATGCTGCTCCGAGGGCTTTGTGTGTTTGCTGCCGTGAGACGAACCTGGCGCTGCTCTTTATCTTCCAACCCTTCGCGGATGCGTTGTTCCACGCGCAACCATAAAGTGCACCATTTCTTGGGAGGACACAGCACACAGACACATACACAAACACCGCGCAGTACAGTTAAATGTTTGAGTAGCAGCAGTAAAGAGACTGACAGACAAACTTTAAAGTAATCGGATTAACACGAAAGAAATGGTGAAACAGTGTTCAGTACGGACAGCACGCACCGTGCGCGACAAGAAAGCGTGAACTGTGCGGTTTGCGTATTCTCTCTTGCGCGTGTTGGACAAATTTGATTCCACTGCTTATGGTTTTCAAAACAAACCACCCTCTTCCATACCGCCCCTTCCCTGTACAGCTACTTACAGAGAACCAACCCCCTTCTAAAGCGCCAACCCCCTCCCCTACAGAGGGTTGGCTTGACACTGGGCGTTTGACAGGTTGGAACAGGGTTGAAACGCGCGTACCAAGCGAACATAGGGTAGGAAATTTAAAACGATTTTGAAATAACCGTTTGTTTTACAGCGTTTTTATTTTATTCATGACTTAAAAGTGGGTTCACGTAAAGATTCTCCCCTGTCTGTTTAATTCTGATATTGGCTTAGAAATTGCTGAAGAGCTTGAAATGTTCATTGAAGGATTCTTCTTATTACTTCTGATGGAATATTTTAAATCATTTCGTTTATATTTTACCTAACATTAAATTAAATTAAATGTTTAAAATAAAATTTAATTAATTGACTTCAATTTTATGCAGTACATTGTTACTATTATGTAAATCAAACACAGGCTAATTTAGTGTAAGTTGTAGGGATTTTAAACAAACATGAAACAGATAGACGTACGAATTGCATACTTTCTGGCGTTTAGTAAGGCTGCCGGGGACCCTTCCTCGTGATTCGTGTGCGTTAGCGTTAGATCTCGTAAAGATCAGAAAATACTAACAAATTTCCTTAGATTTCTACTATTGAAGCATGCTTTATGTCTTTAAAAAAACAAAATTCAAATTTTAGTTCAAATGGTCAAAATAATAAACTTTTAATTTTAAGCTTTACAATGCCATCGTGGGGCCTAGGACTATCTAGGGTCGTAGTTTGTTTACTTCTGGTTTATGATTATATGGTTCACTATAGTTAAAGGTAAAACTAATTTTAAATGTATTAAAGCAGTGATTTCCATCCTTTTTGCAGCCTTACCCCCCACGTGAGGTGCATGTAGGTTTTCATTTCCGTCTCATAAGATCATGAGCGGGGGGAGAGCGTGGCAATCCTGGGTATTAGGCGAAATTTTGATTGAAAAAAATCCCTCTCCAAAAATTCAAAATTCCCCCCTGCTGGGGAGAATTCCCCACCGATTGAAAATCGCTGGTATTAAAGCTTCGCAAAATCGAAATGGTTTATCAGACGGCAGCAATCGAATGACGAAAATCATTTTAATAACGATTTGAAGCCTTCAAATATATAAAAAAATAAAACCCTTGCAATTATTGAAACCAAAATCTATGAAGAAACCGAATGCTTCATAAACCAATTAATATATGAATCATTTCCCCTCTCTAGAACTTTGCCACTTTTCAATCAGCCTAAATGAGTTTATCAACAGTTCGGAGAGCTCTTTTATTAGCGACGATTATCCTTATCGCCCCCTCCCCAGCATTGGAGCATCACAAAGCCGTACCTAATCAAACCCAACCGCTACCTCCGTGCAAGATAATACTTCTTCACCACTACCGTGCAGCCATCACACCCGCTGATCACGCCAATACCTTCGCCCTAAGCATATTTAATTCAGCTGTATATCGGAAAGCGTTCACGCGTTGGTCAGCCGGTCTTCTGCAGATTGCATAATGCGCTGTCCCGAGTTATCAACAAATCGCGCCATTGTTTGATTTTGTTTTCCAAACAACCAACCGTCCCAACCCATCAACAGTTACTCCAACCACCCCCCCCCCCCTCAATTGCCACTATCTCTGTAACTAATCAAATTGCAAAATAAATGTCATCGATAAATTAAGTGCAGCTTTTATAGCACCTTACGCCGATACGCTGCGAGACAAAGCTTGCGTATGCAAATGCGCCTGAGAACAGGATTGGCGTGCGCGTCCCGCCTTTCCATAATCCTGGTAACGTGGTGGATACGCACGGTGTTGCCGTGCGCAACCGTACAGACAACACTTCAACGTAAACGCTTTTGACGTCGGTTTGGGATTTAGAACACAGTATCACAGCGTCTGGAATATATTTTCCATCACACATAGAAACGCTTCCTATTATAAAAACAACGCGTTGCCCTGCACCGACATATCCTTTTCCCTTCCCTGCGTTGTGTTCCCTGTTTTGAAACGGATGACTAACCGCGGTGCAATAAAACACTTGATGAAGCTACATCGCATATGAACCTACCCCGGCAGTAACGTTATAGGCGCACAGACTACAACGTGATCGCCTCAAGAGCTGCAGCGGAGCGCACGTCAACACAAGCGTGGCAGTAGGCGCGCTTTAGGAAGAAATCACATTTGCGCGCAAATCTTCACCTCGCGTCTTGTTTGGCGTGTAAAAATCGTTTACACACAGCTTTCTCTCGCTGATGCAAAAAAGCCCACGGTAATCTAAAGCCCAGCCTGAGCAGTGATGGGCGTGCGGGGAAAGCTTTATAAGTTTATTCTAGGCAGGTTTACTATTTAATTGGACACTAAAAGGGGTTGCAATAACCCCAGCACAGCATAGACAGCGTGATAGCAGCAGCAGCAGAAGTAATACACAACACACAGTGCACTGTATATTTAGATGACCCTTTCCATGACCGATAGGATTAAATTTGCAAAAATTAGTTAGACGACACAATTATTTTTTTTAGTAATTTGCAAAACCTTGTTTGTTGACAATACTCACTGTTCAGCCGCTGCAGGGAATTGTATTTGTACACATGGTAGTACGCCACGTTGTCCGCGTTGTTCGCGTACCGGAGCCGTTTAGTTTGCGCCATTTTCAACAGCTGTTTTGTTTGACTATGTTGTTCGTTTGAAAATTGTTGTTTTTTCCTTTCGTTCCAATACACCCTTAACACACACCTGACACACTTCACAGCTTTGATTGATCGATCGTGAATATCACCGTTTTACTAAGCACTAAGATCACAAAAGACGGAGCATACCAGCCAGCTCAAAGATGTTTCCTCTACTCCACACTTCTAATTCACGATCAATTTTTGTTCAAAATCCTGTTTCTAATTCTTAACCGGTTCCTTCAAAACAAAAACCTCCAAAACACACTCCCCCAATGCCACACAAAAGTGGCGCCTAAAACACACTCCCCGCTTCGGATCACTCGCTAACAAAATGCTTGATAACGACGACGCAGATGCCGCACGAACGGCGCTGGAAATCTCGAGCTCACCGAAGGAACGACCATTCCGCACGCCGTCCAGCAACCGTTTGCGCGAGTGACCCGCTCGCGTAAGCTAGCACGACCTGTCGCACATCGTCGCCTTTGGGGCACTGGAAACATCACCATATCGCTTACCACCATCGGCCCGATCGGCCCAACTCGACGACTTCGACGGGGAGGAGGGGGTCAACAATAGAGAAGGCAAGGCGGCAGTTTATTATCTTCTGGTTACCCTTACCCCACCCCAGCCCAGCGCAACGCATCGCATCCGTCCGCGGCTCAAGCGCTGCAATCTCGTTTGTATTGTGGGTCGTCTGTGGTGAGGGTGTTACTCCGAGGGGAAGTGTGTTTACTTCGCCGGGTGGCGCATTCATCGCTGATACACCTTTTTCTTAGACCGAAGCGTATTTTGGGACCACTTTAGCGCGAACAATGGGACCCGCTGAACCGGATATGCCGGACGGCGCAAGGATCGAGTGATGCCGCGCGATCGTTCAAACAGGTTCAAGCAAGTGCAGCCAGTTGCATGGCCAAACTTCCGTTTGTCCGTTCCGAAAAATGGGCACCCGTACCCGCGCAGATAGGAGGGAGGTTGATGATGATAAAGGGAAAAGAAATGCAAACTATTTGCAATCTCGCATCAAACAGAGAGACCGAGACGCTTTGATAGCTACCCGGCTCCTCATCATCATCATCATCAAACATCAAACAAAACCTCGGAGGGCGATCTCAGCACACATAAGTGGCCATCATCATCATCGTCGTCTTTGCACCGTATCGTCGTCGTTGCCATCGTGCGGTGTTTTCTTTAAGATTTGTGCTGTGTTTTTCGACCTCTTTCCTTCTTAGTGGAGGGGTGTGTGGGAGGTTTGGATGATAAAATTATATCGTTCCCGGTATGCACCCCCTCCCCGCAGTCTCGGCGACTGGAACTGGGCTGAATTGTTTCCGGATGAGTTTTGAAAAATTGTGATCCATTCGAAGGGAATGGGGAGGCCCCCGGCCAAACAGCTGGGAGTGGGGAAGGGCCACCTAATGAAGGTCTGTGAAGAATTTCAAGTAGTTTTGAATACCAGCGTGTGGTTGTATGTGACCTTCGTACGAAAACTTGATTTTGTGCGACGCAACAGCGACAAGGAACTGGGGCCATATGTTTTGGAAGGGCCCCTGTGTGTGTGTGTGTGTGTGTGTGTGTGTGTGTGTGTGTATGTGTGTTTGCTTCAGCACTCCACGTTCTCGAGGTCGTTAGCAATACCTGTAGTCCTTTGTTAAGATGCTCGAAAGTCTCTTGCTTATTTTCTATTGCAATTACATAAACTCTACTTGAACGTGCCGTTGAACTTTCGTGGCGGTGCTATTGATTAGTACCGCTGCTCATCAAGGAATCTTCGCGTACACCGTGGTGCTTCACCTGTTGCCAATGTAAATCGGCACATTTAGAACACAATAACCAATTGAGACCGATCACGCCGTTTTTGACGTCCTATTGGGCTGCGCGACGTGTGTGGACACTATCTGTGCAAGATGTAAGACGAAAAGCCCTCCGTCGGTTAGACGTGGATAGAAGATGTTCAGGGGTTGTCGTCCGATGCTAGCAATTGATGAATTTGATAATAATTTATCGCAAACAAATGCGCCATTTCGTAATCGTTTGAAAAGGCATTCTTCTGCTGGTGTGGTCTCATTTTCGGGGCTTATCCTGCGTAAACAGCTGCATCAACAACACGTTCGAGGTCGGTTAAGAGACTCTGTCCGATTACGCGCTTACGTACGCTGAGTACGCATCTGTGTTCTGTAGCATCCGTCCTGTACATCGCCTATCAACACCGACAAAATATGAGACAAATGTGTATTTGCTAGCACAGCATGTTCGTGTGAAAATGGAAGATAGGGCAACATTGGACCTACATACATAAACCGTTCATCGGTACACTATCGGGGTAATTAATTTTTGATAATTGTTTGCCGAATCAATTGAGGAAATTGACCTGCGCTAATGACGGGCCCAACAAACGCTCCCTAGCAATAGCCCTAGATTGTGAATTGTGCGACGCTCTGAGAGATAAGCGGGCGCGGCTGCCTCGTTAACGGTAACCCGCGCGATAAGACATCTCCTCCGGCAGCTGGGAGAAGATGATTTTGGGGTGGGTGTAAAATAAACGAAGCATAGCGGTATCTATCTTCATATTTACAACCAAAAAGCGGGAATGGCAGCGCGATTAAAATGTTTTAAATTTATAGACTGTTTATACATACTGCCATTCTTTACCTACTGGTACAATGTTGTAATTGCACTAAAAAGTGCTTTTTTATATGACAATGTAAAGAAAATTGTAATTACTGCTGTTGTGTTTGGCGCTACACAATCCTTACTCAAGCTTCATGTGTATTGTACCCATTCCGCGCTAGCAATAGTTGCTGATTGCTGACTGAAACGAAGCACTTTAAATAGGACAGGAACAAAAAAATAATCCAGTATCATTCGTGCTTGAATAGCCGGATCGAGCCACGGCTTATCATCGGGTGGTGGATTTGTACTCCCTTTTTGCGTTGCACGTGGTAATCACGTCGCGTGAAGAAGGGGTGTGTTTGTCAAGTGCAACCTATTGGCACATGCCTGACGGCAGAATTATAATTGGTCTGTTTTTTTAAACCCCGGTGCTATGATTAATCGGATGAATGATTAAGGATCGGGAGCAAAGCGCATTTAGAGCCGTTTCCACCAGCACCGACCGGATTGCAGACATCTCCGATTCCGAAGCATATATGTTTATTTTACATTTACATTAATATATCGTGAAAAATGGTTTATATCTTTGTGTTTTGGTTGCTAGAGCGCTGATCGGCGACCAGTGCTGAGTATCATACGAGTGCATCGTAATAGTAGGAGGTTATTGTTTAGAGTTGTATGATTTCCACCTTGCGCTACCGTTGCCAGGGGCTGGAACACTACCGGCAGACTTGAACGAACTTCGACTTCAGCCCGAGCAGCAGCCCATACCCGGGTAGCGATGCCCATTTGATGCAGTTAATCTCCAGATACTTATCTGGATCGCGCGGTAGACACAGCTTTATTCCTACCCGTTCTGCAAAGAGGCACAGTGGCGATAGATTGCGAATAACGATTGCATGCGCACATGTACAGCGTGTTCCACTTTTGGCACACCGTGAGCCTAACTTACCATTCTGCGACACTGTGCCCTCTTCGGAGCTGGAGCTCGAATCGTCCGGAAGGCCCAAGTTGACGCCTATCCTCCAACGTCTGTCTTTGTCGAGAATGTATGCGTACTTGAGATTTCGGCGGCACCGCAACCCAACGGCGACGTACCGGCCGGAAGGTGAGAACGACAGCGATACAAAATTGGCGGTGAACTTGAACACAAAGATCGATTCGCCAAAGTTATCGCGCCGAAGGCTTCTTATTTCTGTTTAAAGCATTTTGTACAGCACAATAGAAAAGAAAATGGAAACAGGATATAAAAGTAAATTCATTGTAAATCTAGTTTGTGATAAGGAAGAAACGATTATGTGATTGCACGCAAGGACAACATACCCATCTCTTTGACGGATCGAAACCGGACGGAAGCGACATACTGTTCGCACTGTGAGATAGCAACGTTCGAATCGTTGTTGATCAGACAGATAGTTATCACATTTTTCCAGTCTAAAAAAAGGCAAAAATGAAGATTGTAGCGGTTTGTAAATCAAAACACGGCTTGGTTACACACCTTCCTTGAAGTCGGGCAGATCGTCCACATCGCCGTGGAACGAATCTAAATCCCAAGCCTGCAGCACGCAATGCTTCTCGGGCGATCGGGGCATTCCGCACATCTGAGAAATGTGATCCCACGTGTCGGGCAGTTCGGAGGGAGCAAGCGTATACAGCATGCGGCACACTTTGCGCAGCAGTTCGCCTAACAGGCTGAGATCAAACACATACCTGGAAAACAAAAACAAAAACGAAAGGCAGTGTGATGTGGTGAGCTAATCGTTGCTTGCGTTTTCCGACCGATTCGCGGAAAAGCACCCAAACCTACTTGATGTAGCTCCTATGGCCTTGGCATATGTAGTTTTGGCATATCTTTCTGAAGTAGCTTAGCGGTTGCGTGAACAGTACCGTGCCCGGCGACCACAATCTTTGGCTGATCTCGGTCGAAATACACATCGTGTTGCTGTACCGATTTCGCGTTAGCAGTCCTTCCTCCAGTGCGTCGATCTTGCGAATCAACGACATGAGTGTCAGATTTAGATTCGATTTCTGTGAAACGAAGCAAAAGATTAACCGATGCACGTCCTGGAAGTGCCCGTTGCGCGCATCGCACATTCCCCTTACCGTGCACTTGTCCGCCGGACCGACGGTCGGACTGCAGCGCACCTGCTCCCGCTTCTGGTTGATGGTTTGCAGCAGATGTATCCAGATAAGGCACTGCTTGCTCATTTCCAGCTGCAGCAGATGGTCGACCTGTGTCGACAGCGTCAGCTCGAGCTTGTCCAACATCAAGCTAAGGCTGCGCAGGAACGACACCATCAGATACTCCGGCTCGACCTCCTCCACGTTCTTGCCGATGCCCGCCATCACGTGCGTTTGCGTTTGCGAAATGCCAGTAATCAGCCGCAGATCCTGCGTCACGTGCAGGAAGCGACACTTGCAATCGCTGTACATTCCCGTCGTGTACGTTTTGTCGTTCTTCCAGTCCCAAAAGATCACCTCGTTCATGCTGGTGAGCAGCAGATAGTTTTCCGTCGGATGAAAGCAAAGCGATCCGATCGGTTCCGGCTCGTTCAGCGTGCCAACGAGATGGTTGTCCACGTACACCAGGACCGTACCGCCAAGCGTACCGAACGCGATGATTTGGTCGTTCGTTGGGTGAAAAGCCAGCGTCCACACGGACCGGTCGCCTGTGGGATATTTGACTAAAGGGAGCGCCGGAATTAGCTCTCCGGGGAATGTGTGTAGGGAAACGCGGTAATGAAATTATGCTCTTACCAACTTTCTGCAACGATGCCGTTTGAAACACATTGACGCTTCGATTGGTCTGTACGGTGGCAGTGAGCAGTCTGGAAAGGACAAATGATGTTAAGCATTTCGAGCCAACACTTCGCCTTGCTCTCCCGCAGCCACACACACACACTTACCCGTTATGGCTTTGTTCGATGTTGAAAACGGATTCCGTTTCACTGGCCAAATCGTTGATGGGCTAAAAAAAACCACGGCAGACAAAAAATGAACCGCATCAGTACCGCATAACAATAAAAAACATAAGCAACGCATCCAAGGAACTACTCCCGCACCTTACAAAGATCTTCCGTGCGCAGCCTGTTAAGCACCACCTGCTCGGCCACTTCAATCGCAAGCTGGTGAAACGTCTGCTCGCCACATCCGGCGCTGATGATGGCCGGGGTGGCCGACATTGCCGTCGCATTCCGTCGAATCTTGCGCGTCCGATAGCCCCGCTCACGGTTGTCTAGCTGGTACACGATATTACGATCGATTTTTTGCATCCTTTCGTTCGGCAGGTTTGCTGAAGCGGGCGGCAAAGATGGCTTGTACGGTGTTGGCAGCACTATTATTGGTTCTTACTCCGTGCCGGGTACCTTACTGCGTGCACACAAAGGAACGGGAAAGCGGAATTACTGTCCATTCCTTTTGCGGAGGGGCAGCGAGGGGAGCCGTTTTCGCGGACCAAGCAGATTTTGTGTGTCGCAAAGCCTCGCGGTACCCGTGGGGGGGAAAAAAGGTAAACAAAACTGCGTCCGACCCGCGACACCAATTTTTCAACTGTCAACTTGTCAAACTGACGTGTTTTGCGCAACCTTTCGGAAGGTTGTTTCGGCGCGTGTTGAAGAAGTGTCATTTAATTTTCGCGGTCTTTCACGACGAGTCGTTTTGAAATTTTTATTTTTGCAAAAAGAAAAAACCGGTAAAAAATTTGTTACGTATTTTACATTGATTCAATAATATTTCCAAAATCATTCACATCGCGGGCATAGTTTTGCTGAATTTCGTACTAAAAAATCCCAACCATCACCAATCATGCGAGGGACGATAGGGACGTCGAGTTGGATGAAGAGTTATCGTCGAAAAGCAAATCTTCCGAATGCTGCGAAACTACGCTATTGCATTGTTCTTCGTATTCGCGCGCCATCTTCGGTATACGAACAATCGGACAGTACCAATTGGTACGCCGCTCTAAACCCCATCCAACGTAGAAGCAGCGGAACTGTTCCCCATCGTTAAAGGTGCACAGTCCGGGCCACGTTTCCGACAGCCAGTACTGTAGCGCCTGTTCCTTCCGCTCCCACCAGCGTTCGGCCCTTTCCTGCAGCAACTCCTGATTGAAACCGACCACCGAGCTGTACATTCCGGACAGGCAACGCACGAGCGACAGGTTTGTCTCTGACCCATTGATGTGACAATCGCGATGGGACGAAATTTTGCAAACTAGCGCACGCAACAAATTCTTCTCCACGCCATCAAATGGCTTCACGATCTGGGGCACCGGTGCGTCCAGATTTCCCTGTAGAAAGGTGCGCAAACCCTCGGTGGCTTCGAGCTGCTCCAGAGTAATATCCGGTAAAACATGCCACGGTTGGGTGCGCGGATTTTGCGACACCAAAAACATTCGTTTGTTAAGCCGAGACTCTAGCTGGAGTCGTTCCAGCCGAATTCGCAGCATCGAGGCCGTCGAGTGTACGGAAAGGCGGGAAGCGGCGCACGGATCAGTTAGCATCGTGGAGCTTTCATCCGAGGAAGGTTCCCCAGAGATGCAAGACAACCGATCGATCAATTCTGTGAACATTGTTTCCATGTCCAGGCGACAGTACTGCTCTTCAATTTCCCTATCCACCAGCTGAAGCTTGTCTACGATGTGCTTCATCGCCGACTGAGCTAGATCTTCTAAAGACTCAGCAGTCAGGTGCTGCAAAATATCTTCACTGCTTTGCTGGAGCGTCTTGTCGAGAACAATCTCGATTATGTCGGTTACAATTTCCGGCCGTTCTCCAATCACGCCCCGGTAGGCACAGTACTCGACACTTTTCTCTCGCAGCTCCACCTCCAGGACATAGTAATCGCAATGCAGTGACCTCAGGATGCCCCAGAATTCGCACGACACCGCCCGCGGATGGTCGCGAAGCGTACGTTCTATTTGTGCGCTGATAAAGTAATCGTACCCACGGGGAAGATCCCACCCTATCGTGTTCAGTCCGCGATGAATTAACACAACAAGTTTTGAGTGATTGGAAACGGATTCATCCTCAATGTGGGTCAAGGCTTGCAACGTCTGCTTAGCCAGCTGTGCTTGCTTCAGCATCGCGCTATCATCCCGGCGACCAGGTAGCGGGAACGGATCCGGGTTTAAAAAATCAATTTTGGCTAGCCGACAATATTCCTCAAAATGATCAACTGCATCCGCCGGTGCATTTTCGAGTAAGTTTGTAACTAACCGTACCAGTAAATCGTACCTGCGTGCAGAACAAAGCAAGA
The DNA here is from genome assembly GCF_016920715.1 of Anopheles arabiensis. Classification (NCBI taxonomy): domain Eukaryota; kingdom Metazoa; phylum Arthropoda; class Insecta; order Diptera; family Culicidae; genus Anopheles; species Anopheles arabiensis. The sequence continues at coordinate 43,313,262 of NC_053518.1, read as the reverse complement.
CGCAGAACGAAATATGGGCCAGACCTTTCGGCAACTTTTTACGTGGGTAGAATACTTACAAATTATCACCATTTTTACCGACCTGGCGACGCAGCAGCGCCTTGGAGCTGGATAGATTACTTTCAAGCGAATATTTGTCCTTCTTTTTCAAACACTCAAGCAGTTCCTTCTCGGTATGGTACACTTCGTTTGGGGCAAAGTCTTTGTACTCCATATTTTATCCGAGCCGAATTTTTAAACCTCTGTACAGTCCGATTTGCTCACCATGTTTCACCGTGCCAAAGCAAAAGCCTATGCGTACTAGATCCTGACGAAAAATTGAGCCAGGCTCATTGAACTTAAAACTCCATTTCGTTTCGGTTTCGCGTTGCCACTGTTGTGTTGTGAGATTGATATTTTTGTTTGCTTTAGATTATTGATAATTTTAATTTTTTCCCCTTTTTCTGTTGCCATAATTGCCATAATTGGAAGCGAAATACATTGACAGCGCGCTGTCACTGCAATGTCAAACCCGACTTCGCTCGGACACGAGCGAAAATGGCCACCTGTATTTCGCCGAGCACCGCCCTCCCGGTTCACCGCCCCGCGGGCCTAAAAGCTGCACGCCGACAGCTTCTTGCTGCAAATCTGACAATATGGCGACCTTTCGCTTGGTTTATAAAAATCCAATTCAGCACGTGTATCAAAGTGCCAAACTTCAATCGTGAAAACGTACGTGAAAAACGGGTGAAATTGGGCTGAAAAGTGTGTCTACAGTGAGCGGAAACCAGCGTCAACCGGCAGCGATACGAATACGAACGGGATTTGGTGTATTTAGCGTGAAAATCGCGTTTGTAAAGTTTTGGCCCCTGCACGACGTGAAGTGATGGACGGCAGACCACAAGGCTGATGCAAACGCGGCGCTGTCACTGCCCGCACTCTTTCGCAGATTCTCGATCCAAAGTTCGACTATCCCTGAAGATGGAGGGCAAGAGAGAAACACTGAAACTGGTGCAACAATGAAAGTGCTGAAAAAAGGCCAATTGCTGGGAGTAAAGAAAAGGCAGGAGTTGCGTTAAAATTAATGTGAAACTTAAAATCTGGTTTCCAGCGCACTTACAACACACCACCCTCCGTTCTTAGGGCGCAGTTGCAGTGCGCATTAGGAGGGTCCCCCCCGATTCCGTCATCCGAGGCTACGCGAAGAGTTGTCCGTGTGGAAAAGGCACATTTTTTAACCTTTTCTTGGAACAATCTTCAATCTTCTGTGGGCGGGATGTGGATTCGATGGGCTGTTATCCAAGCCTTTCGCATGTTGGATGGAATATTACACGTTCAAATGGGACGTACGGCTCGATCACACCGTGTGCGTGTGTTTCCTTTGTTACATCGCTCCATTGTCCTGTGGCGCCCGAGATGAAGCGCAGGGCGATGATACAGCAGCAGCAAGACGAGCGCGATGATACGGTGAAACGCTAATTTTAGCGCTTTTCACGATCGCCGAGAGCGATGTTTAGCTTGATAATGACATAGAAATTGCTCGACGGTCACCGAGTGTGGGACGATGGTTGATAAAGAGCGGTACGGGAAAGGCGACGAGGGGCGCGTATCCTTGGCGACAAATTTTCGAACAATTTTCACTGCAATGCGTGTTGTGCTGCAGAAGTAGAAGTATTGTGAGCGGCCCACATAGAAACACACACATTCATTTTACAGCTTCGTGGGCCCGCTAGACGATCCAGAAAGCAACGGCGAGGAACGGACCCGACAGCTTCAACGGGACCAGTTTGTGAGGTTAGGTTTTTGCTGGACTGGCGATGGCACAGAAAGTGTAACCATTTTGCCTACGGTGGTGCAAAAGGGATAGAACAATAGAGCGTAGTACGTTGCGAAACAGAGTGCGAGGGATGGAAAGATACGATTCATTGGGTTGGGAGAGGGAGGGGGGGGGCGTTCACGGAGAAGTTGGGCTGGCTCTCTGTACCAAGTTGTGCGGGGAAAAGCGCGCTTTATCCATGCTGCAGTCAACGCCGCACTGTGCGTGTTTTGTACCGTTATCGGGAAATTATGGATGTCCAGTGAAACGGCACACTCCAAAGAGGGAAACTGGAAGGAGGGGGAGGGGGGAGTGAAAGAAGCGATTTGCGCTCCCCCAAAAAGTGACAGAGTGCACTTTTGGGGTCACTGTCGCTAAGGCGGTCGATCGATAGCGCAAAACAGCTTGTGCCTGGCTGGTAGAGTAAATGTAATCACTCGCCTACGTGCTTGAAACCAGTTACGACAGCTCGCGCTGCATTTGTTCGAACGGGTGAAGACAGCGAGTGGCGTGCTAGTCACGTTGCTTAGATTTTGATAAATTTGTTCCAGGGCGCCCGGTTAGTCATCGATCGGACGGTTCGGGAAAGTGCAGTGACAGCAGAAATGAACCAACTTTATCGCTGCTTGTTCTTGTCTGCTTCTTAAAGTTTACTGTACGAGTAATTTCAGCAGACATTTACGATGCGGGGAAAGAGTGGTTGGGTGCTGTATTTCTTGTGCAGCGCGCTGGAAAAATATTCAGCAGCAAATTCATGCCCATTGTTCATTTCTTTACCATTATCCACAGTACCGCGCGGGACCAGTAATCTTGGGCTAGGGAAGAAACCCGCGGCTATGAAGAAACGATAGAGCGAAAGAGACAGTGAGAACAAGAGCGCAATGCCTCACGAAGCGGTGTAGAAAGAGCGAGACAGAGGATGCGTCACAAAAGTGACAGCTAGAAAGCGACGAAGGATGTCGGTTCCGGCCGGTATTTAGCCCCGTCGGAAGAGCGGTAGGCGCGAAAGAGAGCACACGAACGTCCGATTGGGGCAATGGAGCGCTTTTTGCGTGTTCTGCTGCTGATGATGCTGGGCCATTCGCTCGTCCCGCTCCCTCGCTCGCTCGCTTTCTCGCTCTCTCAGGCGTTGAGTCATGGATGGTCGAAGCGCTCTGCTGGCTAAGTTCGTGGCTACGCCATGCTTAGACAGTTTTGACAGAACGAAGCTAACGAGGGTAACACACGCAAGAAAGGGTTTGTAAAATTACTACGTTTTAGGTTGTAAAAATTGTAACTGAACATAAGCCAGCCAACGGGGGAGCTCACTTAGGCGGTTGTGGAAGTTATTTTAGTGCAAAATATGGTATTGATAACTTCAGCGAGAAATAGCAGCAGGTTTTGTGTGGATGTATTGCGTTTCCATGTGCAATCTGATAACATCATGATGGTGCCCGTTCGGAATTCGATTGCTTCGATTGATTCGAACAAATCAGTGAAATCTTACAAGAGAAGAAATCAGACTCGCCGAAAGTTTCTTCACAACCGCATGGGTTACTCATCTTACCGGGGTGCAATTATACGTCATCACACAGACGCCGCCATGGACGGTCAACGCTCTTGCGTGACGATTCCACTGGGTAGGGAAGGGATAGGGCGACTCTGGCAGCGCGTTTGTCCTACGTATATTGTGTGGTGCTTCATTTTATCTGCGTACATCCTTTAAGAACACGAGCAAAAAAGGACACCCACCATCGTCACCAAGGTCGTTTCGTGTTCGTATTTGCGCTGTCGGTCCTGGTATTCACGTTCGTGTGTCCTAAGCAGTAGAAAGAAACTAGTGAAATATTTTAAATAGCGTCACGCGAGTACTACTCCACACAAACACACATACACATACGCCGCTCTTGTATAGATTGCGTATGTTGACGAGGATAAATGTTTCGTTACTTTCTCTTTTTCTCGCACAATTCGGTCTAATGCTGTTCGATTCAATGATGATGATTGTGTGGATACGCACAAAAATCATTACAATCTGCTTTTAAGACGGCAGAATGTGTATCAAACTTAGTAGACACTGAGTTGCTCGTCTCGTTTCAACTTTCGGACAAATCGAACTATTCAAGTAAAAAATTAATTATCCGCTACGTTCGAGCGTAAAGTTGTAAGCACGTAAAATGTAAGAAATGACAAGAGATGTCCTAGCTGGAGGACGAGTAAGAAAAGACGTAGAAGCGCGTGATATGTGTGTGTGTGTGTGTTTGTGTGTAAACAACTGTAGATGAAGCGTGGTGGTGGTGTACTGCGCGAACGCTTGTTCTGCTTGCTTGGGAACGGAAAGGATCCTCAACACAGGGACACAGTCAATAGGACAGTGGGAGCATGGTCAATAGGAATTTGTTCAATCTAAAATCTAATAACATCCTGTCTTTCTCATTACCGATTATAACAACGTCATCGCCGCAGATGGATGACAACCGCCAGGAGCAGACGTACGATGGACCCGCCGGCATGAACCCAGACGGCATCATCGAGTCGAACTATAGCGAGTCTTATGACAACTTCGACCAGATGGGTCTGCGTGAGGAGCTCCTCCGCGGTATTTACGCATACGGTTTCGAGAAACCGTCTGCCATCCAGCAGCGCGCCATTGTGCCGTGCGTGAAAGGAAGCGATGTAATCGCACAAGCTCAGTCCGGTAAGTGTTGTTGGTTGCCGCGTTTTGGGGAATCTGCCAGAGAGGAGAGCGTGTGTGTTGTATTGGTCTGTAGTCACGCAACAGCAACAAAACTCGGTGTGTGTTAGGTCGAGAAAGAAGAGGGTGAGCAGGGGGTCATCGTTGACGACACAATAAGGGTCAAACGGAGTAGCAGTGCGCCACCGAAAGGAAAGCCGGAATATGTGTGTTTTCCGAAGGAGCATGCGTTCTTCAAGAAACAAGCGTGCACGGCCGGTATGGTCAGAGACCTCAAACACAAAATATCGATTTTTACAAATAATGTACATTGTAAGCAGCGGGATGTGGTATGTGGTAGTATTCAGCCGTTCGGTAATAGTGTTTGACATTAGGAGACTTTCTAAGAACAAGTTAGGATGAAGATAAAATTTAATGTTGTGAAAAGAGTTACAATTGAAATAGAAGGTCCAATTATTTAAATTTAGCAAAATTAGGGTCCGTTTTGTTTGTGCTGTGGCAACCAAATCAATATATGTTCCTATTTTGTAAGCATCACTTTTTGAACACATAGGTAAAATCGTAACCTAATCCATTCTTACCTCAAAATGTGGTGCAAGATCAACCAGAAAAAGTACGCAATTTTGGAAATGTATGATCGAAAGTTCTAAATGGTCATATGTTTGTAAATGTGTTCTACAGCTACAGCTACACACAGCAAAATTCAACAAAAGCAAGGAAAAGGGCAATTAAATTTAAAATAAAGGGTCCATTTATTTAAATTTAGCAAAATTAGGGTTCGTTTTGTTTGTGCTATTGCGATGTTTCTACCAAACCAATATATGTTCGTATTTTGTAAGCATCGCTTTTTGAACACATAGGTAAAATCGTAACCAAATCCATTCTTACCTCAAAAAGTGGTGCAAGATCAACCAGAAAAGTACGCAATTTTGGAAATGTATGATCGAAAGCTCTAAATGGTCATATGTTTGTAAATGTGTTCTACAGCTACAGCTACACACAGTCAAATTCAAATGTGTGGTGTGAATTAAATTCGTTTTTTTTTAACTAACGCTTTTCCCGTTCCTTTCACTTACGCTGTACCCTTTCTCTCCTCCCGCATCGCAGGTACTGGAAAGACTGCTACATTTTCCATTGCGATCTTGCAGCAGATCAAGACCGAGATTCCGGACTGCCAGGCGCTGATTCTGGCCCCGACGCGCGAGTTGGCCTCGCAGATCCAGAAGGTCGTCATCTCGCTGGGTGACTTCCTGAAGGCGCAGTGCCACGCCTGCATCGGCGGCACCAACGTGCGCGACGATATGCGCCGCCTGGAGCAGGGCTGCCATATCGTGGTCGGTACGCCCGGTCGTGTCCACGACATGATCTCGCGCAACGTGCTGCAGCCGAAGAACATCAAGATGTTCGTGCTTGACGAAGCCGACGAGATGTTGTCGCGCGGTTTCAAGGACCAGATTCAGGACGTGTTCCAGAAGCTGCCGGCGGACGTGCAGGTCATCCTGCTGTCCGCTACGATGCCGGCGGATGTGCTCGAGGTGTCCCAGCACTTCATGCGCAACCCGGTCAAGATTCTGGTGAAGAAGGAGGAGCTGACCCTGGAAGGTATCCGGCAGTTCTACGTCGACGTGAAGTACGAGGACTGGAAGATCGGCACGCTGTGCGATCTGTACGACACGCTGTCGATCACGCAGGCGGTCATATTCTGCAACACCCGCCGCAAGGTCGACCAGCTGACCGAGCAGATGACGGAGAAGACGTTCACCGTGTCCGCCATGCACGGCGACATGGAGCAGCGCGATCGCGATCTGATCATGAAGCAGTTCCGTACCGGCTCGTCGCGTGTCCTGATCACCACGGATCTGCTCGCCCGTGGTATCGATGTGCAGCAGGTATCACTAGTTATTAATTATGACCTTCCAACGCTGCGGGAGAATTACATTCATAGGTAGGTGTGCAGCGGGGACAACCGCCCCGCGGTGGCCTTTGTTAACCAACTCAGTTTGTCGCCTCTAACATGTTCGCGATTTTTTTTCCGATCCATTTTAGAATTGGACGTGGTGGACGTTTCGGTCGTAAGGGAGTTGCTATCAACTTCGTCACCGAACAGGACAAGCGGGTTCTCGCCGATATCGAGAAGCATTACAACACTACCATCGAGGAAATGCCAGCCAATCTGGCCGATATGATTTAAATTGCGGAAGTGCGAAATATTTTTGTTGTCTTTCCCCTCAAAAACGAAGAAACGAGCAAAGATAAATAACAACAGCAGCAGCAGCAGCAGGCCAGCGCCGCGCACCCGCATATAATAACCAAGAGTGTGTTGTCTCTCTCTCTCTCTTTCTCTCTTCGTTCTTCCGGGTGTACTGTTGTGGTTTGTTGTGTGGCCGGGGGTGGTGGGTGGTGGTGTGTTAGTAACTAAATATTGTAAGAAAGATTCCAGAGACATTTACGGAAAAGAAACAAGACGCGCGAGTGGCGGAAGCGCAGTGTAGCGTCCGAGAGGGGAGGAATACAGGGAAGGAGTGTGAGGGAAGGGGAGAGTGTATTCGAGTCGCGTGCGTGAATCCAGCACCTCCACATTGCCGCCGGTCTGCGGGGAGAAAACTACACCAGTAGCGCGCCGGAAGATTGCGATCGATCGAGCGACGAGCGAGAGCAGCAAGAGAAGCAACAAATTCCGCAAATGGTAGCAGATCCAGTAATAATAACAACGCAGGAGAGAAGAATTGACACAAGGATACAGCAGATTTAGCAACCCAGCAGTCCGCAGTAGCAGCAGCAGGGGCACCCCATTTAGCGCCGCGGCTGTCTACGGAGAAAGAACATCCAGAAGAACAACAGCCACGTCCTTTCTATATAAACAAAAATAAAAAAAAATCACGGTGTAAAAGGAATTAATAACAGAAGAAAGCCCTAAATCTACTACTTTTATTGCTAATAAAATTATTCAAACCAACCAACACAACAACCAAGCTGCGGTGGCAGCAGAAAGACGATAAGCCTTGTTGGGATGTAATTATGGCAAGAAACCGAGACGTGATGTCCATGAGAACGCAAGCAAATCCTTCACACTGAAATACTGCTCGGGGAATCGAATTCAATTTTGGGAAGCATTACGAATAGGACGAATCAATCACATTCCGATCACAATCGATTTCCGATATGATAGATGCTGTTCCGCTGAAGGCGAAAGCTAAGAAAGAAACGGAACGGATTTTAAAAATATAGAAAATGAGTATTTCATCGTATCAAGGAAATAACGTACTACCAAAGCATGTCGAAAAAATTTAAAATCAAGTTCCGCCATCCGTAATACACGCTAGATGGCGCTGTTGGGGTTATTTCCATCTAGCACTTCCGGTAATCATTTCGCGACAACTAAAATAACCTCCAGGCTGTATCATGCACCTCATGTTGACATTTTCAAATGCTGTTCAGATTGTTTTAAATTAATTCACCGATAATTGAGTGTTAAATAAGATAATATTTATTTTTTCTAGCCTCTCATAATTCATCTTTCGGGAATGATTACTCAAACCGATTGAAATTAAGCAAACAAAGACGCGTGACGTTTGCTACAAAATGTCATTCGCATTGCCTCCGGCACTGTCACCCGCAACCCACCCGACGCGTGCTGTATTCCACCAATCTAGAGAAAGGATACAGATAACACAGCAGCCTGGTTTTCTCGAACGCTCTGTCAGTTCTGCTTCAACTCGCATCTCCTCTAGGATCGTTAGTGCTGGAACGTCTCTGAAAACCCTTTTTTCCCTCAGCATCTTTGCCACTCAGGCAGGTTCGTGGTGTTTTGATCAGGTGAGATTTCTCTGTGCCACACATTCATTGCTGGCTGCGCATTTGCCAATCGCTTCCAGCTTCATTGTCAGTTATTTCGGTAGTCGAAAAACGGTGTGGTCGGTGGTGCATAATCACGCAAGTCATTGGGGCAGAGCCGGTTTTTGGTTAAAAGTGTGTGTGTGTGTGTGTGTGTGTGTGTGTGTGTGTGTGTGTGTGTGTGTGTGTGTGTGTGTGTGTGTGTGTGTGTGTATGTTGGTATATGGGTGTATGTGTGTTTGGTGTAATCGATTCTGGAAGGGAAAAATAAGAGTTCATCAATAAATTGTGAAAAGAAAGAGAAAGAATCGTCTGGCTGGAGTACCGCGGAGTACTAGATGCTGGTGGACAAAGTGGTAACGTGTGATAAGGACAGAACACGGTGTGTGAGAGAGCGCACAAACTTGAGATAGAGAGAAATTGAACTGGTGTGTGTGTGAAATAGCACTGCGACGTTGTGTTGGTGACCAACGTTGGACGCACAGAGAGAAGAGAGAAAGACTGATCGCTTGGATTGTGTGCGTGACGGCTGATGCGCTGCGCGAAAGAGAGACGCCAGTGAGAGATAGGGCGATAGGGCTAGAGCGAGTGCGCGCGATCGTGCACAACAGGCGGCGCAATGGCAGCTCTGTCTGCTGCGGTGTGGTAGTTGTTAGTAGAGAGTGATCCTTGTCATCGAACGGACAGTCTTTCCTTGACTCCCGGGTGTGTGCGCTGAAAAAGTAAGGGTTTTGTCGGATTTTTTTTCTAGGTTAGAAAGCAATATTCGGTGTTAACCATTTTTTGAAGCGACCGGTGAGTGGGTGTGGAACCTTGTGCTTGACAACGAAACGGGACACACAAAGAGCTGGACTTGCGTTTTTTTTGCACACCTCCTGATGAACTGTACAACTGGTGGAGGTGACCGAACACAGACACACAAGGTGCCAGTCTTCTTGTGCCGTACGTAGGATAAAAAAGGGCCAACGTGGTGTGGTGAAGCATAGCAGCAAAGAGACGTTTTCTCTGTTCCCGTGGGTTGAAAGTAGAAGGAGTTGATACGTTTTTTCTTCATTTATGGGAAGGAAATCCTCTTCGGTACTTCTTGAACAAAATTGCAGCCTCCTATCGCCCTTCACCTGGACCGGGCGTGTATGTGTGTGCGTGCATGTGTTCACGTGTGTGCGTGCGTGAGTAAGCCGTCAGCATTCGCGTGGTGTGCTTTTCCGGGTGGATTGTGTGACGCAAACTGTTCCTCGTGAAAACGCAAACACTTTACAACCCGTTCTTTCACCGTCCTTTCATTTTTTATAGTTATCGTGGGGAGTTAAACGAGTAGTTAATTTGTTAATTTCCCTCTTTTTTGTGTGTGTTTTCTTTTCTTCCTCCCGGATTTGGTGTGGATGTGGTGGTGGTGCATCATCTCATCGATCTCGACCTTCCATCTCACCCTATCTCTCTTTCTTTCTCTCTCTCTCTCCCCCCTTGTCCAACATAGGCAATAGAGCGAAGAGTTCGAAGAGGTAGGCGCGCTTGTGAGCAGCTCGATACTGTAAAAAAAGAATTTTCCGGATACATACGGAAAGTCCTCGGCAAACCCCCGGAAGTAGCAGCAAGCAGCAGCAGCAGCAGCAGCATCTTTTGCATAGATACCGAGCAAAAAGCATACAAAACAGAAAATGAGCTGGCAGGATTACGTCGACAATCAGCTTCTCGCCTCGCAGTGCGTGTCGAAGGCAGCCATCGCCGGTCACGATGGTGGCGTTTGGGCCAAATCGGAGGGCTTTGAGGTAAGTCGATGGTTGTGTGTGTGTGTGTGTGTGTGTGAATAGCGAAGAAGAAAATGTGTGATCCCTTGTTGGGGGTGGGTAAACGTAAAAAAAAAGCAAGAAATAGTGGAAAAGTGAACACTCTCCAGTGTAGGATAGAAACAGTTCGTCCGGCTTGTGTAAAAACCAACGAAAGGAAGGGCGATGAAGTGTGCAGTGCGGTCTGGAGGGGCAACAAGGATGTCGTCCGGCTCTTTGGATTCAGCAACGTGCACAAACTTTGTCCATTTCTCGCTTGTGAAGTGGAAGTATGTCCCTTTCTCCCTCTGCGTGAGCGTAGATCCACGGCAGGAAGCGCATTAGAGCAACCGGGACAGAACAGTTGGATATGCAACAAAGTGTGCCGTGCGACGGAAAGAGAGGGGGAGTGAACGCAAGCGCCAGCACGAACTGTGATGCGTCGTGGTGAGCGGCGGCATGATGAGAGTGAGAAATTTGAAGTGAATTTTATCGTGGCTGCTGCTCACTCGCAAAGGGTGTGACCCCACGATGATGATGACGACGATGATGATGCATGCGCGACGAAAAATGGGTGCAATTTCAGACGTTTCCGCTAATTGATTGTTCAAACTGTAGTTTGGAATGCTGCAAACAGTGTGCGTGTGTGCGTGTGTGTTCAGTGCAATTGTTTGGGAGGCAATACGAGTAAATTTTTCCGCTGATCCGTGTTGGCCTGCGGTGAGGTAAAAGTGATACATTACTCATCGAGCTGTGAGACGACGTTTCGGGTTTCACATTTGCTGCATGTTGTTTGCAATTGCCGAAGCGAATGGATATTGTTTCCCATATTGTCCTTACCAAGTCTTTTAGCGCATCTTTTGTGCTTTCTAAATGGTGAGGAAAATGCATCCGCAATTGTAAGATGTGCGTATGGAGAGGAAGAAATTCACCCCGGAATAAAATGAGCAACGGGAAGAAGACCTAACTTTGCCGGCTCACCAAACGGATTTTCAAAATGGCGCCCTCATTCTCGCCCAGAGTGCAAAAAGATGTGTGTGTGTGTGATTTGGCTGCGCGCTCCCTGTCTCTCCTTCTCTCAGTCGCACACTCTTTTTGTTTCGCGTAGAGCGACTTTGCGGCTTTTTACCTTTATTTATCGCACTTTTTTGGACACACGCACCCAAATGGGTTCGTCCGATCCGGCAGTGCGGAACAATAGAAATTAGGTTTTTGTTCGCATTTTAATTGAACAAGTTTTATCGTTTTCATGTACACGACTCTTGCTGAATATGGTCGAAGGTGCCGCGTATCGCACACGCACATTGAATGGAACTGCAATGAGTAGTAGTGGTAGTGGTGCAAACGGGCGTAAACGCGAACCGTTTCACGCACACACACACACACACACATTACATCGGGGGACAATTCAGACGCACGAACACACACTCACACATGTGCGCATGTATATATCTGCTCACCCCACACACTGCTTAGCAACGAGTGAACGTGCGTGTGCGAAAAGCCAATCTTCTTCTCGGCGCGTTTGCTTATTGTTTTCCTTTTTTTCTCGGCATAGACGTTGGGCGTGTGTAGTGGTAGTAGTGTGGTGGGTTCGTAGCAGCTCACTGCAGCAGCGAAAAGAAAAGAAAGGCAAAAAGCCGGCAAATTTTAAACCGGTTCGCGTACGTTTGATTTTCTACGGGCAGCACAGGATGAAATGACTTGTTGGAAGATTGTGTGTGGGAGTGGAACGATGGGGGTAGAGGAGGGAACTGATAGAGGAATTGCAAAAGAAGTAGAAGAAATAATAATCTAATTTGATTTCTTCAAACCCCATACCCCCCCCCCCCTTCTCTCCTTCCCTCTCCTTCAGTCAATGGGATTTGGCAACGGAAGAAAAAGGTGAACGACGGTTGTGGGTGGGTCGGGGGGAAAGGCAGGGATCAAATTTTTCAATGAGCTAAAATTTCTCACGTTTGTGTGATGGTAGACGATTTCTCACAGCTTATGGTGCCTTTGGCAGCTCTGTTTCGCCCTTTGCAACGGCGCACTAGGTGGCACAGCAGCAGCAGAGTAGGTAAAGTAAGTGTGTGGTTTATCTTATCTGCTTGCAAGTGAGTGTTGCTAAAACTGTTCTCGCAAAGGCGGGGAAACAGATAAAAATGGCAAATACACGCAAACATGCGCGCGTATGTCTCGACTATGAAGTCCTGAGTCACATAACCACAAAAAAGGGAACGAACGAAACCATAATCAAGGGGTTGGGGAAAGTAAGGACCATCGGAAGAAAGAGTTGCAGCAGCCGTTCCTCCCAGCAGCAATACATTGTTGTCCTTTGTGTGCTGCTTTCATAAGTTTCCTCCTTCCTCAGCGGCCGCCGACTCGTACCGTACGTCACCGGTAAAACGCGTACTGGAGAGGAGCAACGGTCGTCGTTTGTATTTGCATTCATATTTGAGGCGTAAAACGTGTGCGTGCATGCGTGCGTGCGTGTTTGGCTGAGAGGGAGGCACGGTTCTAACCGTCCAATAACAACAAAAGCTACGTTTTCATTTCAATCATCATCCCTCACACTTCCCTACTGTCTGGCAAGAGAACACACTTCTTCTCCTCCGGTGTGTGTCTGTGTCCGGTGAGTCATCGTTGATGTGTTGTTGACCAGGAGTTGTGAGTTGCCTCTGCGTGTTATCTAGCTTAAAACAGAAATAAGGGAGAAGTGACAGTTTCTAACTCAAAAGGGAGCAGATGATTCAACAGTTAATGGCGTATATTGATCAAAAAGTTGTTTGTGTTGAACAATAATATTAAAACAATTTTTATGGAGGTTATTTAGTTCTATGCTAATGGCTTTATTGAAAAAAAGCGGGTTTCGAAACATAACTCTCTCCGCAGCAGGACAGTTACGTTAAAAATTTGACGAAATTTTGAGATCAGAACTGTGTAAAGCACTTTTGACAAAAATCTAATTTCTTATATTTGTTCAAACTTTAATGAAGGAGGATAATAAATCAATTTTACGCCAAATGATTACTTTCGAGGAAAAGCCCACATTTCTTCCCATCCCGACGACTCTCCAAGGGTAAATATTATACCGGAATTGTATCGTCCACAGCAATTGTAGACGCTAAAACATTTCACTTCTCCCGATTAGGCTAATGAAGTGCTTACAATGGCGCCTGTTATGTATGGCATTCGTCTTTCGGCCGACCGATTTGCCCCATTCCATCCGTTGGTCCGTTCTCCGGAACCAGTAGAATAGAGGAGAACCACCAATACATAATGGGCTATGGGGTAGAGATTGGGAGAATTTCGATGATAAAGTGCTCTTGTAACTCTAAAGCACTCTGTAAGAAATATTCTGAAAGTAAAATCGCATTATCGGAAGTTGAACACGCACGCACGAACGCACTCATTCACCCTAAGGGCATAATTGTACGTCTTAATGGGATCAGGAAAGAGAGTAAGTTACAGAATTCCCTAGGTTATTTTTTTGGTATTTCGGCAAAGTAACGGTGTGTTAAAAAATTTGCATCTCAATGGAGTACAACATTCGGGTCGAGGATGAGGTTAAACAAAAAAGAGCAGGCCCGGTTCTCGAACGGCAATGTAAACGAGTACCACCAAGGTTTTCGGGGGCATCTCTTTTTAAGGGGAAGAGCAAACATTAACTGTTCATTACGTTCCGAAAGTGTGCTTTAGACGCAGCTCTTCCCGTGCTCGCTTAGTTCGGGAATCGTTTGCAATCAAATGGCTGTGAGCGCATATTGTTGGGTTTGTGTGTTGTGTGGACGAACGATCCCTCTTCTTTCCCGCTTGGCGAAGATGTTTCGGGGCCCGTCTGTCCTGGAGCCGGCGAAACACACATCCCCCGTTTTCACACACTGTGCGCGCCTTGCGTATTTGGTGCGATGAAATGAGTTTTAACATATGGTAAGCAAATTTTGTTTCCTTTTCTCTTTGTGTGCCGTTCATCCCTGTTCTTCTTTCGGTGGTTCTTTACTTTATTTTCTGCCACTTTATTTGTGGCATTTTCCGCCCATTTGGTGGATGGACCAACATAAAACACACACGGTTCGTGCTTTTTGTGTTTTCTGTGCGTTTGTGAGTGTGTTTGGATATTTTTCTTATCCGTTGAGAGTGTTTGTTTTAGGTGTGTGTTGCTCTTTCTGCCCATTGTAGGATGCATCTGCTCCCTTAGCAAATGATGCTGGCATTTCCTCTTAATAGGGTTGGAAAATGGATAACAAATAGCATCGGCAAAGAACAATATTGTTGAAAATAGCCAAGAATTTTTTCAGAAACCCCCTATATACCCATCCGATAACCCATACATACACACCCTTCAAATGCGAATGCTTCAAAAACGCCAACAAAGAAGACAATATTGTTGTATTGTGGGAAGAGGGTGGGTTAGATCGATTACTCTGCCGGCTGTCTGTCGTCAGCGAGGGCCGCCAGAGAACCTTTTCGCCCGAATGGGAGGATGGATGAAGAACGTGCGAAAAGCGCCCCAGTTCACAAACCGGATCCCAGCAAGGGTGTGCACCACGCTAACGGAGACGGAAATGATACGAACTTACACGACTGCAGAGGGAAATGGGGAGGTAAGAAAGATACGTTCGTAGGACCGTACGCACGCTATTCTCCTGCAGTCAATTTGTCAAACTGTGTGACTCAGTAAAGAAGCGATGAATAGTGCGGCCCCGGAAATGGCAAACGCTGACGATGCCGAACGTATTAGAACAGCTTTTGTCCTGGCTGGTGGCATATTATGCAAAAGCGCACCCGTACACTCCACTGCCTCTGCAGTGCGAAGGTTCTATGGTGTTGAAGAGGTCGATTTTCAACTCGACATATGGTCGACAGAACCGGGGATAGGCACTGCAGAAGTTCTCCGATAGCTTGGAGCCAGGAGGGTTGAACTAGAGCTGCTAAGTGAAAGAATGTCTCAGTACGTTAGACAAATGTAGTGGAATGAAATACATCATTCCGTAGCCAACAGTTGTGTTTACATCATTCAATTCTACGAGAGTGACTAATGGGTGCTCTTTTATACATTAAGACGAAGAGCCTTCGGTTGTTCCATTTTTAGTCGAAAAGAATTTGCTAGTTACACGCATCTATATTTGCTCTTTCGATGCTAATGTTTACT
Source organism: Anopheles arabiensis (assembly GCF_016920715.1). NCBI lineage: Eukaryota > Metazoa > Arthropoda > Insecta > Diptera > Culicidae > Anopheles > Anopheles arabiensis. The sequence continues at coordinate 43,298,059 of NC_053518.1, read as the reverse complement.
GTTTGAACAAACTATTCGTTTAAAAGAGCTTGTTGTATCCCGGTGAGTCATAATGGATCTTCCACGTGAGCGCTTTATATCAAACGTTATGTGTGTGTATGTGTTTCATGTTTCACCAAATAATTCCCATGTTACTCGGAAGGACGCTTAAAGACAAATCTACATTTTACGAATAACAAATTTACAACCTTACGAACCCAGAAACTCTTGGCACCGCAACCGGAACTGGATAGAAGTGCCCAGCCGTCCGTCCGGTGCGATTTACCACAAGAAGAGAGAGAGAGCTGCTGCTTTCAGCAGGATCTTGATTTGGGCTTCCACTGTGTGTGGTGGTGCCCAAACCTCTCGAATGAAATGAAGAAAGGGAAAGAGAAAGTTCAAGCGCCGCGGTCTCAAGCTTCAGCTTCAGTGCGTTCCAAAGTTATTGAAACTTATCCATAAAAAAGATTGGCGATTTCCTTTTATTTACGCTCCTCCTCTGGGGGGGGAAGTCCAAAGGTTAGTTGGTGTCTCCAAAAGTACGCGACGGTTCTCCCCCGCCATCTCATCTCTCTGAATGACTGCCCGAAATGTGAGACTTGAGGTTGACTTTTTTTTTATCAAACTTTGGTACGCTTTGGACGAGGAGTCAAGGAGAAACGAGAGAGGGTCTGAGAGATGGTTGGGAAGTTGGGGACCGAGTAGGGCTCATAAATATTTGAACCATCGAAACCCGTTGTTTGTTTCATTTCTTTTTCACTTAATGGTTAATGGATGAGATATGAGATGTGATGTGTGGTATGTTATGGTATGTGTATGGTATGTGTATGGTATGGGCCACCTTGTAAGTTTTAATCACGGGCCGAAAAGCCTGCTTTTATAGGTTTCTTTCTGTCCTAAGTTTTCTTTGGCACCCTTAAACACATAGATTACTCTGGGGAAGGTGTATGGAACAGGAGTCATGATAAAAAATGACAAACTATGAATCATACATATTAGGGAAACACCGAGGTCATGTAGTCTGTATTTCTTTTTAGATTCTCTTGCGTGTTGTTTTGATCTTGAAATTATTTAGTCAATGTTGAACGATGTCATATATCTCGGAAGTTTGAGAATATTAGAAAAATTTGCTAAACTTCATCTACTAGAATAGAATAGAAGGTCTATTGCCTCATGTGAATCATGGTTAAAATAGGAATACTCTTTTCATATGCATTTGCTCAACACCCCTATAACGCGACGTCCCTAGATGGACTTCGCAACTCTGAATGGTGGAGAAATCTCATGACCATTGATCGTCAAAAGACAGAGCTACAAGTAATAATCGTCAAGAAGACACCAGCGACGACGATGTATGTCAAATGATCGGCTTCTCGTCGGCCTCTAAAGCGGGTCAGTGGTATGGTCATGGCATACATTTATTGCACTTTTGTTGCGGTGCTCGGCTGCACCCCATGGATACGATCGAAGCCATTTATTCCTGGCGTATGTATATAGCGTAGAGAGTAGGTGAAGGTCGCCGCACATTTGAAGGTAGCCGCCTCGCCGCACTGAAAGCGTGGCGGTTGGGCGATGTGTCGAGAGAGGTAGGTGGGTCGAGATACACTCGAAGCTCAAAGTCGTCAATATCTCAACCAAACCTGACTGACACAAGCGGCGGGGGGTAGGTTCCTTGGAAAAGCTGTCGATGGAGTGAAGGTGTCTAGCCGATTCGATTGAATATATAGGTGAAGGGGAAGACTTCCGCCGCCAATGTGTGCATGATATGGCGTAGGACTGGCTGGAATCGCGTGTTCGGTTTAATGTGCTTTTACCGTGCCAAAGCGGTATAAATATTGGGAGAACATAGGGAAAAAGGAAACACCGGTACGAACGAGGCCTATCAGCTGTGATGTCAGCTTATGCCAAATATATTGATTTTGCAAATGAAAACGTGAATGGTCTATAATGCGAATCCAGCGTTTTCATTTGTTTTGCAGCTTTTGTTTATAAGCCACGTCGGTAGGGAGATTCAGTCAAGTGACGGGGAAGTGAGAAGAATCGCTTTTATCCAGCATGAGCGAACGAGGTGCATGGCGAAAACGGCGCTGTAACAAACACAAAGGAAGAAGGGCTCGAAGGGAAGCCAGCCGGGTTCCGTTCTAAATTTCGCAGGAAATCCAATTACCCTTGGGCAAGGTCGGCGATTGACGGGATCGTGGCGGGACACGGCAAGTTTGTCCGTATGGCGGCAAGTGAAGTGTGTGGCGACGGCCGTGGGTGGAGAGTGCCAAGTTGAAGAACCATGCGGGACAATAATAAGAGTGCCGCCGTACTGGAATTGCTGGATGGTTTGCATTTGGCTTTTGCGCGCGCGGGGCACCGTGTTGTATTCCCGCATATATCAGCTGTGCAAATGGGGTACGCGCAACGCGCGCGCACTAGCTGAAACGACAACGAGAGTCTCTCGAGTCGCGCAATTGACGCGACAAAGATGACCCAGAGGAGCAACGTGGAACCACACCGCAGATCCCACAGAGGAGGGAGAGCGAGCGATGATAAACACAACAATAAACACAGCCAGCCAGCATATCGCAATGGCCAGGCGTCGTTTGTTGGTAACATTAGCCGGGTTGGCGTTGTTTGTGTGTTTCGGTTGGTTGTGTACCACTAATACCAGCAGCATTTAGAGCGCACTTGTCATGAGCGGGTATCGGTTTCGAGGGTAGCGTTGCAACTGGTGGCACAGAAGACCTAGATAACTGTTTTCCAACAACGTGCTTTCGAAGCGTTTCTCTACTCCATGATTCCATGATGAATTCCTGCAGTATGTTTGATTCACGCGTTCTTTGCTATTTAAATCAGACAAAAATACATTCCTGGGTACACAAAAAATGTTGCGAAAGGCTGATAGAGTTTATCACTTTTGATGCAGCTTTATGCCTACCTTGCAACCGCGCTTCGACGTCCGGGGCTTCACCCAATGGTAATGGATAGCTTGAATGTTAATGGGGCTGCTAAATGTACGATCACTTTATCGTTTGTTCTAGCCAAACGTTGGTGACCTTGGCGGGAGCTAACGAATCACTCAGAGACGCGAACAGGTTCTTCGTGCACTAAGGTGTCGCGTGTTTGCCATTTTAATGAAGAAATGTGGATAGTGGATAGCGCGCCACGTAGAATATTGATTAGCTTATGATGAGAGAGCCGGCGACGGGCGGATCATGATTAGTGGGGAAGAAATGACTAACGCGTTGTTTGTTGGTAGTCGTCGCTGTATGTATGATCCACAGCAACAGATCGGGCGAGGATTAATAATGCGCTATGCATAGATGTTTGAGTAATTGCGGGGTAAGAATGTTTAGCACGCGCGCCATCTCTTCAACACAAATATCCTATGAGCAGTCTTTTTTAACGCCTTTAGCCGCTTAAAGTCGAGGAGTAAACGCGGTGCAGCTCGCTCAGCGCATAAGCGATTGCGGTTAAGGGTTGATTGGTGTGGGGGCTATTGACACTCCTAGGGTTGAGCTATGTAAACTTCTCAATTAGTTCGTTTGATAACTCAGATGCGCAGCGAGGGGTGCATTATTTGATTTCTCGAGCCCGTGATTGTGGTCAATAGAATATAATTTGTTTTTTGTTTTTATCATTTTTTCTTATCTTGTGACTAGAAAACTTGTGCTAAAACGCATTCCAATTCCAGCATAACATTTGTATCTCCTTCCTTTGGGACGCAAGACGAAAGCTGTTGTTACTGAGGCGACCACGCAAAGAGAGCAAGTTTGCTTTGTTGCGTATGGTTCGCTCAAAACGATTCAGAAAAAAACCGGACGTACACGTTTTCGATAGGATGACTTTAGCAGGCTGCCTACTTTGGTTGTCTCGCCGGGTCCTCCGTGTCCATGTCTTGCCGCGGGCTTCATTTCCTTACTCTCTGGTTTAGCCGTGTACGCGTGTAAGCGGAGTTAACGTTGAGGTATTTGTCTCCTGAAGTGGTTGTGTGTGTGTGTTGGGCTGGAAACCGGTGGGTGAAAGAGATCGAGCTAGTTCCGAACCGCACCCTTGAAGGTAAAATTGCATTGCCCGGAAGGTAGATAATGGTGGTAGAGGTGGTGGTGGTAGTGGTGGGGTAGAGCCAGTTTTCAACTGCTCCGTTTTGGTAAGTTCAATTTGAGTTGGGTTAAGCCGGCGAGCGAAGGGAGCGAGAAAGCTTCTGTGAAGTGAAGAACGTGGAGAGTCAGATAACGACTTTTACAAATACCACCATCAACACACAACCACCCTTTACCATGACATGGGCAATTTTGACGTGTCTGAGGAAGGTATACGCGTGCCGCGTCACATGTGTGACGTTGGCTGCGCTTCGTCCGTTCCGTAGAGTGTGGGGTGCAGTGGCAATGTCACGATGTTTTGTTGCTAACCATGCTCACCTCACCTCGGACACGCATATAACAGACACACAGACTGGGCGTTGCATTTTACCTAAACAAGGTGCAAAACAGAGGAATAAAAATGGAAACAATATGTCTAACATCATCATCATCATACCAATGCTTCCATAAGATGTGTGGATGTGTTTGTGTTCCAGAGGTTGGTGAAGTTAATCTATCGTATTCGATACAGTCATGGTACTCATGTTTCGAGTAAACAATTAGAGCTGTTTCCAAACACTTAATTCATAACTTGTTAATTGTGTTGTTGTTATCAATGTTACGCTATTAATTATATTTTTTTTTATTTCCCAAATTCACCGAGGTTATGATGATATTTTGTTTTGTACTATGAAAATTGGTTGCAATGAGTATAGGAAAATTAAAATTTGGCTTACTTGTTTTGCATACACAAAACATGACTTAAGCTTCATCATAATGCCACAGTAAATTATACGTTGGCAGAGCTAGCTCCCTTGACAAGATTAATTCGCAGTCCGTTTTCTTCATTTCAGAACATCTCATTCGCATACATTGCTTTCTGAGCAGTTTTTTTATGTTGCTCTAACATCAAAGATCAATGATCGATGATTGATCGATCGATTGAACGGGAGAGATACATTCGTTGGAAGGAAGTGAAGGATCGCTAGGCGGCAGACTATCGAAAAGCTGTGAACCCACCCACCCGCCTCGCCGGTTTGACCGATGATGGTGCGAATCGGATTATTTGCCGGTCGTTGGCAGCAAGCAAGCGCGTGTCTATTTTTTGCGCTACCACACACATTTCGGGAGGGTTAGATACAAAACCTTTGGCTTTATTCTTAGACTGGTGGTGTGGTGTCTGTACAAAACGCACGGAAATACCCATCGTATATGGTGGGGAGTGCTGGTAGCACTTTAAAGATAAGCAAAAGGAAGGGAGGATAACGGTGCGTCGATTTTGATGCGTATCTTGCGCTCTTTGATCAGTGCAGGCACAGTGCAGGCGATTTTACGACGATTACGCTGATGCAATCGTGTACACACCTTGTCGCGATTTTGTCGTGTGCGGCGGCGGGTGTTGACGTGTGTTGAGCTGCATCCGAAACCGGCATATGACGTAAGGAGCGAGTCAGCTCAGCCATGCGGTGTGTGCGTGTGTGTCACTGATTAGTCATCGGCGTGTGCCAAGATGTATGATTAGTGAAACAGAAACGATCGTTTTAACTCGATGATTCGCCGCGTTTCACGAATAGCGCATGATGTTACTCATAGGTTATCGTTTACAATTTACAATTTACTGTGCCAGAACAGCTCATTCGATCGTTATGAATTTCAATGTTAGAGCTTCATTTTTACTGTGTTGTTTCCTTGCGCGATTTCTTTTTTAAACTGTGCGTCTGCATCAGTTGCATTTCGCTCCCCCTTAGGCCTAACCTAACAGCAGCAAACGCATCGAAACATGAAACCGAAATAATTCCCTCGGTCTGGTGAGTTTTGCTCTCCCGAACCTCCGCCGCAACCAAAGACACACACACAGCGGTGTCGTTGCTCATCGTCTCGGATCTTTCCTGGACGGGTGCATTTTTGTTGTTGCTCTCCCTTTCCCCTGGTTGCTTTCTCAAATCCTCTCTCCACACGATAGCAGGGAAAAGGAAGGAAGGGAATCGCTGCATTGAGTTGTGATTTTCTTCCCATCCTTTCATATTGTGTCGGGGAGGATAGTAGGAACTCTGTTGGTGCTGCTGTTGCTCCTACTGCTCTTCTGACTTGCGTGTGGTGTCGGTTGATTAGTTGAGGTGGAGTGGAATGGATGATGGGGGTCTTTTCTCCCCCCGGCGGTCGGCCAGCCAGTGGCACATTCTTTCGTCGTTAACTGGATGGGGAGATGGGGTAGGTCCCAGTCGCCATTAAGTCATGCTCGTTGAGGATGATTCTGCGCTAATGATACGGAAAAATGGGCTTCCAGTTACCTCTCCAGCCACCACCACCACACCTGCCGTTAGACTGTTCTTTCTGACAGATGGGGGAACACTACTTCTACTTCTGCCTGTACTTTAACTTTTTTTTTGCTCCGTGTTCTGTTGGCTCCGTTTATTGCTGCTGCTACTGCTGCTTGTTGAACGTTGCTCGATGATGGGACAACAGTTGAGAGAAGGGGGCGTTTGGGAGTTTTGCGCTAATGATGTGATAATTGATTAAATGGTGGAAAAGTATAACGCATCACTTACTTTTTTCCCCTAAGAGAAGGGGTGTGGATTGAACTGGACTGCAGCTGCAATTTATAAAAATGCGAAAAAATACCTGTTACCTCTCCTGTATTCTTGTGGCTCTACAATGCGGTGGGGAACTAGGAGGTTGGAGGCGGTAGTGTTTGTTTTGTTTTAGAGCAATATGTCCACGTAAGAAAGGAACGGTGTTTATTTGTCTTTAATAAACCGTACTGTTCCTATTTTCTTAACTTAACACGTTGCTTCAATTCATTCGCGGCGTGTGCTGCAATCGATATGTTACAAAATAATAATAACGATTGGGTTTGATATGGAGGTGTGAATGAAAAGGCTGAGCAAGAAATGCGCAAACCGAGCAAATATTGTGTCTGATTCGGCATTTTCTTGCTGTGCCGTTGCGTTCAAGCTCGTCTACCTTTTTGTTGTTCGCTCCTGTTTTCTTACTGGATATATGCTGGCTGTTTTTCTAAATGGAGAAGAATTGAATTGTATTTATTTTCCAACGTGCAACCCGTTTTCAACTGGCCACTGACCATTGCGGACCGTCGCTGTTTCTACTTCCTTTTTTGTCCGTGTTCATCATGAATTCCGTGGTCAAATGTGTGTGTGTGTGTGTTTCAGTTCAGCAAACCCGGGGTGGTATGCTGGTACGTTTTGGCTGTGATTTCCTCCTCTCTTGGCTCGCTTCTCCTCATAGCGGTGTGTTTGGTTTTCTTAACGCTTTTTGATTCATTATCGCTAGAAAGTTGAGCAACGATAGGAGATGAAAGGAACGATTTTCGGGTGCAGAGTTTTGATGCTTGTGCCTTCGGTGAAACGGTGCCACACTGGCAGAAAGAAGAGGAGAACATGGGAAGGTCATTGAATGGGGTTTTTCTTCTTTCATTTCATAAAGTGGCTAAAAATGGAGAAAAAAAGTTAGCGCCAACATTATTAGAAGACGAAAGACCAACGATGATGATTGAAAGACAGATAGTGAGAAAGAGGAAACGGAGAAAGTTCTGTAAGCTTTTGGATTCGAGAGAGAGAGAAGGTCAACGGGGTTGCGAAAGTGAAGTATGACCCATCGTATTCGTCTTTGCAGAGATGTGGCTATGAATCATATTGCCCCCCTTCCCGGTGATGTTGGCAGATATTTTATGATACACCAGACATTTCAAATCCCTAAAAAAAACCGTTTTGCGCGCACTTTGTGGAAGTAATCGCAGTGGAAAAATCGTTGGCCCAAATCAAACTTAATTACCCGGAACGTCCACGATATGAGGATTGTGTGTGTGTGTGTTGCGCCGTCGTGCGCGCTGGGTTCAATGGATGTGTTACTTTTGGAGCTAAAAGACGGTAAATGGGAACTTCTCCATTTCCGGACTTTCCGGTCGACGAAAGGTATCTGCGTCCGGTCCTATCCTAGAGGAGGCATGGACGGGGGGCAGGTGAAGCTATGTGGGAATATGATATCATGAACGAATGGAACCACGCGGTTGTTGTGTGGTGGGCCCACGTTACGCTCCAATTTGCTTCAGACACAAAGACTTGCTTGCATCGGTCGAAAATTAAATCGATCACACCATCACGCAAAAAAAACTTTGCACAAACGAATGGTTTCAACGAGAGTTGAATTTCAACCAAAATGCTCAACGATGTAACCTTAGTTCATTGCAGTACTTTCTTTAGGGATTGCGTGTCTGGCGGGAGATGATTTAATTTAGATGGTAGAAGAAATCCTTTGCCTACAGTAAAACGGGATGAAAAGTTTCCGTGCCTGTGAAAGAATTGGTTGCGAAACGAAAATAGTACACATCTTGGAATTTGGTGAAAGTTTGAAACCCTGGGGAAGGCATGATGCTGATTTAGAATTGAGTTCTTCCGTTCAGCCTCCTCTCCGCTATGCTACTGACGGATCGATACTGAGTTGAAGAAAAGGTTCGCCAAAACCAAGAGCGAGGTGTAGGAATGGGTGGAATGTCTATCACACATGGCTTGGATGCCTGCAGTAGTGGTACCGATTGGAGGACCCCCGCAGGCGCGAAGGCAATCATTATCCCATTTTTGGCTCTCAAAACACACACACGCGAGGGGGGCTACCGACGACCTCCTCTGGTATGTGTGCCCCCGTGCCTGCCTGTGCCTGCACGTTGCTGCGCTCTCTAACGTCTGATGAACCACTTCACTCCATTTTGGTCACAGGAATTTGGTCTAAAGACAGCTTTCTTCTACCGATGCCGATGACCTTCACAACAATCCTACACACACACACACATGCATGATGATGTGTGCCGAGAAGATCGTCAGTACTTCCCAACGGGACGGACACCCTCTGCCAGCGCGCGATCGCTCCGTCTTGGGGATTGTTTTCTTTAGATCTTTTCGAATGCGTGCCAATTGCTTTACAGTTGCTAATTTTAGCCGCGTGCGTTTTGCATTTGTGTGGCGTTTATGGTAACCATTCCTCGCTGGTCGGGGGCTGGAGGGTAGGGGACAACGCCGTTCGACAAAATATGTAGCACGCGAGCAGCGAGAAGAGATGCGTTGCGAGATTGTGTGCTTGGAAGAAGAAAGGGCAAACGCGTGTGCAAATGGTTCCATGTGCAGCACGCGGAGTTGGTGTTTCAGTGGCCATAAATAGGCTTGAATATCAGTTTGCGTCCGCTCTTGGCTACGCTTGTTCGTGTTTCGTATTGATTAAGGTAGCATTATGGGCAGCGATCTTGCTTGGGGTTGTTGTTCCACGGACCAACTACGTCATCAATCGATGAGCAGTCGTTTGTTTCCATCTCGCGATGTTAGTGTTCTCCCTGCATATCTTTCCAATAAAAAAATCATAAGCCGAACCGAAAAGGATAAGGAAAAAAAGCTGAACTTCTCATGCGAGAATAGTTAGCTACTTAAAAGGTAAAAAATGAGACCAGCTTTTTACCCGAGAGATAAAAAGGGAATAGGACAAGGGAGAGAAGGAGGGCTGCTGTGCGTCCACAAACCACGGCGTGATCGGCACGGTGTTTAAAGCACGTTTCACTCCCCGCGATATTACCACATTTGGGCAGAGGTAGTGCTGCGCCCGATCGTTTGGTGACGATGATTCAGAACACACGGCGGTGCCTCGTCACTGGTGGAGGTCTCTCCCTCTCTTTCACCCTTTCTCTCCCTCCGGTTACTCTTCCCCTTCGGAACACCTTCGTTGACATGTGTGGTGTGATGGTTTAATGTTGTGCCCGCCTGTCTGCTCTAGGGGGGCTGGTTTCAATCCTATTCTGTCACAAAACCCACGATCCGGCGGCAGGTTTCGTGAACCCCGCGTGGTGTGTGTGTGGAGGTTGCTTCAGTAGGTTAAGCTACAGTCGACATTGCCGCTCTTCGTATTCTTATCCCCCTCTGTACCGGGACTGGTCCGTGCCATAGTACGCGATCGTTGATCCGCGGCCGCCTGCGTGTGGTTGTTCTCATGTCGTAGGTTAGGTTTGGGTTTTCTTAGAAACAAACGGAACGTACGCGGTGGAGTGTTCTGGCTGGTATGCAGCAAACACAGTTCTAAATATAGTCATATCAGGAGATACTGAGACCAACGAGCGAACCGGAGGCGGCGACGGCAGGCGCTTTGTGCACGTTCGTGTGGGGTATCTTCTTGTGTCCCGGTTAGGACATGGTGTCTCGTAAGCCTCGCTTGGTTTTTCAACTGTTGATTTTGTTTTTTACATTGAAAAGGTTGTTAGTAGAAAACTGGATGTGTTAATGTAATTAAAAATTATATTTAAACTTAAAAATAAAAAAAATAAGTATAACAGTACAATGATCTGAGGCTTCGGTGAAGTTGACGATCGAACTCCAAACCTAATGTGCGTCTGACCCAAACCCTGGCCCCTTGCATAACAAGCTTTCTTTAGTTTCTCCTTCCTGTAGGAGGTAACAGTTTCGAAAGGGATCTATACAATGCTACTTCCAAGCCCTGCCGTACCAAAGAAAGTAAAAGTAACGGCGAGACGCACTCCTCCTCCGCTCTCCGTCTGTCGTTTTGCGTCGTTTTGAACCTTCGAAGGCAGCAATACCCCCTGCAGTAGGAGACACATCCGCTGACCGAATGCGGAATGAGGTGAAAGTTATTACCATCCCAGTGTTCACCACATACTTCTTTCTGTGACTGGAGCGGAGAGGATTGTATGACGTTGGTATAATGCTCGTTATATGATCAAGATATGATTGAGGGAGATGAGGGACGTCGTAGCCGGTTTTGTGCGAGTGGGGGATGAAGGATCATAACCCGTTTACGTTTGCGCATTAGCATGGCCAGTGTATGTCTGTGTGGTGTTTTTTTTTTATTACAGTACGCTCCATTCCGCTTTGATTTGGTTGTTTGATTGAACAAAATTTCACCGTAACAATGTTCATCATAATTTTGTACCACATCAACCAACCCCGAAGTGTGTGTATGTGTCCTTGAATGTCCTTGTGGGTAGCACTTTCATATGTTGAGGAAGTCATCATTCATTTTGTATCGTCCTCGTTTACATTGTATCGTGATTGGAATTGATTTTACGTACAATTGTTCGTTTAGAGTTAATATAAAGCCATTTAATTTGAGTGTCGTTTTCGCCCAGTGGTACATTTTGAGTGGGAGTGGTACACATGTTATTAAAAAAATAATTCATATAAGACAGAAAACCGGATCAAAAACACCCCCCACCTTGAAGAAAATGCGTGGTAAAGTCGCTCTAATTTACGAATTGCGGGAGAGAGTTGATGCTGTTAAAAATAACATAATTTTCCTCTCAACCGTAGGTTTTTCAAGTTACTCTTCACGCACCACCTACTAGTTTTCTTTTGAACGGTTATTGCACCACCGTGCGGCGCCCATTAGACACGAGACGACACCTCTTTCGAGGTCGAGCAGTCTGCCGTTTGGAGATTTCGGAGATGAACCCAATCCTCTCCAACAATCCTAACCGATTCACTACGAGTAGAGTAGAGTATCGTGTGCAACATTGTCGGTATTAAAAGACATCCCACCGACGACGTAACATGCGCATCTTTGTTTGTTGCCACTAAAGCGGCAAATAAATTAATGTACCGGTGAACCATGGGTAACGATCAATTTGCAAGCCAGGCCGCTCACACTCTGGGGCTTCGAATTTGTCATGCGAAGGAGGGTACGAAGAAAACCTTGGACCAGGAAGGTGTGAGGCATGGCACTAAAAGGTGACAAAATGGTACAATCGCGTGGTGCCATTGTTTTATGCGGATAATCGAATTTGAAATGAATACGACGTCGCGTAAACAGCGGCTACAGCAAAGGAAATGAGTGTGATGTTATTGAGATGGTAAAAGAGACATCATCCGTATTCGTGTAAAGCCCATTCCTCCGTATGTCGTCGTCTTCGTCGTTGCTCTGCTACCACCCCTTGTCTAGTTGCGTCCCTCACTCACTCACGTGTAGGTGAAGGCGTCTGTCACAGTTCGTTAGGCACGCTTCCGTTACAATTCGCAACATTTAGCTACTAATGTGTGTGTTTTAGTCACGGATTTTAGCACATGTGATATATTATTTTTTTGTTGAAAGTTTTGTCTGAATTCGATTAACTGCGAGCTTTGGGCATGACTGCAGCTGGAATAACGAAGTTTGACTGGAACACCAAATGATGGTACACGTGTGGTGCGCTAGAGACGAACGATATTGTTGAGAAAATCTGTAACAACACCTGAAATGTCTCCCCATACTCTCTCTCTCTCTTTCCGTGTTGTGACATTGGGAAGGCAAGATCGTTGACCATTGGATTTATTTTTTCTAAGTTCATACACGTCATTTTAATTAGCCCGTCGTCGCCCGAAAGCAATGACCAGCGCTGCTGGGGTGAGTTCAGTAGGGTTGAGTGCTTTAATGAGTGTTTTGAGTGCTATTTTTAAAAACTGTGTCAATCGAAAATGTGTGTCCTAGAACAAGCGACGAAAAGGGGAGGAAATTTGTGGCCACACGCGCGCCGTCCCTCATATGGTGCGTGTGTACTATGTATGGCAGTTGCTTCTTTAATTCAGGGACAATTATTTGCACCGTGAACTACTCCATACGTGACGTAGACATGTCAACACAGATTAATTTATTGTCACCTTGCCTATTTCGGTTGGTGGAGCAGCTGCAATGATCCCTTTTCCCTTGATTGATGCACGGGTCACACATTCTTGGTGGATGGAAAGGAGAGATAGAGATTTTGTTTGGAAGGGATTCTGCACTAAAATTAAGATCCGTGGGATGTTTCCCGATCACGGAAAGGGGTGTGGTTGTAAGCGAATGGGGTCTTCAAACATGTTAATGAATTACCACCATGTACGTAGATGCTGTAGAGGTGTGCCACGAAACAGAAACTGAAGTCAAGACACTGAAGTCAACGAAGGGGCATCGTAAAGTTTCGTTTTCATTTCGATTTCGAGGCAAATGAGTGCGCTTAAGTAGGTCAAAAAACAGATGTAAACACAGGTTGATGGACGTGGCCTGACATTTTGGGGGTCCCGCTATGTCTGGACGACCTTACAGCTTTATACGTTTTCAGTTGCCATCAGTCGTCGTCAATCATCTCACACCAGCAATGCATGCTCTCAGTACATAGACAGCGCGAGGCACACTCTTTTAGATGGTGGGAGTTTTTTAATTGAAGCAGATTAAATGTTACCCTTAATAATTACCGTTTTTCGGTGCTTTAGAAGTATGTTGCTAACGCTTTCTCCTCTTATTATTCTTGTTTTTTTATTGCAGGTGTCGAAGGAGGAGGTGGCCAAAATTGTACAGGGATTCGACAAAACCGAACTGCTCACATCCGGCGGTGTGACACTAGCGGGCCAACGTTATATCTATCTGTCCGGTACTGACCGAGTGATCCGTGCCAAGCTCGGCAAAACCGGTGTGCACTGTATGAAGACGCAACAGGGTAAGTAACGTCAAATGGGAAAGTCCATTTTTTTCTCTCGTTCTTTTTATATGGACTTTTATGAAAACTGGCGGAAAAAGTGGCACCAATAATATATACAACAGCGCCATAACTGTACAGCCACAGAAACATGGTGTTATATTGTAAATAACGTCCAGGGACCAATCTACAACTTTGCTCAGTGGTTTTGTTTTCTTTGCTACCAATCTCATCACTTCCAACAACAGACGCTGATGAAGGGTGTGTCAACTCTGGACAAAGGCAAAATGATATGGAAGTATTTCATTTGTCACGTTCCGCCAAGTGTTGTGATGAGGATTTGTTTGTTATCAAACAGTACTTTTTCTGCGTTTGTAGCGCGCACTAGCTTGTTTACAACTACAATTCTCAAAGCATGGATGGCGGGTACACGTGTATGCATACGCGTGGCCAATATTCTGTTGATACAGTAGCAGCAGTTGGCTGCTTTTTTTTACATTTCGATGGATTCGAAGTCGGTAGTGGATAATTTGTCTTGGGAAATACAAGCATTTTTTTTTAATAAAGTGTGGCGAAGCGTTTCTAATTTCCCACGCAAATGACCAGCATTCACATTTGATCAATGATGTCGAGAGAACTGGTTGTGTCAATCCATGTCGGGGCATTTGGAGATCTCTGTCCCTGTAACTTCTTCCCATGCACAACCAGTTCGTCGCAGTTGAGACATTAATTGTGCCACCGTTTGAAAGCCAAATATAGATAGAGAGCAAAGGAGAAAATTACCTTTCTTTTGCTGTGTTGAGGATACATCAACTCTAGAGAGTAGCTTTTAAAGGCTGTAGAGGGACACCATGTGTTCTCGTTTTAATTGTTGCTGTCCACTAGCTACTGGCCATTTATGTGGGAAAAGATCAAGATTTTCCTTGATTCCAACCGGTTACATTCTCTGGACCCGTTTCTCGGATTCATCGCAGAAAATGAGAGAAGCGTTTCAAAAATAACAAAACGGTCTTAATAATAGTTGGCAGAATATTGTTGTGTGACTGGTGTGTGTACGGTAATGCTATTTATGGTGTTGCTGTGGCTGATGTTGTTGTTGTTGCTGCTGCTTTTTCAACGTTTTGTTTTTCTATAAACCATTTTTTATATTTGCTGTTAAAATTGCATTACTCATAACGGATGTTTTTTTTTCTTATTTATTCTTTCATTTTCTTCTGCCCGCGTGCCGCCACCTTACTTACGTTCGTCGGTTGGTGTTGTCGTTGCCGATTGTGTTATCATGCTTCCCTTCTCCCTCTTTCTCTTGGCTTACGTTCGTCAAATGCTGCCGTCATCATCTTCTGTCCTTGGATGGGAAAATCCAACACCCGGTTCCAACACACATCATCCCGTCTGCCGTGCAACAATGTGTTTTCCATCCACCGACCCACCCCTGGATTTTGGATTGTTCCTGGACCGCGTGCGGGTGCATTCTTGTTTCGCGGTGCACTATTCTGTCCTCTGTTATCGTGGCGATAACGTTTTGTGCGTGTGCGCGTGTGCCTATGTGTGTGTGTGTGCTAATACGGTTTCGACAAATTGCAGCTGTTATAGTATCTATCTATGAGGAACCCGTGCAGCCCCAGCAGGCGGCATCCATAGTAGAAAAGCTGGGCGATTATCTAATTACCTGTGGTTATTAGAAAGGCAAACAACCTTTATAGGCGAGGAAATGGGAGGGGGCCCCGAAGTGTGTGAGTCGATAAGGCGAGAAGAAGCGAGGATAAGGGGGAGTGATGAAAGAACCTAACAGAACAGCGAGCGAGAGAGATTGCGTGAAGATTATTGCCGTGCCGACGAGTGAATTGATGTGCCGAGCCTTGTGGATGGCGTCTGTGTATGTGTGCGAGTGTGTGAGAGTGTTTTTGCACGTGTGTGTTGTTGTTTGCCAATAATAGTAGCAGCAGCAGTAGCAGCAGCCGCAGAAAACCATTTGCCATTCAGCCTGCGCCAGTCTTTGCTTGCTGCTCGCATCACACACCGTGCGATTGGTGGGGCAGAAGACTGGCTGTGGGGACTAGTGGATGTGCAAAGTGGGGGGCAGCAATAGCACACACGGAGCAATTTGACGGAGCAGCACCAACCCCACACATGCAGCATCCAGCGCCAGACACGGTGTAGCAGTAGCGCCAATACTGAGTAGCATCAAGAAGTACACACCTGAATCGTGGGGGGTAGGTACGAGCATGATCAGCAAAAAAAAAGGAAGGAAGAGAGACGAGATCGTGGAGAGTTAAGAACGCTTGGCATATTAAGCAAAAGAGATGATCACGAACGCAAGACGTAAACATGAGGAGAGAAACAAAAAAACATACTTTCATACAGCTTTTTTATAATTTAAACCTAGAAACACACTTGAATAAAGAGATGCAGCAGAAGAATACATGAAAAAATAGATCGCAACATATTATGAACCTACGAAGATTGGATAATGGAATTTTGGAAACTTGATTGATTGGGTGAGGAAGGGAAAACACGGAAGGAAAGAACATCTAACAATTTTCGCGTGTGCGTGTGTGTGACTGTGGTGTATATGATGGTGATGGTGGGTGTATGTTTGTGAGGTGTGCGGCATTGTACAGTGTAGAAAAAAGCTCAGATTTGTTGCTACGTCGAGAGAGGTTCCAGGTTTTCGGAGAGTTCGGTAACTTCAACCCAACCAAACCGATGTGCCACACATGTGCCAGTGAAGTTATGCTGCATTGTCAATCGCCCCATCCCCTCACTAGCAATACAACACACGACCTTATATGCAATCTACTGAGACACACACATACACGCGAGTTGTTGCCAAAATACGATTGATCGAAGCAAAGGGTAAGTTTGCAGAAGTATATCCTCTGTCTTGTTGGAGTTGTGACTGCTCTAGAAGAAGCAAAAAAGTAGCCCAGAACGATCAACAAGAAAACCATCTCTCTAGCCTAGCCTACTCTAGCACATATGATATCGGTGCAGAAGAAAGAGCGCATTTCAAGATCAACGTTCATGATCTCTCTTATGGTAAATGGAGTAAAGGAAAACGGAAGGAAGAAAACCCAAGAAGTGCACAATGGATATAAGAAGTAAAAAAAAAACAAGATACTAGAAACGAAGAAGGGACGTAAGATTACGAAAATAAGGACTATAATCGACTAAATAAAACACACATACTGTGGGAGAGCGAGAAAGAGAGATAGAGAGAGAGGAAAGCTAGGATGATACACACACACACAGTGCTAGAAAACTGAAAGAAGACTGCTTAGAGACAAATACGACTGCACAGAGACACAAACACACACCACACCACCCGACGACCGGAGGAAGGAGACGAGACACAGGCCCCGACCCAGGAACACCACACACACACATCCAGGACGACAGGGATAGACGACAGCAACGAACGTCGCGACAGAAAAAGGTGTAGGGGGGAACGCTGCGCGAAAACGGTACGAGAGAAAATAATAATAAAAAAAATATTGATAATACTGTGTAAGCTTAACATTTTGTTTATTTTTTTGTTTGCCTAAATGATGTGTAAAATGTGGCTAAAACGAAGAATAAAAGAAAAGCAAAGAAAAGCACTACAAACAATCGCTTGGAAAATGTGTGTCTGTCTGCTGCTGTTGCTGTCGTGTGTGCTGCCGCCGAGTTGGATGTTCCGAATGTTCGTAAACGGTGTAAGTAGAGATCATCTTCCGCCACTGCTCTCGCTATTTTTCGACAGCTTCTTTACACCTTTTCCATTCCCGAAGCGGGCGGGCAGCGGGCCTTTCTGTAGAGAAAATATCAGACTTTCACTTTTTTCTTCATCCTGTATACTTCTTAGATGGGCTGTTCTTTCTAAAGACATATCGATTGGGAAACCATTTTCCGAAGGAGCTCATGTGAGATCCCCGTGTTTCCTGTGACAATGGTGGAGGAACGATGTAAAGCTTACTGGCTTGATTATTGAGAGTATCGCAAATGCGATTTTTGTACATTTTTGTGGGAGATTTCTAGTAGCATTTCTTCCCGTTGGTGATGTATTTTCTAATTGGACAATTCGTTACGATTCTAAAAGGATGTAACAACTGAAGGAGAAAGGAACGGCATCACCTGTCCCACATGTTTGATCCCGTAGATTCCCCGCTCACCCAAAAGAGCAGTTGTAGATGAATGAAAAAGCTGCGGACAAAGTTTGATTCTACAAGAAGTTGCATGCCAATTTTTGCTAGCAAGTGAGAGAAAGTAGAGCCGAAAACAGTGTAACCTCAGTAAGGGAAACAACAACAAAATCTTTGTAAAAGTAAAACCTCAAATATACATCAGAATGTGAAGTACCACGCGATACAGAGCATTAAAAGACTAACACCATAGTTTGAAAAAGGAGATAAAAATGAAACAAGAAAAAAAAACAGAACAGATAGCATAGCAACGCCACTGCAAAAAAAAAAATGCAAAATAGAAACAGTCAAAATGAGATAACGAATTAAAAGAGAAAGAAAAAAACGAGTGATAATATATGAAGCCGGAGAGAAATGGCGCGGCGGTACCATTAGCAAGTGAGTCGAGTTGAAAATACTAAATCGAAGATAGCAGAGAGAGAGAGAGAGAGGGTGTGACACGTGCGTAAAGTTTAGCATAAAACGTGGCGACAAGGATCGTGGGAGATTCAGTGGAAAGAAGTAATGTGCAAGATAACACGGCCATGGAGGAAGCAAAACATCAAACAAAGCAAGAGAAAACCCCTATATACAACACCATACAAAATACAACACAGCTAGGCGCATAAATGCGATCGCAAAAAACAACCATCTTAATACGAAACGGAGAAACAAAGAAACATACACAGAACATGCTACTAAATGCTGACAAACAAGAAAGAAGATAATGAAACATGAAAAGTACAGTAAAGAAAATGTAAAAAAAAGGGATCACGACTATTTGTTGTTTGGTTCTTTTAAGTGTAACGCATTGAAAACATTCGAACGTAGTTAGTTAAGGTTGGTTGTTTTTTTTTTAATTTCATCCAAAATCCTTTCTATCAAATACTTATTCGCTTTGCTATAATACACCGAAAGATTATCTTTATCTATGTATTTGTACACTTAGCTGATTATCGGACTTAGTCCATGTCCGGTTTGTCATCTAGCGTTTATGTCTTCTGGTATCTGAAGTAAATTTGTTATTATCATTTTTCGATAATAATTGAAGTGTTGGTGGGGTGATAAGGATGTCAATTGCGTATGTTCTTACACCTGTACAGGACATAACGGTTTGATATTAAAGGCGGGTGTGATGTCCATGTGATGTCTTGATCGAACTTACACAGTTCGAATGAATCATAGTAGCCTTGTGGAACGCAGAACGTGTCGTGTTCTAGAAGCTGCCAACTTTCTGATGATGCAACGTTAGTAGTGTTCAATCATCGTAGCAGCATCACATCAGCAACTTAATCAAATCTGTATTTGTGAAGCTGTTAGTTCCAACAAGAAAGGGTCGAATATCCAAAAGATAAACTTCTACATTAATTTCTTAGGTAAGTTGTTCCGATATAAAAAGTAGAGAGTAGCATGTGTAGCGTAAAGTAACTCATGAAATTCTTCGTTTCAAGTTCCTTTTTTTATTTTAAGTTTCCCATCAAACCTCGTTAAAGTTCTCTCAGAGAGAAATAGCGCGGAGAGAAATAGAATTCATAGAAAGCACGTTGATACCCCTTTTTATTTTACAACAAGGATTCTCATGTACCTTTGCCCAACCACTTCCGTCGCTAGGTAAAGGGTTAATAACACAACCGTTTAAATCATTTTTTCTAATCTGAACACACTTAGCGCCACCACCTCCCAAATCTACCTTTCCAATTCAATGCTTTTCGCGAAACGCCTTCCCTCCAGGTCATTTTTGCTTTACCCTCTGGTTCGTGTGCAAAATGTACTTCTTCATCTTGCTTGTTTCCCTCGCCACCCGAGGATTCATTCTCTCCAATTCGTTGTCGAACGTTGGTGAGTTGTTCGTTGGCCTTTTTGGCTAGTCTCCGGCCTTCAACACACACTCACACCCTTTGCACCAACCGGAAACAACTTCGGTGGAATATTGATGCGAGCGTGTTCTTCTGCTCTCCGGCATCCCGTACAGCTAGGAGTGGCCGTAGTAGCCGCAGCAGCAACAGCAGTAGCAGCAGCAGCAGCAGCAGCTACATCATCATTGTTACCAAGCAACATTCGGTGTGCGGCTCTGCGTCAAAGGTGAGTGAAATACCCGATTGCTGCTGCTGCTGCTAGGTATGATGTTGTACAACTGATCACAAATCAATTCACGATGGCAGTGGCATACACGGGAGCAGCTTTTTGTGTTGCTTGTGTCCATCGAAATACCTTCAATCATGCTGTTGGTACTCAAAAATACAAATTCCATATTGATTATGAAAAAAAGGAAATTAAGTTTCTGGACATTTGGTTGGGATGTTTTTGTTGTACCTCATTTGCAGAATCCATTTAGAGTTTGTGGTAGTATTCGATCATTTCTATAATGCTAAGAAGTTGTTGGTTTAAAAATAATATAATTAAAAAAAAAAATGTATTCCACATGGCCTTTCTTCCTTTGATCAATCATTTAGTACCTCCTTCAAACTTATCCAAAACACTACAGGCGGTCCCCGAGATACACGGTTAATGGGGACAGAAAACGGCCGTAAAATACCGCGTATCTCGAATTTTCGCGTAAGTCCGATCTCGTGATTTCCAGTAAAAAAATATCACTAATTTTCGTATAATTTTGCAAGTAGGGGGTGATTTTGTCCACTTAATTAATGATTCTGACTGAATTCAACTGTTTAAACCTTTTGCAATGGTTTTGAACATTCGCTCAATAGGGAAACTATTTGGGATTTGACAATTGATGTGTCAAATCAGTACAATTTGCTCAATAAACTGTAAAATGTAGTAAACCGCGTATCTCCGAATTCTTGTATAAGAGGTACCGTGTATCTCGGGGACCGCCTGTACAATGCAATGGTAAATGTTTTATGGTTAATTCCATCACTAATAAGCTTTGTCTAGTGTTTTTTTTCTAAACACTCAAGATTTCAAGTTGCTGTTCAACCAGGGGGATGTATGTTTTCCCCAAAGGAATTACTCTCTCTTTCGCTCTCTCTTCTCGCTAATTAATCTGGGCTCATGTAATGTGTAACGAATAAGCTTATTTGTGAAGCGCTACATTTTGACGTTGAGGACGACCTTGTCCCAGCCATAGTCCCAGATTAATTAGTTGCCGGGATTGTTGAAGCGAGTGTTTGTGTTGATAGCAATTCCAATGGGATTAGTACTCAGCGGTTATTACGCATGGCATTGACAGCAAATTTTAGCCAAGACGTGCGATTAAAGGGGATTATGCTAAATTTTACAGTATCTAAATTAATAAGCAAAACGGTGGAGCTAAACTATGTAATACAAAGAGCATCACTTAAAGGCAAGTTAAATCCACTCTGTTCAATCGACCTATTACTCTCAGATGATAAGCAGGCAAAAGTTGGCAATTTTAATTACAATAACCAAGTGTGCTATAGAAAGGGATGGCACTAAGCTAGCCATTGGATTGCATGATCCAGTACCCAGTGGCTCATCCAGTCTCTTTGGATGACGGATCTCCTGATATAGATGCTCTCTTGTAAGATATCAACGATAAATCCTATCCCATCGATCGTATAAGATAAAAAAGGATGACCCGCTGGTAAAGTGACACCTGCTGAGAAACATGCTCTCCGTTCATCCTGGATTGGGCGATTTCGCAGCATCCGAGCAGCACCGGCAGTGAGGGGAGAAAACAGGACAACCATCTTTTCTGCGAAAAGGGTGATCTATCGATCAATTAGTATGCAAAAGAAGGAGATGTCGCTATAACGAAAATGTGTCCTCTAAAATGTGATGCGCTTCTGTTGTTTTACCGATCGGCTCTCTCCTTTGCGATAAGCACAGGGTAGAGTAGAGAAGGAGACAACACTATGTTAGTATTTTGATCGATGTTACCTGCTGGATCGATTGCTCCCTGTGACATTCGTGGTCACTTTGGAGTGCAAATTATTTTTGCCGAGTTGAATGATGCGCCCTTCTATTTCTAATGTTAAGATATAGTGGAACCCCTCATAATGAGTTTTTTTTGCATAACGAGCATTATCATTTGTGTTCCTGGTACGTTTTTCGGTGCAGGTGTGAAATCAAGATCACGATCGGTAAAAATTATGCATTTATTTAATTTTGATTATCGCTCAGATAAATAATTCGATATTAAGCATCGTTTAATATAAAACTATTGCCCGGAGGAAAAGTGTCGTAGTAGCAATACATAAATAAATAAATAAATAAATAAATAAATAAATAAATAAATAAATAAATAAATAAATAAATAAATAAATAAATAAATAAATAAATAAATAAATAAATAAATAAATAAATAAATAAATGAATAAATAAATAAATAAATACCTGAAACAATCTAATAGCGAAACACACCGACACAAATCAATCTAAAACGTGTTTTCTAAAGTAAGAAAATAATACAATCGACCAATTTTTCAAGAAAATGGACCAATAATAATGACAAATAGTGAACTACAAATTTCTTCCCAATTATAAGAATTATAAAGACAATATTCATTTTTTCAATGGCGTATGGAATCAATTATTTCACTTTTGATAAAATTCACACGAAAAAGAGCCTCTCGCATAACGAGTGAGTCACTGGAACGGATTAAGCTCGTATGAGGGGTTCCACTTTACATGAAATAAAGGGAAAAAACAACTCTCGTATTTGTGCGAAATATTTCGTTCTATTCAATAACGGGATGGTTTTTATTTACAATATTGTTCAATATTTTTTTCTTTTCTTTCTTTAATCTAAACTCGAAATGGGCTGTAATACTTACCAATACCAATTTCCCCCATTCGTCGTCAATTCGTCGAAGTTAAAAAAGAGTTCCAAAAACACAACAACGCTCGCTGAGTACTAGAGTGTGATTTTTATTTATGCTAACTGTTTCGATACAAATTGTAAGCAAAATGTGAGATACATTTTTTAGGGGTTTGTTTGCGGTTTTTGTAAGGGGTTTGTGTTCCATTTTCTCCTGCCGTGTAATGCTGATTGTTAAAAGGATGGAAGGAAGGAGTGAAATGATGGTGGAGGAGCATTATCATCCACCGGCGAGGGAGGGGGCAGAGGATGATTTTTTCAGTTTTTGCAGGCTGCTTGTTTATTTGTGTGTTAGCAGATGGGACTCTTAGGTTTAGGTTGGTTCATTTCGCTCTCACGCTTTGAATTAACATTATCGTTCTCGCACTGTTTGTCTTCGTTACATTCTTTATTATGTTATGTTTAACCTTTATTTCTTTTTTTTTTGTTTACTTATGTTTTATCGCATCGCACTTACTATCTCCCCCATTTACGTTGACATTATTTTGAAAGCGTGTTTTTCTTAAATGTTTTGTTATTAACGTTTTCTGTCGTTCTAAAAGGGTACCGCTGTTCTTTGAAAAGTCGTTTTAATGTGTGTATGTATTGTGAACGTTTGTTGACACTGTGTATGTGAGCCTGTGTATGTACGTGTGCAATAGCATTCACTTGTTTACTGTGAGGAGTTTGACATTGTTAAGATTTATTTTAATATTTACGTTGCCGGATAGTGCTGTGATAAAAAATGTCTTTTCGTTTCGTTTGTTTGTTTGAGGAGACAAAATGGGTTTTTTTTTAATTATGTGATTCAGTTTTTGGATAACGCATTCGAAAGACGCATTATAGACGGTTTACTTAAGTTAAGGTTAACGAAAGCATAACTGTATTACTGCGAAATCTACCAAATGGTAAAAAAAAGGAAAAAGTAACAGTGGAAAAATAATCTCTATGTATCAGTTAGAAACAGCAAAGCTAAGAAAATACAAAAAACAAACAAAAACAGAAAAAACAAAAGAAAAAAAAACGCTTAAAGCTACCATAACATATTTCATAACAGTCTGTACAAGAGAAAGCATAATCTAACAAATCGCTTAGGATAAACAGGATCGAGAAAACCAAAACCGAATCGATACACACGCCGTGTCGTTACATGACCGCTTTTCTTCTACAGACGAACCTATCGCTTTACTGGACACACTTTTCGGAGAGCACGGGTCCTTTTCACTGGGTTTAGTACGTCTTATGTACATTCACTGGTTTGAAGCCGAATGAAGCCTTCTTCCGTAGATGGAAACAGAGAAGGATACTCTTTTTTGTTGTTGTCTTTTTCATCTTTTTTAGTTTTTGTCCATCTTATCTACTTGTTTGTGCCATGCCTTTCTTCTTCTAATTAATATCATTGGGTTTGCCTATTACCTTTTTTTCTGGTTTACACTTTCCTCTCTCAAAGGTCGTTAATTTCATTCATTCGACAGTTTTTTTGTTTTGCTCTTAATTTTGCTTATCACTTTCTAACTTTTGTTCTATGCAAACTTTCTAGTACCAATTTCAATCTAAACTTTCACAATCATTTTCTTCTATTCTAAATCATTCTTGCAACGCACACAACAACACTACACACAATTCATAGTAAATTGAGATTTATCTTCTCCGTTTTTTTTTTTGTAATGCGAAAAAGTACTAACTGCAGGTTGATAACAAAAATATGCAAACATATCCCGAATTTTGTAACAAATGTTACTTGTTTTTGGATGCTATTGAAAACACGTTAGTTGGTGGTTATCAAAGATATTTTCAAAAAGAATGGAACGTTTTAAGATGGTGTCTCGTTCCTACTGTTTGCTTGTAGTTGACAAAATGAAAGTAATGTTTTAAAAAACTTTGTCCCACAGTTTCCGCCCGTTCGTTCTTCATTCAATATTTGCCATCGCGTGCGAGAATAGAATAGGTTCTGCGGTTGCAGGAGGTTTCATTTGGGTTGTTAAAATGTATACGTACTAGAGTAGGTTCTAGTTGCACCTGTTTTTTCACTTTTCACTCAACAAAATTCCAGTTTATTTACTTTTGCCTTATTTGTGCGGTTTTTACTGTTCTAGTGTTCTAGTTTGGGGTTGATTTGGAATCGCTGAAACACAGCGGTATGTTGTTTTTGTTCACTGAGAAAAAAGCTCTCTGTTCACCGATGTTTCTGTCCAGTGCGATGTTTCTACGATGCGCGTACAGAAGGTGTGACACGATGTAAAGACGGTGTCTCCGGCCAAAAGGGTCAATGTAAAAAGGTACGTACCTTTCCGTCGCTTGCCACTCACGCCACGATCGATCGCGTTCTGTTAGGAAAGAACTGCCATTCCTACTTGAGTACACGACAGAGAACAGAGTTTTTTCTGTCTACCACGGTTTTTGGAAGGCGCTGTTCCGTGTGTGTAACTGCTGGAAAGCGAAACCTTTACTGCTTCTCGAGCGAATAGTGGCGGGACTTTTTCCAGAAGCTCTTGAAGAAACCTTTCTTCTTCTGGGTCGTCGGTGTCGTGTGCTGGGACGATTGTTGTGGGAAACTTCGCGAATCGGTCACTGTTGTGAAAAGGGGGGAAAGAAAGTAGTAGAAAATAAAATAACAATTAAACCCAAATTCATGTAATATAAGCTCTCTAAAACAATGCCTACAGTGCTACGGTAGCCAACCTTCAGAGTTGGTAGTTGTTCCTCTACTTTGCCCCCCAGTACACGCCCCAGTAAATGAAACGTGCCTCCACTATATTCACATTCGAACAAATAATGAATAGAAGAAAAAAAATGGCCCAAGAATCTACATCTCACACACAGCATCGCGTTCTTTCACGTTTCGGCGCCACGCAAATGCCAAAGATGAATCCGATGGTCCATGGCTTACGGTGGTTTACATAGGCAACGTAGTAGAAGGTACCAGGCGCGGTACGGCACGTTCGCTTGCCGCCGCTAGAATAAGGCAAATTGGAGTGGGCAAAAACGTGGCCCGATTATTGGTTACAATGTTGCCGCCGTACACAAGCAAATGTCTAACGCGGTGTGTGTACGGTTAGAACACCGATGGCTGTGAGTGAAGAAAAGGGATATTTTCTTTCTGCTCGTAAACGGTGTGCTTTGCAAGCAGCAGTACTAGTCTCTTCCTTCGTCTCTCTTGGGTTCTAATGTGTAATCACATTTAAAGGCAATCGAAAGCGAACGCAAAGTGGACGTTAATTATTTCCCAGGCACGTGCTGCTGCAGCTAGCGTATGCTAGGGTACTGTTGACGAAAGAGCATTGATGGATTGTGCTTCGTATTGTGTTTGGATGTTATTTATTTGATGGCCGATGGCAAACTGTAAATTTGCCTCTCAAGAGACGCGCATGATTTTCAATATGCGGATAAATTGATACAAAAAATAAGAGGATGTATATTAACAGTGCTGTGAATAACCTTGTAAATATTCTATTATTATTTAACAAATTAAAGAATGGAATACTTTATACTACAGCTTTAATGCAAGCTTCAAATCAATTTGAAGGAAACTCCAGATTGAATGCCTTTTTTCTAGTATCCTTAATAAAACTCTCACATTTGGCCTCACGCTGATATCAAAGGAAACACTCACCTAATCTCCGTCATCTTACAACCATATCACCATGAATCATCGATCATACTTGCTGCTTACTCGCTTGCAACACACCTCCTGAGGGCTGCACTTTAGTGTGCACCATTTCGCGAGTGGTCCAATTTCCGCCCATAAGCGAGATTTCCTTCCTATTCTGACCGTAGCCTTCGCCGGTCGGAAAATTCCTCGGCGTAAAGGCACAATTTCAGTCACATCAACAAACGGAAAGGAGTCAGTGGTACCATCAATCATCGCAACATACCAGATGTTAGGCGATGTTAGGGACGAGAGGACACGGGATACAAAAGGAATCGAGGTTAGGCACAGCCAGTGCTGCCCAATCAGGCTTACTTCGCATGGGAAAGCAGCAAAAAAACAGATTCCTCCGGAAACCTACATTTCGTTCACTTTCCGTTTGATATCGAGCGTAACGCCTCACTACGCAAAGCATTCTTGAAGGACTTTTCGCTCTATCGTGGTTTGGCGTGCTGTTACTTTGCAAATGGTGTTTGGCATTCAAAACACGTGGTTACGGCTTCGGTTCGTTGGTCACCGCTAGCAGCAGCAGCAGCAGCAGTAGTAGTAGCAGCAGTAGTAAAAGGTACAACGACGCGCCCTAGCATGCTGCGGGTTTAGCTGCAGTGTCGTCTTCGAAGGTTTTTTTGTGCTCTGTCCGCACAGCATCCATCCCTTGTGGGATTCTGTGATGCTGTGCCGAAAGTGAGCATGCGTCATCATGGTGGGAAGTTCAAAACCGGCATCTTGCGTAGATAAACTCGAGAAGGGAGAAAATCTTTACCATCGAATGGAAGCAAATTGGCAAGACACTTTCGGATGGGTGGAAATGTTAGCAACGACACTAGAAAATCAATTCACTCGTCTGAACATAAATCGATTGAGCATGAATAATATTAGCAGGATATAGAAATGGCTCAAAAAAGGGTACTGCAGCATCGTATGATTAGCTAACACATTTTGAAATGATGGTCATTGGTTTACATGCTACTCAGCACATTCTGTAGTGTTAATCGATTTTGGATGGTACGAGGTGTGAAAAAGAGCGACAATGATGACAAAAAAAAAGAATAACCTATTAGTTATGCAGCTAAAAATGCAGTAACAAAAACGGAGACTTATTTCCTAGTTATCCTGTTCTATGTGGACTCTTATTAATCTGGCATATTTGCTTGCCAAGGCACAAAGTACGTAAAACAAAAATATCTATGACACTTTAAAGACATGGCATGTCAAACATATGGCCCGCGAAAGCTTTCAATACGACCTGACAAGAACTTTGGCAGTTATTTGAATGAAGCAGAATTAGATTGTTTATAAGACAAGATAAACTTGAGAGCTTATTTTTACCCGCTCAGGAGGAAGGTGTCAATCATTTGTCTTAGTGGTACGATTAAAAAAAGAGTGGAGTAAGTTACCGATAAGAACTTCTTTGGTTAGATAGAGCGCAAAGATGGCATGTAGCATGTGTTTTAATAGTTGATTAGTGACGGCACCCTATGGTCGGTCTCCTCATATTTCCACCCATTTTATATTTTTTTGACTTTCTGGACAGTTTGCAAATCATGTATTGAAATACTTTTATCTACACTTAATTGGTTAAGGGCACCCTTAAGCTATGCTTCTTCAAAAATCCGGCGTAGTTTTTTAATCTCAGAAAACCAAGTTACTAAAAAAAAATATATGAACTTTACGAAATCGACTGAAGGTCGGATAGTCTTAGGAACATAATAGCCTATGTTATGCTTGCAAATATGGGCGATGTAGTGCTGTTGTTATGAGCTATTGTTATTAATCATTACCGTTGTCAAAAAGGCTGCATTTGCACTTCGTGAGCCTGACCTAAGTTTTGAACACAAGTTCCAAACAAATATAGAATTTTTATGCTTGGTTTTCCATGAATTTTTTGGATGCAGGTCTGATTTTTCGCACTCCGCGTAGTCGAAAAGAATCGTCATTGATGTGCGAAGACGATATTCTGATACGATTTAAAAAAACAGTTCAGGAAGTCTCAAAATTGGCACACTTATCTTGAGTAGTGCATTAGAATTTTTAAATTTTCGGGCTGCGATGATGGCCACTGAAGGAATAAGTAAATATCATTAACTGCTTTGCCCAATATGATTTCATTTTCATGTTCTCTCAATTCTACATAACCCAAGATTTTTGGTGAAGAATTTGACATGCGACATGGATTTGTTGGAGGTTACGCAAAAATGGTAGATTTTATTTTAGGTCCAATGATAAATCTTTAATGATTTTTGCACCATGTGGTGTAGTGGACTTAAGAGAAACCAACAATTTACCAAAACCAAAAAAGTATTAATATTTGTTGAAAACGAAATGATGGAAAGGACATTACCATACCTTTCCAGTCATTAGTTGTTATTTTTTTATTAATCAAAAGAAATCTCCACAACTATTACACTCTTTCTGACTGTTGAGTTATCTTTTTAAAAATATTTTTTGAATATTTTGAAAACTGGATACTGGAATACTCAAGTTGCGACTACCCACCCGTTCAAATGCGGCCCGTGGGAATGTTTTTAACTGTAAACAGGACCGCGATCCAAAATAAGTTTGACATCACTGTTTTAAAGTATCTTCTGATGTCCGATTTGTGCTATTATATCTCAGACAATCAAGCATGTTCTATTCTTATTATCGAGTCGTGTCGACCTAGAATTGATTAATTTTGTGTGCTAATTTGTACGGAAAAGTTTACGTTGGAGTTCATTTTCTCGACTCGAATCGAATTGAGTTCAGAATAGAATACGCCTGAACGTGAGTTACTCTGCATAAACCTAAACTGGATTATGTTTTGCTAAACCAGTGATTATTGATTCTTAACTAACCTTATTTATATATTTAATATTTAATATTATTATATATTAATTTATATTTAATTTATATTTCTGTAAATTCTGGAAGCTGAATGCAGTTCATGTATTTCTTTAAAATATTTATGTACTAAACGTTCATAATTAAATGGTCCTTTAAACATTAAAGAAACGTTACATTAAATATGTGGGTGTCGTGCTAGATATGCAAACAGCTCAACAAATTGGCCCTTCGAACCGGATTTTTTTCTTCCATTCGTTAACCTACATATGAGTGTGATGACACAGGCGTACTTACTACTACGACGCTCTGCGTGAAAGTTTGTTTAACAGTTACCAAAATTCGATATCGATTGAATTAATTATAGATTTGTAAAGTTTCCATTTCCCACCCGAGAGACCTTGCAGGCGGTCCAAAAATGTACAATTTGCTCCAAATTTCCGATGCACCTATGGTTCCACCTTCAAAATCTCACCCTCTGCTAACAACAAGTACGAAGGCATACAGTGAGTGTACCACATTTCACCACCAACACCAACGCTGAACTGCACACCCCACACACACACACACCCGGTGGCCGCTCATTAATATTACAGCATCAATCTCGATACCGAAATCATATAATTCACGCTCTATTCGCTTCACTACTGCTGTGGTGTGTTCGCTGGTGCATGCACAAGGTTCACAGGTCTTGCACCCGGCCGCTGCGATCTTCGGCGTCGTTGTTGTCGTTTTAGCATGTACACTAGCAGTCGAACTTTCCCTATCCGCCGTCGATAAGTAATTAGCAAAACTAAAATTAAATAGGAAGGCTGTGGGCTGTGGAAGGCATCGAAAAAGGCCTGTGGCACCCCGGAACACACACATACACATTCCGTTATTCGATTCGATTGGCCTGGGAGCATTCGACTGACCGAGCACAGGAGCAACTGACCAGAGCAGCGGCAGCAGCAGAGACAGTGTAGAATAAATAAATATTTCGAACCGAAATAGTTCACTTGGCCTGGCCCCGCGCCGTGTGGCCTCTCCTAAGTACAATCCAGCAACAAAAAAGCGCTATAAATCGTTCAGCGTAATTGAGCTCGGTTGGTTCGCGATCGGTTGGTTCGTTGGTTTGGTTGACTAAGGCTAGGTTTTGCCTCGTTTTGGCGTTTTTACACCGTTTTCTTTAGTAAAGTGCTATGAACCGCTCTTTGGAAGAAGAACGCACTGGAGGAAAATATACCGATACTGCTGATGATGTTGTTGATGATGATGATGCTCGTCGGTTGTTAACGCGCGTGGAGTCTTTTCCCTGTGGAGGCTTCAATTCAATGAACTTATCGTAAAGATTCGTGTGGTGTTGGATTAACAGCGGGAAAGCGGGAAATAGGCAAGGGGGCGACGAACAAAATTCCTCCATACCGTATCATCTCACTGCTAGCCCGCATTGAACCGGAAAAGAAAAGTAATTAAAGCTGGATTCTTCCTTCCACCTTTCAGAGAAAAGCATAAGTGTGGATTTTCGAAGTGGCGGAACAACGCCGCAGTGGTTAAAAACTCTCTTTGAGTGCGGTCGGTTGGTTCTCGCATGTTCTTTAGGAACGCTATCACTTATGATCGGTGTGGTGTTTGTTCTGGCTGTTTTGTTGTTTTTTTGGGAAGGTACTACCGGTTGGATTTTTTGTTGTTGGTTTGGCTTAACTTCTCAGTCTCAGGCCACAAAAGCCGTTTTTTACGGCATTGTTGCGTTCAATATGTGCGCGTAACTGTTTTGTCCGGAGGAGCAACAAAACGCATTGAATGCAGTTTCGGAATCCCGTTTTTAAGGGGGGGTTAATGTTCCAATTTGTTCAATAAATTGTCTAAGCTTGCTTACTAGCAGGTTCTTAGTAGCGCGATACTAGTCTTGAGTTTTGATTTTTGTTCTAGATGGTTTAAGATTGTAATATACGGTCAGAATGATATGAAATAAGTGATTTATTTGTCAATATCTATGGAGTTAAGGAAAATTGCACGACCATCATTGATAAAATGGAGACCGGTGACATTCAACTTACGCAGAAATTCTAGATACGCGGTAACTTGCGGTCGTTTTCAATCCCCATTAATAGTGTATCTCGGAGACAGTCTGTATTTAAATATCTTGTGCTCTGTCAAATGTTCATGAATTTGGTTGGCATTACCAGCCTAACAAACAATGACATGGTCAATTATTCAATCATTGTCTCTCTTTTTATTAAATAAAATCTCTTTTTAATAAAACTTCATGTTTCCGCAGCACCGTACAAATATTTTGAGCTCGCAGGAGGCACAACAAAGACGGAAAGGCACAATAACAAGAACATGCTAATGCCTGCAGCCATATTCTGAGCTTGAAGAAGCTCACCATGCTTCAAACGTGTTCCACAGCATCAAGCATCAAAATGGCAAAATATTGTCTTTCCTTTCGTACACCAGCGCATAAAGCATAAAGCAAAATTGGAAAATATTTCCCTACGCCTCCGACGTTCGCTTCATCGTGTGATCCTCCAAATCAAACAACACAATTTGTGCCTTCCACGCAAATTCCTATCCTAGCCCAGGGGAACGTGGTCGGGTGGACTAGAAGGAAAACGACTCAACTGGCATTTTTCAATTTTTCTCCAAATAAAATGTAGCTCCACCAGCGAGCTGGCAATGAGAGAATAAAACAAAACTCTGCCAAACATTTTGTGTCGTAAAAATGGTCCACTTCAACTTCAGCTTCGATCGACATTCGAGCGCCCACGGGGCGCACTAAGCCACACGAGCGAAGAAGAGAGGAGGAAGCTACTGTTTATGGAAAAGTCGTGTACGAAACGCGCCGTGAAAAGTGAATTTGTATTGTAGCGAAGAGGGCTGCTGTGAGGACCGAAGGACCAACAACAAAAGCATCCTCTTGCCCGATTGAGGAGCGATGTAATTGAACGGTCAACCGTTTCTGGTGCGGCTGTTGGTAGAGGATTCCACTTGGGGCAGCATGGCGAAGAAGCCGCACAAGAAATGGTTTCCTTGTGGGTTGGTTGGCGGGGAGCAGCGTGTACCTTCATCGGAAATGAATATTAATATTTCTTGTGGAAATGCGCTCGACCTTAATTACACGGTTGACATTTCGTTTCGCGAGAATGAGGCAGAGAAGGGAAGAACGTTGTAGTTATTGAGGGGTTGTTAATTGTTTGAAATTTTTGAATTCCACTATGAAAACAAATTAGCAGAAAAGGCGTTTGGTCGCTTATTAAACCCCAACCACCGCCCCCGGGAGTGACAAATATTGATTTAGGATGGGAAGTACAAAAAAAATTGAAATTGAGGTCACTGAAAAATATAAAACAAAAAATCCTTCCTGTTTGTCCTCCGAGTCACACGCTTCAAATCACTCTTCAAGGAACATATTTGCGACCGACCCCCGCGCGCCATTACATTGCTGTGTTCCCACATTGCAACATTTATTTTCATTCTACGCCAAAGTGCATCGGGGGCTGCACACAGTTCTTTGTCGTTGCGGTTGCAAATCCGTACGATCTGTGTCACCCAGACCCCACCTACGGAGGAAGCGATAATTTTTCCACTCCCCCCCCCCCCCGTCGCTACCCCTTAACATTTCCCTCTTCTTTTCTTTGGCACCCCCCATTCCAGTGTGAGTGTGTTATTTATAGCTGCGCCAGCCAGTGGAGCTGAAATCGAAATCGCCCTGTGCGCCCACGAAAAAGGCCCGTGTTGCATGATGCGATGATGGGGGTTGAAGATTCAGAACGTACACACGCGTTCACAGGGAGAAGTGCATTGGCAGAGTCTTACAGACACACACACACACACACACACATACAGCTTCAGTTTGGTGGAGAAATTGGTTTCGAAGGGGTATGCGATTGAATTGGGATGTACTGCAGTTCAAGTTTTTGGGTTGTGCTGAAGGAGTGATGTTTGGAAGTGGAGTGTGCATCGAGAGAAACAGTTGTAAAACAGTTACGGGAACTAACGTACCTGTATTGAAGGGTTGTCTACATTTTGGGCTATTTTATGGTTTATCGTGAAGTTTCGGTCAGATGAGTGCATCTTTCTATTGGTGCTATAATTGATCACAAATATGATTTATTTACTTTAAAGGGCCTTTTTCCCAAACAATTTTGAGGTTCTTGAAAGATCTAATTTTGGGTTTAATGTAGTGTAGTTTTACTTTATACCATTATACCTACTACACGCCAAAACTGTAACTCAACACTAACTCGCCTCTGTGCCTTTGCCCACGTTCAAACAAACAGCTTAAATTTGTTGAATTAGTTCTTAACTGTACCTTCCTCTTAACATGTTAATACACTTAATCTTTGCTATACACCAACAGCTTGAAATATGGCCAACACATGGAAGCGATGATTTGCCAGCATCTTCCTTCCACTTGCAATAACATACAAGCGGAAAGTGCACTGCAATCCAAAACTCTCCCACAAATCAAAACAATTTTGAGCTCATTAAGAACGGAAAACACAGCGCAAAACGACGTCGACCGTGCCAAACTCTAACGAGAGCAGAGGCTGATACAGAGCACAAGCAAACGCGGGTGCATACAAACACACACACATATGGAGTGTGCATACGATTAGGTATGCAAACAAAATATGTTTCCTTTGGCAACACAGTGCCTTGCTTTGCGTATGACAAAATTGCAAAACCCGGTTGCTGCGTTAGCAGTGGTCGTACCCAAACCGCTCCACCTCTGGTACCGGTGGTGGAAAAATCATTAGGAAAAATTGACAACCATCACCGGGAGTGGTTGCCCGATGACGACACAAACCCTGGCACGCGATACCCGGGGTGGTGTAGTGTAGTGATCCGGTAGAGTGTGTGGAAGTAAATTCTACTCCACGTCGATGGCGTCAGCGCTTTCTGCGCAGCAGCAGCGCAGCATCATCATCTTCGTCATCGCCATCCTCAGCTTCACGCAATTGTATGCGCAGGAAAGGAGGAAAAACAGGCGGCAGCCACAGCTTCATGGGAGCAGCGCGTTTTGCTGCTAGGCAGACGAGCGTGTACGGCAATATATACATGTTGCGACCGGCAACATATGGTTTCGATTCTGGGCCCCGCTTGTTTGTACCCACGAGTGCCCCACCGGCGAGGGACGATGGGAGGAAAAACCGCATGACTCACTACACAGTGGCGAGGAAACCCACGTGAGTCACTAAAAGAAGAGCAAGACGGCCACGGTTGTCTGAGGAGCAGATGTGGATTTTCATCATGAAAGGGTTTAAGGCTAGAATCGAGATAGTGGGTAGTAAACTAACAACCAAGTTGTTGTGTTGTCCAATGTGTTTATACTGCACTGTATAGTAGAAGCTGTTTTAGACAAATTTACTTCAAAGTTTGTGAAAAATAAAACCCTGATCCCCTCTTTTTTAATCACATTTGCGTGAGCTCGTTCGTTTTTGCACGATTGGATGAATATTTAACACGTCGGTTGTGTATTGCACAAATCCCACGGGAAACAGCTTCTGCCCTGGGTGGACAAGTTTAATTTGCATTCGAAATGAAAATCCCATGTTTACAACCGTGTGTGTATTTTTCAATCGAGCAATAAAGTAGCGAGAGAGAGAGAGAGAGAGAGAGAGAGAGAGAGAGAGAAAGAGCAGGAAGAGTGAGTGTTGGACAGTGTTTGCAAATTGTATATAATCAAAGAATAACATTCTTTCGATGTAGCTGTAAAAATGTGATTTACTTTAATCGGTATACAACTCACACAAAAATGATTGCACTCTAAAGGGGCTTTTTATCGCAAAATGGAATTGTAGTACGTGGATTTTTTGTCCAACTCATGAATCTAACGGTTCTGACATTGAACATCTGAAAACAGTGTATCTCGAACATCTGCGTAGGTGGCATATCGTCATTTTGAACCAAAATGCTTGTCGTAAATGGATAATTAATGGATAGTTGTTAAACTAGTTTTATAAAATAATTGATACAGAAAATCAAAAAGTTATTTACGTTTACATACAAAAATGAAATTTTATTCCGATGGCTATAGAAAAAAACTAAGACAGATAATTGCTCTTTATAAACAACCTTTGAAAGGTATTTCTTTAAACTTACTAGCAAAACTAAATCCTATGATTTATTTAAAAAAATTCACCATGGTGAACAAAGTCATGCATGCAAGTACGGGCATATTTTTAAGTTCTATCTTCGATTTTTTTAAATTCCTCTTCAGTTTTCGCGTCTCACAAATTGTTGGAGTAGAGCTTTTACATCATGTTGATCAAGAAGAGTTCTATGGGACGCAGCTGGGGATGTTGACCCGACTCGCGGACTAGGGTGTCACATCGAAATTCCGCGGCGAAAATCGCCTAAAATGATCGCTTTGCGTTTTGGTGTCTTTGCTTGCAGCATCGAAAACAGTGGACGCGATTCCAATTAACGATTTTGCTAATGCAAACGTCAATTTCACTAACTTTTAACTACTTTTGTTGCTTTTATTTTTTATTGGAAATTTATTTTCTTTTGCGAGTTCATATGCCATATCAATGCAATTGGCTCCAAGAACCATCCAATTTGGAATCCCACGTAGCTTCAATTTTGCGTTTAATCAAGATCCGAGTAACTCGGAAACAGACTGAAACTTTTTCTTGGATTAGCAGAATTTGGGGCAAGTGTGCCATAGGGACAGAGAGCCACCAAGCATTTTTTCCATACAAACTTTTGTTAAATGATCAATTGTGTATACAGTTGGTTGCGTTCCAATGACTAGGTATATTGTTTCGAACTGATTTATGTTGAGTTTCAAAATTGAGCAGAAAATTATAGTTTTTTAATCAAACCAAAAAAGCTCTCAATTCATGGGAACAATCAACTGAAAAAATATTTATACCCCCGTAAAGCTGAGAAATCGTGACATTTTTGTGGGGTTAGTTGAAAAAAGGTTCTTTTTGTCACTGAAAAATCCAATTTCATAAAAGTTACAACTTTTGGGACAAAAGAGCCACCTCTATTTCATAGTCATATTTTTAAAATGCTTCAAAAATAGTGCTGTTTGCACTTTTTTCAAGCGAAACTTACT
This sequence comes from Anopheles arabiensis, assembly GCF_016920715.1. Lineage (NCBI taxonomy): Eukaryota > Metazoa > Arthropoda > Insecta > Diptera > Culicidae > Anopheles > Anopheles arabiensis. The sequence continues at coordinate 43,262,114 of NC_053518.1, read as the reverse complement.
TACAAGTGAGGAAATAGATGTAAAATGGTTATGAGATTTAAATCGGCTTTTGATAAACACGTTTTAGTGAGTTATGAAATACTTAAGGTTGCACACTTGCCCCAAATTCCGCTACTTGGTTCACAATCCCGAAAGACCCAATATATAATATATCACAAAGGACCTGATTGGCACTGTTCATCTGCGTCGTAAAATGATTCTAGAAAATGATGTATTTGATACGATAAAACCGTTACACCAAGGCAATCGAGTACAGCATTTTGCTATCCAACATTTCTGCTGAATGCCTTGGAGCTATTTCATCCAAGTCGATTCCCAACCCAACATACACTTACATCTCAGAAATGTCTTTCTCACCAGACGCGACAACATAAACGATAACCACACTTCAAACTCAATTCATTCCATCCACCACCAATAACTAGCCAGCATGGGAACAAGCAGCATCGTTCGTTTCTGATCACATTTGCATCCACCGTAGTAGCTACAGCAAAAAAAGAGAGAGAAACCCTCCAAAACTCATTCCGATCATCGTCCGCGTTTGGTGTGAAATTTGTGGAAAGTTTCCTTGTCCCAACATTCATTCCAAAAGACTTTGGTCCTTCCAGACACACAAGACATACCATTCGAATGTGCGAGAGTCAAGTTTTCCTTGAGTGGAAAATGTTCATCTTACCCGGTTGGGAAACATACACCATCATCATCATCATCATCATCACCACCAAGTGCCATTGAACTCAAATGACCTCCCTTTTGTTGGGTGGAGGTGTCGAGATGAAAAAAGGAAGAAAAGCTTCATTCGGAGAATGGATGGAAAAAGCTCCTTCTGTGGCAGACTGAGCCGGCCAGACGAAAAAGTCATCGACGGCAAAAGCAACGCAAGACCGCGGGGAAGGCAAAAAAAAACACACTGGGAAAGGTCGTTGGAATCCGGGCCTCGGGTTGTTGCGTTGCAACTGTTGTAGCCGTGGTGCAAAAGGACAGAAGCAAAAGTGAGAAGAAAGCACGAGAATGTGCAAGGATACAAATGTTTCCACTCGTCTGGCCATTTCCGTTCGGCCACACACCACCTGTGTTGGGAGGGTGGGTGGATGTAGTGACGCGAGAAAAACAAAGCAAAAACTCATCCCGATAGTGTTAATTTTTAATACACACACTCTCTCTCTCTCTCGCAGACGGACGGTGGTGGGTGGGAGCTGTCTGATGCTTGATACGAAGGCATGACTTTTCCCTTTCGAGTGAAATAACTTTCACCTATTTTTAACGCTACCACATCATTACCAGCTAGCATTATGTTGAATGGCGTGTTAAACCACCGGCCGGGAATGTGAATGTGTGGTCTGGATCCCCATCAACGCGTGGATATAATTTCTGGGCGCGGCGTCCAGAAAATTACTTTTCACAAAATAACAGACATCGACCTGTCTCTCACACAACGCGCGGCGCTGTGCATTGGGCAATGCAATCGATTGCAGTAGTGAGTGCATCGATGGTGTGCAGCCGAGAGAGAGAGAGAGTTCTCTCGCTGTTGCAGACTCCCGGAGAGTCCGGAAAATTGGCCCGCTCGTGTGTGTGTGTGTGTCTGCCGAGGAGGACGTGCTATGTACAGCGGCCGTCCCGCGTCAATGGCACAGTTTGCCGGCCGGCATAGGTACTACATACACGCCAGACGGCACTGTAACGGTGCCACTGAACACATAAACCTAACCCGGGTGGAGTGTCCCGAAACGCAACAGCACACATACAAACATTCCCAGGACCCACCCAACACACCCACCTAAAAGGACGAACGATGGAGCATCGTGCGAGTGTGTGCAACACGGCAGACGCGAGATATGCGCATCCTTCTTCCCCCCTGGATGGATGGATGATGTTGGCAGAACTGGTGCAGTTCATCGTCTTCTTAACGGTTATGGTGCAGTTTGTTGTGTTGAGCTGTTTTGTATGCACTGCTACGCTTCCGACAGACGACGACGACGACGACGACGACGACGGACGACGCGTTTAGGATGTGGGGGACTTTTAAAATGAATCATAATGCTAAAGCTGTCACGTTGTGATGCACATTCTCCACACTATGGAGAGCTGATGATTGCAAAATCTACCGGAAGTTTTCGGAAGCTTCCGTTTTTCTTAACACCCTATGGGTAAAGACAGTAGTAGTAAATGTCACGATGTGTCGGAAAGTGGAAGCTGTTTTAATTTTAGTGAACCACCCCATTGACAGCTGTCTGTTTCGATGGGCTATAATTAAGTTAGCCATTTGCTTAAACAAACAAAAGCAACAACAATCTGCAGACGCTTTATCATCATGCCTGCTCGCCTGTACCACTTTTTAAAAGGAACTTGTGCAGCACAAAATGGGGAGATGGGTGCGTGAGTTGGTTGGTTGGGTTGGCTCCGTCGGTGGTGGTGCTGGTGGAGTCTACTACTACTCAGCAAGATGTCGATTTTCGATAAGCTTCCGGGCGAAGGGAATCATATTGCGAAACCGTATCGCCAACGCCACCCGACGCATATGCACACGCTGTCTGCCCGTCCCTCCCCGTTCCCTGCCCCGTGGCGATAAGGATACTGCTCTTATCGCTAACAACACACGGTGTTGCTGCTGCTGGTGGTGGTGATGGTAGTGGCACAAATGGCATCCGGCGCGGAGCGCGAGATTGTGTGTATCGAGTGAAAAAATTGATACCGAGTTGTGTGGCGATGGAGGTGGCCAGGTTGTGTTTGGTGTGGAGAGAGTGATTCACGCCATTCACACAGCATGTCGTACGTGCGCATCTAACTAACTACTAATCGAACACACCATTTCCTCTCCGTGCCTTCGGTCGGTGGAATTTTGTTCTTTTTCCCATTCACCCCTCCGGTTCCTAAGCGATAAGACATGGGCGTGGGCCGGGATTTTGATTCTGCATTCAGCTGCGAGTGTGTGTGTGTGTGTGTGTTGTTGCGAAAGTATGGTAAAAAGGTTTCCTAGCGATGGTTTGTTCTTGTTGTTGATGGGCCTTTCATCGAGTGATGTGTTGTTAGTCGAGAATGTGTTGCCATAATTAGGCGCATTCTATTCTTGTAAGCACGATTCCATTTTAACATTTAATTCTCTCAAAACTACCCTAGATAATCAATAAGTCACTGAAAGCCAAGCCCACTAGTGGTACAGGCAGGCCTTGACCGACCGACAGCGGTTGTTGTGTCAAAGAAGAAGAACATGAGAAAATAGTGTCGGAAATCCGGTTCGAAGGACCAAATTCTAACCCTCAATTTACCGTGAATTTAGCCTAATTTTGATCAAAAGCTTATTGTTTGTGCAAATAAATTTTGTGCAATTTATTACTTACACACATTGCACATTGCTCTTTATGTACTAAAGCAGAATGAATCAGTAAACAGTAACGATTGCTTCGAACAGGCGAGCAGATATTTGGGATCAGATTCTATTTCTGTCCGCTTTACCTCACCCTTATCTATACCGGGGTTCTTGCTTATCTTGCTTTGTTGATAAGAACAATAAGTGCAAGTAGACAAACCGCAAAAGTCGCGATGCCGATCGATATTCATAAAAAAATCCTCGAATATTTTGTTAAATTTAATTGACATTGCAATTCCCGCATTGGCGAAGTAGCATAGAACTTCAAAGCTATATTTCCTTTCACTCAACTAAGTCATATTGGTTGCCTCCGGTGATAATGGGAGAGTGGATGGTTCAATGCAAGAAAAAACAAATCCCACCATACAATTAGTATTGCGCCAAATGATGCGCATCGCATCGCGGAACAACAGGCTGTATAAAAAAAATTGGGTAGAAGTAATCGAAAACAACCATGAGGTCACTCACCATCGGAACCGGGCGAACGTTGCAGGAAGACGGATGACGAATCACGGTGATGCTGTTGCTGCTGCTGCTGCTGATAGTGGTAGTGTTGCGGATGTTGCGAATGATGATGCGGTTGATGGTGTTGCTGCTGATGCTGCTCCTTGTCCTTTTTCGATTCCTTATCCTTTGTTCCGGAATTGCCTGCAGAACCGGCGTTGGATGGAAAGAATTGTGATGGGGATATAACAAATAGGAAAAAATCATATCAATATTGGTTGGCAAACGGATGGAAAGAGGACGAAGTAGATGATGATTAGCTTGCGGGGCAGGAAGGAGGATGGTTACGATACGAGATGGGTACAGAGTGAAGGGTGTTCCAATGAGGTCTGAACGGTAATGTGTGCGAGGGATGGAAGGGTGCCAGATTTCCGGTGTAGTTGTAATGAGAGTCCCACCAATGAGAGTTAGACAAAAAGGAAGTGGTGTCGGGTGTTACTTCTTGTCTTTTCGTTTGATTTGTTGTAAAAACAGAAACATAAATGTAACAAAAGGTCAACAAAAGTTAAGGGTGTGTGTGTGGGTGGGCGAGAGTGTTACAAACTGATAAACTCTATGATAAGATGAACAGAAAGCAGAAAGCACAGCACGAGTGCACAACAGCTCATTCTACTGGGTGCACAGTGTTGACCCATAGAAACCGATAAAGAAGAGCATTATCTACAAAGGAAGAGGGGGCAAAACAACAGTAACAAAAATCACCACTGCTTCCTTCCAAAACTTAATCCCGCTGCACCCGCTGTCAATCAAAGCACTACTCATGGTAGCTCTCGGCAGGGTCAAAAGAGAGCATTTTTATAGGCTGCATTTGTTGCGCAGGCTGCTAAATGGATGCTAATTTTCATCGGTTTTATTTTATTTGAAAGCTTTTTTGTGCTTCTGGATTGCAGTCATGCGTTGGCAGCGTTGGTCACTTTATCAAGGACGGACTTGGGACGGGGTTTTTTTGGAGGAATGCTCTTTGTTTTTGTGTGTGCAGCGAACGGGAATGCATCCATGAGGATTTCACTGCCGCTGGCCTTATTTGATAAGGAGTGATTGCGAGTGTGGGCCCGATCATTTTTTTCTTCTTTGTAGCCCTCTGTCTCGTGCGTTTAATGTGGCTTCAATATAAAAACATACAGACAAACACACACACGCTGGTGGTATAATGTTTGATGCTCGAAATAAAAAGCTGTATTTGCAAACCAGTATTGCATGTGTCAAGATTGGCGGGTGGGTGATTAAAGCATACGAGCATGAAGTGTGCGCTATGATAGAGCAGGAATTTCAAGTATGAGGCTCAATAAAAACCAACCTCTTCTTTTGGGATAGAATATGGCCTTATGAGCTTATAGGATGTGCCTGGTGTACTTGCACACTATCATCATACAGCCGGTATTTATGGCGTTTCGTGTGGCACGCTCTTGGCGTAGTGAGAGTGAGGTGTGGTCTTCAGTAGATCGCCATAATTCACATTTCCGCAAACCCACAAGCACGAAGAACGGCGTGTTGGGATTGAAAATCGACCCCCTAAAGCGTGTACTTTGTGGTAGTAGGTAGAGTTTCTAAATATTAGTCCCGTTTGCCACAGCACTGTACAAAGAACCGAGAGGAATTTGTGTCAGCGTTTGTGATAAACGGAAACACACATTTTCACATTTTCTTCTTGTGCCTCAACCCAAAGCCCATCAAAACCTGTGCAGTCTCTCTCTTTTTCACTTTTAGCCAAAATTTCTCTCCATCTATTGAATAATAAATGAGCCTGACAGTAAAACAAACTTCTAAATTGATCCATGCCCATTTCACCCGGATCCGTTGTTGGGGAAAGGGAAGATGGTAGATGGGTGGTGATTTTTTTTTATTTGGCCGCTAGCAAGTAAACAATCTCATCAAGAGCATTAAGGCCGGTTGGGAGAATTTATTTCGGGGCGCCCTTTTTATTCGGTGTAAGCGGGGCGCCCCTCCAACGCCAAAACTTCTTCTCCGAGGCTTCGCGATTTGTGGTTAAAGTATGTACACCACAACTGTGCCCACCCGTTGGTGGTCGGCAGCTGCCGTTCCAATGCGTTGCTAGTAACCACGAGTGGTAGTAGAGAAGATGGAGAATCCCTTACCGAGGATCCCTTTAATCGAAAAGTTTTTTTGGCTCTTCTTTTTAACCTATCAACAACATGAAGACGAAGGCAGTAAAGTTCTTTCCACACTTTTGGGTGGGTGTGTTATTTTGTTCACTTGTGCCAGTAAGTGTACGCGCCATTTCACCCAAATGGATAAGAATTTCGATTAACTATTGGGATCTGAAGCAAAGCGTTGCGTTCTCGTGCGTTTGGAGCAACAAGAGGGCCCCATTTCGCAATTGGCCATATACGTCGCTGGCACTCACGTTCAATACGATCCTGTTGCTTTGTCTGGGATGGAAATAAACCAAACCCTCCACACCCCACCCTGCTCTCACCCGAGGATAAGGTTTTATGGGGATAAGAATGTCTGATGAGAGGACGCAACAACTTTGGGGTGGGTTTTTTTCCATTCGCTGTCTTGTAACACAAAGAAAAAGGGAACGGGAATCAAAGTCCTCCCTGTTCTCTTTTGTAAGTAACACACGCACACACACTCACACATTCACGCCTATATATGTGTGCGTGTGAGAGTGAAGCATCCGTCGCAGTTCGCAGTCGCATCTCCGGGTTCAACACGGAACACGGAAGGAAGGCACGCTGGATGTTAGCTGTCAAGATGTACCGGGACTTTGGGTTGCCGGAACAGTTTGCCCTTGCCGGGACGACGCTGCCGCCGAGTGCGCGCGCACTATTGCGAAATGCTGCCGGTATAAACAGGGCTGGTTCACCCAAGGAGAGTTTCCGCAGAGCGCGAAAAGGGGTCGTAGAAGGACTCCGGAACAAACGGGATAGGTTCCGGCGATGTGTGTATTGTCATGTTTTAATGTTTCACCCGGTGTGGGGTGGAGTGTTGGGCGTTAATTCCTTACTGTGTACAGTCGGTCCAGGGGCGTCGAACGATGTTGAACTTAGAACACACACACATGTATAACACTCTACTGCGGACGTTTTGATAGTCATCCGTGGGTGAGAATGTATGTGAAGGGCATGAGGCGTAAGTAGAGCCGGGGGGGATCAAATATAACCGCAATTTAGCGTCTTTCCCAAAACTGTCCTCGTGAAAAAATGTCCTTTTTGAAACGTCCTTACCGCACCACGACGGGTAGTTTGAATAGAATCCCTGTTGCTGTATACGTTTCATGCCAGTAAAGTAAAAGGGAAACGTTGGAAATGGCTCAATGAAATTATTTGGACGACGTTGAAAGGGGAAAATTTGAGCCTTTGTACGTGGAAAAGGGATAACACAAATAAACAAAAGCAACCGAACAAACAAACATGGGGTGCTCTCCCGGCCTGTACACGTGCTGTGGCGGCTAAAGGCTGTGCGTTTGTATATGTAAGGAAATCTCTCTCTCCTATTTGGAGAGGATTAATCCTTTGCTAGTCAATATACCAACACACACTCACATACACTTGTACTGTGTGAAAGAAACAGGAGCGGCTCTCACTAATACACAAACAAACAATCCTCTCGCCGTCGCTGAGTGGATACGGCATCGTCCTAGCTTCGTAGGTTCCTTGGATGTTGAAGTGAAAATCAATATCCTTTCCGGCAAGCGCTCACACACATTGAAACGGTGTGCCACTCGCCCTTCCGTGTGCAAGGCACCAATACACTAGCCTACTGGTTGATGTACCGGTTTTTCTCCGTTTGCTTGTAGTGGTTGTATTAAAGTTAATGCTAATATCATTACTCTCCCCCCACACTCTGGTGACCTATCGGGGCCATTATCCTGCTTGGGAGCTTGGGTGGAGTATTGCTTTGATTCTCGTTTTTATGTGTTTGTGTGTGTGTGTGTGTGTGTGTTTGTGCTATTATCATTCACATCCTTCCCCATCTGGGTGGTGATATTTCCGGTATCTAAATCCACACACACACACACACGCGTACAGAAACAAACGGATATTCTCCCGCCTGTGTATAGGACGTCTCTCGCCTTGTCATACACCCATACACACAGAGCATGGTGACTCTGCTCAGGGTGATTGAGTTTTCCACCACCCTCGGTGCGGTGGATTTTCTTTGTTTCCGGTTGCACGCCGCCGCCCTGTATGCTCCCGTTGCCAATAGCGATGGCTTTTCTGGGTGGGATCTCTCCCTGTGTATCGAACAGAGTCCTTTTATCCCAGTCACCACCAACTCATGCCACCCCTGGCTAAATGTTCGTCGGATTAACCGGATGGACCACATTGATAAATGGAAATTAATGGAATCAAACCTCGAATCCAACGTGTTTCTCCTTAAACTGGGTGTTTTCACCAATGGCTAGACGAGAAACGTACAACAAAAAAAGATTGTACAAGACGCTTTACTAAAACTTAAACCCAGCCATCCAATAAACACGAGAAGCTGCTGTAAAGAGATGGCATCAAACGCGGAGCGGGTTTCTTAAGCTTCCCAATCGGTATCAATTGTTGGGAAGATTATAGTGAAGGGATTTTCAAAATGCTTCGCCGCACCAACCCGGCTGGGATACATTGCGTGTCCGGATGCCATCATTTCAAACAGCGCCATCGCATTGCGCGTTCGGGAGAATTGGTGTGACGTTAGTGTGGGTACTAAAAAGTAGGACATAATTGTTCAACAAAGGCGTACACAACACCGTGGTGCTACTGCTGTTGCTGTTGGTGTGAAAATTTCAAGATGAAGCCATTAAAAACATGGAGCAAAAGTTTGATGTGGTGTTTTTTCACCATCTCTCCATACAGGAGTTACAAAACATTCCCGTATTCCTCTTTCCGGCTCGATTGTCACCTAAATTCTAAATCACCTTATCCCCTATTTTCCTGGATGGTCGGTAGAAAGTGTACCTTACTTCTTGTATCCTGCCTGCCTGTCTGACTGACTGGGGAATACAAGAAATGGGTATTTCCGGGACGTTTGAATTTCATTAACACCATTTGCATTATGGGCAAGGAATGTCGGGTCTCCAGTGGTTCGTGCTGTTGAACCATTAACGGAAAAGGATGCGGAGCGCTCAGTGCAGAAAGGTGTTTGTTTTGGGGACGTTTTAGGCAATAAAAATAAATATAAAGAAATTCATTCCACAATTGAGTGTTGGCAAAATTTTGGAGCTGTTTTGGTTTGTTCAAATTGTTTCTGAATTTTGTAAGTTTTCTTATCTCGTCTGACGTGGAAACACGGTCCTTATATACGACAAAGGGTACAGATTGGAATCAGGCTTCGGACTTTGCTTTGGAGGCTTCAAACGTCTTTATTCTGCACGTTGACACGATCTGATTATAATTCTTGGCAACTTGCTGAACAAGAAGCCAAAAATACGCATTCCCACGTGATATTACATCACCCCCAGCAGCGAGAATCACGACCTTTTGCTGCTGCTCACGATCATTCATAATTTGCCAAAATTAATTCAAGTGTTTTGTGCAAGCATCCGGATTGAGCGATAAATATGTGCGCCACAATCTTTAATCCAATTCCTAACCGTGATACCATTGGACGCACACATCGCTGACAAGGATGATGGATTAGGGGATTTGCAAGAAAGAGCATCGTAGCGTTGTAACAATGTTGTCGCAAAAGACAAATATTTTACAGATTGAAAAGAACACGCATGTGGGTGATTGTTTGTAGAGCTGAAGTGTAATTTTTTGGAGCATTTCGGTTGATTCTATAAATCACACGATTCAGCACCAAGCGCGCAACATTGCGTCCCTAGGGGTCTCCCTTAGGGACAAACGGGGGAGAAAGGAGAAAAAAACATCTGCTCACCAGTCAGATAGCCTGGAGGCCGCCACGCAAATTCCCCATAGAAGCAACCATGCAGACCACGTCTTGGAATCGTGCAAGAGACACAGCAAACAAAAGTAACAAGAGTAAACATTTCTCCGTCTCCATCGGAGCTTGTACCGGAATTTGCGTTGGTTCGGAATTGGCGTGAAGTAAACATGGGGTCTCTCGCTCTCTCTCTCTCTTTTCGTACTCTTTTTTTCTGTTCCCTCCGGGAGACGATTTTATCAAAGTAACGAAATGCGTCCGCCGATCGCAAATCGCCCCAATAAGAGCGAAGATGGTGGAGAGTGCGAGAAAGAGTCTGACTTTCATCCCGGAATCGAGGTCATGTGTCCAGTGCGCGAACGAAAACCGTCCGGCCGGGATGACGTCATGGCGCTCACACACACAAAAAAACCTCTCTTTTGATTGCGCTTTGGGATGCGCTTTGGCGTTTCCAAAGTGCGTAGACAGTGTGCGCGGACCGGAATGCATACTGCATAAGTTGCGTTCGCTTCCATTTGCAGAGTTCAGAGGAAATGACGAAAATGACATGAACCAACCACCGCCACACCATGGAACGAACACGCATACGGCGCCAACTTCCGCTTAAGCCATACGAGGCAATGCAACACAAAAATGAAGTCGCGGCTCTAGAAAAAGAACACACGACGATTGCGCGAGGTCCCCTTGCCGCTGGATCGTAAAATGTCAATGTTTTCGAACGTACGTGTGGAGTCTTGTGCGATTTCCGATGCCATCGTCCGCCGTTCGATGCCGGCGGAATAATAATAAGTGGGCGCCGAGGGGGACGGGGAAGATTGGGGGGCTTTTTCCACTCTCCTTCCATCTCTTACTCGGTGTAGCCACTATCGCACGACCGATGAAGACGCCCCGGCGGGGGTTTGGGATAGCGTTTTATGCGGATGTGATAACAGTCAGCACATTCGGCAGCCAAATTATTGGCTGGATGAATCCAAGATATCCAGGGTCATGGTGTGTGTATGTGTGTGTGACGGGTGTTGCCGTACACGTTATATCGGATAACACGAAAATCCAGTTGCACTTTGACGTAACACGTGGGATATATGTTAAATCGGTCGAGATAAAGTGATAGATAAAAAGCGTTTGCGCTGTAAAAGAGAAGTATGTTCGATTTTATATCGACTGGCACAGCATTAAAAAAATACCCCTGCGTTCCATTGTCCACTTGCGGTCTCGTCTGCCTGTTCTTTGAGTCGTAAAATATTTCACGCTTCATTTAAAAACGATTAACCATGTCTCAAGATGCGCTCTATCGTGTATTGCTCAAGACATTCGAGCGCACGCCGCCGTTACACTCATACACACACTACACACAATCTCAATGGCAATCGGCGATCAAACCGGCGCGCACACGCGACACCAAGCCCCCCGGTACGGCACCACAATGAGAATGCGGGCAAACGATTAGAAAACAGAAGAAGTTGATTGAATTAGTTGCGTGGTCTTGCAACCTCGCGAAACACGCCGCCGCCACACACGCTTGCCTTTCGCCGCACCGCGCGCAAGATCAGATTGGCTGCTTGTGATCTGATGGCGTACCGCCTACACGACAGCAGTGCAATGGACTTAGTTGTATTTTGCGCCTGTTTGTGTGTTTGTGAGCGTAAAGTTCACACCCACAAAACTAAATGCCTCTTTGCCCGGTAAAGCACGACTGACTTTGTTTGATAACTTCACTAATTGGTGCCCGACACTGTGTTGTGGCGCAATATGTTTCATTAATGTGGGTGAGCAGTTTGCCATTTTTTTTCGAGATGGTTTAGGAATAAAAGATGTTTGGAATCATTTCTTGATAATCATGATAAACTGAAAAGATAAGTTGTGTAACTCATCAAATAAAATAACATAAAAAACTGGTGTGTGTTTACCCCAATGACTGTGTTTCACGATACATTGTGTTTAGTAGTAGGGTATAGTGCAAATTCTGAGGGTTGCTTTCGTGTAAGAGGGGTGGGTGGGTGGTAATACATGTTGGAAGTGCTACAGTATGTGCGACGGTGAACATTTTTAACAAGTCTTTTGAGTGTTTTTTTTTAATACGGTAAGGACGATTTTATCCGCGTAAGGGCACTTCTCGCTTAGCACGCGTTTTAATCGTTTTAATCGATTGAAAACATACTAAACTGCTTCTAGTTATATCTACATGCTATTATTATGTAACATTTAATTTTTTTAAATTTTAAATGAATTATCAAGTGGTACGCTTTGCAAACGAACGCGACGTATTAAGACCGGGTAAAAGAATAAAAAAAACAAAAACAATCAAACGAATCGCTAAAGAATAATGCAACAAAAAATACAGTTTATCCGGTGTATACCGGCAAAAGATGGTAATCGCAATAACAACACCACGTGCATCCCCGAAACTGACAGCTCAAACGAAGCGTAGAGTTTGCGCAAACCGGCAAATTGTATGCAAGGTTGCGTACGGTGCAGTACGCAACAGTCGGATGACAGTGTTGCCAGTTCGATCATAGAATTTTCTTTTTAAATATTTTTTTTTCGAAAATCTATCGTTCACGAACGTTATTCAGTTGTGATTGAGATTGGATGAGCAATTTAAACGAACACAAAAAAGCATAAGCTAAATGATGCACGTGTGAGTCTTGCGTTATATGGTAGCGTTAAAATTACAGGAAAAATTGAAATGAAATTTAAATTAAATATTTATATAATGTAAGTTACTTAAAATGGGGCTATTTGAGGTTGGTTATGTGGTTTAAATTGAAAAGAATATAATTAAAACATAAACAAATGTAAGCTACTTTTTAAGACGAATATAACATGACACGATCAAGCACGAACCGGCGCAACACGGTGTTACGAGATTTTGAATACGAACGTTGTTTTAACGTACAAACAAGCAGACACGACAACCTAAAACAATAGCACGCCACGCAACGCGACACGCGGGAAGCGGTTCGCACAATCCGACATTATTGCCCGCGAGAATCACGAAATAAAGAATCGTCCTACCGTACCTTTGCGTATGAGCAAACTAGTAACCCGGCGCAGTGCCTCACGCGGTGACTTGTTGAAAAATTTGGGTGTAAGATTTGGTGGTAGGGTGAGCGGTTTGCGGCTACCCGTACCCGCTGCCTCCCAGGCGCGCAGCGATCCCTGCGGATGCAGCCGGTCCAGATTCTCCGTGGAGGCCGGTCTCGGGTGGCGCTGCTTCGGGTACCAGCCCCGGGCGGGACCGCCGGCCAGCCTGAGCATCTCCCCGTTGGCCAGCGCCTGGCTGATGCTGCGCTGTCGGCTGCCGATCGTGGTCGATGCACCTGTCACCGCAACCAGGTGTGAACGTGAACGTACAAAAAACAGACAAGAAACAAGAAAAGAAAGCAGTTACGATAATGGTGAATGGAGTTAGTTCAGAGATGGGTGAGATTGGTGAGCCCCTGAGATTTCCGTGTCCACAATCACCATCACCCGGGTGGGGATTATGTGTGTACGGGTTGGGTTTTAGACAAATGCAGTGTGCAGTGGAGCGTATTATTTACGGCAGTTGTTGTAAGCGAAAGAGATAAAGCACCAGATGTACTGGTAGGGGGTACTGGGAGCGGAATACATACTGATGCCGACGACGGACGATCCGAGACTGCTGGTGGTGGAGTTTGTCCTCGGTGCCGTACGACTACCGCTACCGTGCGGTGGCACTTCTGGGGCACGTCGATGTGGTGTTCTTGGTATGTCACAGCTGAAAGCGAAAGCATCGAAAAAGATGGTTACACTTAAATCCATTTGTTGTTGGGCACTCACACCCGGGATCTTACCCTCGGGCAAAGATGGGCGTCTCCGGTAGGCTGCAGGACGTTTGCAGCGATCTTTCCTCGCGGGGACTTTGTGCGGTGCGCTTCTGGTAGCCACCGGTGATGACTCTTCGTCGCGAGTTGCAACCGGGCAAATCGGGAGGAAGTGTACCGGGGGCGTGCGGGGACGTCGACGAACCGAACGAACCATTACGGTACGATTTACTGAACCCAGCGTCCATCGACCTGTCAGGGGAGGGAGCAAGGATGAGTGTTAGTGTTTGTGCATTGAGGGAGAGAGAGCTGAATTGTAGCTTCCTACCGTGTTTTAAGCGTATTTATCGATGGTCCACGATGGGGTGGAATTGCAGGCGGGTGATCTTGTTCTCGGTAGCCGTGCAGCAGCTGATCGTGCTTGCTGATACTGCCACCGTTCGGTGTTCCGTTGCTGCTACGATTGCGTGAGCTGATGCGTATACCGTGCATCTGGTGTAGGACTTCGGGCTCTTCCGTCGGTGATGGTGGTAGTGGAGGAAACTCATCACTGTCCTGCTGGAAACGAAATGAAGAGAATTTCTCGTTAACTCTGGTTTCTTTGCTGTCGATTATCTAAGTGTTTCAGCTAACCGGTTCCGGGCTGGAGGAGGGCGGCGATGGTGGCAACGGTCCGAGGCCGGCCTGCGACAGTAGCATTTCTTTGGCACTTTCTGATTTATGAACACCTAGACGAAAACCTAGTGGACGTCTTGCTGGAGGTATGTCTGTGGGAAGAGGAAAATGAGACAGCGTGAATAATCGGCCACACGTGCACACACACACGTACGTTCATCACACTTACCGGCTACTCTAGCAACGGATATATCACCACGTAATAAAGCACTAATGTTATCTTCTATCTTGCGCAGCGGAACTCCCCGTTGTGTGTCGCTGTCCGCTTCCTCGTCCTCTTCGATTGGCGGGGCCAGTTCACGGCGCGGAGTCGCCAAACCTTCGGCTGTGGAAAAACGTAAAGGTGGAAAATATGTAAAGTAGAGTACAAGTTTCGGTATCGGTATGCAGGGTTGTATAGCAGCTTGTGTGTAACTTTTCAGATTGCGTACAAGAAAACCATGCAAGACTTATCGTTTTGAGGGTTTTAACGGAGGAAAATTTGTAAATTGAATAGCTGAGTTAGCACAATCACAAAGTACAGAAAAATATTCCATTATTCAATAATTTTCCTATTAAAACATTGATAGGTAACATAACAATAATGAATTAAAAACTTTTAGTGTACCGAAGTGTATCTTGTCCAACTAAAAAAAACGAGCCCATTAACGGGAAAAAGTGAAAACTTTTTTTTTACTAATTACACAAAAGTGCCCGTGTCCACGTTATAATGACACGGGTATCATCATCTCCTCCCCATTCCTTATTCGTTATCATTCTTCTCCCGCAATTTTCTTTGCAAGGTTTCTACCGGATGACCTACCTAGCATAACGGAACAACAAGGCGGACGGAAGGAATGTAACTGACAAAGAAAAGGACCCTCTTCTTTCGCCTGTCCATGACGGCATCCAATCTCTTTCTCATACACTTACGGTTGCAGAAACATTGGAAGTATCTCGGGGACTGGGCAGGTAATGGGTGAGCCAGTGTCGTAAAAGGTGGTGAGGTGAGTTTATATTTTGAATGCTATAGAGGCCGAAGCCCGAATGAAAAATGTACCACTCTCCCCCTCCCCTCCCCATCCATTGGTCTAATCAAAACACCGTACACAGGACATGGCTGCACTACAGATGCGGTGAAAGCATGGACGAGGCAAATGCCTTTTCCTAATTTTCAACCTTTTTGTCATTTTTGGCTGGAAAGAAGCAAGGTAGCAAAAAATTAGCCCACCAAGATTTTCCTCTTTGGCACCATTGCCATCCCCAAAACAAACGGGTTGGTAAGGACATTAGACTTTGCATTCTTGGCGCCTCTAATTAACTGAGCACGGGGCTGATGATATCGGTGTGTTGCGCGTAGGCAGCTTAACGTTTTCTGGTGGCAAAAATGGACGGTCGGATGGAGCTTTTGGCGAGAAACGAGAGTCTAATTAGCACAACAGTGTGCAGCAGCTTAGAAAAGGGAAGGGGCGTTTGCTTCCGATTGCTCCAACCGAAAAGGACATCACACACCGCAACGATGTTGTCAATGTTGTTGTGGTCGGGTTGTAACTAAAGTTGGTGTTAAGATGGGTGGCCAACGGCAGTGGCTTCCTTAATCGACTTAATCAATCTCCCGCTTCGGGTGGCTTAATGGGAATAAATGTGAAGCTTGGCAACAGCAGCGTTCTTGTAAGTAATTTATTCCACACTCCCAACCACAAGCGCTCCCTCCCCCTCCCAAAAACCGATCCAATATACCAAAAAGCAACGATTTCACACTGCCGGATCTTACCTGTTGCGGAGGATGTAAGCGGTGGCGTAATGGTAGGCAGCGAGGATACACGCAGCAGCGGATTGTCGGACCCACTGGCGCTCGATACGCCCGGACCACATCCGTTCAGATGGTTGCCAGTGGTTCCACCGTTGGTGGAAGCGCCGGCACCACCACCACCACCTCCATTGCTGGACGAAGTGTCCAGTGCCTGCAGTGCGTCGAACGTCGAGCTGTACGTCTTAAACTCGGTGTACCGGGCCGACACGACCGGTGGTTGCGATGGTGCGGCTGATTGCGGTTGATTGGTGCCCGAAGGTCCGGAACCGATGTTGACAATGCTGGTACTGCTAGCACCGTTGCTGCTGACCGTTGCCGTTGCTGCTGCTCCAGCTGCCAGTTTGGTGCTTTTGCTCAGGCTACCACCACTGCTGCCGTTGTTGAGGAGCCCGTTCAGTACGACGGTCCCGTGATGCTGTGAAGGTGCAGCACCGAGCGGTGAGGAGACGTGAGGAGGATGGTGCACCGGCACCGGCGAAGGATAGCTTCCGGTCGGTGTGGTGATCTTTATAACATTAGTTGAAAGCTCTGAGGTAGTAGGTGAACTTAAGTCTAATGATAATCGTGACCTGAAAGTAAAGCAACAGAAAACACATACAATTTAGCGAGAAGCAGCAGCAAGATTGTTTGTCTATGTGCTTGTGTCCCTCTCTGTTTTTTTTTTTTGGGGGATGGAAAATTGCACTCCTGCATCATGACGAGGAGAAATCATCCTGAGGAGAAATGAGTTCCCCTGTTTTGAGATTATGTTTGTCCTTCCGGAAGACGAAACAACGGCCGATCTCATCAGCAAAATTACGGCGCTATTATAGTGCGGCAGCAGGAATGGTTTTTGAAAAAGCGTTTTGAATGCTTTCATAAAATAGCTTTTTTTCCTTTCCTTTCGGTTACGGAAGAACTTTCGACACAAACGCCATGAGACATGGAGGAAACGGCGGAACAACTAGCCAACTCATCATCAAGTGTTGGTGTGGTTGCTTTACTGCTTGCTTGCCTGCATTTATTTTGGTCTTTTGAGTTCGTTACCATCCATCCCGCCAGGCTATGTGACCAAGAGAGAGAGAGATGATGATAAGAAAAAGCCTTTTCCCACATTCTCCCTCATTTTGGGTTCTGCTCGTCGTTGTAAGAAGCCACTTTAATCATGAAATTGGGAGCAGGCAATGAGTTTAAACGGAAGAAACCCTTCCGCCAATCTGCCTCTGACCTGCCAAAGCCAAAAGATGAAAGAGACCAAACGCTGACGATGAAAGGCTGATTGCTGCCTGCTGCTCTACTGCGGGTTGATTCTTGTGCAGTTGTTGACTTAATCAACACGGTGTTTCCACGCCACGCTTACCTTGGGGACAGTACGGAGCTGGGTAGTTTCTGGGGTGCCGAGGGTGATGATTTGAGGAGCGACACACCACCGCCAAGCCCGCTAGCCTTGTTCGCCGACGATAGGCCGAGATCGATGCTGTGGCGTGATTTGGGCGTGATCATTGACGCGGGAAAGACGGGACTCGGGAGACCACGCAGGATGTGATCGTCACCGAGCGAGTCGGGCCGTTGCGATGTGTGCTGCTGCTGCGGCTGCAGCTGCATGGGATGCGAAAGAGCGTCCGGCAGGTTGTTGGGCGCTTCCGAGTCGAGGCTGGCAAGCCGTTGCCGTTGCCGGCGTCCCTTGCGTATGATGTACGTGCCGCGCCCGCTAATGTCCGGGATATGTGGTATAAGGTCGTCTGAAGTACGCAGTGAAACAGGGAGAGAGAGAGAGAGTTAATACAGTTAGATAAAGGAAAAACAAAGAGGAAAAAGAAAGTTTGAGAGAGGGCATTGGTGAGAGTTGTTTCCTTTTTTATTACCAGAGTCAGAGTAAATGGACGCCGCCTCATCCTCGGTACTGCAGATTGGTATGTCCGGTGGATCGGGCCACTCGTTCGATTCGCTCTTGATGTTGCTGGGCGTCGATTCCAGACTTGACTGCGAGCTGGTCGCGTGCTTGGGGCCAGGTTTCCGTCGGCCAACCACCTGCAACGATAGGAAACAATAGGAGGGTTGAAACGGGGTTTGGCTCAAAACTTTGAATTGTTGATTGATGGCAAAAAAGCAAACAAAACAAACAAACTATTGCATGAATTATTGCAAGCATGGTGTGTTCGGCGAGGCGTTGTGTTCGGACGGAACTCCCAGGTATGTTGTTTTGAATATTGAATACATAGAGCCACGCTGTACTGGACAGAAAATGTAGAACAACAAATCCAACATATCACTGTTCAATTTAACACGGTCCTCAGGACTACAGACACGAAAATTGACTTGATTGGAAGGCAAATGGCCACGGGAGGGAGTTTAACATTTCACTTTCCTAACTCGACCAAAAGTTGTCCGGCTGTCAATTTACATTAATTTAATTTTTTGTTTAATTTACCACAATTGAACCGCGGGGAAGTGAACGAGAAATAATTCACTTGAACCATTTTTGCTTCGAAATTATGTGAAGCAGAACAGTAGAACTTCATGAGAAATACATGATGCCAAAACGCTGACCGGTCTAATTCTTGGAACAAGCGAGAGGGCTGGAGCGATTGTTACCGGAAGTCTGGTGCAGGTTTTAGTTCCGTGTGAAGAGCACGTGTTACCCATTCGTATGTGTATATGTGTGTGTGTTAGTCTATGTTTGACCTTTATGTTTTCCCCAACCGGCGCTCTTCCTTCCTTAAACCGGGTAGTGTGTTTCTGTGTGTGATCTTTCCAGAACTGTCAGTGCATTAGCGACGCGGTAAGGTAAAGGTTTCCGAGTGTCCGGAGAGTTCAGGACATTGACAAATGAAGCTAATGATGCTGGACGGGAGGACGTCCTTGTGGGTAGGTACGCTTTGTGGCACATATGAACATTTGAGGTCACGTCAAGCGTTGTGTGAAGTGTCCCTAGTACCTTGAGAAAGGGGGAGATAGACGTGTGGTTTTTGCAGCGCGCTCGGGATATCCCACCTCCGGGGACCTAGAGAGGGAAGGTTAACACGTCGTCTTCTCGTGAAGTCTTCTGTCGGAGGCTGCGCGGAGACAAATGTGCTGCGAAACTTTCAGTGCCCCAGGCGGGCATATTACAGAAGGCACCTGATAGTTGGTGCCATTTCCTGTCAACCACATTTCAACCAGGTAATCTAAATCGGTTAACTGGGACAACGCTGAGCAGTTACTTTGGTTATGTGGTAAGAGCTCTCTAATATGTGGGGAACTGAAGTTTGGTCATGAGGTCTAACGAACTGTGAAATTCTTATGTTTATATGGTACATTACATCTACAATTAATGTATGTTTCCTCCTATTTAAAGGGCGATTCCACATTCTAAGCCCGAAAATTGTTCTAACCGAACCGGCAAAAGTGCATTGACAACACAGCACACAGAGAGCAAGAAAGCAAAAGTGGTCGCTAAATATTCAAACCATGCCAAAAAGTTAAATGTGTCAACAGAACTCGACATCGACTCGAGTGACAGGAGTAGCAGTTCGCACGATCGGATCTTTCGGTATCGCAAATAATTGCAAACGTTGCTTTCCATTCCTTTCCCCGTCCCGGCAAGTAGTATGCTCCAAAAAGTTTCGCCAGAACCAGAGTTGAAACAGCACAAACATCGGGTCCAATCGGAGTGGAAAAACTTTGCAATATTAATGCTGACGTTGATGTGCTAAATAACGGATGAAGCTGTCAGTCGATCGTTTTTCTCCACCGGCATTCCAGGAGTGGGCAGGCACAATTTCCATCTACTTTTGCCATTTTAGCACGGCCATTCGCAATCGCACGGCACGGCATATAAGTTGAGTGCAAGGAAAACAGTTTGATGTGCCGGTGGTTGCAGTGCTGCCCTGCATTTTCCTTGAGATGAGATGCATTTTCAGTGGAACATCACAACACTCTCCGGCCAATTAGGTTGACCTTTTGCGCACAGGCAACAGCTAAGCGAAGAGGAAATTCAACAGATTGTACATTGCATCATAAAATACACTGAAGCACACGAATGGCAAAAAGGCAGAGTGAATTGTTGGCAGAAATGTTTCAACATACGGTGAAAGATTTTCGAAACTTGTACCGGCCTTTCGCGATCGTCCGTAGTAGTTTGCGCTCTTGCCGGCCACAACCGAAGCTATGTGGCGAGTTTTAGAGAAGCTGGTGGCTTTTAATTAAACTTTTCACCTAAAAAAACCCCATTGAATACTTTCTACACTTCCGAGAGGTAGTGATGAAATGCAAACAATGCAAACAGCAGCAGCAGCAGCAGCAGCAGGAAGAGCAAGCAAATGGAAGATTAAAAGGCTCTTACTGATACACTTTTGTTGCAGGCGACTGCTGTAGTGCTGTGGCATCAGTGCGCTTTTAATTGCCGGCAAATGCAACAGAATTCGATTCTCTCTCTCTCTCTCACTCACCATTTTACCGATCCCAGAGGGCATTGCTTTCGAGGAAATTTATCACACGCTTTCCATGCCGCATACCAAGTGGGGAGGGGTGGTGGCATCGTCTCTTCTAACCAATGATCTGCGATCGCCTTCGCGCTGGGAGTGGGCGAAATCCTTTTGAAAATGCATTTAAATTTGCCTTCCCTTTAATTTGGCAAACCAGTCCGCGTCCGCATCGCGGCGGCACTCTGTCCTGCGGGCCAGTCTTCGGTGCGAATAGATAATGCGAAAATGCTTATGTACAATTGGGTG
Source organism: Anopheles arabiensis (assembly GCF_016920715.1). NCBI lineage: Eukaryota > Metazoa > Arthropoda > Insecta > Diptera > Culicidae > Anopheles > Anopheles arabiensis. The sequence goes on along the minus strand of NC_053518.1, from coordinate 43,241,459 downwards.
GGAGGGTGGTGGTATCTGTGGTGGTGTGGCGCGGGCAACCAAAAGTGCATTATCTTCGGCGGTGCAAATAACTGGCAAACCGGGAAAACTCTCGCAGAACAACAGCAGCGCAAGTTTTGCTTGCCGTTTCATGTCGCGGGGCACGGTGGCAGTCCGAGGGGGACGCTACATTACGAAGTGAATTCAAAATTTGGTAGCTTTTCATGGTGGAAAAGTTGGTGGTGAGTGGGCGCGCGCACTCTCAATTGTAGGAGGTGTACCACCGCATTATCATTCGACTATCTCCGGTGTTAGCGAGGAGAGAGTGTGGTGGAATTTGCATCTGGCAGCAGACAACAAAGGAATGTTTGTAGCTGCAGGTTCTGGCCACTCGGTATAAATTGCACGCCGGTGCAGCTTCCACGCGGTTTGATACGGTTTCACCGTGGCTGGCTGGCTGGCTGGCTGGCGTGGTCGAAGTGGTGCAAATGTGTAATACCGCACTTGAAAACGGAATACAAATGTGTAGCACGACGTGCGAGTTTATGTACAAAATATAGAATTAGACCTTTGATTATTGCTTCTCTATTGCTTCCAGGGGCATTTTGGGAAATGGGAGGAAGTTTTTGCCCTTTAAAGGGTTTACCTTTTCGTAGCAAATGGTAAAAAATCTTATACGATAAAGACTTAATTTTAAATTTGTTTAAAATTTAAGCCCAACATCCTCACTGATTGCATCAATTCTGGTGTTGATAACGACCCTCAGCAAGCTCAACTTTTTCTTCTTCTTCTTAGGCTCAACAACCGATGTCGGTCAAGGCCTGCCTGTACCCACTTGTGGGCTTGGCTTTCAGTGACTAATTGATTCCCCCACATAGCAGGATAGTCAGTCCTACGTATGGCGGCGCGGTCTATTTGGGGATTGAACCCATGACGGGCATGTTTTAAGTCGTACGAGTTGACGACTGTACTACGAGACCGGCTAAGCAAGCAAGCTCAACTATTACGACAGATTTCCTACCAGGATTACCATTTCTTGAAAGATATCTAAACATCCCACGCGCTAGACAATCAAGCTACAAGCAAACTCAACGCTGTAGTTCATCTATTATGCGATACAATCCCATCATTTGACACCTCGTGTAGTGAAGGTGTTGAAAGGCAAATAAAAACACCGACACCTCTCGCACAACACACCACAACACACGGTATCATCTATCGCCCCAAGTGCATAGATGGAGAGACCCGGCAGCAACAACCAGCCCATAGGGGAATAAGATGACTCAGGTTTTTCGCCACCACTATCAGTTCCATTTGTGCAAAGCAGTCCTAATAAAGGGAAGCGAACAAACGAACCGAATGCGACTTGACAGTGGTCCCGTTCTTATCGCCCACCGGCAAGGATGCGATGCGGTGACTGTTGCCAGGTGAGTAGAAAGTCCCCCAAGCCCAAAGATGCTGCTTATATTCATGCACACAGTATACTGCTGTTTGGTTCGATAAGCTTGATGTTGCGTGCATCGTAGACTGCGGTGCCGATGCAGATGTATAGTTATTTCTGCCTCTGTTTTTTGTGTGCGGAAAGAGCTTTAGGATGTGGCTTTGTAAAAAAAAACCGGGGACAACAGCTATATGTAGGGCATACGCTGCTGCACTGGAGCATCGTCGAGATCGTGACAATGCATTCCAATGAGCCGACAAATCATAATAAGTGTTGTTGTCGGTTTGGTTTGCGGTTAGTGCACCATTTATGCAGTTGCCTCTTCATTCGAAGGTGATTTTCTGAGAGCGAACAACCAAATAAGAAACAAACACACGGTTTTTGCTTTCGTATTTAATATTGTAATTATTACATTTTAATATTATGCATTAATTTTAGAAGCTAATTGTACAATATTAACTAATTATGTCAAAAATCAACATTCAAATTCTATTTAGCGTTTACCTTCGAATATAGAGGCTTAGACGTTTGTGTGCCCATTTTCATCCATTTTATCTCATTGTGCGCTTCCGTTTCCCTTCTTTTTTTTTGGAGTATGTCGCACTTTAGCGCACGAACGGTGTGCTACCTTGTGTTGCGAAAAACTAGGGTACAATATCAGCGATAGCGGACGATAGCGTACCGGAAGCTGTCCAAGGTTTTGTTTTCCTTTGGCACACATATCGTTGCTGCAACGAATAACACAACACATACACACACACACAGATACACCCAAAGTTTCGCGAGCATCGGTGGCAAACCGGAAATCGAGTGTCTCGTGTGTACTCTTTTTTAACGGCCCAACACACTATGCAACACATCCGTGTGTGCAAAAAGGATCCCCCCGACCTTTTGTTCGGGATTTCCCTCGAGAAGCATGTATACACTTAGGCGGTTGGTTTGCAGCGGTATATATCACACCTAGCCAGCCAGCCGTCCAGCCGGGTGAACGACACAAAAGTAGGCCAAAAACGGCCGCTTTTCGACCCCAAAACACCTTCTACCTTCGGTGTACGGAGATGCAGATTGGTAGCAGTTTTGTGCCGCTAGGATTAATGGGAAGGTTCTCCTGGTTTTCTCCTTTTGTTGCTGGTGAGGAACCGGTGCCAGATAGTAAGTGTGGAAAATAAGTGTGGAAAATGTGTATCGTGGTGTCTCGGCGGAGAGAAAGAAGAATATGCTTCTGGTTGGAAAATGTTGTCATCGAAGCCTATGCCGCACAGGGACCGCCGCTTGGTGCTTCGTGAAGGTATGCAAATGAATTATGCGAAGTCAGTAACGATTGGTTGGTTGGATAAAGGATTTGTAGCAACATTGTTGCAGCATCCGTGTGGGAGAAAAGGGTAAAGATAGGCACTATAGAACATAACAGCACAGTTCAATAAGCTTGGCTGTGTTTGGGGGAGATGTCGATTGCACCAGACATTTCTGACATTTTCGCTCTTCAAGGAATTAAAAATGCTTCCTTTCAATATGGCAATGATGATAACGCGAACTGATGCTGAGTTGAACTAAATCACTCTCAAATGGTAAAAAAGAACGACATTCTCTTCCTAACATCCTCGTACAGCTTGGATCCCCTTCTGTATTGAAGCAAGAACTCTTACCATATGTCATTTCAACCTGCCTCAAACGCACGAGCGCATCTCCATGTCCACTTAAATATTTATGTATGCCATTTCGTTTGCCGAAACCTTTGTCAAACGGCGAAACAGATGGACGCAGGAACTCAGTTAACCCTCAAAACCCGCGCATCCTGCTAGCGCGTGTCCGTGTCGTCCAGCGTCAAGGAACGAAGGTCACACAACCTCACCCCCACCTACCCCTGATGCGATAACGCACTCTCGACGTGGAGCAGAAGAAAATTTATACCCCAAAATACAATGTCCTATTTGAAGTGGATACAATTAAGTAAATGGTGCCGAGAGAAGGTGCCCCCCCAAATCGGCGTGATGCTTTCCGCTATTGGACAGTTGACCGATTCGGGGTTGGACATTTCTTGGACAGTTCTTAGAAGCGGGGAAACGAAATGACCCAAAGCGAAAGCGCCTGAAAATATGCAATAACTCCAAAAGGGCAATAAAAGATACAAAAGGTCATAATCAGGGGCTCTCGATCGAGCGAGAAGATACGCATGTGGCTCGTTTAACTTGCCGGTGTATTCATTTTTCTTTGGTTTTTTTTTGGCTCGGACAGCCCCCATATCTTCCAATTCCAATCCAATTTGTGACCGCGTCCGTTACCGGCCACATAACACACATACTCACGCTCACATAGTTATACACAACCGACCGACGATTAGGCATTCTTCTCTGGTGCGGAACATAAATTTACGCCAACTTGCCAATAAAGCATACACTGCCAACTTGGGCCAAAAAGTTGCCGAACCTTTCACTGGGCGGCAGGGGTGTAGGTGGGTAGATAGGGCCTTAAGAGGAAGCTTCAGCTGGTTGTTGCTGCGTACTTTGGATACCCTGTCTCCAATCCCCTTGAAGGTAGATGAAACGAGGCGTCATATTTCACATCCCGTCGTTTTATAAATAGAGATGAAAAGTGTGTGATAACGGGCCGCCGCGTGAGGTACACAAACACGTACTGGGTGGAAATGGATCCTTGGCACGAACGCATCACGAGAACGGTTTGATGATGATGGTGCGCGTGTTTATAGTGCCCCGGTACAAAGTAGTTTGGTGGTCGCATCTTCCCGGCAGTCCTGGTCGGTTCAGTTCCCTCCCCCCTACCCCCCTCTCTATCAACACTCTATCTATCTCGCTGTATGTGGTGGTGGTCGGTCATTTTCGGTTGTGCTTGTTAAAAACGACATATGAGAGCATGGAAAATAGACCCCCAGTGGTATGGAGTGAGCGAGTGAGGTTGTCAGGGACGGTTTTTTTTTGTGCTGTAACCGTTTTTCTTACGAAACCATAGGATACTTTTCATAATTGAAATTGCCAGCGTTTGATGAACGGCACGTGCCAGGGTGGCTGGCTTTCATTTTTTGGAAGGTTGTGCTGGGGAAAAGCTTTCCCGGGAGCTTTTCCCAGTTCCAGTGGGCGGAATGATTGATATGCGGGATGAACGGAAGCGGTGGAAGAAAACACACATTAAATGTGTTAAGTAGAAGAATCCTTTGTCATTTGTTTTAGATCAAATAATTGGTAAAATGATGCATTTTTTGTGTGAATTAAGAAGTTTAAAATTCAATAAATATTAAATGAACATTATGAAGGATTGTTATATGCCCCGAAATAATCGAAATGTGGGAACACAGCGAGAGGAGAGTGTTTACATGCGCTTACGATAACAGTAACCCTCATTTCCATTCCACATCTGGGGGAAACTTTCATCACAATCGTTATGACGGTTTCGCTCTTATGATTATTTTATCGCTGGAGAAAGGTGTATCTTTTCCCTTTTTTTGTACACTGTGCTAGGGGAAATGTGGAAAATATTCGTTCCCTATTTTTTCACTACATCTTTGTGGCTTATTCTTGAGGGAGAGAAAATGATTGAAACCTTCAACAGAAGGATGCAGGGGATTGAGAATTTTAAATTGTTACAGCCGGATGTACAATGTTCGTTTCTGATTTGCACACATATAATCTCCCGTCATTTAAATGTCTAATTTGACAACATATTTAAAAGCATGTTATTTTCCAGTAAGTGACACTTTAACTTCATTTGGCTTTTAAAAACAGATTTCAGAGATTTATCAAGCTACCCAAATTGAGCACAATCTAGGAAGGAGTGGACGAACATGTAGATAACGATCAAAACAACAAACAAAGCTTTAAAGCTAATCAGACAACATTACTTGAATATACAATGGAATGCCGAGGAACGAATAGGACAGAGAGAAAGAGAAAAAAAACAGTTAAATTCACGATAATTGTGATCCAAAGCAGGGGTTACCCCATGTCCCATCCGTTTCAAGGGTTGCGAACATCCGACACGCAACACCGTAAAACGCAACAGTGTGTGCTAGTAGCTAGGCTCCTCGCGCGAGCACGTACAAAAAACGTGTTCCATACTTCCCATAATCCTTTTTCCTGCAACGATACTACCAGAGGACCTTTCTACTATCAACGCGAGGGAAGGGGGGACCCAGGCGGATCGCTACTAAAACGAGGTTAGCATGTAGATTATCGAAATCGGTTCGGTTAACACGCCTCATTAAGTGAGGGCGGCGGAAAATCCGGGACGGTTGGATATAAATTTCCTCAACCCAGGAAATGCTTTACCTTCGTTTGTTTGTTTGTTTACGAATGCAAAAAAAAACTACTAATCGCTGCTAATAACAAGGCCATGCGGACACAAGGGCCCTACCACCTACCTTCGAGCTGATGGCGGTGGAGCATTTCGGCGTGGTGATGAGCGGATCGCCAAAGCTGGCCGGATCGTCCAGATTCACCTCCCAGGCGATGCTGTGCCGTTTCGACGGTGTTACCGGTGCGGAAAGGGACGGAGGCGGAGGTACTGTTGGTGGTCCGGGTGGTGGTGGAAGGGAGGATTCTTCGAGTGAATCGTCGGAGAAACGCTCATCGTCGCTGTCACCGCCTGGTCGTCCGGCCGTTCTTGACGGTAGCATGACACCACCGGCCGATGAGGGAAGGCGATGACTGCGTGTGGCATGGTGCGAAGCACTGACCGTAGACGATACCGGTGGTGGTGGTACTGCTGCGGCCACATTTTGGTGAAATATTCGGCTCAACAGTGAGTTGACGGGGGTGCCACCCTGGAGCGGTTGCAGGTGTCCGTGTGTGGGCGACAGGGACGATTCGTTGTACTCGGACTCGTTGTTCTCGGGCGAGGAGTTTTCCTGCGACGAGGGCGTGGAGTTATCCGACGCCGGAAACCGGTGGCGTTCCATCGAACCGGAAAGGGTGCGGGGAGGCATGCGGCGGGTTGGTGACGCTCGGCCGGGGTAGATCGTCACGGGGTGTTCGTTGAGGATCGGTTCTGCAATGGAAGATGGTTCAAAAAGGGAGAAATCAGGCGTCAATTCTTCCAATATTTATTAATCAACCAAGAGATGAATTGGGTTGCCACTGGGAACAGTCTTTAAAGAAAAATGATATAAATTGTTCCAAAGAATTCAGATAAAATTGACCTCCATTGAACAACTGAACAGGAGCCTGAATATCCTTCTCAGAATATGTCAGGCACTTCTTTGAAATAGCATTTCTTTTCCGGCCAACTTCCGGTGGGATGTTTGAATGTTTGAATGTTGTGAGGAGCCTCCGCAGCCGTCTGTAAGTTCTTTAGCAGCACATTAATCATGCTTACCCTTATCATTCTAAAGCCTCCTTGCAAACTGTAAACCTACCTACACTGCCAGCACTCCACCAGAAAGCCCCGACCTAGAAAAGCCTTCGTTGGCGGGGTGTCAAATATCGCTTCGAGAGTTAACAGGCGCTCGGTTTCCGTGTGTATTTCTACACACGTAAATAAATGCGCCTTTGATTTTGTCCCTACCCTATCATGATCACGCTTGATCATAAAACTTTATTAGCAGTTACTAAATCAGCATAGACGCTGTTCCCAGACATTTCGTGTTAACAATGGTGGATGGTTGGTGGATGGAAATCGGAGGAGGGTATTATGTGTCCACATGCCACCAACCGAAAGGATTTACAATACAGCCTTGAAAAGGAGAGCCAATAAAAAGGGAATAGGAGTCTAAATGGGTAGGGTTAGAACAGTAAACCCTGCGAGCTAGCGGCTTGAAGGTCTCCAGCAATCATATAAATCAATGGCCAGCATGCCTTAAACAAGACGCCATAAATGCATTTCGGTCTGGAGGCGGTGTCAATCTGAACGTTTATTTCCGGCCAATGTTTATGGTCACCTGTGTCTGTTTTTGCCAGGTGTTTACAACATGTTGCTAAACAGTGCAACGGGTGTGTTTTACAACTGCAAATACCTGCTTTCGTGCTTCGTGTTCGTTTTGGATTCTGTAGTGCCATAAATTGAACATTACAGTTGGTGCTTTCTATTAAATTTCTTCAATATTAAATCATATTATCTGGAGTTACTATGAATTAATTGAATAATTTATTTTCGAAAACGAATTACTAAATAGAAATAAAGAGCTACTCAATTTGCCTTTACAATCCCCCTACCAGGCGAAGGAAGTAATGATTGGGGCTGCAATCATTGAAGTGAGCCAAGCAGTAACCAACCATTTGATTAATGTTTGTCTAGCCGGTGTAAATACACAAACACAAGCAGACACAAAACGATGAAAAGAAGTAATACAGATCAATCAGTGCTCCCAGCGCCACCCAACCAGTCAGCGAGCAATTGCGAATCAAATGGATGATTAAACGATGATTTCGCTCGCTTCATCTTATCGTCTGGGGGTTTCCCATTCCTGCGTAGTATCAATCGATAGGAAAGAAAACAAAACAATCCACCGGGAGCCGCAGCATCAGACGCCGAGGTACGAGGTACGACCAGTGCCGTGTCAGTGTCGTACCGATCGTTCCCGTGGCAAGTAGCGTGTTTTTTATTTCATCACAGTTTCATCGCTATTCGTTTGCAATGGCTGGTGCAGGTAGCAGGGCAGGTGAAGGTGGTCAATATTTTCTAGTCTGCTTGATTGATGCACTCTTAATTGGAGCCACTCGTGGCAGCCCCTTACCCGAGCGGCAGGATGTGGAAGGAAGCATGGGTATGGTATTTCAGAGCAAGCTTACGTAGTCGTGAACCCGTATTGACGGTGTCCATCCGCTCTATAGATACCGATCGAGTGAGCAGTTTGGCCGCAACGACTCCTACAGAAGGTAGCACCAGTACCACCACCACCACCGAGTATCCGTACGCAGCGATAGCCAAGCTTTACGCTAAACCTCGCGACAAGGTAGGAACGTTAGCGTACTCGTCCGGTGTGCACAAGTTCCGGATCGGACCTGGGGAGGATGAGCAGAAGCGTCTACTCGAGGAGTATCACTATCATTTCGAAAGGGTGGAAAAGAATCTACCGCCGGTAAATATGTGTGTTTTATGTTAGGTTGCACAAACCATTTTACACGAAACTTTTGCTTTTGCAGACGACGGAGCGATACAATTTTGCACCACCGAATAAATATTAGACTGCTGTAACAGTGCCACCGAAAAAAAAGAAATTGAAATATATGGCCTATTGAAGGTGATCGAAAGAATGAAACTCTAGTTCATTATCTCCTCAAATCACCAACACTTAGAGTGATGGGAATCATCCATGCTAATAGGAACGGAATATAACTGGTTACTTTTTATGGAATAAACCTGCTAGGTTCTTAGAACCTATTTCAGGGTGATATTAAGAAAATAAAACTTTCTCATAGGGTTTCAAGACGTACGAAGTTCAACAATTTCCAGCGTTAATAAGTATGACAGCAAATTATCAATATTGGGATCCTTTCCGTTTTGAGTTCGTAGGGCTGAAATTTCAGCCTGTCAGCTGTTTGCATTGTATAGCAGTTTTCGAGCAGCTATCAAAGTGGGAATAATATACTTGTGGGCTTATCCCAAGGTGTTTGACATTAGAAGGCTGATTTTTATCACTTCTGTTTGTTAGGCATTTTTGAGCAGGTACTCGAATCTAATTCTAGCTTTGAGGCTAGAATAATCTAGACTTAAAATTGCAGGTTAGTTTTGTGTGTGATTTTGTATGGAGTGTTTACATGATTTCAGCCTCCAACTTTCAAACTCCATACAAAAAACTAACTAGAATCGTGAAGGGCCCCACAGTCAGAATTCAATAGTTGAACGATTTTTAGTTGGCATGCTTTTTAGTTGAATGTTCGATAGTTGGCTGACAGTTCGATTAAAAAGCATGCGCGTTTGTATAGAAAACCCGGTTTTTGAAAATTTCACAAAAATCTCATGGTCTGCTGAGAAAAATTTCTTAATTTTGTTGTATGGAAAACTTCATTCCAAATCACTAGAAACTAAGAAATCTGGATTCAATATTGTCGTTTTCTTCATTCCAAGTCACTAGAAATTACGAAATCTGGATTCTATAAACTCGTTTTCTTCATTCCAAATCACTAGAAACTAAGAAATGTGGATTCTCCAAAACTCATCATAAGTCTTCTCACATTACTTTAATTTCGCATGAAGAATGAAAGCTTTAACCATCTCAAGAAGAACAACATTTGGGTGCAAAAAAACTACTTTGTACCATTGAAGACACGAAACGAACCTAGTAGGTTCGGAACGAAATCCCCATCACTAGGTAAACGCCATATGTACAATTATAAATGTTAAAGGTTATCATCAATCAACTGTGGTGAGTGTGCGAGTAAGCTGGGGTAGCGTGTGCTCGGTCAAAGTGGGACGATTTTTTTTTACTAATTTTAGAAAATAGTACTAACTGTAATTGCAAAAAATAAAACACATCTTCTTCCACTAACATATCCCCCATTTCGAGCTTAATTTCATCCCATATCTAACGCTGTTCTCACTACTAAGCGTAGAATAATTACGACAACAACTCACACACCATTAGCGTCAGCCAGCTGCGTGCCTGTAGGCCATCTCATTAATCTTTGCTCTTTATACGATGCCTGGTCTCGCACACACACACACACACGAGCCCGCCACAGTACACAACCACAAGCTACTGCTAGTAGTTTCTGTTCGATTATTTGTTTCTGCTCCTGTGCTTGTTTTCCTTTTCCCCGTTCCTGCTCTTATTTACTTCATTTCGCACATTTTCCCCCGGTGCACATAATTTCATCTCTCCGTGAAAGTGCACCGTAGAGAGTTGAGGCAAATGTCAATTCGCCTGCTGTGTGTACGTGGTGGTACGTGGGATTGGCGCCACGAAACGCGATGGAACTTTGCAATGCAACTAAATCCTCAGGCTCGGTGCAAAAGCTTCGTGTGAAGTGAAACCAAATAAAAATATGCTCGCTGTTTTCGCTCATTCCGAGCATTTTTCTTGCGCGGTTTTTTTTGTACAATTTTTGCTCGAGCGCAATGTTTTCCCTTATTCCATCCCAAGGGGTAAAATACGATGGTTGTGGAAATGGTGGATGATCTACGGAAGAACGGCTTAATCGCAATGAGCGAACGAAACGAAGGAACAAAAAACGCTCGTGCACAAAGTCCGTTAAAAGGACACGGGAACGCCACCAGCAGTGCATGGTTGGCGCACCGGTGCAAGGTGGTGGATGTTACTGATATGAAAATTTAATTTTTCCCCACAAACGCTATTAAGTTGTGGAAAGCGTTGCAGTGTACTGCCCCAGGGTTTCATGGGATTTTACCCGATGTGGTTGTTAACTGAAGTAGCCATAATTGGGCTAATTATGGTGCAAACGTTACTGGGAAAATCGGATTCATTTTGTTCTGTTTCGCATGGTTTTGGAAAATGTGTTTAATGTAAGAAAGGGTTTAGCTAACGTTAAACCAAACATTTCAATTCAATAAATGATTAAAATTAAACAGCACCATACTTAACAGGCCTTACTTTCGACACAAATTGCGACACAAAGATGAATTAAACTGAGAGGGGGGGAAATTGTATGCAAATATAAGCGATAAGGAAGCATGCAACAAGGCAACGTACCGGGCAGTCGGGCCATCCCCCGCAGTACCGCATCGTGCACCGCGCTGATACCGATGCCGAGCTTGTTTCGGCCACCGTCCAGACTTCCGCCGGCGGCATCATTTGATCCGGTCAAATCCTGCAGCTTGGGTGGACTCGAACATGGAAGACTTGCGTATCGCTGGGGCATCGCATTCGGTGGACGCGTCTTTGGCTGTGGATGAAAGGGAGTAACAGAGGGAAAGCTATTATAGCTGCCGGCACTGTATGCGGAACATGATTAGACCAGACGGGAGGAGCGGGAGTGGAAGTGGAGGGAATGGAACTAAATTCTATTATGTGGAAGAAATTTATGGAGCACAAAATTAGCTGTGCGATTATTTAACCCTACAAGATAAGAAATAGGACGAGATTGAAGATGAAAGAATGCTTGACTTGCTGTTAATGTCGTTTGATCATGTTATAAGAAGAAATGAATTCGCTGATAAGTTTGAAAGGTAATGATGAAATTACAAAAATATTTAAAATACTTAAAAAACATTTTAAAAACATAACAAAAGATATTAAAAAAAACTTAGGCAAAAGTAAACATTTCCGCTTCGCCGTGCTTGCTTAGCGCCTGAAAGTATGCAATATTATGTATGCAATATTAGTATTATATTATGTGTTTCAATGTAAATTGATATTAATTTGGTAAAACATAATTTAATTTTTTGAACACAAATTTTATAAAAAAAGGTTTAAAAACACCAATAAAAATCCATTGTAAAAATAAAAGAAATGCCGAATGGGCGTAGTTGTTTAGTCCACTACGAACTTTCTTCATCCAAGGAAAAATATTTACTTCTTACTACTATTTTCTTTAATAATTGTAGAGAACAAAACTATTAAACTTAATGCATTTATGGCTAAAGTAGGCTAGGACCATCTTGGACTGGTACGCCAAATAAGAAGAAGTTACGGTAAACATTGTCAAGAAACGAACTTCACTTCTTTAAATAGGTGTGTTCTATTGTGTTCAATTTCCTATTAAAGTGCAGGTTCAAGTTTTTATTGTGTTGAAATATATAATACTGTTGAACAATTAAAAAAAACGTGGTGCTTTTCAGCTTAATAACATCAGTCACCAAATACTTTTCCTCCTCTGATTCTATGTTGGCGGAAGCTTTGCAAGTGGAAGTCGAAATGCAGGATTAAACCGATTATGATTGTTTAACCAAAAAAGAAGAAAAAGGAGCAATTGTTTTCTATAACAGTTTATTTTCAAAACATTTGTCAATAATTAGTAACAAATTGTTGGAGCAATGTCTGCAAAAAATCCATAAAAAGGAATATAACACTCATTGCATACATTTAGGCGACAAGTAAGACTGGGCAAAGGGATTTTTCTACAAATTATTGTTGTTGGAATAGTTACAAGGGGTTTTGTGGAGTTCATTCGTCTCATAAGTTGTCTTGTTACGTCAAGTAATCTTTTTAAGGTAAATGCAACTGTGATCAGTCCTTAGTGTATTCCGAAGAACTTAATGGTTTCGTGCTTAAAAACGCCATTGATAACTAAAGTTTCATCATTCGATTGAGATTGATTTTCGTGCGTTGCGTTGATATAATCGAAAGATCTTTGCAAATGTAAACAAATTTTTATTTATCTTTTCCATTCCAAACAATAACCATCCAGTCGTAGTACAAATTGATATGAATTCGACAGAAAATTTCTCCTTTCTGTACTGCGATTCAATGGCGCAATGACTTGAGCGTATCTCTATTTACATTTCTCCGTTCGCTTAATGTAATCAAAAAAAGAGATTCAATGTGCTGGCTTAATCGCTGAAAATGAATCAATCTTCAAACGCTCAAAACTTGTGCCTTCGTAAATAGACTGAAAAGGAGTGATTTTAAAATATTTTTGCAATCGGTCGGATGGTTTGTGAATGGTGAATGGTACAAAAAGTTGAAAGCTTTGCCGATGTATGTCTGTAAACTATTCGTCGGAACATCGGACGAAAAAAGGGATAAGCATTTCGACGGAACTCATTTTGTCGTGCATAATACGATTGCGAGAAAAGCGGGTAAACAGGGAGATGATAAATAATGCTCCGAAATCTAGGTAACGATATTGATGAAGGAATGGAGCCAGACATTTCCCCAACATTTGTATGACTACCACAGACAGAGATACCAGAGACAGTTCCTTATTACTCGATAATAGGGTTGATATCCATCGCTAAACGGGGGTGGATCGTTCCATCTCCACGCACCCCGGCCTCGTCCGCCACGTGGCACATATATAAAAGCGCATCAGATTTTTCGTTCCATTTATTAGCACGCTAGAACGACGAGAGCAAACAACACCGTGGTCGCCCATATTCCGTCGCTCGTCTTATCAACGGCAAAGCTAAGCGAATGTTTATTGAAAGAATTTCGGGCTGTGGCATAAAATGTTGCTAACTACCATTTGTTTCATCCGTTTCATTTGACGTGCGCCTGGTGCTCGTTTGGTTTTACGCGGTGGGAGCGAAGGCAGCGAAATTTATTTAACATTTGGTGCCCCCTCCCCCCGTTGTCAAAGCATCTTTCGGGCGTTTTTTTCTTCGCCTCGTTGCGCTATTCCGATTACGGGCCACAGATTGCTGTCCTCAACGTGCATACATAGAGAGAGAGAGAGCGTGTGTGTGTATGGCTGTGGCGACGGTGGCCAGCCGAAAAACCGGGCAGGATTTCGTTGGTAGAAATTACATTTTTATGTGATTTATGCTTCCGTCTGCATCGTTTCCTTGGCGGCGCGCTTCCTTGTTGTGAGGTGGGGTAAGCATACAAGCGTGCACACAACCCCCTCCTTTAGAGCTCCGTCACATGGTCGAAAAAAGGGACCATATCTTCCGGAAGTCCAACCATGTTATGTGCGGACAGAGGGGATGCAAAAAAAAAGACGAAAGAAAAAGACGCCACAGACATTCTCTTCGGAATCTGTGAATGTTTTCTTCCTTTTTGACTGTTATTTTCGGCAAAGGGAGCGAATAGACGAAAACTACCTCCCGCTCTCATTTCATTCCACTGTAGGGAGGGAGGAAGAGAGTTACATCTCGTTTATGTTTTGCGAGAGCATATCAAACGATTCACTAAACAGCAGCCGTAACGGGAAGATGGTTTTGTTGAAGGTACTTAAGCTAAACTATCTTTTCCTTAGGAAGCAGACGTGTGCGCAATGGGTCTAAGGAAGCGAAAAGACGCTGCTCGGGTGCGGAATGTTTCGTATGGTGAGTGGTTATGCTGTGCAAGCATAGCAAAATTGGGCTGGCACCATTTTAAATTTACTCAAATTTATTAGAGTCCTTTACAGACGGATAATGTTTGTCGCACGTTGGAATAGTCAGGCGTGATTGTCGAGCTCTGGAAATGCTGATGCCGAATAGTTTCTTGTGAGCAAATTGGTTAAAGTTAATATAGTTTATGTCTGTCTGGAAGACGCTGCGAGATGTAATATTTATGATAGTATGAGCAATTTAAATCGTCAATTTTCTTACTCATATTTTGTATGACATTGAATTAAAATTATAATGAAAAGCAAACAATACATACATAATTACTATTCAACACCCAACTCCGAACACTATGTCTGAAAACAGCTACACTTCCATCAATGTGTCACTCTTAGTGTCACAAAATGTTGCTATTCCATACCCTACCCGACCATACCGACAAACAACGAGCGTAATTTCGGTCGCCATCCATCTGGTACGAATGAAAATAAAGTACGCTTTAGCTGGCACACAACAAAAAAAGATAATTTATTCAGGACCACATGCAACATAGATATGCTATTTGCGAACGAATCAGGCAAAAGTCATGTGCCCTTTACCCCCTCGCTATGGGGTAGGTCAATAGTCGATCGGACCTTTAGGAAACCAACAAGCCCTACACAGTATTTCGTCCGTGCGGTGGTCATACCAAGGCTTTCATCGTCGGGCAAATGGAGGAAGACGACGTGTTCGAGAGGCTCAAAAAGAATATCAATAATTCACCGCACTTGTGGGGTAAAGCAACCGGGCTTCTCCATTTGCGGGCTCGTTTGGAAGAGGGGAACGACGGGGAAAGGATTAAACGAGGTCCGTGTGTGTTGGAAGCCAACAAGAAAAGCACAGTGCGTTTTGCTGTACTCGTGTTAAGCTTACTCAATAGGGGTAAGTGAGCTGAATCGAGAAAAAAGTGACTCCACATCAATCTAACCAACATTTGCCCCTGCTCTGGTATTGATGTGGCGTGTCCGTTGTATTTCATATCTACCAATGGCAACGCTCTTATCCTTTGCCATTTTAATATTATTCTCACCGTACCAAACCATTCATCTCGCTGGCGGCTTCTGCTAAGCAAAAAAGGGTGAAAGTGAAGCTGTGGGGCAAAGATGTGTTTGCAAATAAATATGGCCCCCATACCCTCAAAATAGTACTTTCTTTCCATGAGAGAGAGAGCGAGCGCGCGCGCTGGGGGAAATGAGCAAATTTGTACGCAAGTGTGTTGGTTCTTCGAGGTGGCATGGTCATGGGAGGGTTAGTTGATTGAAAGTGACAGAAGGTCACACTTCCGGTCGTCTGTTGGTTGCAAAACACCGTGACCGGTCAGGGGCGAGATGATCCATTTTCGAAGGACGATGAAGTTGGCAAAAGGCTCACGCGTGTGAAAGGCTGGCATAGGATAAGCTGACAAGGATCTGTAGGAGCAGTAGTGAGATTGGTTAGGCTTTGAAAATATGAAAAAAAAGGAAAGGCATTGAGGTGTGAGCTGATATCACCACCGGAAACATTGACACGCGATATGATAAGGATCAGGAGAGGGTAACGAGAAAGGCTTTTTTTGGCTCGTCGCTTTATCAGAAAGCTCCACAAAACAAAATGCGTGATGAATATTTTTAAACATTGTTCAGCTTAATTCATAAACGATTCAACGATTCATCACATGGGCAATTAACACTTGGCTACTCACGCAGGGGAGGGTTTAGGTGATATTTTTGGAATTGTTCGAGCTTATTTTTAGGGGGAACGTGTGAAAGGAAGCTAAAATTAGATACGATATGCAAAAAATAAACATGCTTGGAATATCGAAATAGAAGCAAGATTGAAGGTGTCATGTAAAGGTTTTATAAATGTGGAGTAAAAGATTAATATTAATTTAATTGTTTATTTGTAATTAAGGAGAGATTGATCGTAATCTGCACTAACGTGTACGTTAAAAAAGTCTACAACAATTAGATTTTGCATGAGTTTGTCTCAGTCAGCAGAAAAAATGTTACCTTTTTCAGTCAAACTTTAACTGTGATGGCCAAAAAACTGAAGCTACTTCGTTCAGTAGCGTGCGCGATCAAAGAATGGCACCCCGTAGCGTCTAAAACAAGCTACATGCGGCAGTTTGTAGACCGTGGTATAAGCCTTTTCCGGCATTTACAACATTTTGGCACTATTAGACAAAGAGCGATTTCAGGCTCCAAAGGAAGCTGAAGGAATGAAGACCGAGGGACAAGTGGTTACATTGCTCCGTAAGCTTGGCCGGGAGGTCTATGCATACGGCTAAACAGTGAAATAGTACCCGAGAAACATAAACAAACATATAAGGAAGCAGAAATCGTGTTCACTGGCATCGCAGCGACAACCAATGATGCCAAAACTCATTGCGATCATTTCGGCGGAATTTCGATATGACACCCAAGTCCATGAACTAGTCCGACATCATCCCGTCCCATCGATTTTTTCTGGACTAACATGATGAAAAAGATTTACTCCAACAGTTTGGCGCAAAAAATGAGCAGGAGTTTATAAAAATCGATGGTAGATCTTAAAACATGTCTACACGTATGTCTTCGTCCAACCTGGCGAAAATTTCGGACAACTGACGACAGCTCTCGCAGGTTGTAGATTTATTTTTGCAAGTAAGTTTAAATAATTACCTTGCAAAGCATGTTCATGAAAATAAATTATCTCCCTTATTTTTTTCTACAGCCAGCCGAAAAGAGCCGTCCCTTCTTATAATTTTTTTTCGCTGCTAAATATTAAATATGTTTATAATAAATAGGGTCAATAAGACAGGCCTTTAAATTCGATCTCATACGTTACGTACAGAATATTAAATAAGAACTGTTTGTCGAACTATAGCTCATCCTTCAAACGAACAGTTTGAACAGCTTTAAAACAGCTGAATAGTTATTGCAATACATCAAGTGCAAGCGTTGTGAAATTATTAAACTGTGATAGTTCTTCTACTTTTGGCTACCTGTTTTTCCTCCACTTTTCGTACCATCTTCTCCTTTTTTCGTGTACAATAGACACTAAATAAAAATCCATATTTCTAACCGATACAAAACATGCTTAAGATAGGATTTAAAATGATAATGAATAAACGTCTTGCCACATATCATGCTCGACTTCCCAAACTACTACTTACCAGTGTTGTTTGTGTAGGACTTTTCGTGATGATGGTTTCGTCGTGTGAGGACGGTTTGTTGTCGCCGGAAGTGTCACTGTCGCCGATGCTGATCGCGTCCGAGGTGCGAATCGATTGATTTCTGCTGCGCCACTCCGTTGGACCATTTTCTGCCACCGGTCGCCGTTTGGGCGATGTGTTTGGAGAGATTCTGCAAGAAAAAAAAAGGACACAAACGGGTGAAAAAGTGGCAACGAGAATGGTAGCCATGGTAGAGTCTGCGAGCGCACGCAGACAGTCGGTAATCGAATTTTCGGAAGTTGCTCCGGCGTGATGAAAGAAGTGGTTTCGTCAGCAGCAACCCGGAAGCGGTTGCAAGCAGCAAGATGCATGCTGTTGTACCGTGCGCACACACACATACAGACTTTCCCAGTCAGACGCCACATAATAACTCACAGACTTCACAGACAATCACGGACGGGGAACAGATAAAGCGAACGCGCCGCCGTCACCCATGAGCCAGATAAATCAGAACGTCTCGATCTCAAGCTGCCCTTCGTGAAGGCATCCGAGTGAGTGTGCAGCTACTCCACAAACGGTTTGTTTGGGTCGATTTGTATGTATGCAACTATGTAATGTATGTGTGTATGCAACTATGCAATTCCTTTCCGTGTTCTTGTATCTTCTGCCTCTTTCTCTTTCTCTCTCACACACACAAACACACGCAGACCAGCGTAGAATAAAGGATCGTGAGAAAAAGTTTTTCCCTTTCAAAAGGTTGTGCATTTTCTTTGTCGTCTGGTCGATGTCGGCCGGCGCAAAAATACGCGAAAGCGAAACCGGCGACCCAACGGGGTGTTATAAACATGAAGAGAGCGGGATACTCGCGGTCACAGACCCGACACGTACACCGGCTGCAGCGTCTGGAAAAGGAGGCGTGCAGACACGTGGCGCGACATTGCACTTTTCCGACCTTCGGCATAACGTGGAGCCGCGCGAGGAGAATGCACACAGCGAGATAAATCGTTCCGCTGTGTTGCATTGGTTTTCGATGTCTAAGTGAGTGTTTGCGTCTAGCATCACATTTTTCTTTACCGCCATATCGGTCTCGGGAGGGCTTTTTTGTGTTTGTGCAGGGAACGGAGCCCATGGAGCATAAGCACGACTCCAGCGTACAGTCGGGGTTTCTTTCTGAATTTGGCTCCAATGATTAAAAGGCTTCGATAAAGGTGGATGGCGGTATAGTTGATGTGTTTGTGGAGTAGAAACGAGTAAAAAAAAAGAATGGAAATATAAAACGAAGTTGAAGACTGCTTGACACTTTATTATGGTGCGCATTAAAGAACCCATGGAGGGTATGGAGAACAATAAACAGTGGTACGTGATTTATGATTGCAAGTGTTGCGAAAACTTGTTGCCTTCCTTTTGCAGCAGCAGTAGATAGATCATAATAGATCACAATAAAAAGGAATGCACCGGCAAGCAGTCGTCGTAATAGGATTCCATGACGCGCTACTGTCATTCAAAGCGGCTTAAAGTTTTGAGCATGGGGAAAAGGACTGCATCTTCATGCTAAGAGTTTTTCGTTTCATTTGCCGTATTCGATGACAGAAAATGGTTTGAACTTTCTTTCTGCTTTGTCAGAAAATTTTACGTCTTCATGTTCAAAACTACTACCAAACGCCAAATTACTAGAAGCTTAGGTAGGTGGTGCAATATACTTTCCCACTCTGTTCTGTGGGGTTTTTTGCTTCACCTTTCCCCCTTTTTCACATCAAACAGAACTACAAACTCATTCGCAATCTCACCAAACTGCCGACGAACGAGCAGGAGCTGATGACAATGAAATTGTCGCCAAACTACCTTCACTTTTTCGTTCGCTTCGTTTTCTAAAAAAATCACAACCGAACACAAAACCCAAGTTTGAGGCTTGCCTTATGCCGTTTCGGTTGCTGATGTTGCATTTTGTTGAGGGAGAGCAAGAACCAAAAAAAAAGCACAACTTCTCCTATGTCGGATGCACTTCATGAAAGGACAGTTTTCGAGTCGAGTCACATCTCCCATCAAAGTTTCCTTAACAAAGTTTGCAATTTTTTGTTGGGAATATGTGTGTTCTATGAGTGGGTATGCTTGAACTGCGGAAAAAAGTACAGAAAATTGCAGGTTAAATTGGTTGCAAACAGGATTTGTGCGAAAGAAAACGCGTTTGTCGAAGAATCTGGAATGCAAACACTGTTCTGGACTTGTTGGAAGCTTAGCGTCAGCTAAACGAAGAGAAATTGTTCCTGTTTTTTTGTGTAGGTTTCCGTTTGAGGCAAAGTTGTAACAGCGCGGTGCAAGTGGTGTGGTAAAAAGTAGATGTAATCGGATGTTGTGGTAAAACGAAACGGTACAAAAAGCTGCGGGAAAAGCGGTACACGTTCCCATTTGACGTGTGAGTTGTATCTGCAGTAAAGAAACTTGTAATAGGTTACCGTCTAATATAATCGTTCCGTCGGTTGCATTTTGCACTAGCACTAGCGCGCCAATAGTAAATGTGGATAAACAATTCGTTAAAAATATTGCTCATTGAATACAGTCAACGAAAATCAACATGGAATTTGTAACTAATTCTTATTTGCAATGATTCTAAGAACCGAACAATGTAAAAAAAACAATTACAAACAATAATACTAAACAACAGTAGTCTACAACCTGTGGTCCACGGACCTTTTGTGGTCCGTTGCGTGAACAGATGTGGTCCGCGAAAGATTTGATTTTTTTAAAGAAGAAAAGCATGTTACATTACTTATCGTTTACTTTTTTATCGTTCCAAATCGTAAGTCTACGAATTATAAGCCCTTAATATATGTGGACCGCGGCAAATTTACTTTCAAAACCAAGTGGTCCGTGGTACTAAAAATGTTGGAGAGCACTGCTATACAATATCTACCATTAGCCTAATTTATAGTATCTTAATTATTTATTTAATTTTGTATTGGGACACGGCCTCTCCTGTGGTGCAGTCGTCTGCTGTCTCGACTGTCATGAATTCAAGCACCGTATGGACCATGTCCCCTATTCGTAGACTACCGACTATCCTACTATGTGTGATCGGATAGGTCACTGACAGCCAAGGACATTAGTGGTACTGGTAGGCCTTGACCGACAACGGTTGTTGCGCCAAAGACAGAACGAAGAAGATACTTCCGACTCTCTCAAAACGAGTGACACTCTGAATGATTTTTTTCAATAAAATTATTGTTTTTATAATTGTTTAAAATATTTGAAAGGTTTTTTTCAGGATTATAATACAGCACAAACCGACGAGTTTGTGTATAAAGCCTGTTTGAGCAAAAGTTTTCACCCGTCCTGTAAAAAAATGTTGGAACATCATTTGGTTATAAAAAACATACTATGAGACCACCACGTCTACATACACTTTGATTCTAGATTCCACCACCTGATCTCTTTAATGAACCTTGGGATAAATCAAAACACCACCTTGTTTTGCCATTTGAGTCTAATTCTAGCTTTGAGACTCTAGAAATTCTAGAAATAATCTAGGCTGAAAATCGCAGGATAGTTTTGTGTGTGGTTTTGTATTGAGTGTTAACATGATTTCTACCTCTTACTGTAAAAAAACTCCATATAAAATCTGACTAGAATCGTGAAGAGCCCCATAGCTAGGATTGTAGGTCAGTTTGATCAGATTCAGAAAGAAGCAGCAACAACGTTGTACCAAAACCAAGTATTTACATTTTTAATGTCACAGAGTATGCTTCAATTTCGCCAAATGTTTTCAAATATTTTTATGCTGGCATTGTGCTACATATTATTTGACAGATTTTTAAATTTATTTTGATATCCTTCTGAGAAAGACATAAAAAAAACAACAATAAAAATAAATAGCTTCGAAATACATGACAGCTTAAGATGCAATTTAAACCTAATCTCCAGATACTGATACGCTCATTACCGGTAAAACAAATATTGCCTTATCAAGCAATGTCAGATCCTGACGCCTTCCTGATCCTGAACTCAAAGTTTATCAAATTAATCCATCGATTGCTCTTTCACCTGTCCAATCAGTCAACCTCAAAATAAGCTCCACCTTGCCAGCCGGAGATGTCTTCCGACTGATGGCTCACCTTCAGGTTGATTGTGGCTAATTGAATTCGGAGCCGTTTAAAAAAAAACAACACACCACACCATCGGAGGGATTAACGGTAACGATCGAAACTTTTCCTTCCTTCCATTTGAGCTTACTTTACTTATGTTGTGAGAAAAGTTTGTGTGAATTTCAATTAAATTTATTGAGCTCGATAAATTGAAGTCTTCCTATACGGGCAAACTCTGGCGCAGTTACAGAGTAAGACATATTTTCCGGGCCAGCTATCCATTAAAACAAACCAAAAAACGTATCAATCAAATGCAACGGAAACTTCATCCCTGAAAGCTGTCAGAAAGTATCGACGGTATCGATGGAAAACTGCTACCATTTTTTTTACATCCTCAAGCATAACTTGCCTCAACACACAGGCGTTCGGATAAATCAGTCTTCGTTTGGTTGTTTGCTTCTGCTATCGGTCGTAAGTTGGCACAGTACACGTCCACGGGGAAACTTATCCGGATGTTGGAGCGTGCCGAAGAAACCTCAGCACGGAGGGCTGCTGGGCGCTTGCTTGGCGCAGGATAAACCAAACACAATTATCGATCAACTCGGTAATAATCTCTCGCTTTGCCTCCGCGCGCGTTACCACTGGGGCGTAAAAAGGCCACCGTCGGCTGTGGCAGGGCAACGCAACAAAACAAGAAAGCCCTGCCAAGGATTAATCACTTGAGGTAAAAGCGCTCAAGCGCCCCCTTCAGCGAGAGGGCTTGCGATATTATTTTCCTACTAACCGAGTAAGAGAGAAGAATTTCGCAACCTCCGTCTTTCCCGAAGCCCCCCTTTTTTCGTCCCGTACCGGGGTTGCTCGAAAGCCCAACAGAGTTCTCGGTGTACCGTGCCAAACACGGCTCCCGAGGGCCAAAGTGGATTAAAGCTGCAAAAACGAAACGAGCGTCAGTGAAGCGGATACGGAAACGATTTGGGTATTGTGTCTGTGCATATTTTCCTACCAAACCCGGCTGCTGCACATTACCAGACACCCACCTCCGGCAGGCTAGAATGCAGCCGGAAAAGCGGAAAAGTTCAACAACCGGTCTGGTTTGCAGCGACAGAAAGGGAGATGGATAGAGAGAGAGAGAGAGAGCGAGAGAGAAAGTGAAATAGCACTCACTGTTGCTGCTGCTGCTGCTGCCTGGCGGTGCATTTTATCCTCGAGTGGTTGCACTCGGATTAAGGTTGCATTTTTAATCCATTCGTTTGAGGAAACGGGGTGTCTTTATGCGGGGTGACGTGATTTTTCTTTCAAAGTTTGTGTATGTGTGTGCATGGGTGTGTGTGTCAGGCGCTGTCAGACTTGGGGTGAAGGAGTGACGTTGACTGTTGATTTGCAACCCGATGTAGTAGTAAAAGGAAGTGTGTAGTAAAGGTTTTCTCCCGCTGCTGGAGCACACAATAGCAAACGGGTCGGAAATGAAAATTGGATCCGTGTTTTGTAGCCATGTTTTTGTGTGTGTGTGCATGTGTTAGTAGCTGGTGTGTTTGTGGCGATGGAACATGCTATTAGAAAGGATGGCAATTGTAAAGAGCTTTATTTCAAATTACTTTTTTATGTGAAGTGTTGGTAGATTGATCATCCTTGCAAGCTTTTTAAACCACGTCGTACATTTGAAGACAAACAAACCCTTAAAATCATATCTAGCAGGACAAAGTACCAGAACTTCAATGTGGCATGGAAAGAATCACATTTGAAACCGTTTTTCATAAAATAAGTTGCATGTTACTGAATGCTCAATGCTACACATTCCTTTAAAATATTGTACCAACATTTAAATAGAATTTAATACAACTACTACAGATATATTGCGTCTGTATACAATTGAAAAGTGCCGTTTCATTCGCACACAGTATGTGGAAGGGTAAATCAAATATTTAATGTATCTGCATCCACGGACCACGGAGATGGTGAAAATGTCAAGTCAGCCAACGGCGTAAAACACACACACACACACAATCGCGCTGACATAGTCATACGAGACGACACGACGTCAGAAGGCTCGAAAGTGGTAGCAGCCGGTGAAGCCTAAAGCACCAGACAGCCTATTTTCACTGATTTCACCTCCCTTGCGACCTCCCGTTTCCCTCCAATCCTCACCAATGGTTCCCGTTCTGCATGGTGGGATTTGACACTGGATGAGACTGGATCAAGAGGGCTCCTCGATTGCCTATATATGTGTGTATGTAGCAGAGCGTTCAGGTGGTGGCGTTCATGTGTCCAATACGCCAGACGGGAATGTGTCCTCGTGACTTCGATATTAGCATTGGATTACGTACAACGTTCGCCGCTCAATATAGCGAGTCAAATCAGATCCGGCCGTACCATCGGTGTGGGTTAGCAAAGCTTCTATATTTGCAAAGAAAAATCGCCGTGCGAACGGTGATCAAATATCATGTGTTTCTTCTTCGTGGATGATGTGTGGTGTTCTTTTTCTGCATTTTTTTCGGTGGGAAATGGGTGCCTCGAGGATATATTGGATTTTACGGTTGCTGATAAGACCTATCGTACTGTAGTTATGGAGCACAGTGTGGAACGACAAAAAAGTGGTTGAAATTGTGTTTGAGCTTTCTAAGGGAAATAAAGATTATCTTACACAAAACAATAAAAAAATATATTAACATCCATTCAACAATACAAAAAAACTGATCTCATCACGCTAAAAAAATGATTTTTGACCATCCTGGAACATACATTTCCTCCGCTGTGCACAAGAGAACGAGCCTTCGAAATCGTTGTAATGTACAAATTTGTACATCCTAGCTCAATATTGAACAATTTTGCATTCGCTCCGTGTATCGTGTGCTTGCCAGCTGCCAGCCAGCAGGCAGTTGGAAGTAATTTCCGATCGTCTGAATTTGATGAGTCTGAACCTGATCTGATCAATTGCACCATTTTCCACTGTTAGGATTTCTGTCATCTCCGCTCTGCCATCGTTCCGACGACCTATCGGCAGACGGACCCAGGAAGCTTTCTTATTTACTCGATCGATCGTCAGCCCGTTTGGGATAGCGTGTGTGTGTTGTTGGGAAATTATTAGCTAACAGGGGCATTAAACTGCCATTAGACCATCGGAGCGTGGGCGAAAGACGGTGGTGATGGTGGTGGTGATTAATCTTCCATGATTGCAAGATAAATCCGAGGTTGAACGAATCCGTCTTTACTACGGTGGAACCATTGCGATGCGGATGCCATACATTCTCGTTAGTATCGGGATGCGCGAACTCGCTGCGAGACTTCACTTGATAGACAAGTGTTGTAAGTGTAGTGTGTTCCTTCTTCCAGTATCACCGTGTACCCAACCGACGACTACGTTAAAGCGGCAATGCGACGATGCTTTTAGGCCAGCAGTATTTTGAATTATTTAACCCTGCTGACTGCTGAAACAAAGATGTTTCACCGGAAACATTTTCGGTCAGCGCTTGACAACAAAATACCTTTGCAGCGAGTGAAATACCGGAGCTGGGTTATACGGTCACTGATGGAAATAACGCCGTCGTTGAACGATAGTTTGCCCGTTTAAATATTAAAGCAATGAGGCAAACACGGCGGCCCCATTGCATTGGGGTTTCGATAGGCAAGTCGAGTCCTTGCCTTTCGCAGTACACCATTTCGCATTCCGTATTTTCTTCATGCTTAATCGAGCACAAAGATTCTATGTGAACGATCGAATGCTGCGGATTTCGGTTGTGGTTTGCTGTGCTAAAAATTGAATTTTGGCATGTTGCAGCATGGCGGAGGTACAGTGCTTGAGTTTGGGCATGGCAAGTCAATAAATACGTCACATTTTGGATGTGTGTTCTCAGCAGTACTGCGGTAAAACGCGAATGACTATGTTAATTGCTGACATGGTGTGTATCGTTGTGGCAGGAGAGAGCGGTTGTGTAGTTGTGGCTAATTATTTTTTGATCTTGTTCTAGAAACGACTGACGTTGGAACGCACAAATACATCACAAGTGTTATTTAAATGCATCATGATTGAATGTCATTACAACATTTTATTAGTAATCAGTCAGAAACATGATTAGTCGATTAATCAATTCTTCAATATCTTTGAAAATAATAAAGCAAACAATTAATCACTGTAGGGACAAGCAAAAGCATTGGTTTAGCAAACATATTTAAAACCTTTCCATTGGTTTTGCGGTTTATGATGTGTTAGGGTGCCTGACCGAATAAACAAATGTGTTACAGTCCACCACATCCACCATTTCAAACAGTTGTCAGGCATACGTCTCCACAAAATCCCACAAAAACCGCATCATATCGAGCTGTCACTTGAAAAACGTCAAGCAACGAGATGATGTCCGAGCCATAGATAACCGTTTTACAAACGAAACAGAATCAAAGATTGGTCCGTATACAAATCCTTTTTCACCTAGATTGCACGTTCTTAAAATAAATAATCCAAACGAGAAATCGTATTTCCACATACGGGAATGGGATTGAGTTCGTTCTGCATTCTCGCTGGATCCATTTTAATCGAATTTTGCGGTTATCAGAATGCCGCAAGAGGGCTTCCCGGGCAGGCTCTATACAGGAAACGTTCAGGGTCTTGCGATGGAAAAACAACATGCACGTTGGTACGTGGCACACTGATCCACACTGGTCCAAGCCTGTCCTTGTCGGTATGGAAACGCAAAAATGACACACACACACGCACATAGAAATCGAGAGTATCAGTTCGCCAATGTTACCAATCCACAGGCTTATAGATTCGTTACGAAGAATTGCGTCGTCCACCTCGAGCACTAAAAGGACGAAATATTTCATCAGCCTGAACCGTTGATAGCCAATAGACTGGCCACCGGCTGCCTTGGGTATGCGGTAGGTCGCAGCATGCAGCAAGTGGCCGCCGTCGCCACCGCCGCTGTTGTTGTTGTTGTGGTAGTAGTGTGCCAGTTTATGCACGTGCAAACAAAGCGAACGAACGGTCTGGGATAGGATGAGATACTGTGCCAAAAAGCGGTCCACCACCCCCAGCTGGTAGATGACCTAATAACTCAATTTTCAATTTAACCAACCGATGATGATGGAACGGTATCCTGTGGTCATCTCGTCCGCCTGTCCGGCCCAGGAGACCAGGGAGAGACAGCGTTTCTATGGTGGATCACCGCTTCTCACACCGGCTTGTCTGCCGTCGCCTTGACAGGTTATGAGAAGCAATGCCTCTCCCCTCCCCTTCCTCCCGCAGCAGCGCTATTGGCTCAGTTTGGTTCGTTCGATTTGGCGCTGGTCGATTATCGGAAGGTACGAATCATCGTACGTACGTTCGATTCCCGTTGCCGTGGCGGTGGTTTGGCACTGGTGTTTTTGGCATTGATTGAGCGATGGTGAGTGTATCGGACGAAAATTGGGTCGTGCCGAAAATTAACTGCAGTGAATCGTTTTGGGAAACCATTTTTGCAAGCAGCCGTGTTTAAAACGCCGCGCTGCACTGCGGTGGCCATGCTGGACGCCCCCGTCCAAGATCAAGATTAAGTTTGATGGTGAATTATTGCATTATTAAATACGATGGTGCGTCGACATGAAAATCAAATCATGGAGTCAAATATTAGAACAACGTGTACGTAATTTTTATTAATATTACAGTGCTTTAGAACTAGTATTTCATAACTAGTTTCAAATGAATTTATTTTACAAAACACTAAACAGATCCTCAACTAATTTCACTTCACATCGTTATAATCAATGGAACGACTTTACATTTCTACACGTTGCTACCAATTTGTCATGTAGTTGTCTGCGGTGGGTAAAGGTTGCCGCTACTTCCGCAAACGTGTTTTTCGCGATGAGATGTTCTGCCGTGTTGCTGAAAACTTTTAATTAAAAACAATACCAATCCTCACAACCAACACAGCATGGTGGAATTATGAATTAAATAACAAACACAGCAAAAAAATTCTTCTCAACTTCATTCGGTAACATCACACGACCACAGCTGGTGCAGGTGTGGTAAAACTAACCCTGCACAAAAAGACAAACATCATCGTGCCAAACAATTGCTCGCGCTTGTGCTTATTGTGCATCAGAATCACCTGAATGGTGTAGCTGAGGGGGTTTGAACAATACATTGACAGATAGAGAGAGTATATAGAGATAAAAATAGACAGGGAGATAGAGAGCACTACATATAGATACAGATATGAAAAGATATAGAGCGAGAGCGAGAGAAAATATCTATTTAAGGTAGTTAGAAAACAAAGTTACTGAATGTTGTTTCGCTTTTTACAAACATCTACTAGCAACCCATTTTGCGGTACCAGCCGTGCAGTATGTTTGTTGCATGCATTATATTTATTCTAGGTGCTGGTAAAACTTGCGCGAGGTTTCACCGTGCTCAGGGAGATAATTGCATACCGCTGTACCGATGGTGAGCGAATGGTGATCAAATTTAAAACTTTCTCGTCAGCAGTTAGTCGGTGCGTCGGCGGTAGGTCGTCATATTGTGGCGTTTAGCGTCCGTGTCCACCGCCGCAATGTAAAGCTTTTTGTTTCTTATGCTTTTTGCGGGGCTAATAACCTACCTTTCAATGACTGGCTAAGGAGGTTGCGAGGTCAATGACATTGCTGACCTCGGACCTCGACCATGTACAGAGTCGGGCCTACACGTTTTCTTCATAACAAATTCATCAACCATAGAGCTCCATTAGTGGCCCTGCTGTTTTATTGTTAGTTTTTGATGTATCAGCATGTATAAAAAAAACCTTTACTTTGTGCAAATGTGTTCCAATCAAAATGCGTGTTTTGTTGACAAACGAGTCAATATCAATTTTCCCAAAAACCTAGTCAAATGGTGGTGTTAATTTTTCTCCATACCTTTTTTTTATTTTTTATTTGCTGCTTCCAAAAGTTGCGGAAAGCAATGTCAATCATGTTCAATCCTCCAAGGAAAAAAGTAAATGTTTCCATGGGAAGCTAATCGGTGCTAACCTTTAGCCATTTCACCGGTGGCAAACAATAATGGAATCGTCTCAATTACATGAAACGTGACCTTTAAGGATAGAGTTACGAAATAAACAAGGCTGTAATCAAGATGGAGATACAAGGTGAAGGTATTTCCTTTTTTTATAAATATTATAGAAACCATCCATTAATAAATATTTAATGGAGGCGCATAGCCTTTTCTCACTTTTTTGTAAACATTTTACCATTTAATTACCAGAAAAATAATGAAATTATTTGAACTAATATACCACCAAATCCTAAGCGTAGAGCTGCGAAACAATAAGCTTTGAATAAAAATAAAATTTCAAACTCGATGGAGACGCATGGTACTTCTTGTGATTAAGAGAGAATTATGAAAGAGGAATTGCAGAACTTGCAATTATTAGATACTCAAACATAATCATGCTCTGCCAGCAAATGATGAAATACTCATTTCCATGAAACACACGTTTTACATAATGTATGCGTCTATAATCAAGAAAACACGACAGCAGACAAAGCAAATGAAACAAAAAATAGAAAACCTCTCACACACAAACGCACGATTCAAGCGTATCGTAGAATAAGACCGTAAATAATCGAGCCCACTATTTATGCAGTGCAGACATACATGAATTGGTGAATGGATGAACGTACTACGGGGTCTGCTGTCTGTGTTGATGTTTGCGTTTTTCATTCACTATGCAAACGAATGTACATAGACCGGCAAATTGTACCCACCCCAGCACACATGGTATGCCGGAAGTGAACCAACCAATTCAGTGGGTGAAAGAGAGTGAAAAGTAGTCGAGATACACAGGAACCGAACCGGTGGTGCGGTTGTCTGCTGAACAATATTGTTTAGAAGTAATTTTTCGTTAGAAATTTTAAGAATTTATGTAACATAATCCCTCAAACTTATTTTTAAAACAACGTAAAAGCGGCTTTCGTGAAATTCATTTTAAAAATTACTAACTTTTCGTGATCCATCGCTCGTCACGTGTACACTAATGCTATACACACACTGACATGATTATATTGGCACGCGTGTTTGCGCTTGTTGTTAGTGCGGTACATGATCTTCTGTAACATATTGTGCCGATCGGTCGTGTAACCAATGAATGAAGATGTTCCGCAACAATTTCATCAACAGACTAGAGGTTCAACATGTTTCTGCTTACGGACAAGAGCAGAGACATCATGCTTCTTACGATAGCTAAAACTACCTTAGTTTTTCTTTCCCAGTCTGTTCACACTCTGGCTTCATCTTCAAGACCGTTTGCTTTCCCTTTGGCCTGAGCGAGGCTGTATGTGCACCCCGAGGCCAGATTATGTTGACATTTATACACCCTCTCTCCCTTTTGCCCTCCTCCATGCTTTTCCTCCACAAAAACGGTCGTTCATCGTGGAAGAAGGAATTTCGCGTACCAGAAGAGTGTAATGCTCCCGGTGTGGGATGTTTCATCGCTCTAGCGCTCATGTGTTTACAATCTAGGCTGTAAGACTGTAGGAGCACGTTTTTACTATCATCTATCCGTGCCCTGTGACGACCCTTGTGTATGGTTATGATTTTTCATCAACTATACTGGCGGTATCATCACCTTGTTCCAGCGGTGTGTGTAGTCAACTCCAGGAAGCGTTGAGGGAGTGGACCAACCAGTGCAAAGCGTTAAAGTCGCCGGCTTTACCAGACGTATTTGTTTGTTTTTAATTTTTTTCGACTTTGTTGTTTTATTCCTCCGTCCAGCATCATCACAGGCAGGAGACACTTTCCCAAAAGTGGGCAGTATGATGGGGAAAAAAGGTAGACTTACAACAGCAACACCAAACGCAAAGAGCAGGATGTAAATGAGCGTTCCTGATTAGCTGCTAGTACATAAACAGCAAATAAAAAAACAACACATAATGCTCTTCAGGCTTTTGTTGTTTGTCGTGCGAGACACAAGGCAAACGGCAACAGGCCG
Source organism: Anopheles arabiensis (assembly GCF_016920715.1). Lineage (NCBI taxonomy): Eukaryota > Metazoa > Arthropoda > Insecta > Diptera > Culicidae > Anopheles > Anopheles arabiensis. The sequence goes on along the minus strand of NC_053518.1, from coordinate 43,211,015 downwards.
GTAGAAATGCTTTTGTTTGCTCGCTGCATGGGGATAAGAGGCTTTTGGGTGGTGGCCTTTGTTCGTCGGGGTGCCTTCGGATGGAAGCCGGAGATTTTGCTATAGAGTATGTTGTGCAAGTAATTTGGAACACAAAATATTATGTCTTCTCAATCATCTGAAGCTACAGCGAGTGTGCAGTTGCAGTCGGGGGAGTTTTGATAACACCTCACCTGTTCGTTGTTCACTATGTTTGCTTTAATTTTAATGGATGGTAGAGTGAAAGCAGCAAGCGGGGAACGAACAACGAGACAGACGAGAACAATCACAACGGAAATGAATGTTCCAATTAATTTTAATTAATCCCCATCCTCCTTAACCATTGCACCAATGATAGTTCCAGTGTGTCAATTAATTGCAAGCATTGAGCTGAAACGGCTTGAAGGAATCGACATAAATTATCGCATAAACTTCGAATGATCAAACAGAGGTGTGTCATGGAAATTAACTTATCTATTTTAATGTTACACATTTGCGATTTTACATCTGAATACCTTCAAATTGCGCCCAATTTTCAAACACCAAGCAGTGCAAAGCAGTTATGGTAAATTTTAAAGCTACCCCTCTAGTGGCAGCGCACCGAGAATAGGTACCAACCAAGCCGGTGGCTAAAGTGTTTCAAACACTTGAAAGCATTTTTTGTTTGTTTTCAAGTGCTGTCAAAGCACAAACTCATTCATCCGTGCGTCTAAAGGACCTTGTTAGTTGTTTGAAGCAGAAAAAATGCACCGTTTGCCTCTGTTTCCTTTTAAACGACTCCTTCCGCTTCCGCGAGAAACTTTTGATTCATTCCGTTGCACGCAGGAATGCTGTAATTTGAATGTAATCACGCTTTTTTTGCAATGCACACAACCTCTGCTCTCTGTTGCAAGCGCTTGATATGCATCTTGTGGAACTTGCCTGTCAAGCCTTTCTTCGGGCAAGCACATAATCCTTTTCCAAAATGCAATGTAACACATACATATACAGTGAAAAATATGCAGCACAAAAAAACGTAACCATTTACTCACCTAGGCAGCAAATTGGAAATTATTCGTTCCGCTTCCTCGGGCGACGGTGGAGAGTAGGATTCATCCGTCGGCACCGGAAGCGAATGTTGCTGCTGAAACTGCCCATGCTGTGATGATGGTTGCGGATGTGTTGGTGCAGTGGCCTCGTCTGTCGGTTGAAAATCAGGTACAAATTTGGCCCTGAAAGTATTTGTGTAAGTGGAAAAAAGAAGGAGGTAAGCACAAATACGGAAAAATGCAATGAGCTGATTTGGTTGGCTGATTTATCGACCCGCCATGGAGGGCGGGTTTTAGAAGGCGAATGATTGAAGTTGAGCTTCCGTTTTCGTTCCTGGAAACGAATGATTTGTCTGCAGGATCGAGACGATCGTACAAGAGGTGGTAGTTGTGTTAGCAATTCGTTGCTTCACTGGTAGTGTGTTGCAATGGGGTTGTTTCTCTATGAAAGGGAAGCAAAAAGGGGCAAGCAACCAAATCGAGAAAATTTAGCAAATCGATCAAGTGGAAACACAAATCTGATCACTCAAGTACCCGTATTTGAATGATGTTCGATTTTCCGTCTCCGAAAAATCCCTCCAAATAGCGCGCTCTGTTCAACATAAAACATTAAAGCCAGCTGCTGCTGGTGTGCCGATCCCGTTTAAGGCAGAGTATTGAAGCAAAGCACCTTGCCATCTTTTGAGCGCGGATAAAACGAGTATGCCATAAACAATCCATCTCCTGTCCATTTCTTTTTGCTCAGGTACCGTCCACACAAAATGTGGCAACAAACATATGTCTGTGTGTGTGTGTTTGCGTACGCGTGGAACTAAATATTTGAATCCTCCCGAGGACGAGCTGACAGTTTATTTGACAATTTATTAAGCCTTCGGTTCGTTTATGGCTCACTTTATTTTTACTTGTCTTGTCGCGCGTTGCTCTCGCTGCTGGTCGTAAAAAGTTCACCTCGCCTTGTGCCGGGAGTTCTCCAATGGAGCGAGGTAGAGGGGTTTGGCAGAGCGTGGAAAAAGCATAAGCAAATGTGGCAAATGCAAGTGACAATTCTTCCGAGCGATTTGCTTACTCCTTTAGAGAAAGAGAGAGAGAGAGCGTGCTTGAACACCCCAACATGGTATTGTGCTTTTGGGTATGTCGTGTAGTGTGTTTATGTGTGTGTGCGCAATTCGGAAGGAAATAACAGAAACAAGTGACTTGTTTCGCTTTCTTTATTGAAAGCTGAAAGGGAGAACGAGTGAACCAAAAGCTACCACAATTCCTTTAACCTGCTTTGAAACGGTAGAATTCGACAAGGCCCTGACGACTGAACGGGTGGTAGAAACGCAAACGCAACGTCCGGAAAATACGCCCCAAGGATTCGGAAAAATATTTTCAAAAATTGCGAAGAAAGTTTACGAAAGCACATAAAACACGAGAATGGCGTCGAACAACGCTCTTTCTCTGCTTGCCTAAAATATCCAAGAATCCGAATCCTACGAAGCTTGTCTGTGTGTGCAGCCTTGCGGCTAAAACCTTCATTGCCTTGTTGTGCAAGAATCGTGAGTGCCATCGGTACAAGAAGGGGTTATGAAGAACATGGTTTTACGACTGCTGGATGGTTTTGGCTGCTTTGAGTCGCATTCAAGACTCAAGCACTGTAGGCAGGCTGCCGAAGCTGTCCATTGTTCTTGTACAGCTTTGTGTTTTTATTTCTTTATATTGTGCCATTTTACGATGCAACAAGCATCACCCACACACCTTCACCACCACAGGGGCGCACTAAATTGCGCTCTCTGTCCAAATTTCTCGGACTGGAGCTGATTCGTTTTGCACACGCATTCTTTCTACAATCATGTTGCGGGCGCGTTCGGGAGATGCTCTGTGAACGTTTGAAGCATCGTAAAATTAAATAAAACAGTATCATGTTGCCAGCGAAATGGAAAAAGCTTTTTGGAACAGGCTGTTGAATCGACACTTTGAGTTTTAAGCAGTGGAAAAAATGAACAAATTAAAGGAAAGTTGTGTCCTTGAATAATGTACTTGAGTGGGTGTTGCCTTTAAGTCGTGATGATTTTGAGGATTTAATAAAACTTTGAAAGCTTTGTCACTTGCTGATTAAATTAATAATTTTATCCAGCTATAATCAAATAAATGTCTTCAATAATTTTAACTATGATAGCAATTTGTTGTCGAAGCATAACAAAACAAGTGCCGTATTTTAGCGTGTATAACGACCCAATACCCCTGATGCATTATTCTATAATTTTGTTTTAAAGTTTTTTTTAATCGTAAACGGATTCTAAATGACTTACGCTCTCGGGTTAAAAGGAAATCTAAAAGACTTCGTTTGGCAGACGGTAAACGACTGGAGCACTGTACAAATATGAAAAAAAGCTTTTTGCGCCATCTTTTGGTCGGTCGGTGAAACTTTTCTCGCTGAGAAGGATGGCTTTCACACCTTCCCTGTGTATTGTTCTATGGTTTGGCATCTCGAATGAAATGCCAACAGTATTGAAGCAAGCAAGAATTGAATCAAGATCGATGATGCTGATAACCATGTATCTTAACTGCACATCCATTTTTATTGAGTTTTGTTCTGAATGTTAGAAGGCTATTTCGGCTATGATCACATGAAGGTATGCGAAAGATACTCTTAGAAAAGGAATGTAACGATGTATCGAAACTTTAAATTGTTGCTATGAATGTTTAATTTTTCAGACATACATATAAGCTTAATCTGTGTCGTTTGGGAATTTTACAATGTTTATACAATTTTGATTTACATTACAATTTATAGAATTGCTCACTGCTGTTTTCTAGAGCAATTATCAATTATGTCGTCCTTATCATCATAACCTGTATAGATTGCATTGGATTTCTAATGAATAGTTACTACCCGTCTATAACGATCCCCTTAATCCGAATTAATCCGACACACTAAAAAACAACATTTAATTTGTTAAGCAGCACCACTTCATTATTTAGTTTTGAATAGCAGGGAATCGAAAGTACAGTTTAATTAAAATCACACCTCCATAACGGCACTTCATCAACATCAAGAGCGATGACATTTTTTTCAAACCAATTCAGACCAATGTGGGTGGAAAGAATGCCAAAACTTTTCACACTTTATTATAGCGCGAACTGAAGCTTTCAGTAGCGAACGAAGATTTCTCCCGCACGTACGTGTAGGTAAGCTTGCAACAAAAAAGGTCCATCATGGTGGCACGTAAATCACGTTCCCCGTGTGCCAGAGGAGTGTGTTAAAGCTGTGCCGCCGGGTTCGTTAAACATTAGCCTCATTAGGGTGTGTCGGTAGCACAAGTGCACTTAAGGTGCGGGGCAAACGAGTAAACGAGCCTGCCCTGTGCTCAGGACGAACCAGGATTTGCTTGGAAATTGTGGCTCGTTTCACGCGTGTATATGTGTGTTGCTGGTGTAATCTTTTCTGCTGCTGAAATCCTTACATCTTGCTTATTCAATCGTTAGAAAGAAGGAAAAAAAGACCAAAAGGGCTTGAGGCATATATATGAACAATAAAATAAAAGAAATGCAAATGCATTTCCGGAAAAGTAAAATTACACCACTACCAAAGCTCGGTGCGTACATACAGGTTGTCCAATAAAAAAAAAACTCTGCCTCTTTTTCCTTCGTGTGTTATAGGCATGCTAGTGAGCGGAAATAATTGCACTCCGGAAGTTCAGGAAGGCAAGCCCACTGCCGGACATAGCCGGACCCTTTTGAAATGCTTCAATGTGTGTGCTTCAATGCTATGGATGTATGTATGTGTTTGTGTGTATGTGTGTGTGTGTGTTTTTAAGCACGACGGTATCATCGGATGCTTCAGCGTCCACCAGCGCAATCAACATAATATACACAAAAGTGATATTATACACGCTTTTTCGTTTCGCAAAAGGTGCTTTATGATATTAAAAATCAGATCGGACTCCAGCCTACCTTCTTCCGTTCATGCTCATGTAACCATCGTCCTCGGACTGGTGGCCCTGCGACGGGCTGTCCGGTTCTACGGCCGGATGGTGATGATGATGGTGATGATGGTTGAGGTGGTTTGTCCGGTCCGGTTCTTCCTCGAACTCCGACAGGACCTTATCGAGCAGTTCGAGCGATTTTTCCACATCATCGGTTGTGCTGGGAAGGAAAGAAAGAAGCGCATTAAAAAAGAAGAGCTTTATTAGTCTCATTATCGATATTACTGGAGCAGGGGGGCGCAATCTGTTAATGACTGAGAGTGAATATATTGTGGTAATAAATTACAAAAAAGGCTGTGGTTATAATCGACTTCTGCGTGGAAAAGTGTTGGAAGTACTGAAAAGGTTAATTAATTAAATTAATCTTTACAATGTTTATATTTATTTCAAGTAGTGGCTCATGAATACAATTAATAATTCATAAAACATTTGAAAACTGTTGAAAAATCTTCGCTGATGAAAGCTCAATAAAATTGGTTTAATTTGGCACTAGGAAGTGATGCACCATCTCTTACCATATTTTGATTGATTGCGTTATGCATGACGTGTACAGGGCTAGATTGACCCCCCACACGGACAGTGAGTGCTAGAATATTATGTTAATTACTTCCTACAGAAATCCGCTCGTTTTCCACGTTACTCTACTTGACCATTTCAACCAGCAAAACGGGTCGAAGACACAGAGGAAGCCACGGTACGGGCGCTAGGCGCAGAATGAAGCGTGTCCGTATTTCTATGACACTTGATCAAGCGGAACATGCGACGGAACACGACAGAAGTAGTAGCGGTAGTGCTAGTAGTAGTTGGGAAATGAAAGAGGATGTGAGATTTTTTTTTTTGCTTCTTTCTCATCACCACGTTACGCCTTGATCGCATTCCGCTAATGATGGATCGTTATGCTTTTAACTGGGAAAACTGCTGCGGGCGTGCCACTCGCCAGGATGTTGTAATGTAATACAACTATCCTGCTGTGAGTGGATGGAAAGTGGGAAACTACGGCACATAGAGAGAGAGAGAGAGAGAGAGAGTGAGTGAGAGAGAGAGAGGGGTGGCACAGGTTGAAAGGTTGATTAATGAACGTGTTTTAGCCGGAGCTTCCGTGAAGCATCCGGTAAAAGATGGGGCGGCAATGGTGGTAAGGATTGACACGTTACGTTCGAAGAAACTTGGCACGTAATTTGAGGAATGTAAACTGCAAGCCATTGGCACTTTTCCAAATCTAGAAGTTTGCTCATTGCTCAAATCTAGAAGACTCATTTGAAACAATAGAAATACTTGGAATGCGTTTAGCTATAATTGCAGCTAAATAATGCATCACAATTCGCTGGTTGCCTACTCTCTGACGGGAATATTTTATTCAGCACTAAGGGGAATGTGCATTAATTGTTGCACTTGACAAATGAGAGAAGAAAAAGAACAAGATAAACCATAAACATGGAATGCATTTTACGCGAACAACAATTGTTTGACGGCACAATGGCCCATTCCTCTCTCTGTTGTGTCGCGTTATTTTGTTGTTTGAGAAAGGTAAATTTTTAAACACCTTTACCCCAGTGAAACTGCCGGTTCGTATGGAGCGTTGCTTGGTGCGCCTAATGAACGAGCCGTCGGGCATACGCGTAGGCGGAAGTGTAGGCGGCAGCACACGGGGGATTGCATAAATTATGATTCGAAAAGTAGGACACAACATGTGTGCGGGAATAGGCTTTTAAGGAAAATGCCAATCATGGGACGGGGGCGCATGTGCCCTCGAGCAGGATTATTGTAGCGGTGGAGACGAGGGTTTCACGATAAATTCCTTAAAGAACGCATATTTTATTCAGGATCCTACACCCTACGATTCTTTGAATAAATTAAGGCTGATGCTGATAAGAACACAGGTATTAGCCAGAGAAAGTTTTGGTGAACGATTGATTTAATTACCGCTAACATAATTTGTATTATGCGCTAAAATGATGCACAGTCTTTTACACTCTTACACTTATAATGTCCTTTACCGTGAAGCAATAGACAACAGTAATATGTGTATTAAAATAAGACATTACTTAATTTTCACAACATGTATTCTTTAGGCTACTATTTCTGTACCAGAAAATTTCTATCAAATGCTCTTAGCTCAAATTAACATCCAACTCTCTTGACCAAACCCGGAGGTAAATTAATTCAGAGTGATGACACAGACATTTTTAGGGCAAACTCCACGCCTTTGAATGTGTACCGTTCAATGTCAATTTGCTTATCGTGGATAAAATCTCATTTGTCTGAAACTAGACTGCAGCAGCACCTGACAAACGTTATTACTGGACGGAAGAGTGACCATATCCGGTCGGCACCATTTTAGGGAAATGTCGAAGAAGAAATTGCACGCCCCGAAACATCGCGCCCAAGAGACGGTGTTTGACTGACGGACGGAAGGTTCTTCTGACAGACCATCAAAATTATTATCTGACCCAGAATCGGTCCGGTTGTAACTTTCACGGCTCTGGGCTAGAACATTGACTTGCCGTGAAAGTGCAGTCTCTAGGTAAATTGGATGGGAAGTTTTAAAAGGTAGTACCAAATTATAATGAAGGTAAATTGTATCCAGCAGGTAAAGGACGAGTAAGAAAGTGTTGTAAGGACGAGTAAGTGATGTAAAGAAAACTGTGAAGTGTGTTTTGTGGAATTGTGTAAAAAAAGATCTCAAGGTAATCTGCAGGAAGCAGACCTACAAGAATAAATGTTTTATTTTGTGCTAAAACCTTTACCAAACATGAACAAGTTAGCTATAATTTATATTCTGAGATCTTGCCTTGCAGAAGAAAAACGGGGCAATAATTGGGCCGTTTACAACGATTGCATCATCAAAGTGGACTGCCATTTCCAGGTAAGAGTCGTTACGATCGAATGATAATGGCCATAATCGTTTAGAGAGGAGCAAACCAACTACTCCCATTCGCCTTCAGCTTTCGGCCGAAAAGATAAGAAATAAATAGCTCTTTATTCGTGAGCACTGTTCGAGATTATTTCTTGTGAAAGCTTAGATTTAGATTTAGCCAAAAATAAATAAAAAAAAGGAAATGTGGAATTGGAAACCTTATTGCGTATTACAAGTCTGTTTCATGTGTACAATTATTTTAGGAGAGATATTTCGTGCTGAACACGTGGTAGAAGTAAACCGTGCCATTTGTCAAATTTCAAGCTATACTAAGTTTATGAAAGTCCGCAAAGTTCTCACTGTTACTTTTATTAACTGCTTCTCACCGCATTGCTTACTCCCTTATAGCCACATCAATACGGAGTAGCTGCCTGCTTCAAAGTGTCCCCTTTATTTTGGGCACTCCATTAGCTTTGAGAGCAAAACGGTACTTTCAACCAACAAAACCCACTTATACCGTGGGATTAGACCACCCAAAGCCATCCGTGTTTAGTCTGGGGCCTTTGCTGGATCTTCCATCCTGACACCCTTTGTGTATGTGTCGGTAGATCGATTTTGGTGAAGGCTATTTTCGGAATTTGCACAATTGGTTTTACGTTTGAGTGAGTCGGACTGCGTGCGTTGAGACGCGTTCGGAAGCTGCAAGAGTGTCGATGGCAAGCGGTGAACTGAAGCGGTAATGGCGGTTTGCCAACTTGTAGCCATGCGTGTAAAAGTGCCATTTAATGTCGTGTTAAATGTGGTTTGCATGCAAAATGACCGATTGTGTTGTTTTCGTAAGGGGACGTCCTGATACCCCGCTCGTGGCTGTGTTTCTCAGAATCAATGTTGCAGCAACGCTTCCTTATTTTATGTACGCTTGGGGAATGTGCAAGTGAGCTACAGTTTTTTGTTCTATTTCGGGATGTTTGTATCCCGTTCCTCGGTAACGATTTGGAAGGGAATAAACTTGTTATGAAGGTTGCGATGAATGTTGGAAGAGGAAGGTTTCCGCAGAATCTTTAGTGTACAATGGCCCGCATAATCGCAAAGGATAATGTAGCTGCAGACGAGCCATTTTGACGACTGGGAAATTGCATTACGCAGTGTTGGAAGTGAAGTCAAGGAAGTGTTGGTTGAGTTATATGTTTATTGGAAATTGTAAAAAAGAAATAATGTTTGCAACGCTTGGTTTTGTCAGGAACTGTTGATGATTTTCTTTATTTAGAATTTGTTTAAAACCTGTTTACATGTTTGTTTACCTATTCACGTATTGATAAATACTAGAGCAGAATATAGCTGTTTTGATATTCAACAAATCCCGTAACTCTTCCATATGTTTGCATTCTTCTTCCGATTTAGTAATCGTTGCATCAAACAGAACTGCATTTCCCACTCTTCCACCTTAACCTTAACATCAACTCAACAACAGTTGCGATAGTGCTGCTTTTTTGCCGTCTCCAACTTAGTTCCATGACGTATGTGCGCATTTTCGTGATTTCTCATAATTGAATTAATTCTCCAGCACCTCACTTTCGTTTTCGTACAATTCGTCATCGTCAGTAGCAAACGTAACGAGTTTGAAGCCAAAGTGTCATTCACGCAGGAAGCACCCACTGTTATTGACTATTCGCGTGTAGATATGTCTGTTCGATTCGTTAATTGGTCCAATTTAGAAACGATGTAGGCACAAACCAAATGCAACTCGATGAATGGTGGTCGATGGCGAAGGTTGTCAAAAAGGCGAACGGTAAGCGGGGTTCACTTTTGAGTTGAATGAATCGATGCTTTGAAGGGCATCAAACGGTTTCGCAAAAGCTGCAGCCTTCTGGGAAGGTAAGCTACGGTAGTTGATTTATTGATAATAGGACGCCTAAAGGTTGCACTTTACGTGATGCCCTGTGCTAGTGGTCATTTCGCAGGTGACTGAGATACTAATGTTATCACTTTATTTTATTATATTTGAAAGAAAATCGTCCAATGATGAAACGATAAAGTCAGTTACACTGAAAAGGAAGCACGACGCTTCAAAGGGGAAATTTTAAAGTGACTTCTCTGTGAGGTTTCTCTTTTGCTGCTTATAAGAGGCGGCAACAAGAACATCGAAATCATTGCGGAAAATTAGAACCTTTTTTCTCATTCTAGGACAAACTTTTCTCCGATGAATGGCGGAGGCTACGGAGCCATGCTCTTTTCCTATTTATTAAGCGTCAAACTAAAGCGCAACCTCGCAAACGGCGACTCCCTGGACGGCAATAGCCACTTTAAGTTGTCCCCTAAGCTGGTCTACGCTGAGCTAGACACACTAGAGCGGTGCGGGTGGAGCAAAAATCCGCCGGTGTCGGTTCGCAAACCGGCACGATAGACCAACTTTCTGTTACCGGTTTATTCGGGGTTCTTCCATCGTTCGATTGCCCCTCGGCAATGATGGCTGTCGAAATTCAATTTAAATTTTGTTTACTCAGACGAACCGTGGCGCTACATGTGTAGCGCCGTGTCTCACCGTTCGGGTGGCACCGAAAAAGTTGGTTGCCTCAGTTGGTGGGAAAAGTTTGAGCTTTTCAACACACTCGTCAGCAGGACAACAGACGGCGACGTTGAATGTTTGTATAGTAGCTAAGGTATTGTAGATGGAGCAGTCGAAAGTCATCTTGCGGTAGACAACTAGCGACCGAGCGCTGGAAGCGATTGTAAAATTGAAACAGTGTATCAAATGCCTGTACATAAAAAGTGACAGTAGACAGGATACCGGAGAAATGTGTTGTGCTATTTGAATCCTTTTTTGCTGAATAGCTGTCAGGTTGGCGGTAGCTTTATTGGACCAACAAAGTTAAGGCTTTCATTGAACATTCTCTTCTCAAGTTTATCAGCTTTCGTTTTACGTAGATCTGTACAGGAAATTGAAGACTTTTGAAATTGTTACTTGAGACAAGTGTTATGAATCATTCGTATCATATTTTTTGCATTTTATCCTACTAAGCATGGAACTAAGCACTGGAAGAAGATGGTCGGAAATGTAGACAATTTAGTAAGGGTATGAGCAACATAAGTCGGGGGCATTCAGCAAAGGGGCAGAAATGCAGATAAAGCTGTTGTTTGTACAAATGTTGCAATAGTCAGCTAGTGTATAGACGACAGTACAAGCAAAACATGCCTCGTTACTCGGAGACGAGAATGATAAACTTCTGGGCAACTAACTGAACACCGGGAAGGATCAGACTTCAAAATTGAAAACCAAATGATCGGAACAGAGTGTGGGTTCGTGACTAGCGCCGCAGTCGTTGATTGTGCTATGTGCATTTGAAATTGGCGTAATTGGCATAATACCAGACAGTCTTGTGACTGTGGAATGTAACAGTGGTATATACCTTTGGCCCTTACTGCCGTTGAAATCAATCATTTTGGTAAGCAAATGTATCATGCGGCACACAACTATCGTATGGAGCGCTACGGTCTGACTTGTTTGCAACATTTTTGATTCGTAACTGTATTGCAGCGAGACTAGTAGAGAGTAGGAGATCGTTAAAATTGTTATTGTTTTCGATAAAGAACTAGCACTTCAAGTGGAAATTATTCGATTCATTTTCTACTAAAGGCTTTTATTTAATTCTTCTGTGACAGTTCAAGAAAGATATGTAAAGTTTATTTTATATTGTCTTTACTGTATTGTTATTATAAGTTATATTAAAACTGTTTGGGGCGGTCCCGTGGTACAGTCGTCAACTCGAACGACTCAATAACATGCCCGTCATGGGTTCAAACCCAGAATGGACCGTCCCCCCGTAGCAAGGTTTGAATATCCGGCTACGTGGTAATGAATTAAATCTCTAAAGCCTGTATAGGCCGGCATGTCCGCGTAGGACGTTACGCCAATTAGAAGAAGAAGATTAAAACTGTATATGTTTGAATCATTATGGAAACAAGATTCACGATCACATGGGACATAATATTTTCGACCAGTTGATTTTCCTCGTTGACGTACATGGCCCCAAGAAAGCTCTTCTGTATCGTGTCCCTTCAACACAATAAGCTTTCATCTTAAAATAGCACCGTACAATAAAAGGACACACTGTTAATGTCAATCTATTGTAGCAAAAGCTCAGTACGCTTAATCTGTTTATTTTTCCAAGCAACTAAAGCCATCTGCTGTACCTTCCACCCAACCAGCTCTCAAAACAGTTAACCTTCACCTCTAGAGTATAGCGTAAAATGGTTTCCTGTTGAGTGGGTGTATGATGTGTGCGTGTATGTATTGAGCACGAATGATTACTCGGGCAGGAAGGAAACATTAGGTTGAAAGATATTTTTAGCCTTCTCCCCTCCATTGAAAGGTGTCAGATACAAGTGTGCTAGACGGGCTTCTTCATATGAGCGTCCTTCGAGTATGTCACACCACGTTAAGATCGTGTGTGAACAGTTGAATATTGTTGTAGCGCATTTTCTTAAAGTGTACATTTCGATGAAAACATTTATCAAACGAAGAGGAAAAATGCACAATTTTGGCTTCAGATAAATCGATTGGGGATACATTCAACTCTATTTCTATGGAATGATAAACACGATACGATTTGCTGTTAGCAATTGATTGATAAACTGTGAATTCATTCCGAACGTTTGGTGTGCTGTTCGTTTTTATACGGGCTTAGACAAGCTCATCAGAAGGTGCCTTTTTGTGCTGTGTCCTTCCATTAATCTGAGCCACAGCAGCGGCTTCAAATGCTGTTGTGTGTCCGTTTTTCTTACACACTTTCAATTTGGATTGAAACCACTCTATCTTTACCGGGGCATGATAAAGTCGGACCAACTGTGGCTCAAATCAATTCCTAGGCTCGCCTGTCTCGGCGAACAAGACGATAGAGTGCCAGTCGAAAAAATCAATAACCAATCACACCGTGCAGATAAGGCAGCAAAGTCCGCCTTGCTTCCGTTTTCTGCACGCGAAGCAGAGGAGTGACGGCGGAAGAGAGAAATGTCCTTTCATACAAACGTTGTGTTATTGCAGCAGCTCCGTTAATGTGTGTGAGCACGGCAAACAACAAGCAACACTGGCCGGTGCTTCCCAAAACGCATTAAAATTCTGCTGCCGAAAAAATCGCCAACCCTGCCCCAACTACAAAGCTTCAGTCGTAAATCGAGTTCGCGAGAGAAAGAACCCCAAAAATGCCACAGAACAGCACACACAAAAAAGCGAGCGATCGGCGAGAGGCTGAGAGGCATAACGCATGTGGTCACAGATTTTCCAACCTTTCGCTGCCTTCTCCGTGGGGGCGCGCGTGACCCAACAACAATGATCGTCGTCTATCCGGAACACAAGACACCCCAACCCCAAAACCGGCCATGCAGCATCAAACCGGCGGGCGGTTTTGCGGGTTTGACGTAGGGGGGTTTTACGATGCCATAAATTTATTGGCGGAATTACATACGGCAGTACTTTCGCTTTTAACGACTTCCGGATTTTCTGGGATACCCGGGCAGGGTTCGCTTTAGAGATCATCCGAAGCCCGCACAAAAAAAAAAACGAATGTCCTGCACAAACAAAAAAACTCCTCACGCAAGAGCAATCGATATCTTGGCAATGACCCGAAGAATGAAATAAAAGCGAAGGAAACGGTGTAAAGGGGAAGAGATCATTGAGGGGTTTCGCGAACGGTGGACACAGGGGCGGACGGCCAGGTGGGTTGAACAAAAAGATTACAGTAAATTGCTGCAAACAGGAAGTGAGAGAGTACAAGTGCACGACGGTATTTCAGTGTTTGTCTGTGTATGTGTGTGTCCTTTGTGTTATTTGTGGTGCCGAGATTAGGAGAGATTCAACCGAATGACGATATTTACCGGGTATAAACACTCTGATGAATGGATACCTTTTACCCGCTGGCGAAAGAGAAATTCAAAACACGTACTGGAGTTTTTTATCCCAACAATTCTCAGCACGAGATAAAATAGTGGCTTATTTGAAGAAGGAAAAAAAAGAACAACTACACACGAAGGATCAAAGCGTACCAATTTCTGCGGTGCAAACTTGAAAGGCAAAATGGAATCTTTTTATTCGGGCAGCACAGAAAAATGGTATGATGTTTGGTGCTCTCAGCACGAATGTCGTGGTTATGTTTTGCCCACACTCGTTAGTTTGCATTCAAATCGATGGTTACGATGGTAGAAAATGGGATTTTGATGGTTTCATGCTATCGATTGGCAAAAATCAAAGTAAATCCAATGAGAAAATAAACATAAATCACAATACAGCTACCAACAACGTGAAAAAATGCTATTGAAAGACCAAAAAGATGCTTACATAAATTGACCTTAAATAAACCGACGGCGACACCACAAATTCTTGTCTGGAAGGTAATTTGCATTGTTAAAGCTATTTTTATGACACTCATCCTCTTAAACTATCCTCTTCGAGCCGGTACAATAATATAACGAAAAGCTATGCCTTTGAAATCTTGTGCTCGAGGAGTCCGAGATTTACCCAGCAAACGCTCAGCCAACGCTCGGATGGGGGCCACATTTATTAGTGGTCAAACCCTCAAGGCGTATGCGGTCAAGCAGGATCCACCATTCTTCCTAGGGTGTTGCAGCTTTGTGATCTACTCGTTTTTCCAAAAACTCCTACAAGAAAGACACTGAACTCTTGAGCCAAACGGCACACTTCTAACGGCAGAAAGTTTTCTAATTAATACAGTCCCATGCCTTGCCTTCAGCCAGACGAGAGAGGGAGATAGATAAGATGGTCTGCAGCAAATTACCTGCAGTCCAGAAATCATCCTATGAAGTCATCAATAACGATCCCTCTCTCACACACACACACAAAGCAGTGGGCTGGTCGCAGCCGTGTTGAAAAGTTTTGTCTATAATAATTAATTTTCATTTTGTTCTTGGCATGTTCGAGACTTTTGTGTGAAGATGTGTGCAGCAGTTGCATGCTCTCTCTCTCTCTCTCTCTCTATTTCTCTCCCACTTCGTTTTTAAAAGACAAAAGCTCGGTGGTGTGAAACAGATTTATAATTCGATTCCAAGCGAGTCTCCAACTAAAAACGGTGCTGATGATAATTTGCATTTTATATGCAAAAACATTGCCCCCACGGGAGGTGGTGAGGGACAAGGTGAGGGGTAGCGTTGTGGAAGAAGGATTCTTGCTCGTGAAAATTCAAACCTACCTATAGGAACCATTTAGTGGCTTTAAAAGATTCTGACTCTGTTTTTTTAGTATGGATACAACCGTACCGTACTACCTTACAACCTGAGAGGTCTCTGAGAACAAGGCAAAGGGAAAACTCATCCCACGGATGGGAAGTTGTGTGGTTTACGGCATAAGCAGCCGTCTGACATGTTTAATGAATGTTTCGGCTGCTACCCAGATTATGGTCGGTTTCAAAGCACTCCCTGTCGCTGATGGAGAGGATACGGGCCCGACCGACCGAGCGGATAGTAGAGGGATAGGCTCTAAAGCTGCGTCACCGTTCCGTTGCTTCTAAACACAGGAGATGGAGATGGTTGCTGGTGGTGTTGCTGTTGCCGAAAACTAAACCGGAAAGAACATCATTGGTGGGTTTCTTCCGTCCAGCAGGTTGAGGGGACAGAGACTTATGGGTTGCGGTTGCGGGGAGGATGGGCAAGCAACGTGGAAAACATCCACACAAAAGCATAGTCGGGCAAGTATATTATCCTTCGAAATGACAAAGTATTGAGCGCGGAAAACGGGAGAGTCTTTTGCACGCAAAACGTTTTACTATAAGCGTTTAGGGATTACGGGCAAAAGGCGAATATTTAAGCTCTCCCACCTCCCCTACCTAGTGTGGCAGCTTAAGGGGGATGCAGTACATTCATCTACCATCTGCAGAATCGGCTACTACCATTTATTTCACTTTAATGCCGCCGCCCTTTTTGGATATGAATCTGAACCATTATCTTCATTAAAGGACGCACAACCACACATGCAATTGTGCTTCCATTCTGCACTCCAGACACACACACTACCCCAACTCATTACTAGTGACGATAGGTTCTGTGCGTTCCCGCAGCCATTAACATTGACATTCGTTCATGGTGGCGCGGTAAAAGTATAACAACGCTACAGAAAAACAGCCAAACGATTTCCCCACGCCATGCTTGACAAACAAATTGAACGTTAACTGGCGTTTTATTTCCATGCCACACCAGAAGTAGCCAATGCGTTCGCTCCCCTTTTTTGTTTTGTTTTGTACTCCCAACAGCAAATCCTTGTCGCTTTTTTTCTGCATGCCATAATGCATCATTCTGCATGCCGGAAATCGAGTTGGATAATTTACGATCCCCACCATGGTACGACGAGGGCAAAATAAATGTTAATGGGTGTAAAAAAGGGGGAAAACTTCTAGCCGGGCGAGAAAGTCGGCTGATGCTGGGCTGCGGAAGACTTTAACAACAGTATCGATGCTCTTTCCTCCATCCGCGAATGTTTGGCATTGTTACTGCTTCCTGGTTCGTAACAGGAGCATTTGAACAGGGCTGCCCTTGTGTTTTGTATGACCCTTTTGTACCGTTTTGGTGGTTTAATTAAAACATAAATATTCATTCACCCAGGATTCACTTGCCGGGTGATGTTCGTGTACTTTTTGGCATGTACACTTGAACCTGTCCCCTGTTTTAGCGGCAAGGAAAATGGTTCATGTTGTACGGAAGGGTTCGGGAAAGTTGAAAATACAAAAACAGATCTGGTGGGGTTTAATTTTCGGCTCGAGTTTGGTTTGGTTTGGTCAGTATGGCAATTTTCCTACCCACTGTTACTGCAGCGAGGGCTTTATTGCCTATGAGATGGCCAAAAAACACAGCCCGAATGGTTGGGATAATTTGTTTAAAAAACATAAAAATAGTATCACAAAAAGGGGTGCGATTGTGTTGGTGTTTATCCAGTGCGTTGCATATGTGCGGTTGGCGTGCGTACACGCGTGGAGATTTAACGCATCAATTAATTTGCAATAGTTTATAGAGCTGCAATCGAAATACACTCAATATTGTACGTGCGGCTGCAGAATTGTGTGAGAGCAATTGAATACTAATTGAGATAGAAAGGATAAAACACAACAGAGAAAATATTATTTGAAAATGAACGAATGTTTGATTGAGGCAAGGTTAAAACAAAACATGAAGTTCGATCACTCATTTAAACATGATAATGTCATTAATAAAAAAACAAATATGTATCATTTGTTGATCGTAACGAAGAAAAAAGATTAATATCTACTACCCCGAAAAAAGGCCTGCTCGGTGTAGCGTCACTGACAGGTCAAGAATTTTGATTGGCCTCACCGATCGGTCTCCATTTGTCTGAAGTTTTGCGTTCGATGGATGTTCAGTTCGTATTTCATGCCTTTCAAAAGCAAGGGGATTTATGAAGCCAGCAGCCCATCCAACGATTAGCAGACAATTTTCTACCGGTCACGGTTCGAAAACCATTATTTACCGGGCCACACCATTGGCAATCTCGAGGGCAAACGAGGTACAAACGCACTAAAAGTGCTCGAAAGTAATGGGGGCCACCACCGAACGGCTTGACTCCATTATTTACGCCAATTAGCGTGAGTTCGGTTGCGGAAATTCGCGACCATTTCCAACCATGGACCCTCCTGCCCTCACCACCTTAAGGGGGATTAAATTAATGGGTTTTTGAAATGGTTCACCGATGGTCTGTAAATTCAACCTCCCTGGTCACCGGATTGGCCGACACACCAACGATACAAACAATAAACTTGCCAGAGCAGGTGCCGGTATGGTACCGGAATCAATTTTATTTCCGAATAAGAAAGTCAACCCTATCATCAGCTATTGGGGTTCGTTTGTTAGATGGACATAGCACCGTATCACGTGCTGCTGCGCTGCCTGGATGCATTCAAATGCAGTTGATGATGCGCTGACATAGGGAACTGCACATCGGTGTGTGGTGAACAGTTGATTGATGCTGACAAAGAAACTGGAGAGAGACCGCAGCAGGGGGGTTTGTCACAAGGTCAGGGTCTCACGTTGGATCGGAATCATTTTTTTAAGCAGAGCACAGTTAAATAGTATTAAACCGTTAGCGGACAAAACCTATCCGAAATTAAAATATGCGTAACATTTTATACTATACTTGTGAAAAATTTCCTTATTTCAAATAATTGTCATGTACGTTTCGTTCATATTAAAAAAAATCTTTCTGATTAAAAATATATTGAAATCGTTGAATATAGAAATATATATGACAAATACTAGAGAAAAAATAGAAAAAAACAGAAACATTCTCAAATATGTAATTCTCAAAGAAACGCAAAGAATCTATTATTCAGATCAAAGCTAACATTATTCTAGCCAACCACCACAAAACAAACGCCCATCATGCATTGTGCAACCGAAGCGTTGTGAGGTTTCCTCGATCCTTCCCGCTGATAAAAGCGAAACAAACGCAAGGGCAATTTTGCAATTTGATAGCCACTTGAAGCCATTCATCGAAGCACATCATCTATGTCAAAGAGCAGTTGTTTGTCGTACGAAGAAAGCCAACCACTGGTACACCGCCTCAGGGACGGTGGTGTATTATATTGAAATCACACGTCTCGCAAATTGGTGTTATATTACTGCTCGGTGCCGTTGTCGGTCCAGACATGGGACGGACGAGGAGAACGAGAGAGATTTAAATGAATCCTTTTGAGCCTTAACTAAGCGTGCTATCCATACGACTTACATAGCACTGGAACTGAAACGCAATATCACTTACGACCAACGTGCCCCCCGTTTTAAGCGGCGTCTCTATAACGACTGCATTGATGCAAATGCCGCACCTTTAATCGAGTCTACGAACACAAACGAAGTTCCGATTGTTTGTGTGCTCCCGATGATATCATCGGGTTGAAATGTAAAGCAACTGCCACCTTACCGTCACGCTTTGCCTCTCTGCTCTTGTATACACGCCCGTCCACTAACACTAGCCTGTCAATGAAGCTCTGATTTATTTCCAATCGAATGGTTGTGCTTCGAGCGAGTAAATCAGTATTGCACCGCAATCGGCACACCCACCTACCCTCACGATCCGTGAGAGACACCTTCACCCTCCCCGCTCTGGCATTGGTTGATGAATATTAAAAATTTAAATTTCCATTACCAGGTCCAGCAGCAAACACCTTCGGGACGGGAGGTTCGCGGCCACAGGATGGTGCCCTCGGATGTGAACGTAGACGAGCAGTGTGGGTGAGAAGAAAACCCCTTCACCGTGCAGCGCCGTCTGCTGGGCTGTGAATCTGGTTAAGTCAAGTGCCGCTAGACATTGCTGTCAAGAGTGCATTCCTTCATCGATTCGAAGCGGGTAGCTGTAGCCGGGCCGGCGTCGATGACAGCAGTTTGACAGGATGCAGAAACATTAATTAAGGGCTTTGAATTTGAATTTCTTTCACTGCCACTGTAGTCTGACACTTTGGTGAAGGAGGAGAATGTTTACAATTGCAGGATGGAATTGATGAAGACGTTGAGCAATTATGCGAGGAAGTGTTAAGGAAAACGCAAAGTTTCTCTTCGTCAGTGTGAACATTGAAGACGGGTTCTCAATCGTTGCGAGCCAAGCGCTAATTTAACTTTTAAGGTTTGAAGCTGTAACAAGTCGACTATTCAAAAAGTGAGGTCCATCATGTCATATCTACACAGGCAAAACGAACATGCAGAAACCAAAATTAGACACATTCTTGCTTTGAAAAAGGCCATTTCATATTTATTGATGGACCTTATTTGGATGTAGAGCTCGTGAAATGCACTTTTTAACTCGTTATAATTGACTGTTACACCTTGGCATCGTCCTAACGTTTATTATTGCATAAAACTAACCTGGATGGAAATACATGTACTGAAAAATCACTGTAATCAGCCATAGACTTCACTTACCTGCAACGAAAAATAGAATAAAAATATCATTATTAATACTAAAATGTTTCAATTTATAGTAAAAGATGTTTTTTTACTGCAAAGCAAAAACCACACGCACTGCATAATGTAATTTATATTACCTTTTTTTTCTTACTGTAACTAAGTAACAAATTGTGCTATAGAGCAAAACAAAAAAGCAACCGAACAGCAACACATATTCATAAGCTTCCGAGAGTGCACATAAATTGTCTGAGTTTCCCAATAAAACATAAGTGACTGCTCGTAAAGAAAATGAAACTTCAATGCCCCTGCAGCTAAATGGAAGGACTTTGGTGCGATAGTAGAGGAAAAAAACAACAACAAGCATAGATGCTCCTTTATGGCATATCACCCAATTGATCTCGTACAGTAGGCCCTCATGATATTTATTTCACCCCAGAATGTCACTAATGTCGTATTTGACGTAAGCGCAATTCCCATCGCAAAGAAGTTTGTTGGAACTGTGCCTGTGTGTTTATAAAGAATGCTACCAAATTGCAATATCTTCGTTACTCTGCTGCTTTTTCTTTGCTAGTTAATCTTAACCGGAAGTTTTGTTGCGTTTTGCTTCCCACTATCATCGATTTATGTCCAGCGATAAACGGTTTAACGATTACGCGTCCTCTACCATTGCCACTGCGGCGAAGTGGACCCGAAGAAGCGCCACACGCAACCATACAAACTGATCCGTGGTAAAAATTAATTGTCCTCAGTTTTACGATGAATATTCACGAGCCGGGAGAGGCTTATCACATTTCATTCGGGAAACCATTCAAGTTGTATTAGCGCGCGGGAACGGGGCACCAAATGGAACCAAATAGAATATTGCACCCTCCAGAACAAGTAAGTAAGCTATACCCGTCGTCTTAATTTTCGATCAACTCAAGTGGTTTTGAATGAAAGCGTATCTTTCCTGTGATGAAAACGTTGGCTGTTATGCAACCCCATCCCGAGAAGTGAGTCTCATCCCGAGAAGCCGGGAGCGAAATCGAATCTGAAGTTTTTATCCGGCCGGAAACAAAACAACAGAAGAGGGTAAGACGCATCCAACTTGCCTGCTGAAGCGTTGATAACAAACACAAACGCTTGCCTCGAGAGTTGAGTAGAATATTTCAATTATGTTGCTGTCGAAAAGTTTGCACGAGATGCCGCCAACTATAGCGGATACCGGATAGCTGTCACCTGTTCCCCCGTCGGTGGCTGCTGCTGTGCTGCAAGCAACTCCCTCGAATGAAAAGATTGCCGCGAGCCGGATGGTGCACGAATGATTTCTGATTATTTCTTTGTCTGAAGCCGTTGCTGCTCGCATCGCAAGAAAGTAAGCAAGAGCCCTCGGACTCCACTCGGACGAAAGTTCTTCACGAAATGGTCTTTTGTTCAAGGGCACTTGCAGCGAATTGGAATTATGATAAATGTACATCCCTCCCCAAGATGGGCGATGAGCCGGAAACGAAGATTCCCGTGTGCAAGGATCAAACAGGGCAAACTAACTGGCAGAGGGTGTTGTAGAGGTGAGGAGCAAACTGTGTACGGAAACTGCCCGCGGCTTGCCATTTCGGTTTGGAAGATTATGAGACAGCTCCTGAAACGTCAGTTCTTGGACAAAAAGCGACACGTTGGTGAAGTGTAATGCGGGAAAGGAAACGGAAAACACGAAAACAAAGCGGAATTGAGGAAAAATTATCACCGACGGCTGATTGACTTGGAGGGCTCTTTCGAGTGTGAAATGTTTGTGTCTTGGCAGCGAACAATTGGTGCTTCGGTTTTGCCTGTGGACCCAACCGAGGTCCGATAGCAATGCAAATGATGATCGGAAATGATGAACTTTTTGCCACGGCACCAGACTTTGATCGATGGTTGGTGAAGGAAATCGAACGTCATTATTAAATGTCACGGTACTAATAGGGGAGTTTCAATCATCTGAAGATAAGAATAGAGAAAATGTAACATATTGAGAGGCTTGAACCAGTGATTTCTTTTGTAACTGCTTTTTAGTTTAGTACCGTAGTGCGATCCCATGGTTCAGTCGGTAATTCGTACGAATTAATAACATGCTCGTTACGGGTTCAAGCCTCATATGAACTGTCCCCCGTAGCAAGGATTGACTATTCGGCTGCCTGGTACTAAAAAGTCTCGATTTGCCTGCATCGGCTGGCATAACCGCGACGGTCGTTACGTCAAATAGAACAAGCAGATTAGACAGTTTAACCACATACGCACCAAATAATATATAAAGAATAATTTGTATACCATTATATACCTGTCTTTTTCAATCAAATTTTGCATATGCCAATAAATTACTGTCATTTGCTATAATTGCTCATAATGTAATACAAAAAAAAACCAGTTCAAGAAATGAATTCACTAATGCTTCCTAGATATGGCTTCCCAAGACTGAACAAATAAATTGATACTAATAAATAAATAATACAGAGGTTTGTTGTAAAAAAACAGTTTAGGTTGGAAAATGTATAAATTAATCAAAAATTTAGTTAGTTATTTTTTTAATCTTTAATATTCAGAAACATTCTTGCGTTTTTATTGAGTTAGAATATCTCAAAAGAATGTCCAAGAAGCGTTGCTGTAATAATTCATCCATCCAGTCCTGTGTGTCGCACGGAAACATTATAATTAAGCACTGCATACATACGCATCGACCCCGGACCAAGCAGCACGATCGTGTAACTTGGCGATGAAAACTTCATTTTATAACACCGTTTCACGGAGAATTTCAACAAGCTATGCGAGTCTCCGCGCCACCACCAGGAAGCTGACAAACGCGGACGAGCATAAATTAATACTTGAGCCGTCACATCCGTCCCCAAAGAGTGGTACTTTGGCGAGCGGGAAAACTTTACTTCTTCTTACTGTACCTGTGTACGCGCCAGGCATGTTATTCTCATCAGTTTCCACGTTCCATCGGTACCACCTGCACATCGAACGGGCCCGGCCAACGGGTGTTGTGGTTGTGGAAGATTTTGCAAAACTTTCTTACTCTTCATTTATGATCCTTCGGGTTTCGGGCGACCCGTAGTGTGTGCTTTTTTCCCGAGTGTGCTTGCTTTGCCTAAGAGCATCTTTAGCAGCATGGGTGAATGCTGGGAGGGAGGGTAAAAATTTAATTTTATCATGTTTTATGTAAATTTTACAATGACACCATTTTTACACCATCCTGTGATGCTACGGAGCAGAAAAGGAAGATGAATGTTTGCGATGCTAGTGGAGGTAGAACATGAAAGCCGAATCGATCAGTTGTTATGAATTTTCTTATGACAAAAAGGTCCTTCGAAAAGAAAATTAATTTCAAAATGTGGCACTTGCATTCCCAATTAGAAATACTAACCACATGAGTCGCGTTAAGACTTAATATCTTTACCCATCTTAAGAACGACGAAACCGTGTGAACTGTACAAGTAATAAATATGATCTAATTTTGAATAGGAAAATCATAAGAACTTTTTATAAACCAAAATGAATCTTCGACAGCTAACCATCATTTTTTATTTACCTTATTATGTTATGTGTCAAACCCCCTCTCAAATCGCAATGCCTTCCTTTAATCAGAATGAACAATTCACCAACAGATTGACGCTAAGTTGTTACAGCATGCCTAACCAGAGCCAGCAGTAAATGTTCCACCATCCTTGGGAACGATTTACTGAGCCGATTATATACACCCAGCACGAAACAGAGCTCCTGCGAGCGGGAATACAGATAAGATACCTCTGCCAGGAACAACACCCCCGAAAACACCATCCTCTGTGCACACATTTACAAGCTTTGCTAGGGAAAAAGCTTACCCTCGCCGCCAGCTTTCTTCGGGAAGGAATCGCGGGGAATAATTAAATATCAGAACTTTATGAATTCGCACAAGTGTTGCTTGACGATGAGCCGCCGCGCGTCTTGTGTTTTCGAGAGAGCGTGCAAGATAGCGTTAATTGCAGGTTAAGTGAGCAACTGTAACGTCCCCCCGGCCGACGAACAACTCCCGGTTCGTAGCTTCAGGTCTCATTCGCATGGTCTCTGTAACCGTGTGCCACGCGCTGTAGGTGTAGGTTGTACAAACGTAATTAAAATAATATGATCGTGTACATGAGTCGAAAACGATAACTGGTGGTGAAACTCGGAAATGTTGGTACGATTTGGCGAAAGGCGTTGTTTGAGAAAAAGCTTCCCTTCTACACCACCGTTGGCCATCACTTCATTGCCAACGCTTCCATAAGAAGTGCGGGTGAGCTAAGCTGAAGTTAATTAGGACGGGATTTGTCTACTCACCGGAATGATAAGATAATGTGAAACAAATTCTAAATAATGTCGATTTCCTGCCAGAGGATGCGGGGTGAAAAGTTTCGAAAGTGCTCCTTAGGGAACGATTTTTCATTCTTCAATTTAAAGCGCTTTAGGAGTGGGAAGGATTAATGCCGTGTTTAAAGAGAGCAGGCGTGCTTTAAATTGCCTTTAAACTGAACTCTGTCGAATAACACCCGATCGAGCAGAAAAATAAGCACTAAACCTCGCTCGACTAGCGTGTATCGATTGGGCGATCCGAAACAACACAGAGAATCGGTCCTCCTTGTAGCGGCGATTCGAACGTAAAAACGATCATTTGATTTGTTGCACAATATTGCACCATTTGCCCGAGTGTCGTTGAGGTTGAAGCTGCATCGAGTACAACAAAAACCAATGTGTGTGTGTGTGTGTTTTACGGTGACTGATTCGAGACAAACAGTGCCGGTTGATGTGTTCGACATTCTTCGACCTTTTGGTCCAATAGCTTGTAGTGCAGTGTTGTGTTTCTGCATGCGTGCTGCCGACCGTATAGTCAGAAGAAATGAAAGTCTTTAGTAACACACAACAATACATCCTTCTGCTTTGCTGTTCTGACCCTAGCGCCCCATCTTGCTCCGAAGATGGATCGAGCGATGGGGGCCTTTTGGCTTTTACTTCTGACTGCCAGTCCGCCCCCAAAGGGGATTTGTCTCCCTGGTTGCGATTTGCGGTCACAGGCTGCGAGTGTCGAATCGCTTACAAAAGTCACCCATTCGTAAAGCTTGTTTGTTTATTGGGTTTCCATTTTCATCGAACACGGAGGTTCCCGGTGGATAGTTTCCCCGTCGCTGCGGGAAAGCAGCTTACGAACAGACTGCTTACTGCACGAACAGACACACACAGAACTGTACCCCCGAGCTGTTGGAGGAGCTCAGTGTCGAATTTGTTTCCGTCTCGTCCGCTGCTTCGTCTCTCGATCTATTGAAGTAGCGCTTCCGGGTGTCAATAACGGAAAAAAGGAATCCTGGATTGTTATTTATTTGACATTTGTAAGACATGGTAAAATGCATCCCGAAATTTATCCCACCCTTGTGTGAGAGTTTTGCGGGATTCGTCGTTCCTTCTGTGTTGTTCGATGCGTAATCGGATCCTCTGTCAATGCCATGTTTTGAGGACGGCCACCCGTAAAAGGTGTTAGTTTATTACTGTTTATTGTGCTGAGCGATTGGCAGAAGATTACATTTGGCTTCCGGGGGCGTTTGATCCGACGATTGATTGTTTCATCAATGATACTGTTATGATACTTATCGCGCATGATTGTTTTCCCGTTGTTGTTGACAATGCCATTGAGGATGAGAGTAAACATACAGAAAGCTAATTAGCTACTGGTATGCAGTTGTAAGGCCCGTTATTCATGTTAGATTTTTAATTGTTTGTAAAACAAATCTACGATTCAATGAGCTGCAATTTTTTTTTGTTGCAACAGCACAAAACGAGAAATAAAACGCAAAGATAAGCGAGGAGGCTCACTGTGGTGTGTGGCACAGCCATACAAAATTCAATGAAAACCTATTCGAATGGAAATGATAGGATTGAGGAAGGTTTTTATCAGGATTGAAATAACCGTCAACCACATCATGGTGCAATAAATCAAACGCAACCGAGTCAGTGAACATTATGTATACCATTTGTGCATGATTTTGTAACGAACAAACACACTTATAAAAACATACCTGTCGATAATAATGGTATGATTTTAATACGCCAAACGAAATGCTGGGTACCTCCAGTTTCATAAATAACAATCAACAGTAAATACTGTTTGCGTCTACCATTAAAGAAAACATTTAAAATCAAATCAGAATTATCTCTTAATAGATGTGATTTACCGAAGACATTCGATTAGACTGAACGCACGCATGATCGACGGAACAGTATCCTTGGCACGACAGACACAGCAAAGGTGATCATTATCTTAAACATAATGATATTCCTTTCCGACAAGGCATCTGTTCACCGAGAGCACCATGCTGCTGTAGAATTTGCTCAAAAGTCATAACATTCATGTGAAATTACCCAGATGAAAATGTTTCTTAGGTATCGTCCTTTTAGCCAATGTTGGACGTGAGGAACATTCTCTTCTCCAGAAGAGATACAGTGCCGCGTACCGGATGTTATCGTCTTAGCAGCATACGTAATAATTTTCCACAGCATGTTGCTTGTAGTCTGTAGTTTATTGTTATGGCCATTGGAAACGGAGGATTCCGTCGCAACTGGGCAAGCAAAGAAGATGCAAACGTATCCCTCTCAACCGCATAAGCGAGCGGTGTTCGTACGGCTGCTTGAATTCAGAACAAAAACGAAAAACACACTAAGACATAGTGCAACAGAGCACAACAAAATCGACGCGTAAAAAGTGTGCGTGAGCGGAAAACCCTCCGTTCTCCTCGGCATTTGCGATGTCCTCTGCGTACCCGTCAGCGTTGCGCATGCTCCTGCTTTTCTTCGACCAATACACATAGGGAAGGGGAACACAAAATCTTCAACAACCGTGCTTCAGAACACCCGGCAGGGAAATGTTTTTAGATCTACGGTGGAGTGTTGTGTAGGACGCTTACGAGGCAGGAAGTGATTGTACGATGAAAAATGCTTTCTCTCAGTACAACGTTCGACTTCACAAAGACAACCGTATTTTGTGCAACGTGAAACAACGCATGGCGGAAGGGTAAGAACCCTTCAGGTGAATATCCTTGAGTTCATGGATGTACGTGAACCGTGAAAACTTGGGTGGGAGGGAGTTTGTGAGGTAGGAGCGATGCCGAAGGTTCACCGGGGAGAAGATTGATCGAAGCTTCATTCATAAGTTCGCCTCGAGAGCTCTCGGAGAGCGTAGCGTGGTTGTTGAATCGCTTCTGCTTCATTTTAAAACAGACTCATTACTCTCTTTCTCACACTCTTTCTCTCTCGCACACACACACTGTGAGAATTTTCCCGGCAAGGATAATTGTGAGATAAAACGTACTTGAAAGTGAGAGCACACCAAACTGTTTCCGCATTGTTTCGACCACCTAGGTGGAGCTTTGTAGTAGAGTACGTGCAGGCGTATACTCAGCGCAACACAACGTACACTCACGCGTCATTCTACCGGTATGGTTCGTTTTTCATGGTCACATGATAATGACACCGACGACACGTCGATGATTGTACGCTTGTGTTCGTGATGATTCGGGAATATCTATAAGGCTCGTTTTGCTACCAAAATAAAGTACAAAAAATGATATTTTTGTCACTTCCACACAACCATTCATGCAGAAACATTATAATAAAGTTTTCGGCTCGCTTCCGGACAACGTGGGCTGCATTTTGGTACCAAATGCCAGTCCACCATTACGCTTGAGCATCCTTTTAATACCAACGGCCTGTGTCTGGGATGCCGCGGACGTGACGAACCGTTTTCCGTCTCCGTGGTACCACCCAGCCACGACTGGGTAGAAAAATTATGCAGACACTCTTCTTTTCGGCCATCCAACCCAAACACACTAGTTGAAAGTTTTACCGCAACGGCAGACAGTGCAGCAACGATTTAACCGTAGCTCACATTATGCGGGAATGCGAGTGGCGCTGTCTAGTTGGGAGGACCAGTGCACTGTATCCTTTAAGGAAGCAGCCGAATGTTACTAGGATTATCGACAAAGGAAGCTATGCATGGCACACGGAACGTGGAACGATAATGAGCCAGACGCCGCGGCAGTTTTTGCTACAGTCCTCTGCACCCGAGCGTGTGCTGCACTACATTCGGAAGGTCGTGAACGCTGCTCGAATGATGGAACACCCCCAAACGATACCCATGGGGACGGAAAAGTTTTTGGCGTGATTTTTATACCACTTTTTTGCTGGTGTATTTTTTTTTTTCGCTCTTGAATTGAACACGGCGTTTGCTCTGCTTCTCTTGTGCCGTCGTGGCAGCTCACACACGTCTACACGAAGTTTCTCATGGCCATCGACCCGACACCCGAGCGAGGTCGAGGAAATAATTTAATTCATTCGACTTTGAAATAATACCTCACGGCCACAGTCGGTGGTTGGATAGCAAGGCGGGACGGAAAAGGATTCCAAGTGAGAGAGTGGAGGTTAATGCTAAAGTAGCCTCGCTTCGTCGAGGGCAAAGCGAAGCTTAGCTGCTGGTCATTAATGCAAAGAATTTATGCAAATGCTACTACGGGGCTCTGCATTTTGGCAAAATGGGAGCTTAAACGGCGACGGATGACAGAGTGCCGGAGGAGATGGAGAAAAAAAACTCGCTTTGGGAAAACTTTTACGTGCTCAAGCAAATGTTAACGGATTTTAAAAGCTTTCGTTAAAAATATCCGTACCGAACCTCAACTAAAAAAGGTGCTACCGGAATGTTTGCGGATGTAGCAACTTTTGTAGACAATCCCAATTTAAAAAAAAATTATTCAACAAGACTGGGAGTAGTGTAAAAGTGACAGAAACAGCAAACAAACAGACGTATAAGTGAGTGTGAACAGTTTGTCGACCATATGCGAGCTCTATTAACCCAAACGTTTCTTGTGGTTTTCCATTTCGCCATTAAAGAAGATAATAATTTCAACTATGGAATGGAAAACAGAACTGAATTTTAACAATCGTTGATTTGTTCATTTCCACAAATCGTGTTTTTGTGTGCGCACGTGAAAGAAAGGCGACACAAAGCTTGGAAGCTCTTTCCACCTATATATCACATCGAGCTTCATTGAAAGCACACAACTTTGCAGTAGCTGGATCGTGTGATAAGGCACTTTCTGCTTGTGAAGGTGAACTTTGCATTGGTGGGATTTTTATGTAATTTATGTGTGCGATGACGGTGGAAGGCTAAAAAGCGTACCAAGGTTTTAAACATTTTATGAGTTTCAATTAGGGACAAAAGGGTGCGAGAACAGCACTTTTAAGCTGATTAATTAACTGATAGCGGACCAAGTTTGTGGCGGTACCGGAATGTCCAACCCGAACCGTTTCGGTTATTTTTGTCCCCAACTGCTGTTGGGCACCCTTTGGCTTTACGTGGTACGTTGGTTGAAATATTTTTCCAACCACTAACACAAATAAAAAGGACACCAAACGAAAAACTTGCTACACGCTTTCTGTGGGTGTTGCGTGATTCGGCAGGTGACAAATTGAATTTAATCCTTCCCGGGTGAGCTGTTCGCCCCACAACCATCGACGACCACGTGCAGTAGAATTATTCTGTGTAAATGATTTCAATGGTTGGACTCACTGCTGGGAGTCCTGCAGTGTGTTTAGTGTCCGACAGTGCTGAGATAAATATTTGTTTGCCTTGGCCGTGGATTAACGGTGCGATCATGTTGACCTTGTTGGTTTATGAATTACACAAACTAAATCCAAGAATGTTAATTAAATGAAATGCGAAAGTTATACTCTTATTTAGAGCATGTCATGAATAAGAAAGATTTATGACGTATTCTTAGCAGAGAACTTTTGAATATTAAATGTGTATGGGATTTCCTATTTCTAATCTAAAATAAAGCAGTTCACCTCAAAGAACCTGTCGCGACGGACGAAGCTGGGACTATATAGTACCTATATAGTACCAGTGCTCACATACGCCTCTGAGACATGGACACTGTCCAAATCTGACGAAACTCTCTTAGCCGCGTTCGAGAGGAAGATGCTCAGAAGGATACTTGGCCCCGTATGTGTGGAAGGACAATGGAGGAGCCGCTATAATGACGAGCTATACGAGATGTACGGCGACCTCACTGTCGTACAGCGTATTAAGCTCGCCAGGCTCCGGTGGGCTGGCCATGTTGTACGCATGGAAACGGACGACCCAGCCCGTAAAGTCTTTTTAGGCCGTCCACAAGGACAGAGGAGGCGTGGTAGGCCCAAATTGAGGTGGCAAGATGGCGTGGAGGCGTCCGCCATTAAGGCCGGGATAACGGACTGGCAGACGAAGGCGCGAGACCGTGAGCGGTTTCGGACACTCCTGAGGCAGGCCAAGACCGCAAAGCGGTTGTAGCGCCGGATAAGTAAGTAAGTAAGTAAGTAATCTAAAATACAAAGAATTATAACTGGGGCGGGTCCTGATGAACAGTCGCCAACTCGCACGACTTAACATCATGTCCGTCGTAGGGTCGTGGGTTCAAGCCGCATGTGTACCGAGCGCTCGTAGCAAGGACTGATAATATTAAATGATATTATGATGATATTAAAAAGTCTTAAAAGCCTGTATAGCCGGCAAGACCGACCAGGTCATTACGCCAAATATAAGATGAATTATAAAAATCATTGGTTTTTAAATAGGGCTTACTTAAATTTCGGTGAATTTATTACTTTGTATTTTTTTAATGCATCAAATAAGCAATAAAGGAACAAATGTTCCTAACAAAAAGGAACAAATAGTATATGATCCATGGGGTAAATCGAAAGATGCACCAGCAATTACAATGTCAAGTGGATTTTTTTCCTTTCCGGACTATTCACAGGTAGCAAAGAATAACTATCCACGTAGCAAGGAACAACACGTAGAAAGCTTGTAAAAACCGGGCAGGCCAAAAAGGTCGATATGGCAAAGAAGAAGAAATAACATAACTAGGACAATGGCTAGGTGTATTTTAGTCTGCCGGAAATCTCTGCAACACAGACGGTTGTCGACAAGGAGTATATTATTACATAGGCGCTTGTGTGGTTCTATTGACGCCTCGTTAATTCTATAACAGTACACACATTTTGCTCCTAATAGGTTGGCTGATAAGTCCCCGGTCTTAGTTTGTGAGACAGAGCGTCTTTTGTCAAGCAACTTTTGTTATTTTGTTGTTCCACCAAGACAACGCACCGTGCCACAAGTCATTGAGAACGATGGCAAAAATTCATGAATTGGGCTTCGAATTGCTTCCCCACCCACCGTATTCTACAGATCTGGCCTCCAGCGACTTTTTGTTCTCAGACCTCAAAAGGATGCTCGCAGGGAAAAAAATTGGCTGCAATGAAGAGGTGGTCGCCGAAACTGAGGCCTATTTTGAGGCAAAACCGAAGGAGTACTACCAAAATGGTATCAAAAAATTGGAAGGTCGTTATAATCGTTGTACCGCTCTTAAAGGGAACTATGTTGAATAATAAAAACGAATTTTGACAAAAAATGTGTTTTTCTTTGTTAGACCGGGGACTTATCAGCCAACCTGTTAGTATACCGTTAAGGCTAAGGCCACTTCAAAGGGACAAATTTAGGTCAACTGATTTTGAAGGTAGCACTGCCGGGTTCGTCCAAACTTGACCAGAATGTTGTATTATTTATTTGGCTTCTTTTTGGTGTGGTTTTTTATGGTTCTAGGTAATCTATTTTGTTCAGGCAAGTAAGAGATACAAACATTTAATATTTGGGCAACATAAGATGCAACAACTTTAAGTGATAAATAAATAAATACAAAAAAAAAATAACTAAGTAATCACATAAGTAACAAATAATGAGAAAAATATCACAATACTGAGCATACATCACATAAGAATATAATATAACACAAATTAATCATTTAAGTAATTATTATGATTTTGTGTGTCAAAAGAAAAATACACCAAATGTAACCAGAAACGTGAAATTTCGAGCAATCGTAAACGCACTAGGCCAATTATTCAAAAATGCATACCTCTTAGCACATATTCAGCACCATCTTTTCTCAAGGGTTAAGTGCTCTCAGTATAATGCATGACAAAGCGTGATTGCATAGATACCAATTCCAAGAACATGTAGACAGCCAAAAAAATACTTTTCACGCATAGTTACCATACGCTAAACAAACAGCAATTTAGTGAATTGCTACTGAACGTACTGTGCACTACACACGGGCTTCTAAAAGAAAGACTGATTCGTGCTTTTTTGCGGAGGCATAGTCACACACTTTGCAAATCAGGAAAAAGGGATTTCCTAGAAATGCCGTTTGCCCAAATATTCACCAACTCCAGCGTACAAACTTAGATTAGTGTAAGGACCTCCCTCCTGAATTCCCATATCCTGCTTCCGCGTTCGAACTTCCACCCCGCTCCCACCGTTTTATTGAATCTGTTTTAAAACACAGCAACTTTTATGCCTTTTTATTCGCGCTTTTGCAGCGGCGGACCAGCTTCCGTCCGTCGTAAATCATTGCATATTGTTTGAAGAACGATCGACACGGTTCACTTTTCCCGAGAAAAACGGCACGAAAAATCAAACCATATTCGTTACGTTGAAAACAGCAGTCAACAAAAAAAAAAAAGGAAAAGCGCCCGAAATGCTAAACAAACTTTGAAGGTTTTCGCTCTCCGTAGGGATTTTTGCCTTTGCCTTGCAGAACCGGGAGGCTGGCTTTTGTTTTTTTCCGGGTGGTGCGTGTGCTCCCGGACCGAACCGGAAATGAGCACCAGCAAAGTTCGGGTTCTTCCCAGCGCCTACCACAATCCACGAGCATCCCTATGGCCTATCCCTTTGTGGACGGGTGAGGAAACGGGGTGGAAAAACAAATTTCCATCCGTTCATGCCTCGATAAAGCTTCAATGCCGTCCGTGCCGGCATTATGCGTAGTGTTCGTTTATTATATGCCCTCGAAGGGAGGGAGGATATGGTAGTGAACGGAATTGAAAAAAGTCCATTCTCCAACCAGGAGGACTTTAAAACAGATAACGGCAGTGCAACAAAAACTCTAACACTAAAACAAAAACTGTGCTCTTCAAAATTTAGAACGCTGACCGGAGCTGCTGTCTCGTTGACTGCCTGTTGGTTGGTTAGGACGATTGAGTGGCCATTTTGGTATGGTTTTTTTCGGTGATGGACACATACACGACGTACCAACCATTGCGTAAAAGACCTCTTTTGCATCCAGCAACCTTTCACTCTTTGGTGGCATCCCTTTTTTGATGGA
The DNA here is from genome assembly GCF_016920715.1 of Anopheles arabiensis. Lineage (NCBI taxonomy): Eukaryota > Metazoa > Arthropoda > Insecta > Diptera > Culicidae > Anopheles > Anopheles arabiensis. Next base: position 43,178,020 of record NC_053518.1, on the reverse strand, counting down.
TGGAAAATGATATGCTTCAGCATGTTTTCGGATGTGGTTCATCTGCATTCAAATACACAAACCCCCACAACCCTCTGTCAAGGGTTGTCCGGGTCCGCTTGGGATGCCACCCTTACGTCAAGTAACCGCAGACAGATTTGGCACCTTTCCTGAGGTCGGAAGCACCCAACCAGCTAGCAGAGTCCAGTAGCACGGGGCAGGAAATTGCAGGAAACTGTCGGCTGCCCCTGCTGATGTATGTATCCTTTTGTCTGGGTCAGCACTCGGTGGCTGTGTGAGTAAATCAATTTGCATTCTTTATCAATGCTACCGGCCGAGGAGACTGCACCGGGGGCGGTTCGTGTTCTCTCTTATCGAACGAATGCAAACCCGTGCAGAAAGGACCCCTTCACATTGCTAGTAGTGGAGCAAATGGAGCCCAAAGGGGACAGGATGTAAGGCCGGAATGAAATTCACACACATAATAATGAATATTGATGCAGTAGTCGTCCGTACGAAGCCGCAGTGCTCCCCTAAGGCCGTTGCTAGAATAGGTTGGTGTTGAAATTGAAAATGTGCAATCGTGAAGGTAGAAAAGGGCAGTTTGGATGGGAGATGAATTTCACTTTCAATGTTGACATAGTGGCTATGTGTCCGAATTGAATAAAATCGCAAACTACCGCTTAACTGCAACATTTAAGATAGCAAGCTTTATATGCAAAGAAGAGTAGATATTTCATCATTTCGTGCTAAAGAAGAACAGTTTAACCAAGATACTAGAAACTGCATAAATGTTAACACTTATACATACAATACATTTCTCTAATTTAACACCTTTGCCTGCCGATCAATTTCTGTGCCTGATTACAAGTGGTGTGAAAGCACAATAATCAACATCTTTCCACGCACTCAGACACGCGTTGTGACGCTTGCAGCACAGGAAGCAAGCGGAACACTCGCCACGTGCTCGAGAGCTGTCAAGCCTCATGGGCGCAGACCCCCTCAACTGCAACGCAACATCAAATCTGCAACTCATAACGACGACCAATGAACTCCGGCGGAGACTGGAAAACGGAATACTCCAAGCCACGGAAAACACAGACCGCGGTTGACACCACCCCTTTTTCTGCTCCCTACCGCTTTGCTCCGTTCCGCGTTATGGCAATTTGCAGATTGAAGTACATACAAGTACAAGCAGGCGTATATTACGGCGACAAATCGTGCCAATGAAATTGTCTCCCTCGTAAAAGGGATCAGTTTTTTCGCTGCTGCTTTCTGTCCAGCACGAATCTCCCCCTTACTCTCCATGTGTGTAATGACGGGCTCATTGCAACATTGCGCTGAAGAGTATGTGTGTGAATGATGATAGCAGTGGTTTCGGCATTCGTTTCAAACGCGTAATGATCAAAGGGCGTCTCGTTGGCGTCTGACACGGTCCCAACCCACGCTTCCTCTACTACCCCTCAAACGTGTTTGATTTATGGTGCACTATTCCCTCTCAGAGTGGAATGGAGTATTGCCAGGATCTGTGATTCACGTACCAGAGGCCGTAAAGAAAAATTCAAAAACAACAATATAGTTGCATAGTCTAAAACTGAAACTGCTCTACGGTGAAATAATAACACATTTTTGGTTAAGCGATTTTTCATAATTTATGTTATGTCCATAGAAATAGTTGAGGGTTTCATTCAAATATTTAACGAAAAGGTGTTCAATTTTCGCCAACTTTATGAGTGATGCTATCATAATAACGCTTAATAATTCTAAGATATTCCAATGAAAAACATTTAACAGTTTTGTTTGTGAAGGAATTTTGTATAATAAATTAACATTGAAAAGTAAATTTTGGAATTAAAGTATTTTCAAATTTATGTTTGTTAGCAATTAGTTTAGTTTTTTGCAAGTATTTTATACGGTATATTTCCAATTTTATTTGTTACATTTAATTTTCAAGATTCTTGAACACATCAAAGTTAACCAAAAAACATAGTTAATAAATATTGAAAATATATGGTCATAAATTTATTTAAAATTGTTTATGACGTTTTTCCCATTTGACAAATATTTTCATCCATTGTGCTATAACAAACGGTACAGCTCCCTGCAACCCAATAGCTTGATATTGCAATACGCTCTGATTAGGCACCGTGACAACAGTCATTAGGGACAGCTATCTTCTGGCCACTGACAGAACGAACAGAACCCCACTTCAATGGTTGATATCCATAAAACGATAGAAAAGAAGTTCAGACATCCTGCATCTGACACTTTCAGCACCTTTCCAGCGCACGTGCCCGTTAGCATGGGGATTAAGAGTCGCACAGCCAAAAAAAAGTTACCTAATTCATGTTCTGTAACAAAAACCATCAATTATAAAACCGATCATGTGTCCAATGTGACCGCGTTGGTTTAATTTCAGGGTAAAAACCTTTCAACCCAGACCGTACGATAAACGGAGAAATTGTAGCAATCGTAGGTCCTTTTAATGGGTATTTTGTGGCGAGTTTTTCTTAATGGCAAGCTGCTGTGCCGTAGACGTTATAATGGTTGAAATTGTTATGAGTTCAGCTGACAAAAAGTGACTCAAAAAATTCCACTTTTTGCCGTATGGTAAAATCAGAATGCAGACTTATTGATTATGCTACGTGCTTCCTTCAGATATCCCTCTGGAGAGTGAAAGCATTCCAGTTTTTTGCCATCATTGCTGGCAATAGCTGGTACAATGGCCGATGCAATTGCAACCAGACGGTGGCGAGAAAATTGCCAAAAGTGGCAAAACATAGTAATTCCACACACCCACCGCCTTACGCCACTTACCATCACATATCCTGCAGCGGACGATTATGCTGTGCCGGCTGCCAAATAACCAAACTCCCTAATGATAACGTTAGCTAATTTCTTTCTCACACGAAAGTGCCTCCCAAATGGCGGGGGGAAGAAACAAGCACCCCAGCACAATGGGAGTTTTGTTACGATCCGAATTTTCGTTTTCCAGTTTACGACCAGTTCCGAACGGAGACAGTATGTGTGCTCGATATGGAACACACCGGGCGTCGAACTTCCCGATGATAGCTTTCCCGTGCAATCGAACGGTAAATTGATGTCTAACTTTAATGGGAGTGTCATTGCTTTGCTGGGGTGGACCGAAAGTTTTTCCCCGCTTACCGAAACAAGACACACATAGGGAAAACAACACTGCTAGAAAAAGCACATTTTCCACACTTTCCACAACACTTGCCAGCAGGGACAACAATAAACCGAATATATCCCAGAGAAATGCATCTATCTGCCAGCTTCTACCGACCAAAACTAAACTGCATCATCCCATTAGAGCAGCGTGTGTACGTGTACGTGTCCATCTAAACGTCCAGAGCTGGCGATATATTGCCCTTCAGGTTCCGCTTTTGTTGGGGTTTGAATGGCGCCCCAAAAATGATTGTTGTTCGAGTTGCAATTCGGGCGTGTTACGTGTCGGTTGAGTGTTCGGTTGACCGTGTGAAACGCATCTTCAATCCTATCGGAAAACGGTACAAGAGGTAGATAAACGACACTGGTAGCGACACAGGATGATAAATTGATCCGGGAACAACGAGAGAGCTCACGAAAAACTTAAACTGCATCCAGTAGACCGACCAGCAGACGGGGTAGTGATTTGTAGTAAAGTGTTTAGAGAAGTTGTCGAGAAGTATACGAGAACACCGATGGGATGGTTACGAAGATGTACGGACTACAAAATGTTTCAGAACAAGCGGGTGGTTGGGGTTTGAGTTGTTCTGAGCAGTGATTGTTTGGTATTTATTATGGATGAAAGTACTACTTACTCTGTTTTTAGTCCATTATGTATTGATTCTGCTTTCGCCATCGCTAACGCCGGCCAGTTCTGGAGGGGGCAGAAACAATCGTCGTGAAAAGTGTCACAGGACGACTTCTGCAAGCAGAATAACTGTTGGCGCGTGGGTCAACCAAGAAGGGTGGTGTCCTGGAAAGGGAATTATGGAAAGATTGTTTATTTAACAATGAAAGAACATGACGAAACACATACAAAATCGTAAATGTTCGGAATCAACTTGGCAATACTGTATGTCTTAGTTAAGCCAACCTATTTGAAAGTCTTCGAAGTTGATTATTTGTGTCTTACACTATACAATAATAAACAATAAACACTACGTTTAAAATAGCCAAACTCGGCTTAATGTCGCTGTTTAAAGTGGCTGCCATAAAGGAGATTTATAAAGGAGAGAAAGGTTAAGTAACGTTTGGCAGTTTGTCACATATATCTCCTTTCTAGACACTTGCAATCGTAACACTGAAACTGTAGCAACTTACGTATCCAAAAAGCACGTATCCAAATTCGTCAATCAATTTGGCCCCAGTGAACCACCGGCAACATTTCGATTGCACTAACCGTCAGCTTCCACTGGAAGCTCGAATTTTGTGGTATTTTTGGCCCGTTTTACGAGAACTGTACCATGAAGATGACAGACAGGGAGAAGCAACGGTATAATACGATCCTTATGTGTTTCCGTTGTGGCACACATGTTGCTGCCTCCCAAAATTGTAGTCTCTTTTCACGCTGAATTTCCATATTTCACAGGAACCGGGAGTGTGCATAGCAATTGAACCAAATTTCTGGTCCCTGGCTTTCAGATAACGCAATTCCATTTTCCGAACGGTTCCTCCCGGGGGTAAAGGCGTACATGTGGAAGTGAGTGAGTGTATGAGTGTATGTGTGTGTACACATTTTTACATCAAATTGTCAACGAAACAAGCATCCCGTTGAATAAAGTTGATTGCTTTCGCTCGTTTCGCGGATGCTTCGGGGTAATCGATGCGTCGCTGCTGCTTTTCAATTTATTTGAACTGATTTTCACGACCTTGGAAAGATGGTGTGAGGTAAAATTGCTGTCAGTTTTTTTAAGATGCATGTAGAATCAGTCAGGGTTTACTACGCATTTACGAGTAATTTTAATTAATATTATGTGAACTTTTTTTATTTTATTCATTAAAATCAAAGCTAAAAATTAATTCAAATAATAAAGATGAATTTCTAAATTCCATTACGATAGTTATCTGTGTCGTTAATCTTTACTCTTAACAAAGGGGGACAAGTCTTGACTTGTCTTCACATCACAACAAAAACGGAATAGACTCGCTACACTCCCTTGAACGTAATGCAAGATGCCAGTAGCGGACTAACCTTCGCACTGAACGGAGAGCAAGATTATCTTGATGCAAAAACAGAATGATCTCTTTTCATTCTTTTGCACTTTCACAGGCACGTTGTCGGGAGTCAAAGTCTGCCTATTTTACTGCTTCCTCTTGACTACCTCGTTTAAACATCTAACGAAGGGTTAACAGATGCTGGGATGCGCACTGCTATGTCATGATGCGGGCAGATAGGTGATCGTTTGTTGTTTTTGTCTTCAAGTCACATACGTATACGTGCACATAGCGCGTACACGTGTGTTTGTGTGCTAGCTCGAAGCAATAGATTAAACAAAGCGCAGCTGTGTATCATTGGATTGTGCTCCATTAAATGTAAAGCTACATCTTGGCTTACTTCCACCGGAGCGATCCGATGTCGTTAGTTTAATCGGATAAACTGTCGGCTTGGGTTGCAGATTGAAAAGAGCAAAACGGGAGCGCTAAAAAACTACACACTTGAGGGAAAGTATTTACTCTGAGATATTTACAAAAAAACCCTCTCCCAGAGATTTTGCCTCACGTACCAGGATCGTACGAGATCTTGCCTGCGATGCCTGTTGGGCATGTGCTATCTTGGGTAGAGAGGGTGTACCGCACTGGAAATGGTGGTGATAGGTAGGTTGATCACGAAGCCTAGATAAGAACTAGCAGCACAAACGACAGCCTGAAGAGGATGGAAGAAAATTAAATTTTGTTGAGAGTGATGTGCCCGCTAGGAACAAAATGTAGACAAGTACTACAAACAATCTTCTTCCTGTGAATAACACTAGATAAGATCGTAAAAAGTTTCAAGGGCGCGACTTAATTATCCTACTTAAATTAAAGAAAACTGTTTTACCCAATCCTATCGAAAATAACAATGAAATTATTCAATTTTACTGTTGTTTTATTGACATGTTGAGCTATAAATTATTTGTTAAGCAGCCTAATCAAAAAACAAAAATATGTGCTGTATCTGTTTTACAACTGCATTTTAATATTTAATCAAACAATATATCACATGTGCAACATTTAAAATCAATGAGACATCTTAAATGAAATTACAGAATATCTCGTTCAGCTATAACTCATAACTCATAAGTGTTTGTCTGCTTAGCTCATTTAAATTTATAAATATCAGCAATGAGTAGATGCTAAATATAGATTATTTAAAAAAATTGATACTCTTTATATGTATTTTTTTATTGTTGGTAAAAATATGGCAACGAATCACTACCACTTGCTTGCACTAGCTCAACGTCGCATGTATCAATGAATTGCAGACCAAATTTTGCCAGAAAGGAATGACAAAAAAAAATCAATTTCATACTTCTTTGCTTCCTTTTAACTTCACCGGAGACGCAACTGCATTTTGATGTTAGTGTTAGGACATATTTTTTGAAACCAAGAAAAAACTTTCCGGGTCCAATTGACCTGGCTCCTCCAAGCCTGTTTCATATATTTTTTCCTGTCGCCCAGAAAATGTCCGATGCTGTTGTAGTAATACAACATCCTTGTTTCGATTTCCCGAAGAGAACGAAAATGTGTGTGTGTGAGAGAAATTGTGGATATCATTTCCGGCACTTTAAGGACATCCGCCCTGTTAACCAGTGAAGTGGTTGATAGAGACAAAGTAATGTCATCAGAAATCATTCTGATGACTTTAAGAAGATTTCCTGGGAAGACATTTTTGTAGCGCAGAGCACACAGCTATGAATGGTTCCTATTGGTTCATTTTTCCGCATGCCTCTTTCATCCTAGATGATTTTCAAGAAAAGTCCTTTATAAATCCATTCATTCAATTGTCGTTCTTACAGGGCGAAATCTTAATTATCTTATTTTTGTTCATTTTCTGATTTTTCAACTGCGTATGGAGAAGGAAAAGAATAGAGCAAATTGAAAAGAGGTCTTCATTTCATTCTTCTCTGCAACTTTTTGCGCGGTACAATCGATGCCAAATCTACGACCGTAGAGTATAACAAAGATACGATTTGTGAGCGCTTTGACCATGTGATTGAAATTTTCGATAAAAAAAAGTGAATCGAATGAAGTGGGACATTCTACTCTCTGGATAAACACTCATACAAAAGGAGCTTTGCATCCTAAAATGTACTATTTAGCGAAGTTTTTGTTGTACGAGTTTGGTTTGATTGATATAATTGTAGTAATTGTGCTAATATATTCATCTGGTGATTAATTATATTGCAAATAAATACCGTTATGATTCAAATTACGGACAGCTTCAAATTCCGGACATTCGGAATATTTTTATTGATTATCTTCCCTGTCTTGGTTGCTTAAAACTTGGTTATCTTGGTTATCTACCCAGTCCCTGAAAATTTAAATTTAATTTAATTTTAGATGTTTGCCATGATGTACTAGAATAAATTAAAAATGTATCTGGCTCCTAGGACGTCCTGATGCCACATTAAAACAGTTCAATACCAGCGGTATTCTTAGCAGTTTTGCTTCAAACCCACGTTATTTCTACGATAATTGCTATTAATTGCGTCTTTCTTTCTTTTCTTTTTGGCTCAACAGCCGTTGTCGGTCAAGGCCTGCCTGTACCACTTGTGGGCTTGGCTTTCAATTACTTATTGATTTCCCCCCATAGCAGGATAGTCAGTCCTACGTATGGTGGTATTGTCTATTTGGGGCTTGAACCCATGACGGACATGTTGTTAAGTCGTACGAGTTGACGACTGTACCATGAGACCGGCTATCGCATCTACATGCGTTCAAATACATCGCAATCCATTGTGGACGTATTTATTAACGTGAAAACAACAGTGTTTTATCATATTGTGTTCTGAATTTTATTGAAACACGTATTTAATTCTGTCCGGGAAACAAAGCAAAACATTTTATCTTGTATTTAATTCCGAACAGCCGAAGTAAATTGTAATAAATTGTATAAAAATTAATTGTTAGATAGCGATAATAACAAGAAAAAGATATTCGAAGATATATGTGACAAATGCATTGATGGTCGTACGGGACTCGCGTTGCAGTCCTTGGGTTCTATTCATCTACGACAGGGGTCTCCAAACTACGGCCCGCGGGCCGCATGCGGCCCTCAAGAGCTTAAAATGCGGCCCCGATGACTTTGCCAGATTTAGAATATTAGGTTATTTTGACTTTTTCAAAAGAAATTGTATTTTTTTTCATTTCTTAGACAAAAATCAAGCTTTAGTAACTCTAATCTGTTCAAGTATCGTTAGTATTTTGTTATAAAAATGAGATTTAAACGTTCACTCATCAATTATAGGTAACATTAAATGGCCCTTAACATAGTGATTTTTGAAGCAATGCGGCCCGCGGGCTGAAAAGTTTGGAGGCCCCTGATCTACGAGTAGAAGAGGAAAACAGCACCCAAATCCCGTTGTATTTAAGACATGACTGCAGTCGTTCTGTCGGTCCAGGAAGCCACCGACATCCATAATCAAGTGTCCAGACCTTAAAACAAGTTAAAAACTAAAAAGGTGAAGTGTGTGTGTGTAAATTTGAAGGTTATAAAAGGAATTTTGAGGCTGCCCGTAATTTGAAACATGAGCTCGAAAATATCCGGAATATGAATCAAAATGTCGTTGCAGTTTTATGATATTTTGCCAAAAATGCCTTAAGTGTCCGTAATTCGAAGCAATACGGTACATACGCTGAATATTTATTCAGCATTCACATTAATTAAAAAGAAAGCCGTTTAGTCATAAACCATGCAAACGATGATGCTCTTCCTCTTTTGAGCCTTTTTTATTTACCTTGCAATCGTAAACCGTTGATTGCTCGCTGCCTACGGACACTCACTGCGTTAAAAGACGGCGTATAAAGTTATGGAAATAATCATCGCTTTTCATTAGGCAACAAAATGGCGCTGCTCTGCTAGTCTCTAGCCCAGACACGTCATTATCACCCAATCCTAGCAGGAATGGAGCCGTAAGTTCATTACCTTCCTAGCGCTAAATGGAAGAAAAATTTAAGAACTACCAGCACCTGGGTATGTTTGGCCTATGTTTGGTCGAACCCCTCCTTAGCTTATTTGCCCCATTTGATGCCATTATGCCGTAAAGTGTGGGCAAGTGAGTACTAACGGAAAGCAAAATCGACTCCATCAATCGCTTTTCGACGGCCAGTTGACCATAACCGGATCCTGAAATGTCCAAACGGTGTCCACGGTGCGGGCACGTTACGCCAATAGAAGCAAGCGCAATCCTCTACCATAACCATAAGCGCCTCTACACGGTTTGATGAAAGTCCAACGCGCCAAGAAGAATGGAAGCGTCAGAAAGCGAGAGAACTTTTTTCCACCTATTTTTCCTTCTCACTGGTTTTGCTTTTCCTTTCATCGGCCATTGTTTCGCACACTCTCACGCTCATCAACCGTCGCTTGGTCGGCAGCCGCGGTATCCCACACCGATCTTTAACACGTGCACCGCGGAAAAAGAGGATTTAGTTCCCGGGTTGTTTTTTTGCCTGGTCTTCTTTGGTGGTTACACCCGGTATACTCTGTTCACGAAATAGAGTTTTCCCATTTCGACAAAACACAGTATCATCGTGACCGTTCCGGTGAGTGTGTGTGTGTGTTTCGGGGCAAAAAAAAAGCCAACGCGCGACTCGGAACAGAAGATAACAATGAATCTTCAGCCAAGTGGAAATGATATTTTTCTTGCCATTGCTTGTGTCAAGCAACAAAAACAGCACGGAACAACGCGAATAAAGTAACAGTGGCTGGCGGTGAGATGGTGATGGTGGTGTGACTCTTACGAAAACATAATACATGAGCGAGCAAGGGTGGAAGTTGCCGCGATAGCCGCCTATATTGGATGGAAGTGTCAGATAAAAAAACCCATTGATGATACTTCGGGTAACATCACCAGTCGGGCTAGTAGTTGGTACGAGAAAATACTTACAGGAAATCCCTCTCAACAAACAAAAACTTACATCTCACCAGTAACGAAGCAACGGAAATGGTGGCCGACGGAGAGAAGCGTTGAAAGCGAAAATGATGAAAGCTAGAAGGCCACTTGGAAGTGTTAACTGAATTAATGTGCAACTAAATGGACAGTATGAATGAGAGAGTTGAGCCAAAAGCCAAAAAAAAAAGGAATTCAACTTTAGCAAGGATTGTGGTGCAGCATAATGGAAGGGAAACCCACAAGCACTGCAAACACGATGACCAGTGCTACAGAATGATTGTTTTAATGGATTGAAATGTTTGGCGGAAACTCCGTTTTCATCTCCGCGAGGCACAACAGTCCGCTTTTGTTGAGTTTCGCGTTTCAACAAACCCCCATTTATCGGGGGCCATATTGAGAATGGTATAACTAGCCAGCGCAACCAACATTGCGATGCATTTTTCAATCGAGCCAAAGCGTTTTGATGGGGTGGGAAAATATGAAAATGGAAATCAATTGCAATTGCATTCCATTTGCACGAACCAGCCAATGCCAATGTGGAGCAGGAGGGACAAAAATGGCACAAGAACAGTCGTCCTCGGATAGAATGCGACAATGGGCGAAGTATGGATGGAATGGCATTTGCCATTGGAATGATATTTGCACTTTTTTTCTGCCGTCCCGGAAACGATTCCATTTGCATTGATGTGGAATCGTTTTTAAATATCGCACGAAGCGATTTTAAATCCAACTATAAAAGCTTGTTCAATAAGTAGGCGTTAAAGTATGATACAGAAATTAAAGACTACTACGTGGCGTGGGATGATAAGTCGGATAATTTACGCGAGCGTTTCCTTTTCCTCGTATTGTACAGCATCAAGCGGTGGTGATCCTTTCAGCAAGTCTTCCTGCTTACGTACCTGAGCAGTAAACATAATATACGTGGGCGCGATTGTATTATTTTAAGCATCTGACAGTGGAAAGCCTCTCCCTTCCAAAAATCAAAACAAACGCCACTGAATCTTCGGCCCACGAACGCTAGAGAGAGTGGCCACCATTCGGACAAAGGCTCGGGAAAAGTGCACAGGCCTCAGGCAAGACTGACTGGCAGCTTTACCGCACGTCGGGGGTCCACGCAAATAAGCCACAAATGGGAGGGAGAAATGGATGCGTGCGTCAGAGGGTGTACGCAAAAGAAACGAAAGACAGGCCTACGAGCAAGGATAAGAACAGTCAAACCGGAAATGCTTCAAGTGGAGCGAAAGCGAATGGCAACGATGGTGAATAGTGGTGGTTATGTGGATGTGGCGTCGTATGTGAACAAGTTTCTGGCGGAAGGAAACCCTTACACAACGGGGAAGATAGAAGATGATGGCCGTCGGTTCGTGGGAAGGGAACGGGAACTTGGCAAGGGTAAGATTTTTTGGGATGCTGTGGATGTACTATGTTCTTATATTAACGGAGCGCTCCATAATCATGCCAATCGTAATCATTCGACTGATGGAAAGCTAAAGTGCCCCCGGGTAAACCTGATGGTTGCAGGGCAGCAAACTATAGGAAAGCAGCCAACAAATTTTTGGACAAAATAATTTGGACCGACCAATGACACTGTTTGGTCATGTTTACGGATGATTGTTTGAAATATTTTACAAATAGTTCAATAAATTCTTTTGGAAAAACTTTATCCCATCATCTGCTTGCTTTCCACACAGGTAGAATCGGTGTCCCTAGTCGGTGTGGGGATAGTATCCAAATATCCTAAAGGGATCGTTAAGCGTTCCCTCCTCTAGCCGCACGTTTGACAGGCGTACGTACACCTGCTTCTTATCAGAGGAATGTCGTTGTCCCTAGCTCAACCTTTTTCCGGGAGGTAACAATAATCCCTCACGTTGCGGGATGTGGGGCCTGAGCGCTGCTGGGGGTGCGGATGCTTATGAAAGAGGAAAAGTTTTTCATTTACCTTATCCCAAATGGCAATGATCTTTCATTTCGTGGTTTGAGAAATCTATTCCACGTAGATCTAAGGGACACGCAAGACCGCCCAGTTTTTCACTTCCGAAAATTTCTCCCCTTTTATTTTCCGCTCAATGCTACACCATTAATGAAGTTCGATTTTTCGTTATGGAAAAATAACCATGAAGCAAGCAACTTTTCATCTGGTAAAGTTTTCCCTCATCTGCCAAGCAAAATGACGCATTTGCCATCTCCGCCGTGTGTGCGCTGAACACGATTTGAGGGCGAATTTCCCACCTTATTCCCGCCAACAACTCTCGAAGAAATAGGTCGAAGTGTTTCGAAGCTTTTTTGCCCTTTCCTGTTCTTTCGGTTGCGTGCTGTGGTGGAACGAATTTCCTACAATCCCCTCACCTAACCGGTAGACATACAAACCTGGAATGGAAATTGAGCTCATCAATCAAAGTATCGATCTTGCTCGTGTCCGCTTTAATCGTGTGCCGGATAGAAAAAAAACATCACAATATTTTGGCCAATATTAGGCGAAAAAAGATGAAAAACATACATTATTCCCTTTTTTATTCACTTTGACATCATACTCGGGTAATTGCTTCGATTAGGCAGTATAAAATTGGGTATAGTACGCAAACGCGAACGTAGCGCATAAAGACTGCCGGGAGGGTTCTTCCTCATTTGAATTTGATTGTAATGAGTTTCGGGAATACATTTGCAAGTTTAATCTGTCCCGATATGCTCGGTGCTTGGGTGCAAAATCGCTGCGCAACAGAAGCGCTTGAAAAGGAGAAATGAAACTGCGTGAGGCGTATAGAACCATTTGTTTGATGTGGATTCGGACAACGGAAAATATTGTATCATTTATTTGAAAGCTTTGAATAAATATGCATAAATGAAAGGTAATTTTGGTGTCAAAAGTTTCATATAATACAACAGCGTTGTGGGAAAAATGCATCGCAGAAAAATGCCTCGTCGAAGGAAATGTGTATTTGCTGCAAGTGCTGAAAAATGAAAATGCAAAAAAGCCACTTTAAAATGTTAAATTTGTTTACGGTCCCTTTTTGGAGCTATGTTTTAATGAAATCGAATTCATCCTTGTAGCGATTTCAGCTCCGAAAGCTCTTTCATTACACCGTCTCTAAATTTAATCTTGTTCAATTTAGAACACCTTCGAGCAGTCGGTAAGCGGCAACAGCTAGGAAAACGCATTCCCTCCGCACCAACTGCATTGGCGCAAGCTCCACAAATTAACGAGTTTATCCTTCGGCAATGAGATCGGTAAAACTCGACGATTTTTATGTAGCGAGTGTACCGCAATACAAACACGCATTCACACACAAACACATACTGCCGAGTTTTCAGTAGAATACATCCTTTTGGCAAGCGATAATATGCTATATAGAGGAACGGAAATTTTGCGGTTGCAAGCTCGTGTTTGCGGTTTATGTATTGAAATGGTAAAGCGTCGGGGTCATATTTTGCAATTGTTTGGATTTGTTGGTGCTGTAAAAGCAATATCCTTTTACAAGTACTGTAAAGATGTAGTTTGTTATTTTCAGTACGCTTTTGCAATTGAATTTAATTAACATTTTTCAAAGCTGTTCATGTCGAAACAGATATGAATCCTGACCGACGAATTTGGAAGATTGATCTCTGATTGAAGAGTATAAACTATTTGAAAACTTAATTAACAGAGCAGAGAATGATTCCGTCTCGAAAATAAACAATACGTGAAATACTAATATTGATCGATCGGTCCGGGAAAGGGGTGTTACCTACTTAACCTCATTTTTATGGCCACTCCAACTCAAAACAACATCCCAGACAGCATCATGGCTGCTGCTAGTCAGACTCCATCCAAGGGTGGTTGAAAAATTCATAAATTATTATTTCAAGAGCGTCCGGAATGGATGCCCTCCCAAATTTTACGGTCACATCGGTACATCGACACTGTGACAACGGTGCCGTGGTAAACGATAAAAGCTTAACCACATCTCAAGGTTGCTGGGAAAGAGAACGAGCGAGCGTGAAAGAGCTTTATGATCACGGAACTGGATAATATCTTATTTTGCCACTTGATGAAAAGGGGATACCGTTCGGTGAATATTTTATCTCTTCAATAAAGTGGATCAAATTTTGTTGATTAGTCCCTCCATCTTGGGATGGTTTGTTTGCTAGAGGTGTGAGCTGGTTTGTCTTAGTGTTCAAGATATTCAGTAATAGGTTATTGTAACAATTGTACAATTATGTATTTCTTTATCATTTTTTAAAATATAAAGCAACGATATTAAAAATATGAAATAAAAAATACACATAAAATTTAAAAATATCAAAATATTAAATTCCTCTACATAATTCATTTGGGACTATATTTACTCCAGCAGTTCGTTACTAGTCAACACTATTTTCAAACCGGTTTAGCAACACCGGGTACACTATTGTCCGTGTCCTTTTCAAACAAACCATCGCTCAAGTTAGTGAAGAGAGTTTATTAAACACTCCTTTTAACGCTTAAGTGCAAATCGCCACAAATTGGCTTCCCAAAGCGGATGATTTATTCTACCGACACCGCACTGTACTGCCCCTCCTTACATCGTTCCGCAATCCTACCGAATGTTCGGTGGTAGACGAGTAGCGTGTCAGTTTGAATTATTGAAATAAACATTATCACGCTCCTAGGATATCGATAGACAAAAAGCCGAGCAACTGAGAAACACGAACCCCAACCTGCGCCACCAGACAAACAGATGGAGAAGAATGTTTGTGAATCTAACGCTGTTCAACATGGGGCTCAAGCTTGGGATTAAATGGTTCCACAACGTCAAGCCCTACGCACCGTGCTGGGGCGAACATCTTAAGCACAATCGCAAATATTGCGTGATCACCCAAATTGGACGGCCGCTTTTGATTTTCCCCAGATCGCATCTAGGGAAGCCAGCCCAAACTTTGAATTATGTTTTATGATAATGACATTGATTTTCTGTCCCATATTGCAGTCGGGCCGGGAAAAAGGGATAGCCGTTTCGGGGGTGGAGAAGAAAAGCGTTTTGGCTGTGGGCGGGCGAACCTTTCCAAATCGAAACTGCAAAACATCAGCTATGAATTTGTAAAAAGTTTTCGAAACCTTTTTTCGGGTGCGTTTTCTGTGACCGTGTTTTTTTGGAACTCTTCACCGGAATGTTTGATTTCCCCCTTTTCAGTTGATCTCTTTTGTGATGTGCTTCCAACCACTTCTAAAGACCCTTTCTGTACTAAAAGAATCTCCTCCTTAAATATCTGCGGAAGCGTATGCAGAAACAGAAAAAGAGTATAGTAAAACCATGCACGAAAAGGGTTTGGGCGTGCCGGGGAGGAGGAATAGCATTAGCATAGCACTAATTCAATGATTGTTCAAACAGACCCAACGCATCGACTACATCCTTCCCACCGAATGGAAACAAGGGTTGGATATTCTTTATTTGAGTGATTTTGTTTCAACGCAATTTAAAATACACTGTTGTAACGAGGACACAACAGAAAGCTTGAGTTTTGGGCAAGGATGATCCTTCCGAGGTTAGTTAAATAGATACCTTCAATCAAATCGTAAAGAGAGTCCGAATTTCTTTGAACAAGAGGCAACACAGAGGAATGGAATCAGCTAAGATGGTTTGTTCTAATTCCAGTTGGTCGCTCATTCCTGATTACTGAGGATGATTTGGTGTGTCCCAAACTTGAATCCAAATTAAATTGTTATTATAACCATGCAAATTTAAAATATTGTAATAGACTTATACAAAAAACCGCTACTTGTATGACCAGTATAACTTATTCAAGTTGTTAGTATGATAAAGTTTGTAGCAAGCTTAAGTTATTCAGCGATGGAAAAATATTGCTTTACGCACAGAACTGTCTTTATGACTTTCCTGAATCGAAGGATGCCAATAGCACAGTAAATCGATTCTCCAGAAGTCATCTCCAACCATTCTCTGCATTTACAATACCTGCATTCGATGGCATCGAATGTAGCAAAGGCATCTGAATAATGCAATTGATTTGCTTTGAAAGGATTATGTAACTACCTAATGTTTGTGCTATCGTGTTCCACAAACCTGTTTGAAGTTGCAGACATGAGATTGAGTCCTACTGTTTGAAAGTAATCTGTTACTGGTAAGCTGTTTGTATTCTATGGACATTTTCCAGCTTGCTTCCTTGCTGACATAACGAAAACAGCTAAGGAGCAAAAGTGTGTTGATTGAAACATCTCGAAGGATGCAGTATCGGTCTTAATTCACAATTAAATTGAATTGTTAATTCTACGGTATACAAGCCCTTGTTCTCAACTCTTTTACTTGAATCGCTCAAAGCAAATATGTATTTATGATTTTCATTCAAGCTCATTCTACTCATGTTTTATAAATCTGCTATTTTCTTTTCATCGTGTTTGTAGGGAAACTCAATCAAGCCTGTTCGACAAGCGACAGATTTCAAATTTACAGTTACTTTGCGTTTGGTTGTTTTCCGTTTCAGGGACTATCGTTAAAAAAATGGTAGCATAATTTTCCATTCCAACAATATAGTATCTCTTCCGTCATCATCATCCTTATGGGTTATATTCGGGTTCGAGGGGTCGAGAGTAAGGCCACACAGAGCGCTCCCCATCATTGACACGTGTAAATGATTGCTACTTGTTACGTGTGGAGCCGTTCATGGTTTCAACGCTGATGTTTCTGGGCCTTTTTCTAAAAAAATGACGACTTCTTTAGTCACTCACTTTCATCACTTTTTGCTGGTTTCAAATTTCGTGCTTTTTTTAGTTCCCTCCCTCGCTGAAACAAGGACCAAAAAGGCCCTCCGTTAAATTGACTATCGATACTGGCTGAAGGGGACGTGTCCCATATGGTTCTCCAGCCCTGATGCATTCGCGGGTATTTTTTGCCCGCTCATTCAGCAAAAGGAGGGCGTAGAGGTAGAAACTTCTGTGTCCAAAGCACAGAGAGCTCCATCATTGCTCGAGAACTCATATATGTACTGTGTTCAATGATGGGGCGAAAAATAGATTCCTTGGAAGGTTCTGAATCAGGAGTGCACGGTGAGGTTTTGATAAATCGTTTTTCCGAGTTTTTCGAAGCACACAAGCGAGCGTGTGTATGTGTGGAAATGGAGTGTTGATAAGCTAAGATACCGGTAAGTCGCAGCTGGCTGCCATAAGTGTACAAGGGCAATGGAATTGTGGGTTAAAGTGCAACTGCTTGCAGGGGAAGTGAAGTGAGCCGTTACTAAAGTTCGAAATGGTATTGAAGTATATGCATAAAACTTCCCGATTGTAGCCGACAGCCCTTTTATCGAAGCGAAGGAGCGGGAAAGAGGTTTGTACCGAAAATACATAAATCATTTCCATGTGAGCTTGACTTTACTTTTGATGGTTTAAATTTGCTTCCAAGGAGTGAGGTGGGCTGCGAAATGTTCACTTTCAATGGTTAAAGAGCAAACTAACTTTACAATCTACCTTAGCAGGCACAGTCGCGACCGAAAGTACATCGCTAGCAATACCGAGCAAGGCGAGAAATAGAACGAAATCATGTGTGAAATGGAAATTACGACATTTTTATGAGCTCGCCTGAACCACCCGTGACGGAACGCGATGTGTCCTACCATATCTGGTTCATAGAGAGGCGCTGCTGGCTGTGCAAGGTAAGCTGCAGGTGGTTTTTACGAGCTGACATTTAGATGGAGAGCAACATAAGAAATATGGTTTCCGCAGGGGTGGGCTCGCGCAAGGTGTTATTGCTCCAAAGTCTGCGCAAGTGTGTGGACGAGGTAATAGGATGATTGAATTCAATTTGCGTTAATGGTCTAATTGGTACGCTTAAATTTACATTCATCGATTGCCGTTGGCATTTGGAAGGAGTGAAACAAAATATTACCAATTTTCTGTCCACAGAAGTGTTTCATTCCTAATGCGAAAATTAATGAAAACGTGCAACTGGTGGGTGAACACGGAACAAATCAATCCCATTTTCATCCCCTGATCGATAGCACTTTCGCGTCACATTCTGCAAATCACGATAAATAATGAATACTTTTCCTAAACTATTGATTCGCATAATTGAGTAAAACACTTCCCTAGCTACCGCATCCGAAGCAGCCGCTCCTTCGCCACCACAACATAACGTAGATAAAGAATTCGATTCGTCATGCAAAACCAAATGGCATCGGATGTCCTTTACAACGGGTAAGCGAAAAGCGACACTAGGATTCGGGCGAATCCACCCATCCGCAAAGCCGATTTATGTTTATTTCATCATCGTCGTCCCGAATCAATTATTGTCGGCTAACAATTTCACGCTCAATATCCGCCTCCGTTTGCTAGGGCGCTAAATTAATTCACTAATTTAGAAATAGAATTTCCGCACAAAACTCCCGCAGTGGGGGTGTATCGCGCGAAATTTGGGTTGCCTTATGGATCGGTCGCGACCCAAATTCGAGCTATCATCCCCAAACAGAGTACGGAAATGGAAACAAGAGGCACGCGTGCGTGCGGACGAACGTTTCTGATAAATATTTCAAACCTCAATCGATCGATGATTATGAGCCCTAACTGAATAGAGCGGGAGTTCCCGGTAAAACTCTACGCGTTGGTTTTACGGGGTACCAGATGGCTAGCATTTCATATGGAGGAATATGTTAAGTTATGGATTTTTTACACTGATTGGGTTCTACCCAAAGTTTGAGTACATCCTCATGTAAAGTCATAAGCTGTTGGGATAATCTATTTTATGCTTTAAAAACGCGGCAAAGATTCAGGTAAGCTACAAGGCGCTAGCATACAATCGATAAGTAAAAGACGGCAAAAGATTCGAGCCAAATCTGTTCCAACACATTGCAACATTCACGTCACAAGCTGACGCCCCCACGGTTTGGTCGCGTTTAAATGCCAAAAGCATACGAATTACAATCAAAGTGTTTGGGGTAAAATCAATTCAACGACGGTATCTGTTTTGCGTATTTGGCAAGAGGATCTTTGCCAAACAAGACAACATTTCTCTGTTCCCTTCTACCCATCCGGAAGTTCCGTTGCCCGCCACTGGAACCTCCCTGTCTTCTATCCCGGAAGTAGTCAATTACACAGTTTGGAGCGGCAAACGGAGCTGCCGCGCGAAAGCAAGTTCCGGATGAAGAAAAGTAAAGCATGCATAAACAACAAAGAGCAACACAACCGGACGGCGGTAGAAATGGACGAGAGCACACTGAACGAAACAACGGTTCACAATCAAACCGCATCGGCACGACGGTCACAGCTCGGCTGAACCGGGCGCGAGGAAGATGACAATTCACGTGGGAGGACCGAACGCTAATGAAACGTGGAAAGTTTCTGCTCGAGGCGTGGAGTGATGCGGGTTTTGGGACGCAAAAACGGATAGCAATCGGAGAATACCGAGCTGGACGACGACGAAAAGTAAATAATCAGTGTACGCAGAACAATTTGGATTGGAATGGGAACATTTTTTGCTGTTGTTGTTCAAAATTTAGTTCCGCGAACTCTGGGAGATTCTATAAATGTGTCTTATTCCGACTTCCGACGGGCATGAACGGAAAAGTTATTTTCCGTTGCTACTACTACTGTTGCATTTTCTTCTACGTTTGCCTTATTCGCGATAAACTAATGTTAAAGCGCAAAACAAGGTGATGCCAACTTTCTCCACAACATCTCTTTCAGTGCTACAAAACAGTGGTACAAGATGGCGCCGAAACGAACCATACCCATATTTAAATGATTTGATTTGCAAATCAAACTCTACTCGCAATGATTGAATGTTTGTAGCTGGTTGAACCACGTCTTCTGAGTGCTGAGGTGGGTTGATACAGTATATCATCATAATGTTCGTAATTGTAATTGTTTACAAATGAAATAATTGCTTGGAATTTAGTGTATATTACATGTAAAAATATTTGTAGTATTATTTATTTTTTATATATAAAAAGATACTTTTTATTTTTTATACTAATAAATAGTTGGTCCAAACAGTCCAAAAGTTCTATATTCACATTCACATGGTGACTTGTGTTTTGAAAAATGGATAAAATTGAAACCACCAAACGGTCCAATCTGTAACAAAAAAACACGATAAAACCATTATTTTATCCTAAGAGCAAAAAAGAAAATAAATTAAATAACATCTGCTAGCTTCGTGAGCAACGTAATTCAATCCAAAGGATCTGACTAATCAATTACGTAGTGTCATTAAATATAATACCTAAACCGTCCTGGAGAAGTTCATGACAAAAGCAGATTCTGATGTATTTCTTGTAAGCTTACTTTTACGCACCTGAGATCGGTGTTTGAGATGCTGGTGTGTGTGTGAGTATTATTATATAATGATAGCAGCATTGTAGAAAATCAATCATATACTTGGGCCAGCAAGCCATACGACGTATTGTCCAAATCAAGCAAAAACTGCGTTGCACTAGAATTGATTACATCGATTCGATAGAAAATTGATTTTATTTATAGAAATAATGATCAGATAAGCCGTAGCGATCTAGATAGGAGAAGGCTCAATGATATCCTTCCTCTCCTCTCAAGCCACCTGAATTGTAGCGGTGCAGCTGATGCATCATCAAAGCACTGACATAAGCGTATCGCTCATCCAATCTGGGCCACTCGACACACGAACAAATTCTCGGGGATCAAATGGCAAGAAATTATTTAAATTTCACGATCCACCCACTTTACGACGGACGAGAAGCAATCATGCACGGGTGAAAAGAAGATTGGCGATCACAGTGTGCCACATTTCACAATCCTCCCCAAGTACAATCGCTTGCCGTGCACAGAAGCGAGCTGCCGCAAATTGCAATCAGCTGCCGAGTGGATGTATCCGAGAGTTCACACCAGGTGGCAAGGTGGTGTGCGCTCCGTTGTAAGCTATGCTCGATATAACACACCAAGCCATCCGTCTTCCATCTAATAGATCGGTGTTATGAAATCAATTTTCTGTCGAAACTGTCTATCGTCCAAACCGGTGGGAAGATCATTTCCCCGCGACCATCGTAGCGGTGGAAAAAGGGCTCACGAGCGATAGTGAAAGGAAGAAAAAAAAGTACATGTACAGATAGAAAACTTCACATTGAATTGCACCTTTTCGTTTTGGAGCTCGAGTGTGCTGTACTCGTCACACCCTCTTGGACGTACTTTCATTCTTCTTGCCTATCTCATGTATCGTGTCTAAGGCAAATAAAAAGGATAAAAGTAATACCCGTGCAAGGATACTGGCGTCGTTCGCAAATTGTACGTGCTCTGGACTACCTTTTTGCAAATGCAGCAGCGGTCGTATTGTTTGGAGCGGGTTTTAGCGGTTCAAAGAAGCTGCTGCAGAGACCGATTGGAGAAGCTTTTCAGTTGAGTGCCGGCAGCAGGGCAGGACGGAAATTGCACCGAAAAGGCAAATATGCTTCCATATTTTGTGGCTTCCGATGGTTGTCGCGCGGGCGTGGAAGACGGAACGGATTGTCATATTTTCATCTTCACAGCAGGAAGCGGTTTTATCGATTCTCGATCCAATAGATGAGCTTTTCTCCTTTGTGATGGTGTCGGGGTATATCCTATGTTTTGTGCATTTCTTTTTTGTTCAAGCATTTAATTGGCACAGTGACGAGGTAGAAAATTGAAATACTTGCTGTTTTGTTTTAGGATACTGTCACAGTGGAATTTGGCAAACCCTGGAAGTAGCTTCACCAATTTTTTCAATTTTTATTTTTGCAATATTCCAGTAACACATGGTGATTTAGAATTTTGTACTGCAGAAACATAAAAACTCCTATTAAGCTGTTTTACGCATACGGACTTGAACCAATGACAACAATGTAGTAAAGCCATGCAGCTCAACGACTGTAACAACCAAAAACAAAAAAGTATAAGTAAATATATACTATATATTATATTGACATATCTAAAAACTCACACCAGTCATAGCACGGACGCGGACTTGCCGCCAGCCGATTTTGTTGCGTAGAAAACGAGAATAAGAAATGCGATGGCGTTAAAAAGTTGTTTTATCCATAAACAGCACCGGTTACGTTTTTTCTTCTTTGCATGCCAACGCGATCGTTTCATACACATTTTGAAACCGAGCTGTTTTCGATCTGCTCTTCGAGGTCTCTCCAAATCGAGCACGAATAACAGCAACATTTAAAAAAGTTCATCTTATTTGCTTATTTGCTTAATTGTATACTCTACAAGTCTTCGTTCAAGTTTTCTTGTTCCTTTCGCACAAGTTTGTTATTTAAATGTCACTGTCTGATTACTTTGCACTCATTCGTGTTGATTTATTTGCTCGATAGATCAAGAGCGCACGTTTGCGCGAGCATTCGAAAGCCACCGACCAAACGACGATCAATGGGTTTGTTTTCCCATTTGAACCAACACGAACCATTAAACCAAAATTATGGCCCATCTCGCCGCCCCTCGTGGAGTGACGAAGTGGAAAACGAGCACAAGAAATACGGCACACGAACAGTTAGCAAATTAAAATTTATTGCTATTTTTAGGTTCTTTTATGGAGTGTGCTAAGTGTTATTACTTTTTTTTGTTTCTTAGATCGTAGAAAATGATTCACCATTTTCGACATAAAAAAGATATTGCTGTAACGCGATTCTGTTAGAATGAATATCATTGATTTAACACGTAACCAATTCAGTGCCGATTGTTTGGAATTGAGTGAAACATCAATCACTTTGTAAAATTATTCCTGGACCCAAACAAAAGACATACCGGTGGTGAAAGCAAATTCCTCCCGGGTACGCATTCAAACCTGTCGAGTAATTGAACGTATCTATATATTCAGGCCCAAAACTAGGCCACCCGCGATCGTCATACGTACATGTGGAGTGCGCGTACTCGGTGCCACCAGTGGCATGACCATAAAAATATCATCCCTTACCAATCAATTCGATTCTCGACCACTGCCGGCCATTCCCAGCACGCCGTCATAATAATGCCCTTGGGTACAGGCGGACACAGACGAGCACTAAGGCTTAGGACACGGGCAAACATAAAGGCATTACCTTTAATGGAAAACCGTTAGCACCTTTTCGTGTCTGTACGTCCCTGCCCAGCATTGTGGAGTATGTCAGCGGGTGGAACGCAAACCATTTTGGAGGGTAAGCCCCTGAACAAAAACAAAACACAATAAAGCGTGCCGTGGTGCAGATATGTGCGAGCCATACAAGACGCCTGTCACCGTTCCTACACCTCCTTTCTGCACAACAGCTATGGACATGTTTATGAAAATCGAAACATTGCTCAACATGGTGCTTCTTCTCTCGTGTAAAACGCACCACCGTCCGACATCGCGTATGCGGGAAAACAACGAAACCGTTCCGGGGGTTTTAAGCCAAACCTGCCAGTAGCCCGAAATTGCCAATAAAACTAACAGCTAGCTAGATAGTGTGCGATGCGATGTTTAGGACGGTGCGCGGCCAAACCACCGAATGTGGCCAAAAATATAGTGACATTGCGGTTAGCTTAATTAGACTACGGGTGGTTGATGGTTTTATGTTTTGTTTTAGCACGGTTAGATTAAGCGCTGGCGAATCGCAAATGCGTGTTTTTAGCAGGCGGCTGGGTACACATTAGCCAACGAGCTTGGTATCAGTTTGTGTGCAAATCGGTGACCGGCGATCAATATCAGTGAGCGGTGGATTATTGGCTAGGAGAGCAGGGGAAAGCTCCGGTGGAACATGATTAGTGTTAAACAAATAAAGCTGCCCAGTGGAATGGCTCATGGTGGGGGATGAGCAATTTGAAAGTATAACACAACAATAGATTACATTATATTTTAAATTGTTAGCTTTTGGAACGAGATTGATCAAATTATAATCGCTAACCACGAATTCATGGTCTCGATAAATCACCACGTTGTTTCGAGTGGGTTTAATTAATTGAGTGTCATCAAAGGATTGCTGCACATTGCAAATATTGTACTATTTCAATATATTCGAGGTCGACGTGTAATATTCAGGATAATCGATAATTAACTGTTTGATTAGTTATGTTATTGCGATATAAGGCATGGAATTTAATTCCAAAAACACATGATTTGTTTGATTTATCATTGTTAGCAATAAATGCAGTCTATAGTTGAGTATGTAATTAAAATATTATTCTTATTTATTATTATTATTATTACTATTATTATTATTATTATTATTATTATTATTATTATTATTATTATTATTATTATTATTAAAGTAATAATGAAATATGCAATTTAATGAGCAAAACATTTTAAAAAATCCTTGGTTTATTCAATTTGATAAATAAAAAAATATGTATTTGTGGCACACATACAAATAAATAATCGAGAAATAGTAATCAATGACTTTCGTTTTACACACACCCATAAAAAAAAATTTAGAATACATAGCAAAAAACAATTCCAACAGCAAAACATGCCATCAGTTCCAGAAGCTGTTTTAAAAAATCTCCCTACCTAAGTAACAAAATCGACATGCTTTCTCATTCTACCCAATAGATCAGTAAACCTGAGAGAGCGAGAAAGCATGTCGATTTTGTCGCTTGGGTAAAGTAGCACACTTTCTTGTTCTCTCTTTTTCATTCCGTTCGACCAATCGCGTAAAATGACCTACTGGTGGACACTCTCGCTATCTCTTTGCAGCTCACCTGCTCCCTCACTAACAGTACTATCTACTGAAGCATAGAAACCCCGCGGTAACTATACATCGAGAGTTATATTTATGCTACACTATATGTCGTGTCTTTAGCTAACTGCCTATTAAAAGCTCATTTTTCTCACAATAATTTTGACTCTCGCACGAACGAACAAACTTTCCACGCCTAATGTGTCCGCTGCTGTGCTGGATCTGAAACATTTTCCCTCTTTCCAACGAAAGTTAGACCCTTGGTGTTCTGTAGCCAAGGTACCGGCATAGCGTCGGATGTGTACCGTAGCTGTGGCTAGTAAATAACTTTAAAAGCAGACTTTAAAATGCATACAGTGGACCAAGTGGAACTATTTGCTTACCAGGCACACGCAACAGAACCCGGGCACCGTTTATCTTCCTGTCCGACATTTTTCTTTCAAAGTGTGTGTCCGTTTGAAACCGTTCTGTATTGTGGATCACTTTACTCTGTGTGCCAGACACAATATGATATGTACAAGAATTCCCAGTATTATGCAGCGATATCACAAATAAAAACACGATTTCCGTCGGATTGAGTGCAGGTGAGATGCTTCGGTATCCAATGAATAATATCTAACAATCACATAATGCTTCGCAGGGTAATTCTTGCACGCAGAGATTTCTAGAGCTGCGTTGAATTTTCCCTTCCAATTGAACTTTTCGCATTTTGTGTGACTAAATGTGGCAAACACTTGGGAGGAAATATGTTTACTGCTGTTGACAGTACAACAATGTTCATAATGGTGTTCGAACTAGTGATATACAAAAATCTGCTACATGCATGCCGCAGCTACCTAAGTCCGTATCAACATGGATTCGTGCCAAAAAGTCGACTACCACGAACCTGGTTGAATTTGTAACCTATTGCACTAGTCAAATTGATGCCGGAGCTCAAGTCGATGCAATTTATACCGATCTAAAAGCAGCATTCGACTCTCTTCCGCACGCAATTCTTCTCGCTAAACTCGATAAGCTAGGAGTTCCCAGCCCGCTCGTACAGTGGCTTAAGTCGTACCTAATTAATCGCACATACATCGTGAAAATTGATAAGCACATGTCCAAAGAAATAGTCAGCAGCTCGGGTGTGCCACAAGGAAGCAACATTGGCCCGCTTCTCTTCATATTGTTTATCAACGATGTTACCCTCGCTTTACCTCCCGACAGTATCAGTCTGTTTGCCGACGACGCAAAAATTTTTGCGCCTATTAACAACACAGGTGATTGTACATTCCTGCAAGACTGCATCGAAATTTTCTGTTCGTGGTGCAAGCGTAATGGACTGACTATCTGCATCGAGAAATGCTACTGTGTGTCTTTTAGTCGATGCAGGAGCCCAGTGACTGGGACCTACTTCATGGACGGCACTGCAGTTAATCGACAGAATCATGCCAAAGACCTGGGCGTTCTGCTTGACTCTAGTTTGAACTTTAAACAGCATATCGATGACGTTGTAGCCAGAGGAAATCAATTACTTGGCGTGGTTATCCGGACAACTAATGAATTCCGCAACCCCATGTGCATCAAAGCTGTGTACAACTGTATCGTTCGTTCGGTTCTGGAATATTCGTGCGTAGTCTGGATCCCAACTACCGCTTCTTCAATTGCTCGAATTGAGGCGATTCAACGTAAGCTCACGAGATATGCCCTACGCCTACTTCCCTGGCAGGATCGCAATAATCTTCCTCCGTATGATGCGCGGTGCCGTCTTCTAGGCCTTGAACCTCTTTCGGTTAGAAGACGCAATGCACAGTGTTCTTTCATCGCTGGATTGCTAAATGGCTCTATCGACTCATCGCCATTGTTGCATCGAGTCGATATCTATGCACCATCCCGAACACTTAGGTCTAGAGAAACTCTACGGCTCGCTCAACCCCGTTCCAGTGCTGGTCGGTCAGACCCTATGTTCCGCATGTCGGCTGTCTTCAACACTGTCTCGGATTGCTTCGACTTCGACATCTCAACTCAGTGCTTCAAGGAACGTCTCCGGCTTTTGCCGTGGCCGCAGTGAATTGCGATGCAAATCTTGTTTTTGCTATGTATTTTTTTTTTATTGAACTGTTACATCTTAATTAGGCCATACGGCCCGTTGAAGATTAATAAATAATAATAATAATAATAATAATAAAAGTAAAAGCAATGCTATTTGAGAATGGTATTAAAAAAAAACTTATTGAAGTGTTCGACAAGAAACATGAAAAGAAAGAGGGTTAGATTAAGGTGGGTGGCAATGTTGAATGGAAACTCAACGTCCCTCGTTTTTGTCGACACGTGCACATTTGCCAGACGGGCTACGCGTGTCTCTTGCTAGATAACTATTCAAAATAGCATACGACATTGAGTGTGGCAAATAAATACAAAAATATTTAAAAAGCTGTTAAAAAAATAACATGAGAAGCTTTTCAAATTCTTTACTTTAAAGTAATATTACGTAAGTATAATGACAAAATATAAAAAAATATATTCTGGTAAATTAATTGATTGTAGATTTTATTTTCATTTCATTAAAAGCTAAAACATTCAAACTATTCCTTTGAGAGCACAAATACACTAAAAATAAACCATGTACGCAGTGGCTCATCAATCACGCACTGAAAACAACTGAAATGTTCTCATTACTCAAGGAGATTTCGAAAAAAATATGACCAACTGCTGCAAGTCTTACATTTCATTCCACAAGAATGCAACTTATCGTGCATTGCCATTACAGGAATGCCATTCTTTCCGAGTACCTAAACTTAGGTCCATCAATTTTGCCGAACTTTAATCATTTTCATCGTTCGGAAGGAAAACGACCACTATTGAGCGTCACACTTTATGCTGAGTCACAAAATTTAAACGGCTCTATAGTGCTCACCGACTAGCCTCCCCAAACCTTTTCTGAGCACGGTAAGAGAAGAAAGTGTCAAAGCGAGCGCAAAAAGGTTTCCCAGGGATCCTGGAGGTCGATCGATTGTCCAGCTGCAACACATCACCCATGTGCGAATGCTTCAACCTCTCACCCTACAGAACAACGTTTCTTCTTTTTTTTTTGCTTCTCTAAATTACGATCTGAAAGATTAGTGAATGAAAGAGAAGCTATAGCCAGCGTGGGAGCAGCAACAGCACACGATGGTTCAAACCAAAATAAAACCGGGTATGAAAAATGACCCCTACACACCGCCCTCCCCGTGCCTCAAGCATCGTAAGTGTAACGTTGGTGACGAAGCTTAGCGCAGATGGACGCCTTCTTGTTCCGCCCGCGAATAAACTTCAGTAGGTAATGGTTTAAGCGGGCAGATTAAAAATAGTTTTCCCGACCTAGTTCGTCTTCGTCGTGGGTTGGGCGGCGGCGAGTTTGGGTTGACCATTACGGAACAAACAGCTAGAAGAGGAAAAAGGCATATAAGCTTTGTGCAAGCTTCTCTTACCGCTCTCTCCTTTTTGTAGGTAAGTGTAGAGAAGGTCACACAGTATAAGGAAAATACATTCTTTTATATCGAGCTTTTTTTTGTTGCTGCTTGCTCTTGCCATGAGGGTGCAACTACTTTCGCCAACCGGATAGTAGCAGTAGCTAGCTTTGGCGTAATTGCAACTTTGTTATTGGGCTTTAGAAGTAGAGCAATGGAGCTGAAAACAAGAGGATAGTTAAGGTAGGGCAGTGAAAACCCTTACTGCAGCTGTAGAATAGCTTCAACCAATCATGTTCAGAGACATCCGGCCGGGGGGGCATGATGATGGTGCAGCTAAATAAGTACAGCTTTCTAAAAGACTGCAAACGGTTGGAGCTACTGACACAGTTAGTGACATTTTACTAAGCATTGAGGTAAGTGTTGACACTTGCAAGGGATGTGGTACCATTATGTTTAATATGTTAGAAGGCTTTGGAACATGTCAACAACACAACAAACGAGCATGACATACTCAAATTTGTTCCATGCAGCCAAACATGACTACGAATGTATGAAACAAATTCATAGTTTCAGAATTCTAAGTAATATTTTTAACATCAATATTGCACATAGCATCATTGAAAAAGAGTATATTCCCCGCATCGATTTTCATTTTTCAATCGATCACTGTCTATCAGTCCCAACAATGGTGACACAATAGTGCAATTCCATGCCATATTTTCGAGTTTTTGCTTTGTGTATCCTCAACGTACGGTGAACAAAAGCCAATCCATCAAATAGTTTTCAATTTCGGAGAATAATCATAGGTAAATGGAAAATTTTGTTCTCACAAAGTCACCACAACAACAACAAAAACTCCCTTGTCCCGTTTATTCACACAAGGATCTAGGGCATATGTTGTTGTCCACGTCCAATGCTGAGTTCAGAGGTAAATGCATAAAATATTATGCGAAAAATCCTTGATCAACGACGAATGAAAGTACAAAAACAGTAACAAAAGCCCAAAGTATAAAAAAGCCTGTTCAATTTATTTCACCACCGTACCACCGGATAAAGGATGCAAAGCATGGCATAAAAAACGGGAAAACAAAATGTTACAATACGCAACGAAAGGCGGAGAAAAATGTGCTCATATAAGCTGGCGCAGGTAACAAATTATTCAATTACACTGAGACGGGAGACGAGCTGAACGCAACATTGGGCACGAGTTGCGCAGATGCTTGGCGGATTTTTTTGCCACTAAAGCATACTCATTTCTAGCGAACGTGAATAATTTACCGTGGCAAATGGAGTTGAGCTGACTTGTCCACGTGGTCAACAGTGGCCACACATCTGCACAAGCATCAACGCATGTTGGAAAATGTTGATCCCGGTGAGCAAAAACGAAACACAAAAGCAGGTCGCATTTCACTACCAGCAACGGTGAAACAATGTTACGTTTCCGCGGCTTCATAATTGAATCGAATCGTGGAAGGGACGTTTGGAGGGTGCGCGCAACCGTTTTTCTCTTTGCCAATTCGATCAAATATTGACAGGATTAAACTGTACTCGATCTAGCGCAACCGAACCGCGTCGTGCCCGCCTGTTTTGACAGGTCACAAATAAACCGAAGCAAAGCAACTGTCACTGTGGCCGCCTGTTTAGCCTCGTTTCCCGCTTCCAGCCCGATCCAAAGTAACGGAACGGAGCACAGCCCATTTTCTTCCGATTCATTAACCAATTGTTTAAATAGGGTTCAGTGAGCAGCGATTTCTCGAACGTCTCGAATAATTACATCCACGAGGGCAAGTGGGGCAATGAGCCCGCTCCAGGGGTCTGCCCGATACTTCAGGTTAAGGTGCCTTCTCCTCAGCGAGACCTTTCTCGAATGGCAACTTCAAGCTTCAACTGTGTCAGGTTTTAGCTAGCCCAACTTCCGTTCGTCTCAATTATGTTCCCCTGCCGATCGGATGCTCTATCCCGGTGGTTGGGAAATAAATATTGCGGAACCCATGGCTGAACGGGAAACCAAAAAAATAAAAAATAAGAAAGAAAACTCAAGGGATAATTGGTACACGCGTTAGAGTAAAAGGCAAGGGAAAAACGGCCTCGAAACTAGAAATAAATCGCTCGATCATCAGTTTTCGCTTTTCTACACGACCGTGCACGTGTCTTTTTTTTCGCTCTATACACACACACACACCATCGTTGCTGCAAAGGGGGATAAGTAATGTGTGAGTCTGATGACTGATATTTATTTAATTATTTTCCACTTTCTCATTTTTTTTTTTTTCGTGTGCTACTGATTTTGTTATACCATTTTTCTTTGGCACCTCGACACATCCGCCCCGGTGTTATTAATCGACATTGGTGGCTCTGTGATTCAGTCTGTCGTGTGTGAGTGTTTCTTTTTTCTACTGCAGGACAGAGTGAAAGAAACGAGGGGAAGAAAAATCAACAACCTGTCCGGAGATGGCGCTTCTTCAGTAGGTCACTCGGTCTTGAATGCGACGAGATGACGCTCCCCAGGGTACGTCTGATCTGAACACACGCATCAGTTTATTAGTGTGCTTCAATTGGCAGAGCATTTAACGAAAAAAAAAAACAAACAAATACAAAAACACACACCACTAATATTGCAAACCCACCCATGTGCACGGATCCGTGACACCGAAGCAAATAAAAACACTAAAAACTCGTTCGTTTGTGACACATTTTGTGTCAATTGGAGTTGTGTGTGTGCGTGAGAGGAAAAAGTAATAAACGGCAGCTTTAGCGCTTCCAACACATTGAAACGATGGATTGCATTCACTTGAGTCACTTAATAAATCGTCTCCATCACTATTATTGGCCACATGCATCATAAAACAATTAGCTCCACACAGCCACACCCCGCAGCAAGAAAACAAGGGAATGGAGCGATGGATGTTGCAGCGGGTGGTATGTAAGTGTAGTCTTGTGGTGGTGGGATTTGTAAAAAAATAACTACACGAACGGTGGGCGGGAAGTGCAATTGCATTCCGTGCAAACAGTAATAATTGAGTTATTTATTTATTAAATCGGAAAACGGAATGAAATGAGTTTACCCTGACCGCCGTGGCCGGGAGCAAGCTGGAGGGTGAATAGTTTTTGAAATGTTTATGTTTGCATGAGCTCGTAGGGCTCCGAGCGCAAATCATTAATTCAATGTGATGTGTGCACCTGTTTTAAGGCCGGGATAACGGACTGGCAGACGAAGGCGCGAGACCGTGAGCGGTTTCGGACACTCCTGAGGCAGGCCAAGACCGCAAAGCGGTTGTAGCGCCGGATAAGTAAGTAAGTAAGTGTGCACCTGTGCACGGGGAATGATTGTCTACATTTAGTATATTTGTTTTACAAAATAAGCTTCCAATGTAGGTAGTGCTTTAAACATTTCAAGCAAAATAAAAGCTTCAAATCTATTATTTTCCCTTCGTTTACAACAACTTTACATCCGCAGGGAAACCCGATACAGCCAAAGAAGCTGGCTGCTCTACTGCTAATGCGAAAAATCCATTCAGTTATGTCTCCACCGTCTCTCGTACGATTTACACACCTCGCCGCCACACCCGTTTTAAATGCCCCCCAGAAGCTGGGGTTCAGTGTTTGAACTTTTCCAACAATGGTATTGTTCTTTTGACGCCTCGGCAAACAAAACGCACAGGAAAAGCTTTTCTACGCCTTTTCCGCTGCCGCTGTCTACTAGCTTTCGCTAAAACTTTACTCTACCATCAAACCAGCAGCGTTCTCGTGCAAACGAGCGGAGCGAAGTGTGTGTGTGTACCAGGCGGAGAAAAGTGTGCTAACTTTCTTGCAATCCAGCAGTGCTGCTTCGTCTTGTACACTTTTGGTCTCTCGTTTTCTTTCTCCCCATTTCCCCCCACTCCAGCACTTAGTCCCCCAGCCCGGGCACATTATCGGTAGTTGTTCGAGCGTAAATCATAAAACAACAAGTGAAACAAAATTACACATCCTTTTTGTTCGTTTTTTTTTGGTTTTTGTTTTTTGTTTCTTGTTTTTGCTTCACACGAAGCACCGGATGGGAAAGCTATAAACAATATAAAACGCCTAGCCGAAAACAAGCACTAAACCACCCAGCGGTGGAAGGAGAGTGGTGCGATTACATCATTTTCAGCACCAACACCATTCACGAAACCGTTTTTCCCCGTTCAGAACCACCTGATCGGGGCCATGTCACCCCCGAACGAACCCTTCCGACCGTGATGGATCGACGGGCAGGAGGGGGCGGCTGACTGTAGGTGTGTGTAAAGTCGCGAAATTTGCTGACTTTTGGCGAAGCTTCCGTTGCTCACTTTTGACAAAGTCATTCTAGCGCAACACGCTACGCCGTTCACGTAAACAAAGCCGTCGACCGCCGGTATTACGGTAGTAGGAACATGTTGCGGCACGCACCCGAGCGGAGGTCGATATCTTGGGACAGTCGCACAGTCGGAGGCGGCTGGATGGTGTAATGTGGTTGAATCTCACGAACGCAACGATTGATGAGATCATCGGGGCGTGCTGTACTGGCGTCAGCTTAACCATCAGCATCTGGAATGCGGGACGAATCGGCTGGCGATCATCATCTCGGGTGCTCCCACGCGTCATCAGATCGATAGAATGATGGAATGAATGTGGGGAAGAATGGAGTGATGGTTTGATGCTAATCATGTAGGAGTAGCTTTTACCATAAATTTCAAAAGCAGCGATTTCTTTTTTAAATCAAATATTTGTTTCCTAATCAGTAATGTACTAAAAAGTACAGAAATTATGTTGAATTATGTTATGAGAAATTAGAACTGTGCAGATAGTAATAATACATAGCTAATAACATAGCTCTCATAATGATTGCTCGTGAATACATTCAAATCATTTTAATCCTACTTTAAACAAATTACCTTTTTTCCATTAATAATGCTTAAAACTAAAATTGTAGGGCTTTGTATTATACAAATGCTTCCACGAATCAACAAACAAACACGATGCAAATGAATGACATCATTGAAGCATGTAATACAATTCCTGCACAACATAAAATGTGTACATCACAAGCAAACCATTCATTGCTCAACAGATCTTTTTAAGCAAATTTAGGTCAAAAGATTCAGATGGAAACCGTTTTTAAAGCGGGTTGCTCTCCAGAACAACCATTCAACGTACGATGGCAAAGAATCGCGCGTCCTCCATTAGTTACGACATACTGCACCATTCCCGCATTTGTTACCTGCAGGAACAATTATTATCCTTTTAACTGCAAAACACCATCATAAAAACGAATTCTTCTATCGCAATTTTTCTTGCTCTATCAACCCTCCAAACACGCTGAACGTGAGCAGTTACATTAACTAAACCACCACTTTTTTGAACCAACTGCAGCAATGTAGGTTTACCTTAGCGACACACGCGATAAGAGCTTTACTACCTGCGCCACCACCCCACGCGCACTAGACGCCTTTGTTAGAATGCAATTTGCTTAATCCTCCAACTGCGGTTAAGGCAGGTGTAGATTTCATTTTTGTAGGTTTACGTTGAAGACTAGATGTCGCGTGCAAAACTTTGCAACACGGCATGTTCACGCAAGCAGTAGTAAACGCTCGTTGGAATTTGTATTGTGCTTTAATGTACGCGTAAATTGACGCGTTGCAGGTTTTCCTGAGTGCAGTGGAAATGCTTCCCTTGCATGCTGTAAAATGCTGTGACTCGCTCGAGGCAGAACAAAACCCCGGCAAAGTATTAAATTCCATCGCTGTAGCGTGAAGTCTTACGGTTGCTATCGTGGCGTTGTAGTTAAGTATCGTTCTATTGCGCACTACAGCTCGAGAAAAGCACAGAGAAAATATTCTTTCACCGTGATAGTTTGTGCGGGATGAAAATAAATGAAAGAACATAATCTCGAGTCATTTTCTTCAATTTTCTACACTATTCAAGAAGTGAGGGTACTGAGTAAATATGTATCAAATGCGGTAAAAGTGACATATGCGAATATTTACACAGGACTTTTGCTCCACTTACAGTGCCTCACATTCAAAAGCTCCATCTCTATCTTTTGAAGCTCTTTTGATAAATTTGTCAATAGAATCAAATAGTTCAAGAAATTAGGGACAAGTTCAACAGCCCTCAGTTCTCATGATATAACAACGTGCCCGTCGTGGGATCAAGCCTTAAATGAACCCTCGTCTCCCCGCAAAAAAGACTGACTATCCGATTGCTTGATGCTAACTAATAAGTCTTGATACCCTTATAGGCCGACATGTCCGCGGTTTAATTCCTTGAGAGGTCCCTGAGAGGTTTTAATAATTCCTTGTTTTCTCGGTTACTGATTTGATTGCAATTTACGTGTTCATGATTTACAGAGATAACTAACATGTACCCAAATGTACGCTTATTTTAATGCACACGCAGTGACGCTGATTTCCGATGCGCACTGTAAAACGATTGCACGGCAATGAAAACTCATCATTTAACAGTAACCACGTCGTCATCGTCACCGTAATTTGTCATTAGCGTCTCATAACACGGACCAGCTTGTCCGAGCACACAGTTTACGTTCTCTGTCGCTCTTTCCATCCTCTCACGCCCCCACCCATAATCGGTTCATTCACAGCTGGGATGGGATTTATGCTGCAACTACCAAAGCACTGGGTGGTAAAGCAGGGCGAATCTCGTGTCATTACCCATACCACCACCACCACCCATACCAACGCTAATTGTAAGAACGAAATGCATTCAGGCAGGTGCACTGTTTTTCAAACTGTCGCGCTCGGCGCGCTCATTCCAGCCAACAGCCGGGGCCAGAACGGGTCCGCAAAAATCGGATACTTGCAGGACGAATGAACGACGAAGCACGTCTTTTCTCGTAGCGCCAAACGGAGCAAGTGTCACCGAGATGTCGCACCATCGCAGGCTATTCATCAACGCCGGCGCCATATTTAAACACGCCACTGACACTCGAATCGAAACTTTTCACCCTCCCCCCTTTTACCGAAGAGCTTAGCGAGCATGGAAGGGATGGTGGTGTGAAAGATTTTTCAACTTAAAGGATCCTTTTTCCCCCGACCACGGACCAGACACCAGCAGTTGGTGCACAGCCGTAAGCCGACTCATTCTGTCAACTTTTCATCCGACACAGTGCGCCCTTGAAGGTTGACGAGTTGGCGAGGCAAAAACAGAGGACGCCAGTACGGAGGAGTGTCATTGCGATTAATATCATGCTCCGTGTCCACTTTTCTCAAACGAATGACCAAAGAATGGTTAAAATGGCGAAAAACACACTCCACAGGTACCGCAGTCCGCTGTTGGGGAAGGGAGGTTGAAAACGAAATGTCTACCAAAGGAAACACGCACCACTACCATAACCTCTGACAGCTTCGGGACAGCCTTGTACAGGGTTGTAACGTTAATTGGGATGGGTTTACTCAATGACCGTGGACGATCGTAGGGCCGGTGAGGGAGAGCCGGGCGTGGAAATGTCCGACGTGGGAAGGGTGGGTTGGCTGACTAGCTGGGGGATGCCGTTTAAAATTAATGAATTTCGACAGTTGTTGCGCCACGATTATTGGGGAGGCCAAATCCCTCCCGCGCACGCATCCCCACGCCGTGCGCCGTGGTCTAATTGAAAATTAAACATTTTTCACATTTTCTTGCGCAAGGTTGGCGGTGGGTAAGCTGGGCACCGAGCAAAAGAAGGAATTCCGTTTCCGGAGACAGGTCAAAGAACGGTTCAAGAATTGGAAATTGGATGTTGTCGTTCTGGTTTACATTTTACGAAAGTTGTTCAACAAGGGGTTTTACCCATGCCGTTGGAATGCTGATTAGGGGGTGGAAATTAGGCATTACCAATCAAACGGTAAACAATATTTCAACCCTTCGAAAAGGGGGGGGCAACTTAAGATAGTCCAAAAAGTAATACTAGACCAAAGATATTATTTGGAGTACTGTTACATAGCTTTTATTGCATAAATTGTATTAATAGCAATCAAACAAACCTTTCTGTGTTGATAGCGGAACGCATTTAACATACCTGGAAATATAAAATGAAAAATAAAATAAAGTTAGTTTTATAGTAATAATAGTAATTTTCCACGATTAATTACATAAACCGAACAATGATGTAAATTCGCCCGTGGTTTAAGCATGTAATTTGGTCAATGGTAATGGTATAAAACAATTTACGTTTAATGAATAGTTACTGCACTCTGCAGCCATGCCCAAACAGATAATTGAATTCATCGGCAGCCAGTGTGTTTTTCGTTATTATCCTTCCCAATAATTCATCCGAAAAACATGAGGTTAAGTGTAAAAAGCAAACAATCCATTAACTACGGGACAGCGTGCGCACGAACCGCATTCATTTCACACATCCATCTCGCTCCCAAACAGCCGTTCGTTAAGTAATGCCAATAAAATTAGCATTACTTGAAGCTTCCGCTTTCACCCACCCATCCATGGATCCATAGGGGCGGACGACCTGGTGCTCAGCTGGTCATATTTTGGTTCGCAATCAGAGCTCTTAAAACTCATAAAAGCAACGCTTTTTTTGCTATCCATTACGAAAAGTACCTCTCCGAGGGAGGTTACTGCTACCACAGAGAAATTGCTACAAATGGTTGGGTAGATGAAGATGTAGATCAAGATGTACCAACACAAAAGCGCGACGAATGGGTTTCGGATGCCATTTATAAAAGCTTATCAAAAGATTGGATGGGTGGGGTTAAAGCATCATTTATTTCTATCGAGATGCACATCCGAAATCAGTTGTCCGTCGAGCTTTATTTCCTTATTGTTAGAATTCCTTAGATGTTATGATTAAAAACTTTACTTTCAAACTAGAACACGTTCATAAGTTTCACAAAACAAGGCATACTAGCGTCTGAAAAGGTAATTTATTCTATTTATGCTTCGCTCGTTTACTTGACGCGGAAGTTACGAATTTTTGGGCAGGATTCATTAGCAAGGAAAAAACGCTCACCGCTGCAATAAAAAAATATAATAAGCAATAAAAATGATGCCTCATTATTTACCCAGCTTTGTTTTCACTTTTCCACCTCGGTTCCATTACCACCAACCAAGCCAGCTAGCTACATCGCGAACCGAGCAGAATGCATCCGGATTAAATTTATGAAAATAAATCTTCATGTAAGTAAGACGCAAACAATTTACGCACCGCAGGTCACACCACTTCCTGCACACCCGTAGAGGTGCGGTTTGCGCCATTCTTTCATGACTTTTTATCAGCTTATCTATTACTACATAAGTACACCATAAAAACTAAAATTAAAAAAAAAATCTTGTACGCCTCCGAAACACACGACACACAGCCAAGAATATATAACATTGCATATGGTCCAGCAGTTGACCAGCATCCAACGTCAGAATAAAAAAAACAATTTTGTTACTTTTATTTTCGCGGAATGCAACCGCAAATGCATCGCGCAGCGAAACTGGCGCGCGGACCAGAAGAACAATAATACTACACACACCGGAAACCCAACCCCAACGGCACCCGATTCACGCTCGACGCGATGATGCCGACCCGACTGTGGTGATGCAACGTCGCGAGCCATCATGGAAGAGAATCTAACGTAACGCGTCGGGAAGGGAGTTGCAAATTTCAAACGCCCGGCGGTTGCTCCATTCCGTTCCGTTACGGCGATGCTGCTCGGTTGTGTGTATGCGATTTTTTGTTTGTGTTGTATTTGGTATCTAATGCCATTTGTAACCTTTTCTATTTGGGCCCGAAATGCACTCTATTGTAGGATGGAAGGGGAAGGGGGGTACAATGCATTTCGCTTCAACACATACAGCATCGAGTGGCGTCATTCCTCGGTTGCCTCACACATTCGGGTTCGTGCTCGCTGCCTTTATTTTTAGCGTCCAATTTTGCTTTATGTTTTGTGTATTTTGCAATGTTTTTAAAGGTAGACGCTCATTGGAGGATGATGATGATGTAATTTGACACTTTGGTGTAATGTGTAAGTGGAAGCAAAGGTCTGAATATCATTAAGCGAGTGTTTTCTGACGCATGATACTGTAATTTGAATAATTATTTCATTTATCGTACTATAGCGATACACTATAGAGCTACACTACACGATAAAGCTTTTGCTTTACGTTTATTTTAAAGAATTCCCCGCTATTCGATTGAGCCAGGTGATGCTGGTTTTACACCCTCTCAGAAACCTTGTAAAGATCCCCCCAGTTTGGCGAATAAACCCGTTTCCAAGCGAGCTGTCTGGAATATCGTTAATGCTATTATCGCAGCCTCGATTCGTGCCGGGTAAATAAAATTACAATTCCGTACGGCACCCGCCGATCCGTGTTGACTTAGTACGGAGCCAGCCGCGTCAGGTGATCGTGCCAAGATGGTGGCGATGTTTACCTTGCAGATTAGCAAACGCTGAGGAAAGCACTCAGGAGAGGGTCTGTTGTTTGAAGCCGGCTAGGGGTACGCGTCTGCTTTAACTCGAGCGAAAATATTATGCACACAGCGTACCGACACAGCTAGGCCGGTACGATTAAGTATACTGTGTAAATAAAGGGGCCCGCTGCCTTGTGCAATGTAGCCCAAATGTGATTAACCTGCAGGAAGATTCCTGTAATTGTTAATTGAGCTTTGCAAAAGGTTGAGAAAAACAAGAACGGTACGAAACAAATCACGTTTGCACAAATGCTTTTCTTCGTTTCGATTGCAACATAGGCAATAAGTAAAAGCTCAACCTGGTTGACTTATTAGTTGGATTACCATTCCATTACTTTCAATAAAGTGGTTTCTTCCATAATAGTCTTTTTTGTGTGTTGCTGCTGCCAATGCTGCCAAACGATGATGGCGCATTGTTGTGTCTAACCACTATTGTTTTATGCTGTCATTCTATGCAAAATAGCCAACAGTGCAGTGGCAGTAGTGCCAGGAGCCGAGCTGCTCTCCATTTCGAGTGCTTTCGGTTCACTTCGTTTGCGTTGGCGATCGTATCTCGGAACCGGCAGATAATTCAATTCCTACCGATCGAACGTCACTGCTCTCGGAATTGTGGTTTGCTGCTGCTGCTGCGTCACTGTGCGATGTTCGTTGGCGAAGTTTGCACTACAGAGTACGCGCGGAGCGCCACCCGCGATGAACTGCCATTGGGGTGTGGGCGCGGTGGTCTTTGCTGCGCGCATAAATGAAAACCCAATGTAATCCAATTGAACGTAACGAAGCGCATACCGACGATATGATCGCACACACAGACGGGCAGCGAAACAAGCAGCTTGCTAATTTCAATCCCGACGACGTCTTGACGACGAAGACGCGACAAGACAAAAAGCTCCGAGCACATTACAGCGAATAAATTCCCTCACTATCTGCATTGCACTGCGGCGGCTGTGAGATTGCTCGGGAGGAGCAGTGGACGTTTTGATTGTATTTATTTTGTTATCATCTCGCTGCCATCTCAACCTCCGATAAGCACCAAGGGGGAAGAGCCGAGGGCGAAGAAAAAAAAGACCAACATTACTTGCATTGTTTTTCCTCCGGAACCGTCAAAACGTCCATCTACAGTTTTACTTCTACGTTTTCCTGGGGAGAAAAGTACAACTAGAGCATAATTGTAGAAAGGCGGAGGCAGTAGCAGTAGTGCTATCAAATCTCTCCCCCAAAAGAAGACACTCCATAATTTGCTACAAGTGCGGAAGTGATGAATGCGAAATGCTATGGCAACATAATGAACAGATGGAATGGAGCATGAAAATTGGAGAAGACGGCAAATCAACGGGGAGACAGAGAGAGAAAAAAGCATAGAGACAATCTAGATTCCGGAATAAGAAAAACAACCCGACGGGCGACCGACAGGGTAAAAGATAAATACTAATACCACCCAGCCCCCACCATAAACTTCCAGGCCACGACGACGAGTCACAAATTTTAATAAACGTGACTCCATCCCGCGCTTTTCCTCGCGGCACGTGATCATAGCTTCTGTCCGACGCTAATTCCGCCAGTTATATTTTCGGCTTCAAACTTCACGTTACAATGGGCATGGAAAAGCTGCAATGGTTGGCGGTGTGTTGCAGGCGACCGGAGAAGCGGGAGTTTAAATTTCGTAAGTCAGGGAGACGATTTAAGAGAGCAAATACAGAGGCAGGCAAATACAGAGAACCAAACCCACACACACACATACAGACAAACCGTTAATAAATTGAGATGAATAAGAAACGTTCCGGCTGCAGAAGCCAACGAAAGGGAAAGTCAATGATGAAGTTCACCATGGAGAGCAGCGCCCCCGTTGGTATCGGTTTTTCGATGCGCGAAGGCAAGCGCAAAACCGTTTTGGGAGCGTAATATTTTAATTAAATGCACCGTTGCCGAGGTGAAGGTAGCGTATTCAACGTAATTAAAACCATTATGAAAACAAATGTCGCAAAAAATAATGCTAGACACATCTCTTCAAAGGCGCCCACCATCACACGCAACCCGAGGTGGTAAAGCCAAAGAAGAACGAAGTTTAGCGCAGAAGGGTACGATTTTTTTTGTTTTGCTGTTGCAAGAAATAGAAACATGAAAAAATGGAAACATTGGAGCAATGGGGAAATGAGGTTTCGGAAAAATTATCACCACATTTTACGGATGGAGAGAAAATTGCTTCTGGCCGAATTTCCATTGGCTTCTACATTGCCTGGCGACGTAAACAATGATTTGGAAGAAAGTGAACAATTTATTTAGGTAAGTCTCAAAATTGTAACTGATGCTCCGAGAAGGTGAATAATTAAATAAGGACACTGGAAAGTTCATGGTGGCTCATGAACATGGTTTTAATGGAAACACAAGGAATTTAATCTTACATTAACAGGGACGATCTTACTACGGTTCAAAGTAAACGTAATAGTAAAGACACATTAAAGAGAAATAATAAATAAATAGCAGGATATCAACCATTGCAAGAATAAGGTAAAAGTTATTTTGATCATTGATATCTCCAAATCGGTGCTTAAATTGCATTTTATTGATTTATTAAATTTCTCTATGATGTTTACGATTTATGTAAAATACAAAATCCTGCAGAATTTGGCAAAAAGTTGGCTAATACAGTAAAGAAGATTCTCTATTTTTGTTTAGTTATTTACTTGATCAAACAATCCATACGTGGTAATCCAAAAAATCACTAATTTGCCAGTCTCAGTTCCGAGTTTTGCATTTGTCTTTTTAATAACTGTATCCACCGATCATTAGCGTGAATAAACACTTTGAATGATGAACAAGCGCCATATGGCATAATTTAATCGCCATGCACAACACCATTTCCACAGCATGATTAGATCACTGTTTCGTGTGACTTATGGCGATTTTTGCGCTATGAGAAAAGCGTGCAACCGTTTTTGTGCTCTTTTTTTCCTCCTACTCCCACTTCCTATATCTGCACCCCAACCGGGTTAGCAAAAAACTACGAACAACTGGTGCGCCGCTTGCATCTGATCCGCTCCGCGTTGATCGATAATTGGCCGATGTGCATGATGCAACCAGGTGAGTTTTTGACACACACACACACACACCAAAAAAATCGCTTACCATCACTTCCATGCAGCATCACGTCACACAATTTCACCGTCGATCACCTTCTCCCAGAGCTAGCAGCTCGCATTGGACAGCTACTAATTTGCTTTTCGTTGCGAAAATTAACCCCCACAGTAGGGTGGAAATGAAAGCACAACCACAACAAGTGTGGGAAGGTGATGGTAAAGATCAAGCCGGTTGCCGTTCAACGACAACGACCGGAGCTGGTGAGAATTATGAGAAAGTATTACGGAAAGACGGGTAGCAGAGTTGTACCTTTTGCTATACGCACCCGCGCGCCTCATGTTAAGTGTGTAAAATACTGCGCGACTAACTATTTGCAGCAAAACCTCGCAGCAAAGCAACTTCGAACGCAACCACCGTCGCCATCGCTCATCTCGCGCAACGTAACCAGGCGAAAAACAAGCGGAAAACTAATCGCCCCTTCGGCAGGGCGAGCTAACTGAACTTTAAATCGGTAACGCCGGTTAGCTTTCGTGCTCTAGGGTTGTCTGTTTCGCTTGGTAAAGACATTACCGCATCGCGCGCTTGTTTCACAGGGTCATCAACAGCAATGTGGGACTAGATTACGCGCCGCAACAAGTGTGCCCATGTCGGGGAGGAATAAAGGAAATTAAAGTAACGTTTGTTTATGTCATGCCACAAAGGTGATGGATTTCGAATGGGAAGAAATTATTCAATCACTCACAAAAACATGAGGAAGAAACTATGCTTTTGTTTGTAAACTGTGTTTGTCTATGTTTTTCGTTTTATTGTCAGCTTTTTGTGTGTAATTTTTATTTCCCATGATTTTTTACCGAAAAAAAAAAACAAATTGCAATATGTTACAAGTTAATGCAAGCGCAACGTAATTGGAAAATAAATCAAACAACGAACCGATTTAAACTTTAAATCATATTTCCAATTGTTGCAGTTTCGAAAATCTGTGCACCGAAACCATGTGTGCGTATAGGAGCAGTTTCATTGTGTCTCTCTTCCCGAGCTCGTTCAATTTGTGAACACAAATGCTGCTTTTTCCCTCGATTTTCCAGCAACCTCAGTCCAGCCCTCCCAACTTTAACTACCAAATCACCGTCCGGAGCAAATGGCATGCATAAGCTAACTGTGATTTATTGAGCCCGCACAAGTACGGACACAACACACACACACATAACCAATCTCGGTCCCACTGATACAATTGAACGAAGCGGAATTGAGCCTGGTGGAAAAACAACATACCACAGCGATCGTTA
Source organism: Anopheles arabiensis (assembly GCF_016920715.1). Taxonomy (NCBI): domain Eukaryota; kingdom Metazoa; phylum Arthropoda; class Insecta; order Diptera; family Culicidae; genus Anopheles; species Anopheles arabiensis. The sequence continues at coordinate 43,135,152 of NC_053518.1, read as the reverse complement.
GAACAAGCTAAAATAGCCACCCCCCTGCGCCACTACATTCGTTGTCAAACAGCCAGCCCGGCACAGACTCCGAAGCAAAGCGTTTGGTTTCGCGTTCAGCGTTTTCGTTTCCGAGACCTTCCGGGTTAACGAACCGGGCACACGATCGATCGGACCGCTTCTTCTGGGTTGGCCTTGTTTCAGAGTGGGAGAAAGGGGAGGCAATTGGAGAGGTTCATCACTTATGCTTACGATATGTAAACAGGGTGGTGGTCAAAGCTGACCGTTACGAATCAATAGTGAAGCAATACAATAAATCAGTTTCTTAAATAATTTACGCTTTACCAACATTGTTGAAGCGCGTGCGGGAATGTTGGAAATGTGTGCACAGGCAAGCAAGCAAGAAATTTAAACTACTAGTCTGCTCAAACCATCACCAACTGGTTGTGGTTTTGTGACACAATGTTTACTTCCGCTCGCAAACAATCCCAAAATGAGGAGAGCTCATTTACCAACCCTCTGCTGAAGAATAAAAATCATAAAAAAGTGTTTCCTGAAATGCTTGTATTTTCAATTTAGGAACTTTTTTTTTTATTTCACCCAACATCCGATTGCTACCGGGCAACGCAGGGGATTGGGGTCTCCCTTTACGGCGAGCACCGAAAGTGTGGTTGGAAGGATGCGCCCATCTCCAAGCTAGCCCACTTGAGCACCAACCATAATTCAACGAAATAATCACCCAAATTAAGAAACTCTTCTGGCGGGTGGCATTCGAAGGCCCGCCCGCGAACCGTTACCATTAGCAACGAGTATTATCGCATTACGGAAAACCTCCCTCGGTGCCTAGGTTTTCATTACGACCAGAGCGACCATCGCGCGGCTATGCTGAAAATAGTCCAAAGTAGGCTCGGTTTCAAGCAAACATAACAAAAAAAAAGGTTTTATTTCGTCCCAGCAAAGAGAGCGAACGAGAAGGTCGATAGAAACGAGCGAGAAAAACAAAACAAATAGACTGATGCCTACGGTGCGCAGGTTGACTTCTCCACCGAGCGAAGCCTTTTATAACCCTCGAAATGGTGGTCACCACCGTTTTGAACCCCCTGCCACCCCCACTGATATTCGCGGGCCAAGTTTTCCATGAGAATCTGTACTTCCATCATCTCCACTTCTAGCACCCTCTCATAAACAACTGAAGCTCATCCCGGCTCTAAGCCCGGTACGGTCCCCGACGCTGCACTCTGCACACAAACGCTCTCCTTGGGATTGTTACAGATTTTGGAGCACTTCTTTACCACCGCACGGCTGCGGGTTTGGAGTTGGACCCTTTTTTCGGTTGGACAACGCCACAAGCAGCGGTGTGTCTGGTGCAAGAGGTCCACGTGGTGTGGTCGCTAAAGACGAAGACTGAGCGCTCGAATTCCACAGAATGAGATCTATAAATTTAAGCTTTTTGTGACTCGTGCTCAGAATATCGCGCGGGCGCTATCGGTAAGTCCGTCTTTGCCGTTAGGTATTTCTTCCCTTCGTTCTTTATTGATCGCGTTACCATTTGGTGCAGTTGTAATGGTGAGGAAGCACTCGCAGCAGAAGAATACTGGAGCAGGCAGGGTTTTCTTCGGGACATTTAGATCGGCGATGGTGAAGCACATGGACAAGGCAAACCTTCCTGCCCCAAACAATTCAATCTGCCGGTCATGAAGGGTTTTGCCTGAGGGCACCTTTAGCCATCCCCCGTGGTTGAACCTTTCTGCTCTTGGCCGTTCGTTAGCGCATTTCCATTTGTGTGCTGCCAAAGATGTCTTTATCTGCGGTCGGCGATCGACACGATTTGTTTTGGGGGGAAAAATTTACAATAAATACAATGCAACAAGCAGTGCCAAGTCTGGTAAAGAAAATACATTTCGATATAGGTCGTTGAGCATTGTTATTGGATGCCTTAAGTATCTTTCTTCAGGTATGATGCTTGGTTACGTATATTACCGAGGTTGTTTAAAAAGCTCTAAGGATTGCAATAAAAAATATTTTTCGAGTTTCAAACTAGTCATAGACTTCGATGAACTTCTTCCATGCATTTACATTTATAAGAGAACTCGTCGTTAGCAATGACATTATAAAACCATCCTCAAAACTCAACGATTTTGCTTTTGCTTTTCCATTCAAGGCCACCCCGGAGAATAGACGCTCGATGTCTAACTCATGATCTTGCGAAACGGTTGTCCCACGGTCACACCGCAAAAAATACGTACCGAGCCTAGGTTAGCATCATGAGCTTACAAATGGTTGAAAGATGAAACAAAAACCACAGCCAGTCAACCGCACCACCTTGTGCCTAAGAAGCTTCACAGGGCGACAACATAAGAAGATGGTTGAAGCTCCGGCCACGAAACCACCAATGTACCAGCCCAGCTCGACAACTTCGTGTGTCTCTTGCGGTGTCGTTCGTAACTTCGTGAGTGAACTCAACCTTGGGGAGCTGTATCGGAGTCAGACACTTGGACAGAAGTTTTCGAAGCAAAAATCCATCTCCTGGGCCTGGGGAAATGTGAAGCCCAACAGTCCCGCGCAAAGCAGTATGGTCACAGCCGACCAGAGAGAGAGAGTTCTATAAATACATAACGGACATGCAATGCGGCAACCATAATTTTCTTCACACCATTGTCTCCCCACCGACTCTCAAAGCCCCGCCAAAACATCCATCGAGCCTTCTTCAGCTTTCCTAAAGAAGAGTTTTTACTTTCTTTCTTCCGTGTTCTTTGTTTGCGTGTTGTTCGCTGGACTGCGCTTTACACAGGGAATGGGGATAGGTAGCAGAGATACCACCCGGCAGAGAGGTCACAAATTATGGTCGCCTGCCCGAACGTACGGCTGCTTTACAGTTCGCTGCTGCTGGTCCATGGAACAACAGCATCTTCAAAGACGTCCTCAAACGACGAATCGCACAAATGGAGCACAAACAAAGCAAACTACGCAATAAGATGAACTGAGACCAGGCGTTCTAAAAAAAGGTACCTCAAAACTTGGGGTACATAGAAAGAACACACGCAAACGCGGGTCGGGCAGCGAAGGAAAAAGGGGAGCTTGATGTAAGAATTCGCTGGAAACCAATCCTCAACGCAGGAACGCTAAGCGTGTACAAATTTGTCATTCGTCTTTTCTCTATCGTTCCGGTGGAGCCTAGCTATTCTTAGGTTACACAACACACACCGCGCCACAGTGTGCATTTGTGCTGCATTTACCGAAAAGTGTCTTACCCAAAACTCGTAGCACTTACTCTGTGTACTGTTCGCTCTAATGGGGCGGGTTGTAAAGTGGCTACGTGGAGTGGTAGTTCCATGAAGATGTACTTTAGACACAGGTTTTTGCTTTGCTTGTTGAACAGTTTTTTTTATCATCCAAGCGTAAAAGAAGAAAGACCACTTTGACAGTTGTGTCCGTGATGATCGCTTTATCTGAAGTGAGTTGATTTTTCCTAGAAGTTTGGAGTCCATTATAATATGTAACGCTTTTAAAATGTATCATTTTTTGTGGTTTTTTAAAAAACATAATTTACAAAGATTTAAAAGACTCTTATGGACATGAGAGACGATAATGACAGCCACTGTCTGTAATGTATCAATTACGTCACGTGCTATGGTATCTTCAAAAGTGTAGAGGTTCGAACAAGGAAAAATATCGAATGGTTAACTATTTGTGTGCGGCACAGCGACATTGCATTTAACCTAAAATTTATTGAACGTCTTTGCTAGTAAGACTGTCATGTTTTTGAATATTGTTTTTGACTTCGCTGATTCCAAGTCACCTGAGGTCTAAAAGAATAAAAAAAGGCACATGTGTAAGATATATCACCCAGCTGCCCTCTACAGATTTAGTTTTGGCGTTTTTCAGCTATACATTCTTGGGATCATCTTTAGCAGAGTATACGAACATCGACTGTGGAGCTGTGCTTAATAGGCACTATGGTGAACTGGATATGCTGAATGATAAAATATCTGGGGCACGTTATAAGACTGACTACCAAGAAAGTGTTCCATGGAGTCCTCAGTTCTACAAGATGCACAGAGGCGTGACACTGAGCTTAGGTTCAAAGTCAGAATCAGGTTTCAAATCCCAGTGACCGTACCGGTTGAAAACTATTGGTCATGAACAAATGTATTACAAAACTGTTCATGACCAATACTGAGGATCTGGTTAAATACTGTTATTATGAGGCTTTATAGCATAATCGAGTTAAACTTAGCTGATTGACCATTTTCTTCTTTCTTCCGCCGAAATAAAAAAAAAACGCATCTGTTCGGTTTTGCTACTATGCAATAGCTTATTGCCTGAATTATCTGACTATGAAGCGAAACAGTACACAATCAGACCTTCATAAACCATCTTTCACCGAACCATTATCATATTACCTTGCCTTCAGGGATAGGTAGAAATTTACTTATAATGTATGCACCCATCAGCTCCAGTTATTTGCTCGAACAAACATTAGAAAATCGATGGAATTCGAGCGCAAAAACAGCACCGATTAAGCGTTTTGCCACGGTATCATCATCATTCGGTCCTCACCCATAGTGCCTGGGGATTTGTGTTTTTGCATCTGTTCCGAACCCGTATACATGCGATTAGTTTCTGAGCGGCCACCGAGCGAAAGGGAGAATGCAGAATGCCTTCGCATTAGTTTACCATCATCAGCTGGCCATCACAGTTTTCCATCACATTGCATTCGCACGCAAAAACATGATGAAACCTGCGCAGGGGATGAAGCCCAACACGCAACACGTTAATTGGTGTTCGATCGAGCAAGTAGCACCTTTGGCCAAGGAGAAGAAGGCCCCCTCGCCACCCTTTCCGGTGCACCCGTGAGTCTGAGGGTGTTCTGACTAATTATTTCACTTCTTTGAAAGTTTTCACCCGCCGGCAAGGAATGTTTCGTTCTGCACCGCCTAACGCGCGCGCACACACACACAAGCGTTCTTTCTCCAAGAGGTCGGTCAAGTTGAACCGATAAATCGTACGCTTGTGCGAAGGGGTTGTGCCAGGCCGAACACGATTAATTTCGATAGCAACTGGCACGGGGGATGAAAAGGCGACTTAGGGGGAAAGATAGTAAGACGTTTGAGGAAACCGGAGAAACTACCAACAATCAATCCCCCCGTTCGTTCGCATCAATAGTGGGGATGTTTTCGTGTTCCACACATTGGCAGCTGATTAATATGCGTAGCGTAAACAGCCAGCACAACATCTTCAGCACAACATAACCCTTATGCTTGGTTGACTGATTTCGGAAGGGTTCTCACGTTGCATGGCGATGTAGGGGGCTCGGACCAGCAAAGACAGGGCGGCAGGAGAGATGGTGTTGATTGACCGTAATTGAGCAGAAATCATTGCAGCACGATAGGTTTCGTTTGACCGTGCGTTTTGTTGCTTCAACCATAAACACAAAGCCATGCAGGTATGTCTCTCTCGCACTCTCTACCATCAGTGCTAGGGCAGAGTCCTGAAAGGCATAAGGCAACTTTGATTTTAAAGATTGAGAAATAAATCGCACTTTGTTTCTCCAAAGAATACTTTATTTCCTTACATAACCCATCGAAGGCAACATCTCGCTCTAAAGTCGACTCATACGTCAGCAAATTCTGCAACAAAAACCTAAACATAAACTATCCTTTCAAGCAAATCTGTTTCCCTGCTCTAACACCCTCCCCCGTACAGTCTGTTCTCTTAAATTAATCCTTCATTTACACATCCGGCAGTATTTGTTTTTGACATTAGCATCCATTTTGGGGCTCGAGTGCTCAAGACACACACCATACCTTTTCCAGTTCGTTTACTTCCCGTGCCAAACCCGCAATCTTTTAGGAGAGTTTTCCTGCCTAGTTCAGCATGTTTTTCTGCAATACTGTTCCAAACCACAAGCCTCAATATGAAAAACCCTTGGTATAGAAAACTCGACTCAACTAAAAGATAGGGAGGAACACACACGTGCCGTTGAAACTTCCTTCCATGCTTTCGGCAACCGAAGAACTGATCCGGGAAGATCCTAGTCGGGTAGCAATGCTTTTAGCAATGATTATATCGTATGTCTAAAGGGCCCTGCTATACAGGAACCTAACGTACGTCAGCAGAAGCAATCGTAATGCAAAGTGATGAAGAAATTAACCTCACATCTCAGTGAGTAAATGCGAAAATGCGTACGTATTGTTTTACTTAGACAGCGCACCAGGGAACGGAGGGTGAACAAACATTATCATACAAGCCGATCTGCATGCAGGAGAAACTGCACGACCAGGGGACGCGCAATGTTGATAAGAAACGTCAAAACCAAAGGCATCCCTAGGAGAAAGAGAGAAGACTGTGTTCGGTTGCTGTTTCCGCTTCGTTAGATTTTGCGTTACAAATCTTGTGCTTGTGCCGCAGTGTTGCCATGGTTCGGGGTAAGAAAAATTATAAGAGGCGAAACAAAACATAATCACCCAATGCATCATTCGGAGTTGTCTGTTGCCCATCTCAACACGCAATGCAGGGGTGGAAATAAAGAAATCATGCACAAAGTACAAGTTATTTGTTTGTATCATTTGTGTTCTGTTTATAGGAGAGGAAGAGCAAGCGACTTTGCTAGAAAAAAAAACAATGTAAAAGAAAGCAAACATTCATGTTGAATTCCCGATTTTCCAAATTCGTGCAGCTAACCGTGCATGATGGAGGAACATTTCGCTAAAAGCACACAGTTTAAGGACACTTTTCCTTTTGCTGTGCACCCTCCGCTCGGTTCCTCGCACTGCTCCGCCTGTGTACGGATTGTCGTGATGAGATTGAAGCGGCGTTGCACGTGTTTGCGGTGGATTAAGATCTCTTCACCCTTTTATCGCATGTTACACCCAATAGCTTGCACGAGGACAGACTGGCTTAGAGTTCTGTTTACCATGGCAACATCTTCCGCCGGCACCACTTCCGCATCCGGAAAGATCGAATCGAAAAATAAAATAAAATGTTGGTTTAAATAGGAAACGATTTTCTCGTCTTTTTTTGCCTTTCCTTGTCGTCCATAAGCTACAAGGTGTAAACAATGAGGAAAACTGCACATTCTATGGTGGGGTTCAATCTTTTCCTCAAACAACGCGCCACCACAATTTGTGATTGGCACGTGGCATGGCTTTCCTCGTGGTTTAAGCGAGGGTGCATTTTTACAGTTGCAAAAACGAGGGAGAGAAATAACTTCAGCACCCTTTTTACCGCATTTTTGTTTGGTTTGCACAGATAAAAAACCGAAACGAAAATCCCGTCAAGTCGCGCGCAAGCATGGTGCATTACATTTTAATTGGCAGCGAGCGTAATGAATCGCATTAATGCGCTATTACACATTGGTCGGTAATGATTGAGCACATTATGCAATAAACGGTGGTTTTTATTTTGCATTCACGTTTATGCGTGTGTTGTTTTTTTTTATTTATGTGACACATTTTGTCCTGCCTTACGCGGCAGGTTCAATGATTTGACTTTTCTCTGATTGCAATGTGTCAACGGAGCGCGCAAAGTCGTAAAGCAAAAACATGTTGCACAATCTGTACTTGAGCCTGCTGGCTAGCGAAAGGTATCAAACAGCTCTCATGTATTATTGTGACTGTGGCAGTGAAAATTTACATTCACTAGAACTGCTGGCAAGTAGACGAGAGCACGTTTGGAGCGAGCTGTACTAAACTATACTATTCATTTTATATGTGATTTACAGTTTGCATTTGGCACTCACTTCGCTGTGTTATGCGTTTTATTTAATGAGGTTAAACCAATTTACATGCTTTATGCCGAGCAAACTAGAGGCTGTTTTAAAGAGTAATAAATTACTAAAGACTTTGAGCTAAACAAGAAACCCAATTTACGCATACACACAAAACTATAGACTCACACTTCACAATACCTACCAAATCCCCTGTAATATAGAACAAAGCGCACGAAAGATTCGTAACGTGAAAGTTAAATCCTTAATAGTTTTACAATTTCAACTGTTGGAGCTGTCTCTATAAATCGCTTTCCTTGCAGTCGTATCTTTATGTCAGGATAATCATTTCACGAACAAAAAAGTTTTTTTTCCACCGTCTAATACTATCCCAATTATTCAGATGGGGGTATCATTTACCAGCGACTGGTAGAATTAAATTAAAAATACGACTTTAAGAAGCTGATCATAAATTTGGCGCTGGTACAGTGGCATAGCAGCAACTTGAAAATAAAACCGATATAATCAATCTATTTCTGGGTGTTTCCACCATTCGATCGCTTTTACGATCATTCACCACGGTAAAAGAACACACACCAAGGGGTCACGACGCACGCTGCGGGAGAACTCGAAAAATATGTCCATCCATTTTGGTATTTTCGGTTTCATCTTTCGTCAAATTCAACGCTTTGTGTCCGCGTCTAGCGTCTTATCCCATTCTAGTATCTACCTTCGCGTGCGTTCCACAATAAACTCCCACTGACACTGAGATGAGGTGGCGAGGCAAGCAAAGGCGGCGAAGAAATAAAGCGCCCCAAAATGGACAAACCGAGGAGGTTTGGAGGTTTGGTGCACTAGGTGGAACCGCTTTTCCAAGTTTCGTGCAGACACAACATGGGCACGATTTTACGTTACGAAACTCCGTTTCTGTAGCGCCCTTTGTTGTTGGATGGGTGCCTCCTTCGTCCGTTTACATTTTGCCGCGCAGCGCATGTAATTGTTCCGATGAGCCACGATTGCTTGATAGCTCTTTTCCAACGCCCCAACCCCCTCCTAAACGAGCCGATTTATGTGTTTCGCTTTTCCGCTGCGATTGCAGCCGGCACGATGATTTTGATCGCATCTGAGCGATGAGAAAGCAGATGACACCCTCGCTATGTTGTGTGACCCTTTCCCATGACCAAGTGCAAATAGCGTAGAAGTCAATTTGTTTTTCGGCTCGTTCGGGAACGATGGGAAACGATGGGTTTTGTATGCATTTCACTGTCCCTTCGCTCGCTCGCTCGAGAAGCTATTAACTTTGCGTCACACACACACACACACACACACACTGACACCTACCGTAGTGTGGCACTAAGGGGATGGGTGGAATTGTGTGTTGTGACAAATTTTACGCTCCCGGCGTTACAGAGGTCGCGTGCCAACGGGGGAAACGGTATTGGAGTTGCGACAGCGGAAAAGAAGACGATTTGTCCCCTGATCGTGCCGGATCAAAGGCAAACCACGCACATACATACACACGGATTGCATCGCTCGACTCGAGACAGCACACGTTTCACTCATAATACACCCGAGATGCAGCGCAAGACATAAGGGTGCACATAAAATACGATCCCCCTCCCAAACACTGGCACAGCAGCACGTAGGTGGTAACAGCTGACGACGGCCAAGCGAGAAGTTGACCGAAGGGAACCAACGCTCACCCTCACTCGAGCTGCATTCTTTTTTTTCTCTTGGAGGAGTCTGAAAGGTTTCGATTCAATCGAAGAAGACGACGGCGATGGGAGGTGAGTTGGAGGATAATGATGCCGAACGATGAAACACGATGCGTTAAATGTCGCGCTATTTAGAGTGTGGTGGTTTGTGGTGGGAAGAAGAGGCTTGCCCAAGGGCCACTTCTCTCTCTCTCTCTCTTTCTCATAGTTTCACAAAACTGTCTGGACAAATAATACACACACACGAAACAAGCTGCTACGAAATTTATGTTGTGAGGCATTCTCGCCCACGCGCACGTTTCGTTTGAACGTTTGCCCACGATTGCCCTTCGACTACGGACGACGACGATGATGATGCACGGTGTGTTTCGATGGGAAACTCACTGCAGGCAGGGGGTTTCATAGTACAAATGGCAAATGCACCTATTTACAGCCCGGTGCCCTTCGAGCGCTGTTTTTCGTGCGATGCGATACCACCTAACCGTGCAACCACCGTGCGCACAGGGGCGTCGTTTATGAAGGAAAGGAAATGAAGGTGTTTCAATGTCGATGGCAGTAAAAAAAAAAACAGAATTGCACGAAAGTTCTTCAAACGAGAGAAGTTAATAATCGAACGAACATTTTGTGTTTTCATTTATTTCAATAACGATACATATTTAACTGAGTTTTAAGAAGAATACAACGAGTATTTTTACAGAATTTGGTTTTTTGACCCATCAAAATTGCCGATGATTGCCTTATGCTATTGAAGTTTTCCATAGTATGGAAAACTCTCGAAACTCTGTAAAATGTGAGCAACATGTTGATTCTAACATGGATTAGTCATTTTTAACGCGATTTAATCATTAATATTTCATGTTCTACAACCATGACAAATGGGGATATACTGAGTTCGTTGAACGAAATGGATTTTATTATTGTTGTTTATTCAATCGTACATCGAAAACGGCTTAAAGAACATCAACATACAACAGAAAATGATACAGGTTAAAATAACAAAGACACGGTTACGCAATAACTTATGGGAACAACAAGCATAACACATTTTTGAATGAAGACAAGGACATGTCGAACTCGAATTGAGACAAATGTTCATTGAAACTGCCAATCATGGTTAACAGCAGCTTAAGAGGAGCGTTACGATCGTGATTTGTACGTGAACATGTAACGTGCAGGGTTTATTGATGCTAGGCGGAGAGTCTGGGTATAGTAAATCCAAGCTTCTCCTAGCAGATAAGAGTCGTCAATAGTTCTTTATAGTAATCCAGCAATGAACGTGGCCTGATTTTTATGTCGCTGAAATTCCCGACTCTCAAGTCCTAATAGTTTACAGCACTCACTATAAGAAGGTAACTCAGATTCGTTAATCCAGCCTATCTTGCGTACATCGAAACGAGTGAATTTTCGTTTGATTGCTTCAAGTCCGTTTATCCACTCAGAGGTGTATGGACTAGTGATGGTTAAAATTGAGGAACCGACTGCGGTAGATGGGTCCGACAAGTGTTATCCGGTTCTGGCCAGAACCGTCCAGAGTCGTCCAGAGTCAGAGTCATCCGGAATTGGAAGCATTCGAAGACGTCTGGAATCAGAATCGTCCGGAGTCAGTGTTGTCCGGAGTCGGAGTCATCCAGAGTCAAAGTCCACCGGAGTCGCCCAGAGTCAGATACGACTCGAGACGATGGTAGAAACCCTAATCATAGAAAGTCCTATATACGGTCAGACGACTCCGGACGATTGCAGACGACTCCGACACCTTACGACTCCGACTCCGCACGACGGCGACTCCAGCCGAACGAATTCGGACGACTCTGGCAAAATCGGATTCAGAGTCAGAATCGGACTAAGAATAACTGGAATCGGATTGGAGTGGTGAGTACACAACACATTCACATTCAGATTAGTTTACATATTGAGCCTACACATCTGTTAGTTAGCACGACTAATAACACTTTCGTAATAAAGTGAAAGCAGTTATATCAAGAATAGCTCTTTACGGAACCTGTCAATTTGACGGAATTAAAACTTTGAAGCGAAATACTAAAAATACCTTTTGTTTAATCTTGAATTTTACTTTTCGTAAATTTATCATAACATACTTTGAGTTTGTAGCATAAGTTTCATTTTCATAACTTTCATAGATTTTCATATGATGCAGATGATATTCAGATGCAAATCTCTACGGAGCCCGTCAAATTGCCGGGGAGAGGGGGTTGGTTACATTTAGTTTAGGTGGTTAACAAAGATAAATGTAAATTTTTCAACAAAGATAAATGTAAAAATTAAAGAGAACTATAAACCACTTATTATCATAAAAAATCTTGATAAATGATTTCAATAAAGTGGTCTCAAACGGAACTGCTGATCAACTTATTCCTCGTGTTTTTCGAAACTCCCGCGGACATCGGTCAAAATGTGGCATTGAAAAGCTATCGGTTCATGTGTTCGGTAAAACAATATCGACTGTTTCAGTAAATTAGCATTATGCAGAATTTTTTTATGGAAACAAAAACAAGATAAATGATTCATTTTTTATTCAGAATGAACGGCTTTGGCAGTGCTGCTTAAGTAAAATTATTCATAATTTTAATAAAAAAAAGGGTTTTACATGTTTTAACCAATCTAAATACGTATTTTTATCTATCCGTCAAATTGACCGTAGAGGATGTCCGTAGAGATAGGTATATAAGAGACGCCGGTAAACCTAGAGTTAAGTAATAATAAGCCTAACGCTTTTGAGCTTGTTCAGAAATTTTGCGAGAAGTGAATGTTGATATGTGATGCCATATATCACTAAAAAGCAAGAAGAAATGAATAAAATGTTTTTTTTTTTCTGTACAATTCTAACCGAAGCATTTAAGTTGACAATAAAAATAAAGCAATGCGTTTTAATATACTTGAACGAAAAATCAATGAAAAGGATTCCTGATCGTAACAATGCGTACTTCAACCCAAGCCCCAAGATACGTATGTGTATCTGAACGAAACAAAATGATTCAAAAAACATAAAATAATCATCCTACAATAGAGAGCTACATCTTTTACATAAATAGTTATCACATTACCGCCCACATTACAGCACCGCGTTACAAAAGGCTGTTGATAAAATCATAATAATTATGGAATCATTCAATGTTATTGTTACTGAAAGCCAACTCATCACCACGCGGCGGTACAAAACAAACCGGCGGCTGCCGGCTAACGATGCAAACGCGCGCTCACTTCCGCGGGTTTTGTTTGTTAGTTCGTTTTTGCTTTCACGTCCGTTTCGGGTTGTTTCGATAAAAATCACCGACAACTCAGGGCGGATGATGTCACACTAATATGTGCGTTCTCGCGTGTAGGTATCGTAAAGATATGGTAGATTTTTTTTAAGAAGCATTATTCATGTGCTTGCGATACTTGGGAGACACTTGCCGGTGGAGGCACCGTCAAGTGACTAACTTCTCTGTTGAGTAACTGAGCATTTTTCGGCGCAGCTTAAGAGTTCGCCCACATGGGCTCCGTTTGGGGTGAGGCAGCGCTCATGACTCATTAGCGCCTCCGAAAGTGGGAGATTTATATGTCTTTGCTTTGAAAGAGCTGATCCCATAATGAGGATTGCTAATGAAGAATAAGCAGCTTTTGGCCTTTCTTAAGCATTCAAAGCTTAGAAGTAATATTGTGTAAATACCGATTAAAGTTTACATTTTTCTAAAAACTGTTCGAACATAAATTTTGAATACAAAATAACACCACTCCCTTCCGAGCAATAGGGCGTTCAACTATTATTGGACCGTTTTTACTTCACCGTGTCCACCCAGGCCCGAAAAGAAATCGCCAACTAATGCTTGTACAGTACACCAAAACGCACCACTCGCAGACCTTTCCAAAGTGGCCGCACCAGTGTACGGGCGTAGAACCCACGCGTCCTCAACGCCACCTCCTACACAGCCCAACTGCAGCTGCAAATCTCGACCGCCTTGCGACGGTATCTATTCACACACTAAAAAAAAAAGACTTGTAAAAGGCGCGTGAGCGTCTTGCCTTACTTTCAATCATTGGTGCCCCTCGTTTTTTCACCCTGAGCTGCCCTTAGCAGTGGCGGTTTTCGTTGCGGTTAATGTCGCCGTTTGATAAGTACCCACCGTTCCCCGCTTATCCTAACGTTACCATTACACACTTTCCGATCAACTATACACTAAACTGGACTGAAATTGGACTTTGTGTGTGTGTATGAGCGCTAAATCGAATGGCACAATTCGAATGAAAGACGTCAGACGCCAGAGGGAAACGAGGAAACCACCCCAAACCAAAAGCAACTGCAGAAAAGCCGACAGGGAAAGGGTTTGCTAGTTGTTGTTTTTTTTCGATAGAAAAGTAAAATCACCTCCTTTTCCCCTGCTGTTTGAGCGGAGGATTAGATTCAGGTCAATCGAACGCCAGCGTGATTGAACTATCCGGCGAAAAGATAGATACTCGCATAAAGAACCAGTGTGCACAGTGAAGGGAGTGAGTGTGCTGCCGGGTTAGGGGAATGGGACGAGTCGCGGTGGTCGTCTCGTTGCTAGCGAGAGAAAATATTGAAACGCTTGCGATTAAGCGATCGTTCATAGTCGTTCGTTTCTGTGTTCCAGATTTTTTAACGTTTTGGCTCTTTCTTACTGTTCCGTGGTTAGATGGGAAGGTTGCAAAAAAACCACAATATCCATGGGGCCCCCATGGGCCAATTTGAGGTTACGCCTCTGGCCACTGAAGCTCGAGCTGAAAGCGCATGGGTTTGACGCGCAAAAACCAATGCAATACACACGAGATAGCGATATCGTGACGCTTTAAATTAGCTTCAATTTTTATGTTTATTTTAATGCCCCACTATCGCTGCCGTTTGATAGCCCGGTAGAGAAAGCTCGCTCTATGCCTGCCTATCATCCTCAAATCTCGGTGCCAATTTGTAGACAACACAACGACTGGGTGTGATTGGCTTCCCAGATTGTGTTCGGAGCTGAAATCGACAGGCGATACCACCAGGCGTTCTGTTAGCGGGGCAATTATCGTTGAAATGAATATTTATGTTGCAAACAGTGTTTGAAGTTTCGGTGATGCAATAAAGAAAATTGCCAGCCTTTTGGTGGGATGGGTTAACGATTTGTGTAGTTGATTATGGCAGTGCTTTGCTGATCTAATTAAACAGTTGTGGTTTTAATAGTTTGATTAGCCTATAGATTGTACGAGGGAACTTCTGGGATTGATTTCCGAATTGTTTAATTGTAGCCTATAAAAGATAAGCATTAAAAAACATAGCACAACCTTACACGAGTACTTATTGTTTGCTGTATTGAGTCTAGTTTTTCAATCAATAAACAGGGACATCTAGAATATTAGTTTTCAACGGGGCTACAAAATTAAGCAATAGTAATTTAATTTTGATTAAGTTGCAAAAATTAGTCAAAAACACCTGAATTAAAGATTTGTTCAGTGCATGAGAGGAGGTGATGGTGAGATATTAAAATCATTGCACTAAATTACGTACAATAAACAAAAATTAATTAAGGTCTGAGCAACTCAAAGTTTAGAATGATAAAGAACTATGAAATGAATAAATAAAATGAAGTATTTAAGTACAGAAAACTTGATAAAATATTGAAGATGAAAAAATATATTTATTGATGTGTAATGTTCCATACTTTTGCTTCTGATTCGCGTTCACTTCAAAGCAATCACTGAATGGACCTTAAGTTAGGAGGTTATCAAAAACCATACTACTACATCGATGACAATTTAAAAAATCTAATGTTAAGAGGTTTCTATTAAAAATTTATTACATACATACGACACCAAATGGCACCTGAAATTTGCATTTTAATGTAATAGTGTGGAAATGTCCAAGCAATTCCATGAAAGTAAAACAAAAAATATATATTGCTTATTTATGAATGAAATCATTCTATCAATTAAAATGAAATTGTACTTAAACTTAAACTTAAAATTTATTATAATTATAGGTTTTTTTTATGAAGAGATCATTCATGTTTTACCTACCTGATTATAAACTGCTGCTTTTTTCGCCCGGCTCAGCTGTCGTTTTATTCTGACAAAGGTGTTTCTAGTGCTTGATTTTATTTACAAATTTACGAACTTAGTTTCACACACTTTCCAAACATTCCGTACACACACTCACACACTCACCACACGTTTTCAAATACACACTCAAACAATAGAATATTTCACACCAACAGCGAAATGCATCGACAGCCGGTTGGAGAATTTACCTTCTTTATAACACACACGTGACACAATAGCGCAAACACACTTTTTACTTTTAATTTAATTTTACCACTACATATACCAATTACATAAATTTACATAGATCGGATGCACACAGATCTGACCCTCTGAGCTTCGATCAACACTTTTAGCTGAAATTCTTCTATCATACACACAAAACTCACTCGCACACAGTTAGACCTCGGGGTTTGCCTTCGCTACTACTTTTGCAGTAAATTGCATATTATACACAAACAATTGTGTGTGTTTTTTTAGTTGCGTTTCTGCTGCTGATGATGTTGCTACTGTTATTGCACCTTAACGTGACACACTTACACTTTTAACTGCTGTTTGCGGAGAAGAGAAGGTAAAACAAAAACTATTCAAACTCGAGCTCTATCAAACGTGGACCAAACGGAACTGCAAGAAATGTGTCACGGGAGGGGGACGAGAACCCCACCAACGGAACATGGTACCGCGGAAGGGGGAGCCTTCAAAACGGAAATGGATGTGAGCGGGCAGCGTCGTGTTTGGGGTGACACTTTTAATTATTTGTTCACGCTGCGCTTCGTTAAACGCGTGATTGCTTCTTCTGCCCTTGCTTTCGTTGCGTGTGTTTGTGGGTCGACTTGTTTACATTACGGGAGATTTGATTTGTGTTGGTCGTCAACTTCACTTCCCTTCCGGAGTTGACTCGTTCAACCGTTCGAGAAAGCTTTATGAAATCATCAGCTGAGCCGCCGTTGTATTGGAACCACATTCGAGAGGCACAAAAAAACACACACAGCACTGCTAAGAAACCGGTTTATTTGAGGTGCAACGCAGAATTGCAATTGGGCGTAAACAAAACTGCAAGCTGGTTTGCAAAACGCTTTGACAGAGGCTTGTGTAAGCGAAAACACGTCAGCTGATTCTTGTCGCAGCATCGCACCCCAGTGTGATGAGCGGATGAGAGATTTGCATAGAAAAAAGATGTAATAGAATGAGCATGATAAGCAGCAAAGCCGGAGCGGGCTGAATTACGCATGAATGGCATTGCGTAAAGCTTTGTGCCGAAATTCCGCATCCACGCACTAACCCATGCCGCCCAAAACGTCCTTCGGTGTCGTGTGAGAATGGAACCATTATTCGAGGAGAAGGCAATCTCTCACGGGGCACACCACTCAGCAGTGCAAGATAATATGGGTGAGGCGATGGTGCCGTGTTCCGCTCTCCCGAAAGTCCTCGAGAGCACATCATTGCAATATTTCGTCCCCCAAAAACAAAAGGAAAAGGGTCCTTGTGCTGGCAGCTACACATCCAACATGCCCACTTTGCCCCATACAATGCCGCACTAACGCACTTGGTGTGTGTGTGTGACCGCCACCAACACTGCAACGATTGCGAGCAGCATCCGCACCCGGCAGGAGGTGACAAAAATTCAATGAAATCAATGAAAAACAGAGCCGCCAGGCGGTTCTTCCCGGCCCGGAACGTCACATGCGCACGGCGTCCTCCGCTCTTTCGACTGGCGTAACGCGCGTACGTGCTGCTGCGTACCCTGGGCGAGAGCACGGGAGAGGAAAATGCGATCTGTGTGCGTGTCTTGTTGTTGTTGTTGCCGTTGGTCCACCCCAGCAGCAGAAGCCGAAATCACCCTTAGCGGATTCGGTCTTCCCTTTTTTTGGGGGAAGCCACTGCGGGGGCCACGCAGGGATTGGAGAACGCGGAACGAGAGTGCCGCGACAGGAAGCGTCCATTACCGACGCAGGAAGTTGGCGGGGATTTTAGCTAAAAAAAGGGACAGGAAACAGAGCCCTGTGGCTCTTAAAGAGGAAATGCTGATACGCCCTTTGCTTGCGTAGCGATATTTTCTGGAAATAAAGGAAGACGGCTTCAAGTTGGCAGGGAAATTCAAGCAAGGGAGACAATTGCTGGAATTTCTGTGCGATGTTTCGAGAGCAGTCCAATAAATACTTTGAAATGCGCCTAATTCAAACTCAGCAGCACACGGTACTGATTTTGTGCTCTAAATTTGAAGGAAATATTAGCATCTGATAAGAGCGCGTTAACGCAGGAAGAAACTCTGTCTGCAGGAGAGCCAAACCAAACAAAAATAATCTTCCTTCATATCATTGAGAGAATTTTGCACAAAATAGTAGTACGGAGGGAAGCGTTCGCACGAAGATCAACAACACAAGCACGCACGCAAACAGGCAGACAGAGCCCCCACACGGTAGCGTACACTGCACACTATCCGCGTGCTCTCTCTCTCGCTCTTTCTGTTTCTCTCTCTGTCACCACGGTAGCAGCTTCCGTGTGCTCAGGGTCACCGGTGAGTTTGATGACGGCTTTTTTTGCGTTGCTAACTGGAGCACAGCACACATGGAGAAGATGGGAACGGATATGCGTGCGTGTGTGTGTGTATTTTGAAAAATACTAATTTTGACACATCTGTCAAACAAACCCAGTGCTAACTACGATGAAGGAAAGTGTACGGATGAAACGCACACGAGTTTGGGCACAGGAGAACACAAATTGCAAGAACGGTCGTATACAGAAGCCGCACAAATACACACCGCAACTCGGTAAGGTGTGATTGCTACAGATCGTTACATAGGCACTTGTATTTGTTGTTTTGCGGGGAAGACATTCCATGCAAAATCATTGCGTCTGAAGTAACTTGCCTTCTACACAAACCACATTCACAACAATACGGTGTCGTTTTTGCGCATAAAATACATCTCCCAATTTCAAACACACTGCACAAGACGGCAACAGTAGCTTCCACACCCCAAAACACCCAATCTGGTTCCGCTCGTGCAGCGACTCACTCCAACAACGTACACCATTTGTTTGTGCTCACGCCAAGAACGTTTGGTGTACCGCACCGACAATGCCGAGGGAAGGGAATCGTTTTGGTGTATTGTTTTGAGACGCGTGAAACACTTCTTCCCTCGCTATACCCACTCTATAAACCGGGCACAATAGAACCGAAGCACATTAGGCAGATGCAGTACGGCCGCAATAACAGCACTCTGATAGACGGACACGCGTGCACCACCTTCACGACCGAGCTCACTGTTCAAACTGAGAGCAGCGGCAAGTCAGCTGCTGTCTCTGCTGTGAGGCAGTTCGAGATGCAATTATTTTTAACCACGCTCGTGAGAGGCGCTCTCTTTTTGGCTGGCTCTCGCCAATTGGCGGACTTCTCTCTTAATACCAATTTCTGGAGAAATTACAGGGTTAGTTGCTTGAACTAGCGAAGTGAATGTTTGGGACGCGTTTACTAACACATGCATTTAGTATCGCATATAGTCTTCCCACAGAATCATGCGTTCCGGAGATTTTCGCTTATCTCATATTTTTGCGTATCTCGAATTTCACGTTTTTCAGCCAGAATATTGTTGATAAATGGTTAGTTTTAATTAAATTTAGCAATCTTATGGACTAAATTACATAGTTAATACAAATCGAATAGAAAATGTTGTTATTTCTGTTGTTTTAGCTATTTCAAACTTACAACAATAATTCAACATATTTTGCTTTTTACATTTGTTGGCAAATTTATGCTGATTTGACTAATGAGCTGTCAAAATTGAGAATTCGCGTAACTCTAGGAAAGACTGGACCAAATATCAAATATAAAACCTCGGAGCCTAGCATACCAAATTTAAAAAATCAAATGAATGAAATTTACATTTTCATTCGATATGCTCCAAAATGTATTTTTGCAATGTTGCATTGTTATTAGGCAAGCGTTTTGACTTTTTCCTATTACATGAAACTTCTAACATTTTTATCTATTTTTTGAAACCATTAATCAGGAGAAGTAAATACATACGAAATTTCGTGGCAGTAGGCTGATAAGTTGTAGAAGTTAAAACACTTTTGTATCCACCTTTGTAGATATCCAGAATGACATCTAATATTGACAAATATTTAAAGAAAACTGCTACTTCTCTCATATTCGTTTGTGGATTTTTAAATGTTTTTGTTATGTTTTTAAGTCATTTTTTTAAATAATTGTATTTTTGTTTAAGAATTACCATACTGTAATATTCTACTTCGTATTTATCATACTTTTCGTAAATCACCTTTCAATCAAAAACATACAGTGCGATTTGTTAAACCCCGTCCCGATTTCTGAGGAAAATAATGCAGTTAGAAAGTGTTTCTATAATGAAATTAAAAATAAGATATTTTTAAACAATCATTTGTTTATTGATTGAATGTAAGATGGTAATTTCAAAATATTCATGTCAAAGAACTTAAGTTGGTTAACCGAACTGGCTTATCCAGAATCCTCCCATGACCAGGAGAGGAATGTCGCTACTTGTATGAAAGGACGAACATCTTATTCAAATTTTACTCATCAAACCCTTTATTTTTCCATGGTTTTGGATATCAAGAGAGGTATAAACACAGCCAAGAGAGCAAATCAAGACGATATCTGCTCTGCTCAGGAACATTTACAAATTCTGACTGCCTCGCAGTTAAGTTACAGCTGACCTAACATCTATCAGCGCTATCGCAAATTCTATGTAGATTAGTCAACGGGGCTAATGTACCGATAAAGAAACATTTTCCGTCCACAGAGAAGCAGCTTCCGTATCAGTAAGAAATTCACGAAATGGTATAATAACACTTTAAAATAAACCTGTTGAAAAATAAATTGCTTAATAAAGAAAATAGTTTGCATAGATATATTAAATTATCTAAAAACCTTTTTTTCTAATTTCTAATGATCACGCTTATAATGCCAAGTGACTTTGCCAAAAATAATAATAGAAACAGGCAACAATAGTGCTAGACAGATTTGATTTGCCGTAATTCATTGCGTGAGCGTGTCTATTACAACGCGTGCTACGCATCATGTTATAATGTTGCCTGCCACGCTTAAGGTGGGTGTGAAATGGGACGCCAAGGGATCGGGTCACGCGATCGCAACTCGATCATAATGCCGGTGTGTTGGATGTTGCCTGTAATTGTAGATGAAATGTTTCTATTAACAATAATTGCACGTTTTGTTGCAACGCAAAAGTATTTTCAGCGATTGTAAGGGTCGGTACGTAATGGTAAGACCAGAATGGGAGAAATATTTCATTAAAGTGATGAAACAACCTACGGCTGTTATTATTAATTTTTATACCTTACAAACATACTTGAAAGTAGAAATATCTATTGTAAACACAACAAGGTACTCTGAAGACATCCTTTGTGCACGAGCAATCCGTTCAATCATTAAGTCGTTCTGTTTCAAAGACTCTACTGTCAAGGGGATGTTTCCGGGTCTTCCCCGTCTTTTCCGGACCGTCAATTGATTGACACCACCGAAGAACCAATACTGATTTACTTATCATACCGGCCGGTAAGCAGATCGAGCGGGTAACACTGAAAAGAGCACGGCAGTCACCGTGCACTGACTGCAGTTTTCCGGCTGTCAAGATGACATCGACCGATGCGTTCGTGTGATAAGCGGCTGCTGTTGTGCTTCTGGCGTGGTCTTCTCTTGGCCGTGCGACGAACTCGCCGGTAGGAACACACCCGCCGGTGGAGGCAAGCATGTATCATTGCGAAATGCGCGAGCTACTCCGCCGTGTCTCGAGTGGCGTACTCGCATGCCGCTAGAATCGGGAAGGTAGAGTAGTGTAGGGCGCGGCGACGTCGACAGCCACCCATTTTCCGTTTTTCCCCGTCGAGTGGGAATGTTTTGTCTTCTGCATACGTGATGGGAAGGGTGAGACGGTGAGTTGGTATGGGGTTAAGATATGTCTCTTCTGTTACACAAAAGCATGGCGAGAGTAGAGCACGGTGACGGCACCGAAGTTTTCCACGCTCGTTGGCCAAGTTCGAGCACAAGCCGCTTACAAATTGGTTCTCAACTCATTAGCCCGTACAAGTAAGGTTCATAGGAGTGTGAGTGTGTTTGTATGGCTGTGTTTGTGTGTGTGTGTGTGCGTGTGTTTGTCACGCGGGACAAACGACTCCAAGAAACTGCATCCCAATTTTAGCGGCACGTCTGCAGCGCTGCAAACCCCCATAATGGCTGCAATGCCGATGCAACCAAAGAGGGGATGGGGATTGTGCGACAAAGGGGAGGGTTGGCATGTTTCGTTTCATCATAAAATATGCTCACCAGCAGTGAAGCAATTAACGATTCCAGCAACATGAACTCGTGTTATGCCATGTCTGCAGTTGTGTATCTCGGCTACTCGGGCCACTCGGATGCACTGTGGAAAATTGTGGAAATGTGGTTTCTGTCAGCTCTGGTGTCATCGCGTTGGAAGCGCTCAATTGTGGTTGCATTTTAATCGGATTGGACTCCCCATTTCATTGTTGTTCCGTCTTCATCTTTAATAATCGCTACCCAAGATGCATACGCCATTGGTTGATGCACTTTTCGAACGCTCAACGCTTGCCAGTTTTTACCGTTGATCGCTTCAGACAGAAGCGTTCAAGTTCACAGCCTACATTCAAGAGCAGCCCGATTGAAGTAAATCACCATCCGATTTTCACTCTTTCATTGAAGTATAACCAGTTTTTTCTATTAGTTTTCTTTTTTTCGGATTTACCCCCAATCCGTCGTACCATTTCTTGTCGTGTATTGCAGCTTCGCACCTTCTGTTCGTCGAAATAGCAATTTAAAACAGTGGCATTACACAACCACAATCGACCGCAGATGCTGTGAGCATGCCGGGCGTTTGGAAATGAGGATGAACACTTGCTAAAGAGGAGGAGGAAGAGGAGGGAAATCTTTATTGACGACTTTTTCTCTTAATTTTCTAACACGAATCGGACAGTGAGTTAATTTTCCAAATTAAAAGCCCGTTCACGATTGAAAAAAAAAACAACAATAACAACCACCACTTGGAAGACTCGTTGTTGAATAATTTCACTTTCACGTGGTGAGCCAACCAGGTGCTTGATTTGATTTTACGACCCACACCGGTGGTGCGGTGGTTTACTGCAGTTAGGCACCCGGACCGGAAGCAAAGCTCCCACCCAGCAAGCATTGAGACACACAGGGAACCTGGCTCATGCGGCGTACCATCTTCTGTCGAATGTGTGATTAGTTAACGCATCTGCAGCAATTTGTAAAGAGGGTTCCTTTTTTTCTTAATGCACATAGAGGAAGTGTATGCCAAATTTTACCATTGTGTACTGTTTTCGACGTTTTCCCACGTTTTGTATACAATCGTTCGAACAAATGTGGCTTAATGTGGCAAATGTGTTGCTGGATTAGGAGGTTTGTCATCTGGAAGCACACCTTTAAATGGGGAATTTAAAATGAGCCAAAACTAATTGGACGGAGCTGAGCACCTGTTGCTACTGGTTGATGGATCATTAACGCGAAAGAAAGTTTGAATAAACTGAAAATCGATTGAAAGGTGGTTCGTTGATTGTGTTGAATTACAACAATAGCTTAATTTTGTAACATTTGCTTGGTGCTTTGACATGCGTTAATTATTTTATTGAATATTTTCGAACTTTTAGACGTACACATAGCATGCAGCAGTTAGTAAAACTGTGGAAAGATATCGCATGAAAGATTATGAAAAGGAAGCTTACAGATAATCGTCAAAGAGCGTAATAAATGTAGAATATACAAATACGAAATCAATTATAAATAAAATTAAATATTTTAACTTAAAACCTACCGATAAATATCTACCAAAACATCCTATTGATAATAATCAAGCCGCGAAAAAGTTTAATTGCTATCTCCCTAATCAGAGTGAAACGAACGGTACTATTTAAACTAAATACAGAATAAAAGAAATTATTAATTTACTATTTATTATCTCTCACATGATATTCGCCAAATTGAAAAAAAAGGAACTTAAATCACTACTTGAGTCGTGCGCATCCTTGTGGATCTAATTTGACTACTATGGATCCATAAGCTCTACAATTTGTATTGTTCATATTTTTTGATGTTTTACTATGTGAATAGTTGCTATGATTATTAATCACACAAAAGGCATATTAAAGGCAATAAAAGCAATCAGAATTCTTGTAATCTGTGGCTTAAACATTCCGACACCAAAAATTTAGATATACAGACACTCGGTGGATTAGAAAGATAAACACAGAAGTTTTTGAATTTTTTACCTCTACTTTTCTTTACTTGTTTTTTATTTTATTTATGTTTAACCTCCGAGAAAACTAAAAAAAGCATTGTAATCTACAAGAAATAGAATATTGGTGAAAATAGTAGCGCAGTTACTTGAACGCCGTTGATGAACTACCTCACGAAACCCATTTTCGGCATTCTATGATTTATTGAAAGTGGTGCTTATTGACCCTAAATTCACGGAGCGAACCGTCGTCGCATATGACCATTATATTATATCCATGCACCAGAAAACGAAAACGAAAACGAATAACAATTAGTAAACCTCTTTAATTTCCTACGTTTTTTAATAAATGTTCAGCCCCTTCCAATCCATCTTTTCCAAATCAGATCGATCCCATATCGAACGTTAGAAAAGAATGTTGTCTTCTTTATCTACCTTCCCGGACATGTAATTCTAATCTGCTATTTCAATAAATATGATCACATACGTAAGTATCACAATAACAAGCTGTAAAAAGAGATCACATTGTTTAAGCTTTACTTGAACATTTCAAACAAAACTCGACCCAACACTTACCGTTCGGATTAACGTGTAGTCATAGTCAAATATGTCTTTCGCGGTCAGCTTAATCCGATTGCGCAGCAACTGATGCAAAAAGTAAAACCTTAGCTTCACCATCTCAGCATCCTGCCCGAAGTTTATATCGAGAACCGTCCCTTGCACCGCATCCATTTCAAGCTGATGTTTTTTGGCCGCGTGCATCAAAAAGCCTATGATAACAGGCGTCGGAACGAAACAGAAGATTTGCACTAAAGCAGGATAAAGTTTTAGACTTGTGCTACTGAGATTGAGATAAATGCCAATTGTCTCCTTCCTTACACTCTACTCCCCTCTGCTGCTTCTGCCACATCGCATACACCCAGTACAGATCGAACGCCATCTGTGCGAAGCTGGAGGCAATGTTGCACGCTTGCGAAAACCCAAACAGCTCGTTGATGCCCTCGTTTATCTGCCACAGCTCGCCGTACAGTGCGCGGTACTCTTCCAAGCGCTCCCGTTCGCCCGTTTGATGCAATGCGACCAATTTGCGCTGTAACTGGCGCAGATTGGAGACCATCAGACTGATGTGCAGCAGATGAAACACGTGCCTAACGTGGCTGAACGTGTACGGGTAGAAGTTATGCAGCCAAAACCAATGCCATTGCGTACCGGGCGTAAGCTGGTTGTATATTGTAAACTCGACCATAGCGCACACGGCTACAATCGTCAGAATGGCGAAAAAGTAACGCAACAGTACACGTGCTAGCTCGTCTCTTCCAATCAGCCCAAGAATGGTACCATTTCTGGTGGCGAGAGCACGATAGCGCATCCAAATCGAGCGATGCGTTTCAACCTCAAACCAGGAGTCGGCCACGGTTACGAAAATCGTCAGCAATCCGATGACGTATTTGAAGTAGTTGTTCATTGCGTCGGTTAGCATCAGACCACCGAAGAGGTAGTTGTAGTGACGTTTAGCCAGTACACCGCTGATCACTGCGCTGGCTAGATGCAAGATACTCCAGACCGAGGATGACCAACGCTGCTCTCCAATAGCAAGACCATCGACGTGGTGTAGTTTAAGCGGAAAGTTGAAAAATCCAAACAATTGAAACAGTAACAGAAGCCAAGAGAATGCTCCAAAAGTAACCAGGATGAATAGTTTCCTCACGGATGCCATCGTGTACTAAAAGACAAGGCTAGCGCAAATCATCCTAGAGACGATCCTGATGGGCAATAGAGTAAGGGAAATGAAATATTCATTGTTGACAAATTTACCACAACCATGCAATTTTCTCATCAACACTCTTCCGACGTACATTTTATTGTTTCACGAAAACGTTCTTCGCCCAGTACGTGCACAATGAACCTCGTGATACCATTGCTCCCCAACGGGCAGCAGCTACTCTCTGTAGCATTCGGTATCTTTAAGTGCTTCGGTTTCATACCATTCCCGTTCGATTGCTGCACGTTCGCTCTGACACCTTGCAGCAACGTACGATCGCTGTTACATCTGCCCATATTACAAGTTTCATTCTACCTAACCCTCTTCTGCATCATAATGTCGAACCGAGTGAACTTCTTTTTCACTGGCTTGCAGATCCTTAGCCTAAACGATATCATCAAGTATGGAACACTAACGTTGTCCGTGTTTGCGATCTTCATAGATACCGTCCTGCAGCGAAACACACATCGGCTTGTGTGGGAAAAGATTGCCCTCATTCGACTCAGTGCACGGAAGGTCTACGTTAAGCGTTTCATACGCCACTACTTGTGGAAGTTTTATGCCTATCTAGCGATTAGCTCGTTTCTTGAAGCACAAGTACTCTACCTTGCTTGGGATGATCCTTCCGATCTGGCGTACTGGCTGGTGATCATGATTTTGCACGCCTTCCTTCGTTTGCGCCACCTTTTTCACATGTTCTTCATCGACATACTGAAGATACACCTGCAGAAGCTACATCATGATTTGGTGGATGCGGGTGAGTACATGGCGAATCTCGTTGAGCAGCCACAGGATACGGCCGTGTTTCGAGCAATGTACGCACAGTCTGTCGATCGTCTGCTTAGCCTGAAGAGTGTGTACGGCCAACTGTGGGAGCTTAGCGACTGTATCAATCGCAACTTTGGATGGTCTCAGATATGTAACTTTACGGGCAACTTTGTGCAACTATCGTGCGATCTATACTGGTTGTATATGTCAATGAAGTGGTTTGAGGCTACAGAGTATAAAGGTAATGCATTTTCAATCATTTTAATCAGTGGTTTTTTTTTCAAACAGTGTTCTTTTGTTAGTAGTAATCGTGATTACGCTGCTACCATCGACGTCTATCATTGTGCTGCTACTTAGCTCTGCCGAGTCTTGCCTTGGCGTGGTAGGTACATACTCTCCTTCACGAACGATCCTTAATGATCTAACAACCAATGTTTACAGGCCGCCTCATTACAGTCTGCACTGTTGGATATTCCGATGGGAAACGATTCTACGTTTCGAAAGATCATTTATCGTTTTGGCTTACAGATCGCACAGCAACGGATTCGTTTAACAGCACACGGACTGTTTGAGATCAATTATTCACTGTTAAAAATGGTAAAATTTAATGCAAAAGCAAAGTTTTCTCTCGTAATCACCTGAAGCTGTCATGTTTTCCTTTTCCTTTCCAGTTTGGCACAGGAATAACCACGTACATGATTATTTTTATAACGTTCTCAAAGGATATTAAACTGGAAGATATCGACGATGAATAGCTGTAGACGCAGCACGCGATGTTATTAAACAAGCTGCTTCCATTAAGGCAAATTAAGCCACATCCATCACCGCTATCAGAGAATCATTTTTGTGGATATTATCACCAACCTGTCAGTTGGATGGCTTAATGCAACCTTATTTGCTGTTAACTCGCCATTGTATCCTGTGCTCCTGCATGCGGCGTATAACATGGAATGTTTCTCCAAAGTGATCGTGCTCTACCAAATTCTGGCACTGCAATGGTTCAGTCCTAAGCGGCAACGAACCTTCGACTGTGAATCGCTGTTTTTCATTACGCTAAACTTTTGCATTATTACGGGGCTCTTCTGTTGGATCTATCAGCACCAATCGTTGGTGATTTATTCCGACAACGCGCTAGGATATGTGGTAGATTTTTTCAAATTTCTGCTCATGGTTTTCACCTACTATTCACTTTTGCTCGAGAGTGGCTACCAGCGCGGCGTGCTGTATAAAGTTTGGGACGAGCTGGAACGACTGCACAACATTTTCCCGAGCGCGAAGTGGGCTCTACTGCCCCAGGCACACCTGCGTACGGTTGCACTGTTTGTCGTGTATATGTCCTGGTGGGAGCTTACGTATGCGTACTGGATAACAAAGTCAGCTCGCAGTTCCAACTTTACCATCTTGTTCTGGGTGCTGTTTCTGTTGCTACATCTGCGACAGCTACAAATCCTGCTCTATACCAATGTGTTGGGCTTTTGTCTGAAGGCAATAAACAGTGAGCTAGCATGGACGATCGAGCTAAGCAATGGTGCCAGCCGGTACGGGGGTCGTCGAAGTGATGGACAAATTTGTGGCTATCTGCGCAAGCTAATGGAAGGATTTGCACGAGTCGAGCGGTTGCTCGAGTTACTTAACCAAGCGTTCGGCTACTCATTGGCCATTATAAAGCTGATCAATAACATCTACATACTAACGGACACGTACTGGATTGTTCATGGGTTTATGAGCGGCAAAGTGTTTGGCTCATTGTGTAGGTAGCGTGCAAAACAAGTTTAAGACAAAACGAATAATTTCTCCGACTGTGCGTTGCAGATTTGGAGTGTTGTCTGTCGTCGAAATTCATCTGTTTGATAATCAATCTCCACTCCAACGAGCGCATCTTGTCGGAGTTTCATCGTACGCGGGTGCTACTACACTGCGTTCACCTTCGGTGGCAGTTACGGTGCGATCAGGGCTGGCAGATGGTACAACACTTTCTGCTAAAACTAGAATCCACTCAACCGTTTGCGATGACGCCATTAAGTATGTACCGGTTGAACTATGGCACTTTAATGCAGGTGGGTGAACATGAAGTAGCTCTTCCAAACATTTAAGTTACTAATGCTGTGTATTTCTAGATAGCTTTCAACATCACTACATCGATTTCACTCTTCATTCAGGCGTCGCAGTAGCTGTACTATTAGCAAGAGTCGAGTTGCTTGCAGTGGTTGCGTCTGTTGGCGTATCCTCCTTGGGCATGAATTGTATGAAAATTACCATGTACGTTGTAATAGCGGCTGCGATCTAGGTATTAAAAAGAGTAACAACATATAAGCTATTGTTTTATTGTTACATTAAAGCAAGGACGTCTACTAAACCTCCTTCAGCAGCACAAAATCCATATCGAAGAAACCACCGAGTGAAAAGGACATTGGAGTGTGTTGAAGCAGGAGCGAAAAGTTTTCTAACTGCAAAAAATAATATGAGTCAATCAGAAAGAAAACACAAATGAAAATAAATAAAAAAAAGCACAAATGGAGCCCCTTGTCAGAAATGCACCATCAGTAAGCCTCGTCTAAGTCATACGTTATGTATTCTTCATTCGTCATTTTTTGTAGCGAAGCTACTCCTTTTGCTCTCTTACTTATTTATTGACTGATTAGATCTGAAAGCACACAGCACACGCTCCATCATATTGCAACGTGACACCGTGTCACCGTAACAATGACCGACACAAGGGCGTACGGGACCGAATACGAACCATTTTCGCGAGCAAATCTGCCTCATCACCGTGCAGCCGTTTGTACAGCAACTGTCCCATCTGGCCAACCTGCAAAACGGATGCAAAACACACGCGATTGGAAGCGACTGTCTCACTGGATGACCTGGCCAGGTGCTTACCTGGTTCTTGCAGTTTTCACACGCCGCCAGCACAACACCGAGCGCGGTAAAGGTGGCCACGATGCTGAGGATGTATGCTGCAACCAAAGACGTGAGTAGAGGTTTATGTTCTGTTCTATCTGTCTTGCCCCTTTTTCGGCTTTCTTTGTTCTATCGTTCATAAAAATTTTACACTTTAGCATTTTTTTTTTTGCTTTAACCGCTAGCGCCAACAGGATGAAAGGGTGAAAATTTATGATGGTACAAAAATCAATAGCCTCCGTTTGGCCTCGCAGTGCAACCGAAGGGGGAAATGTATTTTTAGCCAGCAAAAGGTGCAAT
The DNA here is from genome assembly GCF_016920715.1 of Anopheles arabiensis. NCBI lineage: Eukaryota > Metazoa > Arthropoda > Insecta > Diptera > Culicidae > Anopheles > Anopheles arabiensis. Next base: position 43,105,719 of record NC_053518.1, on the reverse strand, counting down.
AGGTCAGCAAGGGGTGGTTGGTGGGTTGGGCCACTTACCGAAAATATCGTCGAGCTGATTGAGATAAAGCAGCGCGTACAGCGAGTACAGGTCGCACGTGCACTGGATAAAGTTCTGGAGCAGATTGGCCAGCTGCGAGTAGACGCAGCACCCGTTCAGGTCCTTCGAGGCGTGCCAGAGCGTTAGGTACGTGCCTTTCGCCACAAACATTCGTCGAAGAGGCACACAATCCACCTGGGAGGTGGCACCGATGCTGACCGGGGATTTCATCGTCGAAAGTCCCGTCCACGAGTCCACGATGACAGCCGGTCGGGAAGGGCCGTTCATCTTCCAGCGGGTCAAAGATGTTTGGGCTTTTGGGGGAACAGCAGTCGCCTCGGTCGGTTTGGGCCGCCCGGGGGATACCCCATCGGCGACGAGAGACTCCAGCTGTTCCCGCAGGATGTCGAACCGGGCCGTTAGGCGTTCAATGTGGTATGCGTGATGAAGGTGCTTCAATCGAATGATAACCAGCGATGGTACGGTGAGGCACCAGAGCGCTAGCTGAACGGGGTCCGAGTAAACCAGTGCCAGAATTCCCAGTTCAATCGCACAGCAGCACGCACAGAAGAGGAGCAGTTTGTTGCGGAAGTGAGTCCGAGCACGGGCCAAGCGCGTACCGGCCCTATCCGTCAAATGTCCCAGTGCGCCATCGACCGATGCTACGCGTACGTCTAGGGCACGGTAAACGCCACGTGCTATTAGCGCCTCCAGTAGCACCACCAAATGCGTCACGATGGTGATGGAAGTCTTGATGAAGGGAATAAAGTTAATACCGGTACCGGTGCGTGCATCGGCAAACAACCATCTGCGCTCGATGATACAGAACGTTAGCACACCCACGTACAGGATGCAGTTACCGATGCACCACAAAAGCGCCAGTGAGGAGCCAAGAGGAGCATCCGTGCTGGCGTATGTCTGCAGGGCACACAGTTGAAATATAAGTGTCACAAGCATCTTTTAGAAACAGAGTGCAGAGTGACGGCACGACAGAAACGGACTGATCGTAATGACTGTTTCCCCTACGCAAAGGACTGAGATTTCTTTCGAACCATTCGCGTGTATCGATGCGCCCTGATGGACGTGAGAAAATCATCAGCCGGGAATTTCACGTTGACGGAGATTGATGATGTGGAAAGTTTTGAGATCGAAACTGGGGCGATTTTCTGCCCCGATGGCAGTGGGTCATTTTGAGGCATTGTTTCGCCATTGGTGGGTGGTTGAGTGGCAGGCGCTAATTAAGAGGTGATAGGTTTATCTAATAACAATTAGGAAGTATTTCGCTCGGATTGGAATAAAGCAACGTGGAAAGAATTCGACCAAAGATTAATACATGAAGAGCGAAGATTAATACATGGAAGGTAAATATTGATCGAGTATAGATTTTTCATCTAGTTTGCCGTCCATTGGCATAATAATTCATCCTTTTCTACATGTAGTCAATTCAATTAGTGAAGGGCGGTGGTGGATCATTAGAGCGAATTGAGTGACTGCACTTTTACACGCACTTTTTACACGCTTCGAGCAATTTTGAAGAGAAAATATTGTGAAGTTAAAAAAAAATACACTCACACCGAGTTTATACATGCTATTATAATTATCATATTACTGAAATCAGGTTTTTCTGGAGATGTGTGCAATTATACGAATGGCAATAGGTAAATGGGGACGAGAACTGCATATGTTATTTAAAAATATTTTTATTTTCCTATTTGTAAGTCTATCACAAATATTTGTTTATATCTCTGGAAAATATTAAAAAGCACGCACATGAGCATTTAATTACTCTAACTTAGGAAAGCGACGTGATTCAATAAACCTTTATGTAATAATTTTCAATCCTAAATACATTTTTAACTGGGCTCATGATGACTGTATTTCGTTTCATTACGAGTATTTGTTGAAAAAATGACACAGCATAAAGCTAATTTATTGAAGATTACCAAAGTATTACAGACCAAATAATTCTTCCAAATTCATCTGAAAGCAAACGATTTCAAACGAATTTGATGTGTATATAACAATATTATTTTTAACAGGTTGATATGGGTCTTTTTCATAGTTGTATAGTAATTATTTGCAAATTTAAGTTACATACAGTCATTTAATTAAATAATCAACCACTTTCCCAAACGCGATCGAATTCGAGAACAATCGTAGCGATTGTCAAAATGACATGAAATTGTGGTTTCCTTGGATGTTTTTTAAACATTTTTCCATATTGTACGCTTAACTGGGCAGGATACTCATCAAATAAAATAAAACAACCGTTGTATCTAGGCAACTGCTACTATCATTCCCCTTCGATCGAGTTTGGAAAAGTGACTGAATGTCATTAGAAAACTGCACTAAGCAATGAAAATAAAAATTAAAAATAATTATTAAAAAATATTGTAACAATGCAATGATTTATTTTTGTAATGTAATGTAATGTAATGTAATGTGATTGAAATGATTAAAAAGAGACACATTTTGGTCATGATTAGTCACTGGTTGAATGTCCCAGAACGAATCAAATATCAAAATGATTGCATAGAATGTCTTTAAGGCGAAATCCACAATTCCATAAGCAATAATAAACACGATGTAGTATTATGTTGTGACCAGATTATGCTCTTTGTTGTAATCATTGAACGTGTCGGTTTTGGGGATAAAATTGATGTAAATCACCAAGTACGATGTAATCGATCCAAAGATCTACAACATTACAACAAACGAGAACAATATTTTGTGTAAAATGAAACAAATGAATATAAATATTTTCCTCAATTTTCTCACCATCGTTAATGAGGATAAGCGTATATCAAAGAAGTTTGCTGCAGAAAAGTTGATCTGCTCGTTGTCTAATTGTTTAGAAAAGTTCTCTATCTGCAAGAAGATGATTCGTTTTTCAAAAGAATGAGAAATTTGGTTTAAAAAAAGATTCAGTACTTACTAACGTGATAGTTGTTTGAGGCAATACACGATTCAGTACATTATGAAGATAATAGAAGGTGATTTCTCCCTGCAAGTAAGAACTAAAATGAGCACGTAGTATAACAAACTCCCTCCAACGTACCTCATCCACACACTTCTGGCAGGTGTTGAAAAGCACAAAAAACATCAATACCGGTGAAATACCACACAGAAACGATTCCACCTTGTAAAGGTTCCCATCATAGTGCAGACTCGCGTACATCCAATATCCATCGATGGTGGTACATATGAACAGCATCGTTATTACAGCAAACAGTTGCCAGCCGAAACGATCGCTTACCTCACCGGTAAGATCTTTCAGCAAATTTTGCATCGCTTTCAGGTGCACCAATCGGCGATGGATCGCTTCGGGTGAAATGGCCCGCCCGGCAGTGGACGCCGTTTGCTGCAGTTCGTTGTTAAGGACGCGGTACCGATTGCGCAGATATAGAACATGCACCAGAAAGAACGAGTCACCGAGCCGAATCAGGATGAAGAACCAAACCTTCAGTAGCCAATTTCGGTGCCATACCGGATTGCCTGAGATGCGCGAAATGATAAAGAACTCGCTCACTGCTGGTATCACGTTGAACACGAACATAGTGCTGAAGATGTCATCGGCAAGCTGGTGATTGAATCGCTCCAAACATCCGGGAGCAGAACCGTGCGCTTCAATTGATCCGTCAATCTGATCCATTAACAGAGCAATCCGCTTCTGGGTGGATCTTTTGAGCAACGACAGTGTCAGCGTTACCAGCGGTACTGCCAGCGGAATTACGAACTGAATAGCGTCGGCAAAGGTTCCGGTAGCATCGCTAAGAAAGAAGACAGCTTCTGGTTTGATCAGTGAGTATGATAGAACGATAATTTCTCCGGTGGTGTAAAACGACACAAACACGATGGTTAAGGTGTGCAGTGAGGTCAAGGCCTGTCCATGGAGAGGTACTGGCGTGAAGCCGAGAAGCTGGAACAGAGGATAAATGGAACCAAATCGACGATCGTAAGGCGCGTGGTGGCGTGACATGCTGCTTGCACTGAACTGTTCAATTGTTGTGCATTGTGTATCCGTTAAAATGAACTCCAAACTACTTTTCGAGAGGGAGTTAAACATTGATTAATGATTTGGTTATAAATAATTCAGTGCATGTGTCATACCGCACAGTTTGTCGTTGTCGGCGCCTTCTGAAAAGCTTCCTACTTCGTTAGACGGTATTTAATTTTCTCCCGCAAACAGATAGCTGCCAATAGTTTAGTTCTGATTAAAAATTGAATCGGCACACATCACTAAATCCGGTCGCGAAATCCGCTACGAATACCCAGTCCCCGGTCCGGTGATCAATGTTTGCAGAGTGAATTACATTTTTGGACAGTGCTTCTTGCTCCCTATTTGTGGAAGCTTTTTGGTGGTGCTTTGTCGCCAGCCAGCCAGCAAGGGGTGATGAGTAGGATAAATTAAATCATGAAAATTGCACAACCCATTCGGGATAATTACTTTGCGCGTTCACCATCCTGGTCGAAAGGGGGGAGGTTCAGAGTTGGCACATATTTACCTAACCTAGATAGAGCGAGGCTCGAGTTTTCAGTTCGAGACATGGAACCGCTCGAGCAATGGTACGTACTTTCCGGTTACGTACGATTCCACCAGTGGCTGGGGTTTCAGCCGTATCGATTGGCCAGTGGCAGAGTAAGTCCCTTCGCAGCTCTCACCTTGGTGCAGTTCCTCGGAGTGTTGGTTAATCTGGCGCTCATCATCTACCGGCGACGGTGCATTCTTTATCACTGCGAAGCGATTGGAATGGTGGTGGATTTTATCAAACTGCTTACGATCGGACTGTCAATCCTGGTGATGTATGTGGAGCTTTTCCGTACCAGAGATAATATTTGCGGATGTTGGCAACTGCTGTACAAGGCTCATCAAACGCTCCAACGGTACGGTATGGTTGATCAGCGTCGGTTGACTCGTGTCATGCGTTTGTACTGGTGGTTTGTGCTGGGATCGCTGCTGTACTTCGTAGTGAATGAATCGTACCTGTACCTTTGCGCAGAACAGATGCAAACAAAACGGTTCTACGTGTACTTTTTCGCTCTGTAGTATATTTTGAACATCAAACTACAGCAGATCATCTATCCAGCGATCCTGCTGGACTCGTATCTGCGTATGACACGAGCCGCATTGGAGCATCACGTGGGGTTACTTCAATGCTCTGAAAAGCTAGGAAGTATGCGCTACATGGAGTTTCTAGCCGGTAAGCTAAACGCGTTGAAAGCACTGTACAGCGATCTGTTTCAGGCGAGCGTTGCGCTAAATGAAGCTTACGGTAGGACGTACCTTATCATCTACTGCAAGAACTACATTCACATCTTATCCAACTCTTATTGGGTGGTGTTTTGGTTGCTCAACAATCAACGACATCATGCTGCAAGTTAGTATCGACCATAGGTGTAATGGGAAGTGTGTGGACTGGTGCGAGCTAACGAGCGTTTCTATTGATAGGGATTATAAGCCGATTAATTTGTCGAATAATATTGCTGGGGGCGACGTTCTACATAAACAGCTGTGCAATGAAATCGGCCCAGAATCTTAGACATCGACTTCACACGATGAATCTTGGAATTCAAATAAAATGTCGTGCCCTGTTTACAAGAGTAAGTATTTCAGAAAATAATGTGCATGTAAAAACGACATGTTACTTTTTTACGTTTTAGATTGAAAGCTTCTTACAGCAGACACAGTTCGAAAGCATCCAACTTACAGCAGGCGATTTTTTCGATCTAAACTTTAGCCCTATATTAACGGTAAGATTTTTGCCTCATTCACTTCCACAAAAAAATTCTTCTTAACAGTTTGTATTGCTTTCTAGATTATCTTTTCAGTTGGAGCATACATTTCAATATTTATCCAGCAAGCAATCAACCAAATAGATGAACTTAAATGTAATGATTATGAAAAACAATGTTAATAGCAATACTTTTAGTACAAAAACAAACGACAAAAAAAAAAACATCATTTAAAAAGGCACGTGTATTTACAAAAGATACCAAAAACCGTTCAGTTCGTTTTTCAAATTTTGAAATGAAATATTTCATAACATTTCACAGCAATGAAATTATTCGTATCAGCACAATGGTATAGCTCACGACTTTTTCCTCCTTTATTTTGTAAAACTATTTTACAGCTAGAAGCAAAATTATTTGAATGCAAATAAGATAAAGTGTAAATACAATAAATTGATAACCTATTTACTTCATTTTTTCTAAAATAACAGTGTAAAGCAAAATCAATTTCAGCCAGACGGTACAATGACAGCAACCGGATAATCCGGGCTAGCAGAATTGCGAACGAATCCAATTGTAAACACGTCTGTGCGAGTGCCGTAAAAGTGTAATCTTTGTATCAATATTCACGAATAGCAATCACACAATCCACAATGGAGGAAATATTAAACGATTCTGTTGTGAACGATGAGCTGGAGGTAAGTGGAATGCTCTCCCCTTTTTGTATTTTCTTGTAGATTTTCCATGCAATTTTCTGTGCTCCCTTGCCCTGTGGCATTCGTCAGCATTATTTTCCAGTCCAATTGTGCGTAGAATGAATCACTAATGCGTCTTTGTTTGTGTTCTTTGAAATACGACTTTCATATTTATTGTAGAAGTTCGAGAAAAAGTACAACGAAGAGCTCAAAAATGGAGCCGTCTCAACCAACACACAGTTCGAGTACGCATACTGCATGGTACGAAGCGACTTTGCCAGCGATATGAAAACGGTAATGATGCAACAATGATGATTATGATGATGATAATGGTGCATTATGTGTCATAGGCAACACCGGTAATAATTGCTTTCCTTTTTGCATTCTGTTTTAGGGACTTGTCCTACTGGAAGACCTGTTCGTGAAGCATCCGGAAGGACGTCGCGACTATCTGTACTACATGGCAATTGGGCACACAAGGCTAAAGGAGTACTCGGAGGCGCTGAAGCACGCGCAGGCCTTTCTGGAAATTGAACCAAACAATCAGCAGGTGATAGCGCTGGAGGAGCTAATCAAGAAACGCATGGACATCGAGGGACTGAAGGGTGTGGCGAAGGCGACCGGTGCGGCCCTTGTCGTCGGTGGCATTCTGGGGCTGGGGCTTGCACTGCTGAAGAAATGAAAATCACCTCGCTAAGCCCTCCGGCGCGATCGTGTCGAGCTGTCGGGCTTGTGCGTTTCACAACAGAAGTACACAGAGCTTTGCTATTGCAGACCGAACTTTATATAGTGAATGGTTTGTTATTCAATTTCAATTCAATTTGGTAAGGTTTTAGGTAGCGAGTAATGTAGTTTTTAACGCAACCCCATCCACGGTATGTGATGTAGGAGAATTCAATTACACTCAATTGGTTAAATTCAACTTGTTCGGGTAATTGTTTACAGAGTAGCGAATAGAAGTTTCAATCTTGCTTCAATTCTTCTTTCATTTATTGAATATGCCAACGTTATTTCATTTACAAGCGTTAACGCGAACCGAATCACTGTGTTTTCCCCCGTACACACTTGTGTCAACAATGAGGCAGCTAACTAATGCCATTCTTTCAATCTATCGCTTAAACCTCTCTCTGGTACAGCATATGTGTTTCCGTGGCTTATTTCAACTCTTTATTCCGATATGTTTTTAAAATAATTATTTCTTTGGCAACTGGTAGCTTGTTGCCGTACTGTAAAACAAAAACAAACGTCTGTGTATAAGTAATAATTCCGGCACAAGCGTCAAAAAGAGAGAGTCTTGAAAATGAATGTATCAAATAGATTGTTTGTTAGTGGTAAGGCTACTATTTGTAATCGGAATGAAGGTACAGTGAGTAGATTTATCTCTAGCACTGTACAAAACTTGGAGAATCAATGTCACAGAGTGTCCTTGAAGCAAACAGAAAAAAAACTCTTCTAATCGATACTGCGTTGATAAGCGTACACACAGCGGGCAAAAGGGTTTACTCCATGTCGCACGATATCTGTAACCGGTTTGATACAACATACCGGATTGATGAAAATGTGTTATTAATAATCGATCCAAATATAGAAATATTTATTTTAATCGCTCTTTGACTTGTGATAGAAGTTAATGTGCATCCAAAAACAATTATATTGCAAAAGAAATGCTGATAGACATCATATCAGTTTTCCGTCGCTAATTACACGCCCAATCATGGGACACAAAAGGACACTTACGGTTTTAATGAGCCCAAACACCCAACGATCCACCCCTAATTGCCCAGCCGCACGCAACCCGATCCTTTGCCCCGGTGGCAGAAAGCGAACGCAGTACAAACGCACGCTCCCTGTCCGCAGCAGTATGGTTCTGATGAGGCTGTTCTGTTTTCGACTGTCCGTACGCCTCGGTTCAATCATTGTTGGAGGATTCTGTATAGTAAGCATCACTGAGACACATTCGTTGTGCCTGAAAGCCTATTTATAAATCGCGAAATTGTCCATTTTCTTTGCTTATCTTGTGGCTCGATGCAGCTAGAAACAATCGTAACGATGATAGCGCTGGCAGCATTGGGTGGTGGTCAATTTTTAGAGCAAGAAGCATTGTACTACGAGGAAAACATGCACCTGTACAACCCGGACGATGTGTTCGTCTGGTTGATTGGGGTGTGCAAAACAGAGGCTGGAATGTTCTACACACTGATTATGATCGGCATGGCGCTGTACCTGCCCTGCTGCGGTACAATGATGGTGGGTGCATATTATGTGAGTTTAGGTTTTGAAAAGGGAAGGTTTTGAACGAAAAAGTAATTTAAGTGATTTTCCCTATGCTTGTGTCGTTGCAGATGAAACGCTACCTTCTAGTGCCGTTCATAGTGGTGGAGCTGGCGAGACTGTCCTGCATCACACTGACCCACGTGATCGGAATGATGGTGATTAAAAAATCCATTAACGTGGGCTACCTTATAGCTCTCACCATTGCCGGTGGATTTGCTTTGTGTAAGTAGTGTAATGAGAAGTTGAAATGGAGCAATTCGTCTTATCCAGTTTGATTTGTTGCCACAGTACTGCTGTTCTACCTATGGGCCTGTGTGGTGGCGTTGATGCAAATACTGAAAATTGTCCGCTCGCCCGAGTACATTGCCGTGTTCGGCGACAATCCGTTAGCCCCGATCGATCCCGGCGAGACCGATCCGACGGCGGTCGAGTGGAACGGAAGTGGATTTAAGCCGGTGCAGCGGAACACTATCAGCAAGAACCTCGAGCGGTTGCCCCCGACGGCACTTACGGTGGGTCAGTTTAATGGGCACAACATGCTGATCGATGACTTTCGTCCCCTGCACAGTCGCTACACGCGCAGTTGGGCTATTTAGAATAGAAGAATGGAAAGAAAATATTAAAATAAAATTATATAGAATAGAAAATCTGCACATCCATATTTCAAAATGTGCAATTTTGGACAGTTTTTCCTTTAAATAGCTTTAATGCAATAAATAAAATAATTTTCACAACTTTTCCCTTATGGAAGAACCGCTCGCCTGTTCCCATTTGAATACTTTTTGCGCATATGCAAAGCGGCGATGGGCGACGATCGTCCTGCTCTCAGGGGTCAGGGTACGGATCAAAACCGGGTGTGATAATGGGGACTGTGCTGTGAAGAGGAACGACAATATTGATAGGAACGACAAAGCCCGCTTTATAAAGCGGGAACACACACAAACACTTCACCCCTTATTCTCTCCAAAGTAAACAAAGTACTCGTGATGGCTTTAGTGTGTTTAGCCCCCAATCGGTTGACGATTCCGCGATCGAATGCAATCATCGGGACCGTAATTCCGATTATTGAAGGGGGTATAATATATAGGGTTGAATATTTTACTTTTTCTTTCTTTATTTCTTTTTACTGTTGCTGACATGCAGCTGAACGGTTCAGTGCAGTCGACCGCGATCATTCTTGCCAGTAATGCTCACATACACTACGAAGAAGGGTTTTTTAATGCATTTTGAACCCCGTGGTCTAGAGGGTGGAAGCAAACTCACCCGTACTGTGAGGGGGTTTGGTACAGTGAGTGATCACTGTTGGTTCAGGTTGGATCTGAAGCTATTTTATTTTAATATTTATAATGCTTTAAATAACAAAAAATCATCACATATGATTTAAATTTTAAAATTTAGAGTAAACATGCATTAAATATAAATGTAAATTATTCCATTTTACTTGTTGATTTTAAGAAATACAGCATATTACTTACATCTGTTATTTATTACTAGCCTTATGGTAAATGCCTTGCCTATCATGGTTCTATTCCAACCTGGGACAAATTCTCCGTAAAAAAGACGTGTCGATAATTAGGGGTAGTAATTTTTCCCATGGTTTTGCAGCCGGAAAAGTATTATCGTATAAAAGAGAAATAGAGAGCCTTCTAGTTAAAAAAATAAATGCTGCTTAAAAGATACTAGTTTTAATTTTTTTGTAAAAATAACAATTTTGTAAATTTGGTGATTATTGTAAACTTATTATGACTTTGATTAAGAAACTACTAGTGTTGGGTAAATCTGATTCAGATTCACGAATCTGAACGAATCATTGAAATGATTCAATGAATCTGATTCTAGGTTGCAATGATTCATGTATCTCCAAAGATTCATGTATTTCAAAAGATTAATACATCTCGAAATAATCACGAAAATCTAGGAGTTCATGAATCTCAAGGGACTCATACATCTCCAAAGATTCATACAGCTTGCAGCTCAAGCTGCCCAATTATTCTTCTTGGCGTAGCAAACTACGTGGTCATGTCAGCCTATACAGACTTTCGGGACTTCTTGGCAAGTGCCACGCAGCCGAATAGTTTGTTTTGCTACGCGGAGACGGTCCATGCTGAAGATATATGAATTTTGATGATTTTTTGAATCTGTTACATTTATGAATCATTGAAGATTTATTTATCTTTCGAGATTGACGAATCTTTGAATAGTTGATTCGAGATTCGAATCACTCATCACTGAAGATTCATATGAATGAAATTCAACTAAAGATTCATGAAACTCAACACTACAAATTACACGATGTAACGTACAATTTAATGCACCAAATGGTGCAACATAGTAGGCGGCGTCCCCCCCTCCCCTTCAAAACACCGGCCTCGATGTTGATGGATGGCACAAAAATGGTAGGCCACTGTATCTGTGGAATCGGAAAAAGAACATCCCTTCCCTGCATTACCACCCAGCGTTCCGCATAGTTCCTTCCTTCCTTCGGTGAAAACAGTGCCCCCACTCGTGATCGTGCACGGGGCTTCGGGTTTGGCCGTTTGCCATTTGTCGTTTTGCCTCCTTCCCTACCCACCCAACACTGCGCAATCTGTTTCCCTTTCGCTCGCACTCGACTGTTTTCTATCGGCCGCACTGACCATGTCAGCCGCATCGCATCGCATCGCGGTTGCTTTGGTTGCCTCGTCGCCTTGCCCGATAGCCAACACACAGGCCAGCACACGATCAGCGCAGAGCAGCAACCGTGTGTCCGGTCACGGCTTGCCTTCTCCACTAGAAGAGTTTGCGTGTGAGTGTAGTGTGTGCTCGAGAGTGGTAGTGTGTTTCTTTTTTTCGTCGGTTGTTTTGCAGCTGCCTGTCCGTTCGACTCGACACAACCCAAGTGATTTCCATTCATTCGTCCACGTTTGTCCCATCCGCGAGGATCGTCGGTCGTCGCAGAAAAGCAGTGTGTGCGGGCAGTATCTATTTGCGCGCGCGTGTGTGAAAGTGTAAACTGCTAAGAAAAGTGCGTTGATTTATTAGAGAACAAAAACGTTGGCTTGCTTTTGCGTCCAGAACTGTCTGCAGTGCCGAGGAGAGGGATACCGTTTCCGTGTCTGTATTCGATGGAGCTAAAATTAGGTCGTCACTCGTAGAACATCCTCTCCCTGCCGGCTGCCGGTGGTTGTCGTGCAAATCGGCCGCATGATTATTGTGCACCCGTAAACCGAGAACCGGGGGAAAATCTAACGCTTGGTGTGGGTTTAGTGTGTGTGTTTGTGAGTAAGCGAGTGTGTGACCGTTTGTCGCATAAACAGTGAGTGCAACGAACTAGAGTAAAGTTTTTTGTATAAATAAATAAATAAACAACAGACCGCCCAACGATGGATAAGCAGTACGTGCTAAAGAACAACATGTAAGTGCCCGAACGCTTTTGGAAGTGTTGTTTTGGGGGGTTGTTCGCGTTTCGTTCTCTTTACACCGCTGGTACCGTTTCGTTCGTTTTTCCCCCTTTCGTTTTCCCGGCAGCGCACTTTTCCTCGCTTGTTTGCGAATACCGTGCTTGCCAAGAAACACACAACGGACTGTCAATATCGTGTTCTAAACAAAATTTATCATAAATCCAAGTGTGCGCTGATTCTTATAGGACCTATACTGCCATACAATTGCCATAGCGCGCCAAACGAGCGCATTTTCTTGCGTACATTTCCAGAACAATGCCGCAACGCATTCCCTCTTCCCCAAAAGAAGCATCCACGTGACGCATACAAGAAAAAACCCCTAAAAGTGCACGTGGACACGGCGAGTTACCTGGCGAGTATTATTTTTTAAGGGGCTATTTTGTTTTGGTTGTTTTCGGCTCTCCCCCCTCCTTCTTGACAGACAATCAACTTGACCTACTTTACGGCGGTGTGCTTACTGCGCGTCTTTAGGCAGCGGTAGATTTTGAGTGTGACCGTCCGCAACCGGTTTCGCGTCGAGAAGCTGGTTCAGCTGTTGCAGTCGCTGTTATTCGGATTCGGATTTATAGGCTTTTTCTGCGACAGCAGCAGACATTGAACCTAGCCTTCCGTTGGCGTTTGGCTTCCCGTGGGTTTGCATTCGCGTGTGTTCGGTTTTCTAATCTAAGCCATGCTGATGCTGACTGTGACCGGTGGTGACCTTAGACGCAAAACAAAGTTATCGATCGAGCGGGATGGTTGCTGATGGTGGTGCTGATTGCGATCGTTGGGAATGGGAAAATTTCAAAACGGTCCGAGAAGATGGAATTAATTTTATGAATTATTGATTGTAAGCAAAGCTAAAAAAATGTCTTTTTTGTTAGACAACCTTAATCCATTGAGGTAGACCTTCTGCAATTCCCAACTAAAAAAAAGTTGTTGAACCTTGTTTCACCTGCCACACGCAAGATTGCCGAACAGACTTTTAAATCAAACGGCTGGTAATGTGAGAATCGTCTAGATAGAATTCGACACCATAATTGTACACGGCTTACTTCACCCTTTTAAAGCTGGCTACATTTCACATCTGATACAACGCAACACAAAACGCCCATCGAACACACCAATCGAAAGATGCAACTAAATAGCACTCCAGCAGAACCTTCTAGAATTGGATACTCAATAGCCACACTGCCAAATCGAATTGCGCGAATCTTTTCGTACGCAGCTCACTGCGCACCGTGCGTGCGTGTGTGTGTATGTACGTGAGTGCATTTGAAGGAAACAAACATTAATTAGTGTAGCATAACCTAAGCATCGGGCAGGAAGGAGGGTAGGGGTGGTTTGGCGCTGTGTACAGATTGGCTAACGCTATCGGCACTATTTGGTTAACCCGCGGTTCGCTCATGTGTGCCGCGTAATCCTTGATGCGTTACAGTGCGTTAGAATTAGTATAGAGGGTGGGGGAGGGGCGTTGTCGGTATGGTTGGTTGCCTGCGGGTTCTAGGAAATTGCCTGCGTGTAGTAAGCGGGGCCATCGGGGCGTATGCGTCACGTAATCGCCCCGCCTTTTGACAGATCGCTGTGATTTGAGCGTCTGTCACCCGGCTGACAGCGTAGTAAAACCTGTCGGAAGCGGTACTACTAGTTGTCAAAACGTGTTTACGTTTTGTCGGTGACATTTTCATGGCTTCATGGAATGTCACATTTTGAATTGCTAATTTCCGTTAAAAGCTCAGATTAGGTGTTGCTTAAAAACGCGTCTAAATAAATCTTCCAATCGTTTAATGCCTGTACCCGATGGCACAAAAATCCTTCGAGGTCACATGAGTACAAATATGCGCGGTGCAAAACACCCCTCCCGGGTAGGCCCGGGCTCGAAACTAGGTTAGCTACGTTCTAGTGCTGCTGCCACCGGGCTCTCTGCGCGCCGTCGAACTTTGGTTCGGTTCGTTGAGCCGTCTATCCGTGTACGGAGCGCGCTGGGTGTTTCTAACAAAAAAAATATATATCCCCACACCCGTCCACCCATCCGCGTGGCAGCCGACGCTCGCCCATGATGTTGCCACCGACACTGGGCGGCCTTCAAAACTACCACCTTCTCCGGCAGCACAGCTCCTCTCCGTTCCGGAGACAGCTTCCACCACCACGCGCCTATGATGCGCTTATGAAACTAAACATTCGAGCGCAAATTTGACCGTGTGCAGTGTGGAAAACGAGTTAGAAAACTATAAAACCCCTTTGCCGTCACCACCACCATCAGCCTGATCACTTTCGCGATCGCGCGGTCGAGCGGTTCTCGGCACAACAGTTTGCCCAACCCTCCAGCGCCAGTCAAGTGCGCACATTTCACGACTGCACCCCGGCACAGTTTGGTGCAGTTGGTGATGGAAGCTGCGCGCATAGTTGAATGAATCGAACGCAAACGCATTACGAAAGCGGTGCGGTAAGGCATACTTCACACACGCACACACGCGCGCGTGTGTCACACCGTGACTGCTGGAGGTGTGCTGCAGAATCCTCCACTCTACTCCGAAACAAACCGGTGTAAACTTAAACTTGGTATCCCTCCTGTTGGCGAATCTTTTTTCGCGAACGCTCTTAACCCTCGAGGGGCGACGATTCGGTGGAGTTTAGGGGCATGCGCAGGGTTTACGGTACCGGTTCGGTGTACCCTGTTTTTTGCATGTGCACTCTTGCACTCTAGGCTGCTTGGGGCTTGCGAAAAAATGTCCCCCCCAAACCCCATTCCTCTGTCCACCGCCAGTTGTGTCGCTGGGGAACGGGTTCTACGAGCGATCGTTACCCTTGGAGTGTGATCGCGTGTGTGTGTGTGTTTGTCTCTTGCTGCTACTGCTGCTTGGTTGCATTTTATTTTGCCTCTTCACCTGCCTGCCTGGTCGTTTCGTAATCCGCGGTGTTCCGCTAATCGATGCCGATCCGGGTTTCGTGGGACCGTTTGATTTGGTGGAATTGATGATTTTTTTAGCGGCAGCTATAAAAGCAGAACAAAAGCTACGATTTTTGTGATTATGTTGGTGGGGGAATACATTTTGAAGGAGCAGAACATGTTATGATTCATCGTTAATTTATGGTAAACAATTCAACAATATTAATTATGCAAATCACTTTGATGACTTCATTTATAGCTGTTTATATCAATAAGCAAAAATATCAATGAACAACAGACAGAAAAGAGTTATCCTCTTCTCAATGAGGTGCCCTTCTTGAATCCACAATTTGCATAATATCAGGTATTTGAGGGATAAAAAAAAGGATTCGAAAGTACCCATGAAATATGATCGTAAATATGTCTTATATCTGCTAAACTCTATATTTACTATTATCGCCATCGAATCAAATGCTCAACAGTTTAGCAGCTACAGTTTAACCTATCGCGTGCTGTTAATTAGCCAACTGCTCAGCCCCCGTGCCGGAAGCCGAGGCGCAATAGGCTCCGTAGAACATTCGACATTCGCCCCTTCCACGATCTAGGTCAAATGGCAACGCATGGCAGAGGCCGTGTGTAGCATGTTGAGCCGTGTTGCGTGCCAATGCTTAGTGCGCATGGATATATCACTCTCGTGTCTGTCCTACCCGGAAGCGAACTTGAAGGAGATCGTGTTAAGTTGTGTGAATGCGTCCCCCGTCCCCGTCATGATTAGTCCACCTAAGCCGGTGGTGATGAGCCACCTTTTTGTTTGAGGCTTTCCTATTCACAGACGATCGGCCTAAAACCTTTTAGCAGCAAAACTTCTGCCCGCCGCTGTAGCTAAGTGACTGATAAGCTACAAACGCTGCTGTGAGTGTTCGAGCCCAGCCAGGGCAACAACACTTGACTCCGGGTGGTTGGTCACTCTTGGTCGGGCTGATAAAAGCTGCCGGCCCTTTCGGTCTTTGTGTTCGTGCTTCAACCCACCGTAGCACATGACGTCAAGCTGGTCCGAGTAGTGCTGATTTGAATATTGACCTCCTCATCGCAGTGGAGCTGTCGGGCTAGGGCTATCGCTCGGCCATCAATATGCCCTGTGGAATGGAAATTGGAGTGTGTACTCATCACTCACACCGAATGGGGTTAGGATAGGAGCAAGGGGTTTTTAGCAACGCTTCAGAATAATGTCGTTTGCGAGCAGATGAGAATGGCTGGTATCTGAAGCTGTTAATGAGATGCAGCAGCCTCATCATTCCGCATGCGTCGTAGCTGTGCTGTGTAAATAAATTATTAGAAACAGTTTTACATTTTCATCTCATTAAGCAAAAATCCACTGAAACGTATTGAAAATCAAGTTCGATGCACTTCAGCTGATTGACGGCCTTAAGGAATGTGTTTACAATCTCGTAGAAACTGTTAGTGGTTGTGTGGAATTGAAATGTAAGGTTGTTAACTGGCACCAGAGCAATGATTGCATAGAAGGTGGTTCAGTTCTCGGTTTGTTAGAAACACTGACTGTTCATTATTTACAACCCACCCAGTTGTCGTGGTTGAGGGTGCAGGAAGCTAAACCCACACGTGATGGAAATACCTACTTCCTAACCAATAATCTCCAAAACCCTGAAATTATCAAATCTACCCCATTACAGGGAGCTACGCGGGTATGTGAAGGATACCCTTATCGCCTTGCTCAAAGGTCGGTAATTCCAATTTTCGGTAACATCTACGTCACAGTCACAAGGGGTGTGATTTGGGCAAGGTACTCGTTGGAGGCAGGAAGTAGACGGAACTCTCTTATCATTAAATTCCAATGGAGGTTATAGTTGGGAGGTTTCTATAATTCGCTATGAAGGGTAACCTTACGTGGAGAAGGTTGCTTAGGATGCAATGGCATTAGTGGATAAAGCTCATATCTCCATCCAGCAGATAATATTGAACTACTAACGGTATAAGCGACTCAAAACGTCGCAGTTTAGCCACAACCAGAGGCTACAATCACAAAATTCAAAGCTCACGTCCTACCCGTTCCTTGATAGGTTGTTGATCCTTTCGGTAGTGATTGGTGTACACCGTGAGGGAATCAAAATATTTACAAAAACTACGCACCGCATCAGCGATAACAACGTCTCAAGGCTGTGTTGCGCATCAGGAAAGAGATGTCTAAAAAGATTCATAGTAAACAGTTTTTGCCTTTCCAATCCATCCGTCTCAATCATTTGTGCGTTAGCTTAGTTCTGTTCTTTTGTGTCTGAGTGTGATTCAGATAACTTAAAAAGAAACAGAACACATAACAGGGCATCGGCTTGAAACACATGCTCGCACAGCTTAACACGCCGAACAGTTGTTGAGGATGGCCGCCGCCTGGTACTCGGATTCCTTATCAGTGTAAAGTCCATTCGAACTCCAAAGTCCAAACGCGACCTTTTGCTTCTCGCTGGACGCTTTACAGCAGAGGGGGTGCTACATTTTTCAAACAACACCCCGTTCCCATTTCGGTGAAGGGAGCTCACACTGAGGGTGGATTGATGCAGGTCTAGCGATAAGGAGCAGCGGTTGAAATTGACTGCAAATTTGCTGCACTTTTGTTGGGCGTTCGCTTGTCTTGTCGCAGTAATACGACCAATACTTAGACAAACGTGTAGAACGAGTCTCCGCGTTTGAAGAGCTGAATGTTGATAAGGTGACCAACCTCTTAGTTGGAGAATCATTAGACTTTGAAAAATTACAACTCGGCATGGGCGTGGAGGTAGTTGTTCCTCGTGTCGCTCCCTTGGAACCATTGCGTCAATTCTTACGCAACGGAGCGGGTTCAGCATCTTAAGTGGCGTTCGCCGACCGGGGATCACGGAGCACCGTTTTGAAATTGCTAATAAGTTCCTGCGGGAGCTAACAAGCGTTATGCCACTGGTCCGTGTAGCAGTTTTGGTACGTGACATTTAATTGAACAGTTAAAACGAAGTTTGCTCAATGCTACCTCCATCGGGGATAGCAAACAAATGATGAGAAATCTTCCAAATAAACGTTGAAACACATGGTGTCTACCGATTTACCTTCAAGCTTCCTGATTTGCATGTTTGCTTGTTAAAGTTTTTTTTTATACTACGACATTCGCTAGACGCTATTTACCGACCAAATTTAAATAATTGTAGATGATTCATACATCGGCAATTGCTTTGTGGGTTGTCCAATTTACTTAGCGGTACAGCTGTTCGAGTGCTGACAAGGCACATTTGACGAATTGAACTTCGTGAGAGCTTTTTTTTCTTCTTTCTTCTCGCTTTAAATTAGTTGACACTGTATGGTTTATCGACACGCGATGGTGACGTTTGAAGCAATGAAATTGATTTTTAATATCATTGTGTAGAGTCGATTTCTTTCTTTTCGATTTCTGGCTTTGGATTATTTGCTGGATTGTTCTTTGCGTTAAAACAATCTCTATAATAACTATTTCCTGATTTTGTTTCGATGTTTGAATTTTAGATAGCACAAAGAAGATGATTTGAAAGTCAATTTATAAAAGAAAAAATAATAAAAACATTGAAAGGAATATTTTTTAAATATCTAATTAAGAATCATTTAAATGCAACAAATGCAGAAAACATTTTCCTATCTTGTACAAATTTCCACATTTTTTTTGCACATTATATTTTTTTTTTGCATATTGGAGGATAATGTCTATTTCAAAAAATCTAGTTTAAATAAGATTTAAAATTTGAGATCAATTGATCACATCGAGCTCTTGAGTATTTAGCGGACAGAAATTCGGGTCTGAACATTTCAAAATCAATTTCTTATCGTTAGCATTATCGCTAAACTGAGACAAGCATTATCTTTTAGCTTTCGTTCCTTGGAGCTTGATAATGAGACACATACAGTCAAAACATGTAATTCCCTAGACATTTTTAGAAATTATATTTTATTTAAAGGATGTCTATTCTACAACGAAAAGGACGAGCTCAACCTTTACTTTCAAAAGCCCTTCATTAAAAAAGCACTTGTTGCATGCTTTGGCAAACTTGTTTGCAAGCCTCACCCGCATGCAATAATGCATCATCATCGCCATGGAGATCGACTAGGGCAGGTTTTTTAATCTCTCCCTCTCTTAGCAAGCGTTTGCCGCTCACGCTCCGCTCACTTGTACTTCCTACAAAAGGGTGCGTGTCTAACCTTTACCGTGCTGCCGTGCCGCTGTGTTGGTTCTGCTGTACTACTCCTCGCCTCGCCACCTCTCCTCTCCTGTAGCAGACGGAAGGGTGGCCAAGCTAGGGGTGAGGGTGTAAGAGCAAAACGGGCAGCCGCAGCTGGAAACAAAGAATGAAACAGCTTCGATTGCATGATGACGGATGGTGGATGGAGGGTGGTTAGGCGCTGAAGGTTGCGGTCGGTAAGGCAAACCCTCCCTTTTGCACTTCCCCCGACCCGAAGGTACACATCGGATCGTACCAATACAGTCGCACTCGAGGGCAGGGGCTCCGTGACTGTGTGTATTTGTGTCTATGGGGAGGGTTTTGGAGGACGTACGCAGCGATTCACTGGCGTCTCCATCGTCTTCTTCCACCGCCATCCGCACACCGCTCATCCACCGTCTGGCGTTTGCACACAGACACACAGCCACGTGTACGTGTGGTCGTGTGTGCGCGTATATCGTGGATTTTTGCTTCCCACTTCGGTGCGCAACGAGCCGGAGCGGTGCGTTCGAGTCAATCGTTCTTTAGCGCCCCGCGGGACACAGAGCACACAGCGAGACCTGCGTGTCCGGGCGTGCCTTCCGTAGACACAGAGTTTGCGCTTTGTCTGGCCGTGCGTGCGTGCACTACACGAAACAGCCAGCCGCAATTTGCAGTGCGAGTGGAAAATCGCGAAAAAGAAGTGACCCAAACTCCACACACACACACACGGATTGAGAAAGATCACGACGCGTGCGTGAATCACTGTGTGCGAATACGAGGCGTGAAAGTGCACACGGTGCAGTGCTCGCCACCGTCTCAGTGAGAGGAAATTGAAGCTTGCCTCACAGTACCGGAAGTGCGATTCAATACTCACCGCAGGCGGTAGGAAAAGTAGCGAAAGATAAAACCCGTCGCTGGCGCGAGTGAGAGTGGTTTGATTGCTCAGAAGAAAAAAAGAGGGGGAAAAGGCAGGAAAGAGAAAGGAAAAAATAGGCACAGTGTGGAAAGTGCAGCGTATGAAAGTTCCACTGCAGGTGAAGCGAAATTGCATCCGCAAAGTGGTTGGGGTTTGTTTTTGTGTGGTGACTTACGACGCGAATCTGTGACGCGATCAGTGCGATCTGTGTGGGGCGAAAAGGCTCCGACAAACACAATTGAATAGCAAAACACACAGATTATCAAAACCGCAACCCACCCCGTACGTCACAGTGACACTAGAACAGTTAGTGGTTAGGGTAAAGCGCGTGCGCGTAAGCGAGGAGACAGCAAAGGAAAGTGAAGCAACTTCCCTGCGTTTTGCGTGATAAGCAAGAGTGCATCGTAATAAGATTGCGTTACGGTGATCGTTAGTTTTGCGCGTTTGCTGCCGCTTCTGTGGTCGTCTTTTTCTAGCTCCGGCGCGTTTGCCAGCAGATATACAAAGAAAGCGCCACCAGAGGGAAAACGAACGTCCAACACAACGAACGAAACGAACGGTCGGTTGAGAACGAACACGCGCGTTAAAACACAGCCCAACAGACACAACCCAACAAAGCTTCCAACATGGCGGAAGCGATCGACCTTGCCGGTGGTAGCAGCGGTCTCACTAACAATCTGCTCGATGATAACAATAGGAAAAATGGTTCGGTGCGGGTGCAGATCGTACCGTCGCAGCCGAAGACGCTCTCCCATCTGCCGACCCGGCCCCCCGTCGATCTGGCCTTCCACAATCTTTCGTACCGGGTCAAGGAAGGACGTCGCAACAGTAAGTAGACGTGTGAAGTGTTTTTTTATTTTATTATATTTGTTATTTTCCCCCCTTGCTTCTTTATGTGTAACGCATTCGTAAGAATACACGCGGCATACTTCCTGGTTGGTACGTGGCTTGAGAAAACATTGTGAATACAAGTTGTCTGCAAGAAGCACTGATCAACTCTCGTGGTCAGTACGGCTGTTGAATGGATATGTTCAGCTTTCAGCTTGATGAATTCGCAGCGACCCGCTGGTCTAATCGGCAGACGCATCAGCTCTATAGCATTGCCGTTCGTACAAGGATTGATTCTTGTTCAGATATCGTATCTGATCTTTGTTAATTCCATCATTTTCGATCATCTTTGCAATGTTAAATGAAAACATCAAGCCTTTACAAAAACAAACACATTGCTGCTTGCATTTTAATGATCAAAAACAACATAATATTCCCAGGAACCCCACATTTGTTTGTGGATACAAACATCTCACGCAATTTGCATGCGCATCGATTATAAAGTCGATCACATTACGATCGTACGATGTTGTGTGGGGATTTTTCTGACACACCGGTTAGAAGAAGCAACTGTGTGTGTTTGCTCGCTAGCAACTTATTTGCAAACGATTCAAGTAAAACTGGAAGGAAAGAGTGTGTGAGAGAGCTAAAAACCAGCCAGCAGAAAAAAAAATATCCGGCTTTTGACGATTTGGCACCGGTTTGCCACTTACGGAAGGGTGGTGAAGGTTATACAATGAAGTAATCATGTTAGATATTGTTTTGGCTCTTTATTTGCTGGTTTGTTATCGCTATTTTAACAAACTGATTAAGCATGACGTTTAACGATAAAGCATTATCAGCTTAATGTTGGTGACGAAAATCCACCCTTTCGTTCGGGGAGCAACCTTGATATTATCGCTTTTCCTTCGCAGTTTTACCACCTTAAAAGAAAAAATAGCAACATGACATTTCAAAGAAGTGAATGGAAAAAAAAGACATTAAACGTATGGCTACACCATACATTTTACACATCAATTACAGCAATGTACCTTCACCGAAAAAAGAAAAATCAAGTTACGTTACTTTATCTCGTTAACCTCGTGCTTTACATTTAAGAGCGTCCGCTCGGTGCTGTAGGGCCATTAAGCGAAAGCTTACCCTGCAAGTCGCAGAAAAACAAACAATTAATGCACGATCTTGCAGCAGCAGGCTGTGTATGCTATCATGATCGCACACGCGTGGCTATTAGCTGACCTTATCCCTATCATTTTAGCTCCTTTTGTGCGCGCGCCACGTGATACGGACAGACGCAGTCACCCGGACTCAATCCGGAAGTGGAAGATCGATCAGCCCAAACAGTCAACCGTCCAACAGCAGTCACGTGTGCCAGTGGGGTCAAGACAGAGGCACACCTTCCATTTTCGCAACGCAAGAGTGCATGAGTGATTGTTTTTATACCAGCCTCACACTTGTCAACCGGTTGGTGGCGTCTAATTAGACCCGTGGTTTGCGTTCCTCGGCTGATCCCTTAACGCGGAGGTTATGGCTCGCGTGGGGACCAGTTTTAATGTGCAAACGACCTTTGAGATCTGGCTAATGGTCGTGCAGGTGGATGCTCTTGGTGAAGCAGTTTTGATGGGCTGCTGTGTTGGCAAATCTACATACCACAACCTTCAGCCTTGGGCATTGGGTAAGGTGCGTTGGGTGATCATGCGAAAAGAGACGTGTCAGCGAAGATAGGAGCTTTTATGGGAACGGTTGATGAAGAGTGTATATACATTTCAAAGTAGGATAAAATATGATAATGTCTCTGCTTGGCTCTTGAGAACAAATTACTTTTCGTGCAATGACTAAGTTGTTGCAAAACTAACATAGGACATACATCGCAGTACTTTTCATAACAACTTAACTCTAATAGTGATTTCATTAGTAATTTAACTTAAAATAGAGTTGCTTCGATTATATGAATGAAAATATCTTAAATGATAAGAAAAAGAGAATACTTTTCTAAAACCTTGACCGATCACTGTTTGTAGTAGTGACTCATGTGAGAGCTCTTCTCAATTGCAAACAATTAACTAGCTAACTCAACATGATTCCTCCCAAATGATCACGCATTCTAAATGGTGAGAATATTTCACTCTTTTAGCGTTACACCTGTTCTTGCTCGAAACAATCGCACCGTTTGCGTCATATCAGTTTCCCTCGAATTGGAATTTTGAAATACTAATGCTGATAGACATGAAATGTTAATTAGAATGGAATTAGAAATGAACACCTTCAGCCATTGTTAATTGTAACGATAGGCTTCTCCAAAAATCTTAGTAAATTGCAATGGTAGCGCCATTTGGAAGTAGGACTTTAACCTTCCTCTAGTAGCTTGTGCCGATTTCACTCAAAAAGAACAGCACAACAAGAAACCGATGCATTTTTGCCCCTTGTCCCCTACAAACACTGTACGCATCGATCCGGCTACATTGAGTCACTGTTTGAGCTCAAGGCAACGATCGGTCAAAGTTTTTCTTTGTGAGCGGGTGTGATCGTACTGTACCATGAAACTGATACCGGGGCGGACGATGAGTAATCCTGTATTGTCCGGGTTGTGGATGTTTTGTAAATGTAAATGAAAGCAATCTAGCGTACTTTGGAACCTCGTTGTAGTACTGTGCTGTAAAAAGCAACTACCTTCTTTGTAAAACTGTATGGAACTTTCAAATTTGCACTTGGACATTACGGACGACGGAGATCAACCCTCAAAAGGGAGTAAGATAATAAGCCACACTGGGCATACACTTATCATGGGCACCCAATCGGCGTGAGATCGATTGGCGCCCAATCGGCGTGACATCGATTGCTTTTTGGGGAGCACCGTGGCTTTGTTTCGTTCGGCATCTTATCGACCGGAGATGGAATGAATGCAACGATAAGGGCGAACGGTGGCCTGATGTTTTGTGACCCAGCAGCTTAGCTTCCACGGCCACAGCCAATCGTTTCGAAACGGTGTGTGACGATTTCAATTTATGTAAGCAAACACGTTTGCAATGGATTTTAAAACAACGATATCAGAGCTAGTTACGCTTGGAGCAAAATTATGGGAACGCTTGTTAGAGGAAAATGAGGGCATACAAAAAATCAATACTAATGATAGCCCCACGATGAGATCACCAAGCAATCGAAGCAAAGTTCACGCGAGGTTAATAGTTATTTAATAGCATCCGGATGCCTGATTGTTGATAGAGTGTGGCGTAAACTACACGACTACTCAAAAACTAGGATGAACTGCGTTTTGGAATATAATTAAAACATAAAACCACGCATCTCCTGCGGTGCATCAATTCCGGCTTGTTTATCCAACTAATCGGCTGGCTCTAAATGACCGATCGTCTCGATCGATGTGTCGATTGTTGCTGTATCGTTGTATTTCTTTTTTAGAACGATCTGTTGTGTAGATATCATTAATTAGTTGCATCACTGATGGAGATGATCATGCGTTGTTGCTGAAGCTTTTTTAATTACTTACTGTATGATTTTGATAGGCGGTTGGGAACGAAAACAACCGTGGATGTACAACAGGTTTAGACCTTTATTATATACAGTGAGACGTAAAAATCGTTCATATGAATTTTCCAGACTACGTTCTAAAATGAAAGATACACTCGGCTTGTCCTGTTAAGAGTCTATTAAGAACCGGTTCTAGGTTTGATGTTTCCAGTGTGTTGTTTATAACTTTAGCCATACTTCTGATTCTTTTCTGCTTCTTTTCTGCAAACCACTTTCAACTAAAACAAACGGTGACTCCCGTATCCAGTTTTTAATGCCAATGTAACGAGAAATATGTTGTTCGGTGAACGGAATAAACCATATCCACCTAACCTTGATGCGCGGGGTACTATTTCGCGGAAATTCCCTTTTTTCCGCGAGATTATCTCTACCACAAACAAACAGCTCCTGCATTTTAAATAAACCGGCTTCCAGGTTCAGGTGCGTGTGTGTCATTGTCAACAGCGAAGTTTGCTGCCTGAGCTCCTACTCAGTTGGGCATTTAACCGGTTTTACGGGTTGTAGTTGTCCGGTTGCCAAAAACTTAACATCTCCAACGTCGCTCATATTTATATTGCGGCTAGGTTTATTTCCCTTTCGGACGGAGTACGGCTTGAAGATGTTGGAATCTGTATGTATACCTTTTTTTTTTTTAGATCCCAACGTACCAACAGCGGTCACCGAAATTGACCTTGCCATTCCACAAACATACAAGCCGGTACGGTGACGGTAGAACACGCTGCTCGAATCAGTCGCCAGAGTTTTGAATTCGATCAAACGGGCAAGGGAAGATGGACCGAATGTGTGTAGCTTTTTTCTCTTTCTTCTGTTGTTCGTGCTGCGGTAAAGAATGTTGAATTCCAATTTAACCTCTACTGCTCTGCCTTCTCCGTCCAGTGAGACGGTATATGCAAATTATTTACGAACACCAACCATCCATCTCGGTCGTGCTCGTCATTTTGTTTGATGATGGTTGAGAGACGTGTGCTGATGGCGTTGAGGCCATGGTTGATAACACCTGGAAAGTTCGGGGATATATGCCTTCTATAGGATGATGCGAATATCATCGTTTTTAATTTTCGCCCCATGCGTGCCTATATTGTTGTGCCAATTAGTACCTCAATGTCACCAGGATGTCATCAAAATGGACTTGCCTTGTTGGCGGCAACAAAATCAGTTGATAAAACAAAGTTACTTTTAAGTCTTTTTTATTTCTTGGGTTCCAGACAAACGATCGCAGGTTAGTTGTTTGCATAGCGAGCAGGCGATGTTTGTGTAGCGATGCACACTGGCAGCAGGCCTGCAGATCAATACTGGCTCAATTATTAATGTGGGAAAATTGTCTGAACCTTACCGAAGCGTTTGAGCGTGGTTCCCAATCGTGTGTGTTGGGAATTTTGCCTTCGTTTTACCTCGAACATTTACAACTCGGTGCATAATTTACCTTCACTAACTGCATGTTGATTGCTGGGATTGTTTGAAATAGCTTTTTGCACACCGCTGCTGATGTTTGTGCTGGTGAAATTGATGCGCAAAGTTTCGCACGTAACATATGTAACACTTCGCGGAGGTTGACGTGGCTAACGGCTTGTAACGTAGCTGTTATTGAAATCATTCGTTCTAGCATGTGACGTTTGATTTTCACCAACAGATGGAAAAACCTTGCCCCGTTCGCTGAGACCTTCCAAGGGGCGTCAATTAAGTGCGGCCTCCAGCGCAAACCAGATCGACGCCAGTGCTGTACCGTGCACATTCTCGCGATCCTTTAGCTTGGGTTCACCACGGTATCGAACGAGGGGTAGTAATTAGTGTGCTTTTGCTGGACCTGACTACTAGCAGAAGGGAGGAAAGATGGCAGCAATCCAATCACTATTTAATCACGCTGATTCTGAGAATTTCCTGTGCGGAGATATATCCGCCATTGGGTTTCGAGCGTGGTTGTTGCGAAGTGTAAGGGTATTTATTGATGACGATGACTTGTGCTTGGGATATTGAGCAGTGACACTAACGCGCATCCAACTTATGTCAATGAAAATATCAGACATGTTGCGAAAACTGTTCTACACCTTGAAGAAATGTGAAGGCTTCTTTGTTTATATTGCAGACGTTACAATTGCGGCAGGTGTCACATGAGGTCAGGTTAACGTAGAAACCCGTTTCGAATGGTACGTTTACCTGTTCCTCAGATTAGCGTAATAAAATTAGCATGGATAAACTTCCTTATTGAATGCTCTTAAGATTGTATTTGTATTGTTTTATTCACGCATACCTTGTTCTTTTTATCTATAGATGTGAAGACCATCCTGAAGGAGGTGAGTGGCAAGCTTCGCTCCGGCGAGCTGACCGCCATCATGGGACCGTCCGGTGCTGGCAAGAGTACGCTCCTGAACATCCTTTCAGGCTACAAGTAAGTACCGTGAAACATACTTTCCTTTTCTGCAACATGTTTCAACAACAATTACGCTCTCCCTTCCAACCCAAGGACAACGAACATCGATGGATCGATTACGATGAATGGCAAGGAGCGCAACTTGAGCCAGTTCCGCAAGCTTTCCGCCTACATCATGCAGGACAATCAGCTGCACGCTAACTTGACCGTGGAGGAAGCAATGAACGTGGCCGCCAGCTTGAAACTCAGCCAGAAGGTGGAGAAGAGCGAGAAGCAGCATGTGGTAAGTGGAGCATCGTATCTCTGCGCGACCCAGTGGTGAACGTATCATTGATTACCATTTTTGGTTTGCAGATCAAGGAGATTCTGGAAACACTCGGTCTCGAGGAGCATCGCCCAACGTTGACCCGCAACCTGTCCGGTGGGCAGCAGAAGCGTCTCTCGATTGCGCTGGAGCTCGTCAACAATCCGCCGATCATGTTCTTCGACGAACCAACGTCCGGCCTGGACAGCTCGACCTGCTTCCAGTGCGTGAGTTTGCTCAAGTTTTTGGCCCGCGGTGGCCGCACCATCATCTGCACGATCCATCAACCGTCGGCCCGTCTGTTCGAGATGTTCGACCAGCTGTACACGCTATCGGACGGGCAGTGCGTGTACCAGGGCAGCACGCGACAGCTGGTCCCGTTCCTGGGCACGCTCGATCTCGAGTGTCCGTCCTACCACAATCCGGCCAGTTACGTTATCGAGGTGTCGTGCGGTGAGCATGGCGATCATACGCGCAAGCTGGTGAACGCGATCGAGAACGGGAAGAAGGATATTCGCAGCGAGCTCGATTTCCCGGCCCAGAAGAACAAGAAGAACGAAAATGCGGCCAACGGAAATGCTAACCTGAAGGTGAACTACGAGCGCATGAATGGTGGCGCGAACAAGTACGCGGACAATCTGAATCTGGGCGGCAATGGGCTGCTGCCACCGTCGATGGTGAACGATATTGCGAAGGAGACGGAAACGATCAAGATTGCCGTCGAGCCGGATCGGGAGCCGGAAGTGAATAGTGCGCTGCTGCCGGTGGAGGGTGCGACTGACATTGACCATTCTCCGGAGCGATATCCGACGTCGGAGTTCCATCAGTTTTGGGTGGTGCTTAAGCGAACGCTGCTTTTCAGCAGACGTGACTGGGTGAGTTGGATCTCTTTATTTGTGGAAATTAATCATAATCGAATAATCTTATAATGTCGTTGATGTCATCTTTTACAGACTCTTATGTACTTGCGTTTGTTTGCACACATCCTGGTGGGTTTCCTGATCGGCACACTGTACTACGACATCGGCAACGACGGCGCTAAGGTGCTCAGTAATCTTGGATTCCTGTTCTTCAACATGCTGTTCCTGATGTACACGTCCATGACAATCACGATTCTTTCATGTAAGTTGTATCCTCATCGGTTCGAGATGCGTTGATTGACCCCAATGATCTTCTCTTTGCAGTCCCTCTCGAGATGCCGGTACTGTTAAAGGAGAACTTTAATCGATGGTATTCACTACGATCGTACTATCTCGCCATCACCGTCTCGGACATACCATTCCAGGTAAGCTAGAGCATCTGTTCCCACACCGCAAGGCACACGGTATCTAACAAAACTTGTTTATACAATTCTAGACCATCTTCTGCGTGTTCTACGTTTCGATCGTCTACTACTTCACGTCGCAACCGCTCGAGTGGTTCCGGTTCGCCATGTTCCTGGGCTCGTGCTTGCTCATCTCGTTCGTGGCGCAAAGTGTCGGTCTCGTCGTCGGTGCTGCAATGAACGTGCAGAACGGTGTCTTCCTGGCCCCGGTCATGTCCGTACCATTCCTGCTCTTCTCCGGCTTCTTCGTGTCCTTCGATGCCATTCCGATCTACCTACGGTGGATCACCTATCTGTCCTACATTCGTTACGGTTTTGAGGGAACTGCTCTGGCCACCTACTCGTACGGTCGTGAAAAACTCAAGTGTCACCAGGTGTATTGTCATTTCAAGTCGCCCACGACCACGCTCGAGGAGCTCGACATGCTGGACGCTAACTTCACGCTCGACATTGTGGCGCTAATCGTCATTTTTGTGGTGCTGCGAGTTGCTGCCTTCCTGTTCCTGCGCTGGAAGTTGAAGACCACCAGATAAATCGGATGGACCAGAACGATCGGCCGTCATAGGCCGTGATGTTTTGTTTTTGTGTAACGTTAACATTTTATGAAGAGAGCTTCGGTGCAATTGTTGTACCGTTCTCTTCCAGATCCACCCGATACCATCGTCGTAGCGTAAGCCAAAGTAGCGTTTAATGTTTTTTCAAGTTCTTCTTTTACTGTACCAAAAAACAAAAACAAAATAATCCAAACAGACAAGCAAAATAGAAGGAGCAAAACACCGTGGACTAATGGGAATTTAACCCAGTTTGTCAATGGTTTAAAGAACGTAAGAAAAGCCAATCTAAAGACGGAATTTAGCTCAGATAACTTTCAAACACAAATCGAAACATATCAGAACTCTTAATATCAACCACTACGAGGAACGCTCGTATCGAGGAAAAATATAGCCACAAAAATTGCCACAAGATCACCTTATTGGGTGCCTTTCTCGCTAGGTTGTGTGGCGTTCTACACCAACATGGTCCCAGTCCTGTCCAAGAAAAAAAAATGGGAAACTTTTGGAGCGTTTTTATCGATCAAGTTTTTTACAAGGTTTATCTTTTTTGCATACAGACTTTTACCGATTAGGCTAAGCCGCACCGTACCGTGCGAGGGAAGCATTGCATTAGCTGATAGAGGAATGGGATTTCTTTCTATAAACGATATTGTGACAAGAGTAAAAAGTATACATAAGCTGAGTGCATCGTGCAGTTGGAAGAGGTTGTAAAACAAAAAAACAGTCTAAATGTGATAACATTTTAACGAAAAAGCAATTACATGATCAACAAGCATGTTTGACCAAGTGCAATTAGTTAACGAGGAGTAACATAAACAAGTGCAGAAAATGAATTATAAATGGAATAAAAAGGATACAAATGGTTTTTTGAAAATAACGTTGGCCATTTAGAATTATTTTCGACGCGAAAGAAATAATTTGTAGGAATCTTATTCGTAGCAGTTTGATGATGACAGTTTGGACGTTGTATTTAACTCGGAGGGTTATTTTTATTAAGAATTGAAAAAAAACTGCAGTTCATACAAATTAATATCTACGATCTAATTTTGATCGTTTTTTTTGCATATTGCGATCTATATTTTTAAAAGAAAGGCGCATAAAATTATAAGTTGGTGTGAAATCGATTCGGTTTTGTATTAAATCTACTCTCACATTTCAATATTTAATTATACGTTTTACTATTTTTTACATCGAACATAAGCAATTCTTTGCTGGAATGATGTTTCTACTTTGAGGCAATTTTTTTAGGAATTGAATCTTTCGATTTTTCTGCAATTATTTACGGATTTGAACCTCTACACTCATTTTCAAGCCTTTGCAGAGTCTTGTATTTTAATGTTTTGACAAAATCGTTACAAAGCGCAAATCGTTACAAAACGCTATCTGTAGATTATTTTCATTTATTTGTGGAGTCAACAGATTAGAATCCCTTGCACATATTTATAGAGTAGAATCTTTTCTCCTCTACGCTTATTGTAATATATTTTTAGAACCCATATTCTGCTGAAAATACATCAAACACTTGTTTTGAACCAAATTATTTTTATTTTCGACCGAACATATTTTAACCAAAAACATTTTTCTGAAAGCCTATTTAGACTAAACAACTAAACAACGAACAAACAAGGTAGATTTTTTTAAATAAAATTTGAAAAATAAATTGTGGAATCAATTATTCAGTAAAAAGAAAAGGCCCAGATTAATGCATCAACTCTTTTTCATGCATCATTAATCATATAAGGATTTTCTATTCATCTATAAATAATCTTCCGTTGTACTAAATAGTTGTTCATCCCTGGCTAAAGCTCATGACCGATGTGAGTCCATTGTCTATCATATTCACAGTAGAAATTTGAAACATTTTGGTCAAAAATAAATACTAGCAGTTATATCCAAGTTCTTTGGAAAACAAAACTCTGTAATAACAAGACAAAAAAATGCATTTATCATATGCATATCATATCATGAGAATTGTTTAAATACAAGAGTACCTGCACATTATTTATTGAAACAGACCTTACAAACTTTAATTGATTAGTTACCATACCTAATTATGTCATACTTTACCCGGCTAAAAATTATTTTGTATTTTACCAAGCTAATAATGGTTGAGTTGTAAAAAAAGGAAAATGAAGCAATACGGCCGTTTTGAACCGTTCCTTCTACATAAAAAAGAGAGTAAAATAAACATACTTTAGCGTTATTCATAATCAGAATTATACAGGTGTCCCCCGAGATACGACTGTATTTGGGACCGAAAAAATGGCCCAAAGCAAGGCGTAAGTCGAAATAGTCGTATGTCGAATATCTGTCAATGTTAAGTTTAAAACCGAAGTTGAAGAGGCGAAATCTATGATATCGTGATTTTTATTTGAAATAATGTTTGATAATGTATTAATTTTACACCGAAAGTCGTTTACGCGATATAAATATCAAAGATCGGCTAGTTGTAGAATCTTTGGAAATGTGTTTGTAACGATTTTCAGCACAGAAATCCAAAAAAATACATCAATTTCTTCTCACTGACAACTTTTCACTGTCAAAATCAAAATCGTCGTATCTGCGAATCGTCGTAACTCGAGGGGGTCGTAACTCGGGGGACGCCTGTAGTTTATTTTCCTTTGCCTTATTCTTTTTTCCTATGCGATTCGATAAAGCTATATAAGCAGCAATATTTTCGATGTATAGAGAGAAGTTAGGAATAAATACAATAAACATAGAATGGGAAACATTACAGTCGTTGCCAATAAGTTTTAGCTCCAAGGTATAAATTTTTGACAGTGCGCATCAATTTTTGACTCTAAAGCACCTATTTTTGTCTGCAAGTCATCAATTTTTAACTATTGTATAAATCATGATAATGTTTAAAGGTATTTGAACAGATTTTTGTCAATTGTAATTTTACATCACATAAACATTACAAAAACTGAGGAATTTGATTGTTTTTTTGAGAAAATATAGAGAAATTATATAAATTCTAAAATCAATTGTTTACACCTAAAATTATATGCCAACTTTTTCTACTCCGTTAACATTTCCAATATTGTCAAAACAATTGTTTTATTTTAAATTCTATTAATGATTTTATTTACTACTTAACTTAATTTTAATAATTTCGGAACACAAAGTTTCAGATATTACGTTAAATTTTGTAAATAAAGTGATTGACTCACGGTCAAAAATTGATGCTTTAGAGACAAAAAATGATGTTTTAGAGACAAAAATTGATGGGCACTTTAAAAAATGGGTGCCTTCGAGACAAAAATAGGTGAGTTACAGTCAAAATTTAGCGACAATGACTGTAAAAGAAAAAAAAAAATTTAAAACTTTTAAAAATAAGCAAAGCAAGACATAAATAAGAAAGTTCCAATCTATGATGAAAAGTTTCCTTACTAGAGTTTCTTAAAACACATACAAAAATCGTGCATGCACTACCGTATCATAGAAAATTGACATTTGTATTTAATTTTGCAATTTTTTCCTGCGATTTGTGAACTTTTCGAGATAAAAAAAATCTCTAATGATAAATGACAAATCTATCCATGTAAGAAGACAATGAAACCTTAATTCATTCAAAATCTGTGGATGCTGCCCATATTTTTTTTATAAATCGCATGGATTTTAACGTTGCCAATCATTCAACTGACGCAAAACATAAGGGAGACAACTAACAAATCAAGAGTTGTTGATAAGAAAATCAGTTGAAACATTTATATGGTTGGGCTAATTTGTATGATCTTAAAAAAATATGTAAAATTAATAGAATTCATGAACAAAACATGAACAGACTGTTTCTCAAAACAATACTATTTAAAAAAATGCAATTTTACCATTTAATTGTATCTAAATCGTGAAATACATTCTGGTGTACATACATTAACAATCAATTAAAAGAGTTTGCAACGTCTTGCTGTGTGTTTGTTGCTCATACGAGATTTCTTGATTCACCTCATCAACAAAGTATCATTTCGAGTGCTTGCAAGATTAAGATGCATCTATTGTTCGTATTACCTCATCTAATCTGCTTCCACCACAGCTCCCCGGATGTGTGCAAGATTTATGTACCATCAAACCTGCAACCAACACCCCCGGACAACCACTCTCCGTAAACGTTGAAAATGTAAATTACCCGTCTCACCCACCACAAAAAGGTCCTCGACCGGATCAAGCGTCTAGGCAGGCGCACATTCTGCACACTGTCACCCGAAAGGCCTGTCACTTCCATTACCCATCGAAACGCCTAACAACATCGTTACGGGACCCTGCGAGCAAACACCCGGGTCCCGGGTCGATCCTTGCCGGGCGATTGATATGACATTTTAAAGGAGACAAATCTGCATAAAGCTGCACTATAGCCACGGTGCCAAACAAACGGCTCATAATTCATCCCACCGATTTACCGTACACTAAGTCATCGAGCGCAAAGAGGCGCACGCCACACGAGGGCGTTGGAAGGGACTGAATGAGGAGTGCGGGGTGTAATATCTTCGTTCTATTATTTCGCGCCAGAAAGAGCTTTGTAAGCAGGGGACGATCTTCTAGCTACCTTGCAAAGGCCGGCCGTACGGTAAGATCGATGGAGCTGAGGAGGGTGAGAAGACTAGGCGGGTGAAACTGCATTGTACTATGCATCGTCTGCATCGCCGTTCAAGATCGGCCACTTTCTTCAAACGACCAACCGTCCAACGGTCGATGATTTCATTATGAAAAGCATCACTTTTCTCACCTTACCGCATGGGGCGGCAATGGGCGAGAGGGTCCTTGTGCGACGGGAGCGACGGCTGCTCGAGTGCGCCAAGCGGCAGTGTGTCGGAAGCCGGGAAGCCGGGCCGATCACCTCACACTTCTATTCGAGCGTCCGAGGACCATAAATCTTCACCGATCATTGCAATTTGTGCGATGGGGCGCGCGTGCGCGCGGCTCGGATGAAAAAGATTCGTTCCGCGCGGTCAGCCCACCCGACAGACTACCTCATCGACAGGAGGGGTGAATCGTTGTTTCGGTGAAATTGTTTGGCGCACGATCTGTTCGACACTTGAGACTTGGCACTTGGCGCCACCGGATGGGACACACTCGTACCTTCGCAAAGTGCACCGAATGCACTCGCTCCACACACAAACGTTGGGTCGATCTTCTGCTTAGTGACCTTAAAAAAGAGTAGCAAACGCTTCTTGCACGCCAAATGGCTTCCCCAATAGACCAAGTCAAACCAATGTGGGGGGAGGGCGCAGGAGAACTAACGGCCTACCGTTTTGGGAAAGTAAAGAAGTGAAAAGTGCTACCAGCAGCGCGCGCGTGTGTGTGTGGGCAGCCTGTAGAAAAGAAACGAATGGAAGGGATGTGTTGCTGGCGAAGCTTTCGATTAAACTGGCAAGCGCAACTTTCCCGCGGGCCGTCCCAAAACCGTCTCGTTTTGTTGCAAAGCTTAATGAGCCTACACATTCGCGGCTGTTGGCGGGGTGCTGCAGTAAGGCTGTGATTAAATCGCTATTAAACACGTGCAGACACAGACATAAACGAGAGAAAGGGATGTAGCAGGAACGGGGTGCTTGCTAAATAGCTTCATTTTGCAAACCGCCCTAAAGATGGCGGTGGTGGTGATTCGCCTAGGGACATTAGATTTGATGGATCAGGGCTGTGCGAGTAGTAAATCGATTTCGGTGAGGTCTTGCTAATGATTGGTAAAAGGTTACAAGAGTGTAAAGCATGGTTTGATTCATTTGGTGATAGCGAATGAATTGCAAGTATGTAGTTTGCTAGAAAGCGAAATAGGATGCTTGCAAGTTTGTGTCTATACTTTGAAAGAAATGAAATGACTTATTAAAACTTCATTCTTTTCTTCAAGGTTGACAACATTTTGGTCTTCCTGGCTAGCAGACTTGTAAGCAACATGTTTAAACGTGAATTCAAAATCAAGCAAAATGCATGTAATCTAAAACATGAGATTCAAAGTAATATTTGACTTTACTGGTTCATAATTTACATTTTTCTATTTTGCTTAACAAAAAAAATCCTCATACCCATAAAACAAAAGCTGGATAATAAATAAATGGCTGTTGTTTCAAAATCAATGCAAACAAGTATGAAAAGGCTAAAAATCTACTTAAATTCAAGGAACTTGTTCAGGAATTTTGTTGTTTTGGTCATAAAACAGGTCCAACCTCCACCTCGTATTTATAGTTATATTTTTTCAGAAGAAGCTATCTTTGAATAAATGGAATAGGTTTGTACTGTGCCCTGCCTGTTTCTTAGTTAGTTCTTGGTTTACATGAACAGTTATGATACACGTTCAGTTACAAAATTTGGAAAATAGTGGCCAAGCCTCACCAAGCGCGATCCCTGGACAGTTAATGTCATCTAGATTTAAAGACGAAGTTAAAATACTGTGTTGCTTTAGAATCAAACAATCAGTTAAATGAATCTTTTGGTTAATCTTCGTATCTATACCCAAAATTACACCTCTGCTTCTTTTTTGAATTGAAAATTTAACTTCATTAACGAATAGTTCAACAATTAGTATATTTTCCGCAAGATACAGCGCACAAGACTGTTCAACGTCTATTTGTCTGACTCCTTCAAGGTGTTTAATATGTAAGATTTTGTAATAGATGGATGGTGGTGTCTTATAGTACTATAGTTTTTTTCATACCTACACGAACTATAACTAACTAATGTGAAGATTTCGTATTAACGATGAGATTAAAGCTTTCATTTTTTCGCGTTTTTTTCCTTTGTGCAAAAGGCTTACATCTACAACCATAGTGTGGCATTCCTCAAACAATTCTCCTAGTCTAATCCATCTTGGAGCATTTGCAATCATCCTCAAAATAACACCTAAATAACACCTTCTATAAACACCTACCTGTAGGTGTAACTGTGTAGGTAATAAAATTTTTGGAATATCTTAGAATCTTCGCTTGATGTTCTGATCTTTATGCGAGATAGATAGATACGAGAGGATGTAATAAACATCTGAGATTGAGGACTAATTTCTAATTAGTGCACATATTATTAATTTCTTAAAATTTAAAAAAAATTTGTTTGTTAAGTTCATAGGTTTATTTTTCAAATCAAACAGTTCGGAGAATAACTAAATTAGTATACATTGTAAGAAAAGAACTCTTTTTATTGTAGGTGTTATTCTATGGAATTGTATGTTTAAACAAGTAAGAGCATAATGTATTATATCGTTGCTTGTACAAATTTACTCAAATTATCAAGTGGAGTTTGTTATCTATACTTCTAGCATCTTTGTGATCCGAGCTGATTGGAAATTAAGCTGGTATCATAAAATAAACAACTTTGAATAAGCTAGCAGTCTAGAGCAAACGTACATGTTTCTGGTTGATTTTCTTGTAAGGCAATTATGTAAAATTAATATTAATGAATGTCAAATAATGCCGATAATAGAGGTCTTTTTCAATAAAAAAAATATTTCAGTAAGTACAACATATTTTGCGCATAACGTGCATTATTTTTTACGTTACATTTTTATACATTTTTCCCATACAGTACTATAACAGCTCTGTTTTAAAACGTCTACCGCGTAATGCTACATTCATAACAACGGTGACTTTCTTCTATGTTAACAAATTCCTTGAACCAACATTCGACCCCACGGTCAGCCCTCGCAAAGAGCACTTCTGATCCGTTGAACCAAACCCGTATTCGCATATGCAAATGACGGAAGCCCAAAAGTGCATCTTCAGACGCGTCCGATCTGTCTGCGCAATTGTCAATCAAAAGTGAAGCCATGGGCGTTGCGGTATTTTGACACGCGGCTCATTGCACCGAAAGGGGGAGGGGTGCATCATCATTATTCAAGGATTAGGTGTGCACAGTTTAGTGCACCGTACGTACGTAGCGCAAAGCTTTCTCCAAACCGGCCCAGCGCAACGCAAAGCTCGTTGAATTGCGATGAGCGCGCCCGTGATTGATGGTCTCTTCCTATCGATCGTAATTTGCGTACATCCATCCTCATCATCTCGCGATCATTAGGTGATCAACCCGAAATGACACATTGAATCGTAGCACAATGGTGCCCGGGCAAGGGATTGGGCTCGGGTTGCGGGATGCATAATGTTCAAGGGATCCCGTTAGGAATTTGTTCGCTCGAAGGAATATAAATATACATACACGCCCATTTATCCGCGCAGGGTGCGCAGGGGAAACCGCTCTGGTGCGTTGTTGCGTTAAACCTTGTTTTTTTTTTCGGTGACACTTTCTGTAATGTTTTTCGCAACCAACCCTTTTGGATGGTCTCGCCAAGCGAAGTGCGATGCGAAAATGTGCCGCTCGCGCGTGCCAATGAATGATTTATTTCGTTTGCATATTTTTGCATACTTACAAAGCAGAAAATTGATACAAGCAGGAAGGGTGCGCAGGGATAAGCGAGTTCGAGGCTGCCTGTTGTAACCTTCCTGCTGGCGGCGGAAGGGGTCGTCGATTTTTAGAATACTCTTTACGCCCGGCAAACGGTACGGTCGTGCAACCGGGTACGCGTACTGCGTAGGGGTTTGCCAATGGTTGCGCCCTCGAGCTTTTCGCTCATCCAGATGGCGGAAATGAGGCAAACGGACGCTGATGGTTTGTTTTGTTTTTGTGTTGTGTGTCACGGGCTGGCTGGTTACAAGTTTGATGAATTGCAGATCAATGCCGTGCGTTTGAACGCCTCAGCATCCTCAGCTGGTTGGGGTGCGGTTGTTATTGAGTCGTTGCGATACTTAGTTTCGTACGTGAGGTGTTGGAGTAGAGGATCCCACGTACCAATTTGGAATGTGTTTTGCAATAACAATATCATATTTCGTAGCACCATTCAGAGGAGGATAAAAAATGTTGCAAAAAAAAAATTGTTTTACAATGTGGTAGATAGTAGAATCAATAATATTTTTTTCCTGCATTATGTTTGTAAATTATTATGTTTTTTATGCATTATGCATTATGTTATATTTTTTATCTCTATTATAAAATTCTAGGCAAGGCTGATCAGCGTTACTTTCCAGCGGTAGCTTGGATGATTTTTGTTTAGTTTACATCCATGCAATGGCAACCACATCGACTGTAGAAAACGCAACGCTGACTTAGTTTTTGGTATTTTGAAACGTATGGAGAACAATGATACAAATTACAGTCAGAATTGAATAATTGAACTTTTTTCCGTGGTCTTTTTCTAAACCTAATTTTTGGTTTAAGCAAAGCTAAAGAATGTCTTCTACTACATGTAAGTAAAATGTTCCAATCAGTGGTCCAAAGAACTGGATCCGGATGTATGAAAACGTTGCGAAAACATTTATACGAAAAAGTAACTGAAATACAGTGAACCCTCTCTTATTTGACACCTCTCCAATTTGAGAAACCTCTCTTATTTGAACATTTTTTACAGTCCCTTGATTTCCAGTACATTTTTGTACCTCTAATTTGGAAAACCTCTGAAATCTGTATCCCTCTTATTTGTGTATGGTGTTGCCATGGTTATTGAATGATGTATGCTCAAATTGGCGATTTTGTTCGCAGTTTGCTATAGCAACAGTTAGGGCTGCATACTAAATGTTCTGTTTCTTTCTAATTTGTATGGACCTTTCATTCACTTTCCACCTCTGTAATTTGAAAACCCCTCTTATTTGACAGTCCCATCGCCTCTCAAATAAGAGAGAGTTGACTGTAAATAACCTTCTTTTAGGAGTAACAGGACATGCCGGTCTATACAGGCTTTCGATACTAAGTACCACTTAGCCGGATAGTTAATCCTTGATTAGGGCGACGGTCCATGGGACGGGCATGTTATTAAAATGTCCGAGTTGACGATAGTACCGCGGGACCCCTCGATGCAACAAGAGATAAAAATAGGAAAATTGGAATGGGTGGTTCGATTAGTGAATCAGATTCAGGTACTATTCAGGTCCCGAAATATATAAGGAAGCAGTATCTGGGCTAGGAATCAGGATCTGTTCCATGACAGACATGGAATCTTAATCATTTCAAGAATTAGTAGGGGGTTCTGTTCCAGTACCGAAATGTATATGTTGCAAGATCTGCATGGAGTCAGAATCAGTTCCAGGACCGTTATGGGTTCAGTGTAGGTTCTGGTGTGGGTTTGGGATCAATTCCAAGGCCGGTACGGTTTTTGATCCAAGGCCGGTACGGCTGTTATACCGATATATATACAATTTAAGTACCGGTAGGGTAAAAATATCAATGTAAGGGTACAAATGTACTTTAATAGATTTAAAGTGTCAGGAAGGTAAATTTATGAATATTTTAACAGAAAGCAATGGGAATATGTTGTATCTTCGCAATCACAAGCATTTTAACCATCAAACACAACAAATTTACGAAAAAAAGTATATTTTTGTGACTGCTTCGTTGTACCTATAATGGTGGTATGGTTCCTATAGTCGTAGTATTGTGTTACTATCGTGTTGGTAAACAAAGATACCTAAAAACTGTGTATAATACACACGGAACTTAGTTTGAAGCTGTTTTCAAATGAATAGTAAGAATCACATCCATAATATTGTTTTCTTACATAATTTGATCGTAAAAATGTATTAAGTGTGATAAGTGATTGAAATATTAACTAAAAAACTTTATAACTGTAGTCTTTAAAAACCAGTACGAGTAAGCTTGATTCGAAGTCGGTTTTTCACTCAGTTGAATATACGAATTTTTGACTTTTTTGGTAAATTACTTACAGGAAACTCATTTCCGTTGCTTATTTTAGTGTAAACAATACGAAATGTTAACAATATCGCGGAAAAAATCTAAAATGTTCGGTTTTTACTAATTTTATAATTATGACCACTATAGCAACATGGCTGTTTTTTGTACCTATAATGGCACTATGGTAAAAAAAAACAAATAAAAATGCGAAAATATGGTCAAAAGGCAATAAATATTAGTAAATCAATAACATTTCACGAAAGTTGTGTTAAAAAAATAATAATTGCATTGTTATGTGGTTATTTAAAACGTTAGCAAAAATATGATTTTTGAAATCCTAGGGATTTTGGAAGAATGTTGACACATTTCACAAAATATGTTGTGTTTCTATCACTGCAATGGAATGGCCCAATTTAACTTTTATAGCCTTTTTTAAAAGAACAGAGAACATTAAACAATGAAATAAATAAGTTAATTGTTCTTAATAATCTTATTATCACATTTTCGAGCCATACTGCCACTAATGTTACTACACCACTATAGGTACGTTTACCCTATAGGGTCAAGATATTTTTCAGATCCGGCATGGAAATGGGATCAACTTCCCGACCGGAATGGATCAGGATCAGTAAAAAGGATCAGTAAGGGGTTAGGATCAGTTCCACGATCAGGTTCATGACTAATTATAATACCTATACGGGAATGGAATCAGTTCCAGCACCAGAATAAGTTCTATAAAATTTCAGGATTACATGGGTTCGGGATTAATGCATCACTTGGAATTAAAAACCACATGGAATTTGCGTTGTATTTTAAGAAATCCGTTGCCTGCAGGTTATTATATACCCCAGAAATTATCTTGCATAACCCTGTAACCGGGCCAAATTAACTAGTTGTAGAAAATTTTAACAACTTGTCTAATGTATTATAATTGGAATTTTCATGCAAACTCACTCACACTCACACTCAGGACAGACAGTTTTTCTTAATTATAAAATTTTGCAAAAAATAAAAATGTCAATTAAACATAAATGACATCATTTGAAAGAACCATGCCATTCTATTGGTCGTTAATAATTGCATAGTTTTAGGCGCAAATCCTCACACAATATGGTGAATTGATAGTAATCGTTTTTCCTTAACTAGATTGCCATCCTACTGATACTGATAAGTTGAATCAATGTATCCAATTCACCAGATCGGTTTGATGCACATTTTACCCAAACACTTCGTAAACCACATTTATTTTAGAAAATAGAAAAAAACTAACAAAAACTATGTTTATGATGTGCAGAAACGAAACAGAATTTTTGCTCATTTGACAGAAATATTGCTCATTATAACAAAAAAACGAAACAACGAAGATGGAACTTATGCCAAATGCAGCGAATAAAAGACTGAAAAGATATCTTCTTATGAAATGTTTTAAATTAAATCGGGATCCGAATGAATAAAGATTTCTTAATTATAGAAAAGAGAATTAAGGAAGAAAAGAACGGAGAAAAGAAAAATGCTTCCGAACGGCAGAAATAAGAACGACCAATGTCGGGAAACGTAAATAGCCTGAATTGTTGTTTAAACATACCATTTGTGTTATGCGAAAAAATAAATAAACATAAATAGATACGGCATATGTAAAAAGATAAAAATATTAATAATAATATCTTGAACAAAAATATTCGAGGAAGATAAGCATGATAGCTTGTTTTGATGATTATTTTTTAGGATTTTTCTCTCATATTGGGTGTTTTGATTATTTGACGGTTATTTTGATATTGCATTTGTAAGAAAATAAGAATGTTGTAATAAAAAAATGGTGTCATTCTTGAATGTATACACTTATTTGTATATTAAAACTACTAAAAATAATCTCAAAAGAAACCCATCATAAATGAAAGTGAAATCGATTGTATGCGACCATCATCATTAATCTTTCTTTAGCGAATGTTTGCCTCGCCTTCAACATTCTAGGTCAGCATTTTTCGTAGCAGCGCATCGCCTCTGATATATCTTCAATTTTGCATCCGACATGGGGATGGTCTGGGATTAACGATGTTTTTGAATATTTTTTACCCCACAGAAAGGCCCTTTCATTGCATACCACTGCGATTCAACAGTGAAGTACAACATTTTATGTATGTTTGTCACCGTTTCTGATCAGCGTGGACCGAAAAAATCTACATTAAAAACATTCAAACCCGCATCAGATACAAACGAAGACAACACTGTTCCAAATACTGAAACAAAAGAAAGCAAAACAACAACAAAAAATCACAATCGTTACAACCAAAAACCAACACTTGGCAGCACGCAGCCAGCGTTCCTTTCACCCGCGGCTTTCTATGGGCAACGGTATTTATGTTAATTGCTCCATTCAATTGACCACTTGTCGCCGATACCGCGTTATGATGTATGTGCCCTGTATGTTGTAGCTGTCGCTTGTCCGAGTGGCTGGATGGACGGATGGAAATACGTACGCGTACGCATGCGGGGCTGGCGTGTAATGTGAAACTTTTGCGCCGGTGACAATATGGCTCGTGCCAGATTTTACCGCCAACCACGCACTGTGCTTCGACCGTTGCATTTTGTGTTATGCTACACATGTGATGCTTTTGTTTTTATGCTGAGCGCCACAGTACTGCTACAGGGTACACGGGAAGGATGGGTAGGAAAAGGGTTTGCTTTGAGTACGGGATCGGGACCTCAATTTTGCTGTCGAATTGTGTCACAAGTCATTTGCATTCACCATGGCATTGGAAAGGGAGGCAGAACGTAATGGTAGCATCGCTTGTGGGGTACGTGTTCTATAAATTTAGAAGAATTGTGAAATATTTACGCATCAAGTAGTACGAAACTTTAGAAGAAGAATCGAACACATTATGATTATTTAGATAAATTTTCAAAAATCTTGCAAATGAGATCCTGGTCACGGCACCAACCAATTTTTGAATTTTGCTCATTTGTCTTCGTTCCTGAATCTTTTGCTACAGCAATAAGTTATTCAACAGATTTTATTATTACTTTTTTAAGTTAGCCAATAAATTAACCAGCAAATACTACAGTCGCAGCGCTTGTCGAAGGAATTAGCTCATTGTTATTTTTTATTTGTCAATATATGTGTTTTTGGCTTCCCTGTTAAAGTTTTACGTCAAAATACTCATCCCGCTAGGAGATCTTATTTATTTTGGAGGCTGCTTCATATATATTTCTCGTTTTTAAAGATGGTCATATTTATTGTTCAAGAACTTGCCAATTTTATATTTGCGTAACAAATTTTCTGCTCCGGATTGTTGAGAATGGTGCAGAACGTCTTTAGTGATGCTGCTATCATGAATCGTATGTAATTTACATTTCATCTCATTGATTTTGCAATTAGTTTGCCAAAGTAGATACTAACAACTATAATTAAAAATAAATTCCAATTCCAATTGAAGTTTTACTTGAAAATCGAATTAGGTAAATAAAGCACCAAAGCACCTCATGCTCATTAAGGAAAGGACAATACGTTAGGAAAAAGGTTTGAAACATTCGGTGCGGAGAATGCGGATTGTTCATTACTTTCTAGTTCTTTGCCTTTGCACTTATTTCCTCTTGGTACATTCCTTCCCGTACATACAGGAAAAATCGATCAACAGGAATGCAAAGCTAGCTGCACTAATTATTACCGCGATTGCTCATTGCATTGATGTTGTGCAGCGGTGCGTAGTTGCGCATTGTTGATTTTCTTACCCTTCCAACCGCCAATCGTGTGTGAGTGTGTTTTTGTTGTTGTTCCAACCGGTAAGCTATGTTTGATTTCCACCACATCCCATTAAATTCCGCCATGCGTTATGATTGTACGATTTGTGTTTCTTTCTCCCATCGCGAAACATCCCTGCCGGAGCGGTTAGAAAGGTGAAAGCCTTCGCCACCCATCACTGGGGGGTCCTTTCTACCTGTAACGCTCCGATTGGCGAGGGGACGCGGATGCCGGGGGCGCGAAATAGAATGTGTGGATGTTTGGACCGGCTCGGATCGTATCGCGCTTGACTGACGATTGACAAACGGCGTTCGATCGGAGTGTGGCAAACTGGGTGGCGCCTTCTGCGGTTATGTTTATTATGTTTATTATCGCAAGGTTAATTGTGGAGGGGGGTTGCCGTACCGTTGCCGCGAAAATCAGCGAATGCCCACTGCCGTAATGCGTAATGCGGTGAAGGTGAAGGAATAGGTTCGGTTGTTGGTTTTTGTTTCTTCTATTTCAATTTAGCCAGCGAGGCTATGAATGGGACTAGCCTAGGAGCATTGAACGATACCGCCTCGCATTGGGCTTCGGTGTTGGACCTTTAATTTCGTGGTCGGGAAATTGAATTTTAACAAAATCACTTAAAGGCACGGGGGGAGCTGTATAGGAAGTGGACGGTAGCTGTAGTCGGTGCTAGATCGGAGTGGTTTGCCGGAGTGTGAATCGGGCTTTTCCTTCTAGGTTAGGTGGCGAGGAAAGCAGGAAGCGATGCATTGTGGCTATAATTTGGGCGGCACGTTTCGGCAGGGAAAGTCAAAGCGAAAGTTGTCCCACAGAAGGAAGTGACACTTATCGATTGGTATGGAGGGTATTCCATCATTTGTTGGTGTGTTGGTAGCAAATGGAAGTGATAGTAATTTGGTCTTAAATGATGGTTAAAATAGCCCAACTTTTTTTTGTTAGCAACTAGCCAACTTAGCATAACTGCGAAATATGTAGAATAGAAATTTTTGTTTGTTACAAATTCAAAATCTATTTTAATCACTTAATGTACATTCTAGGAATCATTGATACCAATTAACTAAACATTGTCGATTTTCCTTAGGTTTACCTTCACTCGCACTGACACAATGTCAATTGCAAATTATCAAAAATAGCAGCTCTTAAGTTAGCAGTCATAATTTGAAAGCTCCATCAATCGTACACAAAACGTTCAGCAACTTCGTTCAGAAACGGTCAAGGAACGGCTCCTCATCGAGACGAAAACGGACAACGTGCGGTAGTTTGTGAACGTCGGATAAGCCTGATCTGGCATCTACAATAGCATCGAAAGAAACCCTGGTTCCAAATGTCTAACGACTCTAAGCGACAGGAAGCTCCAAAGGAATCTGAAGATGAAGACCGTGTGAAAAGGTACTACATCGCTGGATTTGGCCAAAATGCTCCGAGAAAACAGTAAAAAAGAACCTTGGTAACAGGAAC
The DNA here is from genome assembly GCF_016920715.1 of Anopheles arabiensis. NCBI lineage: Eukaryota > Metazoa > Arthropoda > Insecta > Diptera > Culicidae > Anopheles > Anopheles arabiensis. The sequence goes on along the minus strand of NC_053518.1, from coordinate 43,060,759 downwards.
ATACATGTCAGGAAGCGGAAATCGCTGAGTTGCAGGCAATGTAGCATCTCCTAACTAATAGCACTCAAACACATGCTTACACGTTTGTCTTCTTCCGCCATGGCGAAAATGTTGGGATAACTATCGAATGGGGGACTCATTTTTTATATAAACTTTATCGAAAGCAATAATGTGTCTTATCTTTTTTTTATTTCTTCTTCTTTTTTGGCACAACAACCGTTGTCGGCCGAGGCCTGTATGCCTGCGCCTACACGTACGGTCCAAAACAGCCGAAGTCATACAAAATCATGAAAAAGTCTGTGCCTTTACGTTCCGGCTACTTCGTCGAGTAAACCCGACCTTAACCGAGCCAACCCGAATAGATGTGTTCGATAAACATGTGTGCGTATCAGGTAGCAGCATTTGTACTGCTTACCTGCCGTATGCCGCTGTGATACCGAGCGAGACGCATAGACAACGCGTCTAGAGGACATGTGTAGCCGAGAGGAAAGTTTTTGTGTCTCTTTTGCCTTGTCCTTGCCTTTAGATCCTGATGGGTGTAGCATGCATACCTTTCGGGTACGTTCGTAGTATAAGCTCTGTCCCTCTCATGTTAATGGTGAAGATACAATCGTATGCAATCGGCTCTGTATTCGGGCGTGGGCAGGCCCGTGGACGCCGTTTGTACGCACCCAAATGGTAGCATCAGCCAGGCCAACGGCTTTCAGTGACTTATTGATTACCCTTAGTAGGATAGTTAGTCCTACTTATAGGGGCACGTTTCATTCGAGACTTAAACCCATGACTGTCATGTTGTTAAGTACAAACAAATAACAAGAGTAATTAAGTACTTATCATAGGGTTTAAGAGCCAATAGAGAACTGCTTAAAGTTTGTCAAAACACCAGTATTGACACGTCTGTATGTTGACATGCTTGAGCAATCCAAATGTTTCTAGGCTTGTTTTTACCAATTTGAGAATAAGGTACCACAGCCATTACGTAACTCCACCCAAGCTAATGCAAATTAATTTTTCCCCAAAACCCAAAAAATTCATGCAACGTTTCGCTTGCATCACTCACTATCCATAGCCAAATCATTTAAGCGCTACCCTTCTCTCGAGCGGCGTAACAGCGTTTAACGATGCAATCGTACAACAATTGTGTGACGATCGATATCGCTACCGTAGCGCGGCATAGCGATTGCAATCGAGTGCATTGCCCCCGCGGATTCATTCATTTTCTCCTGCAGGCATTTCCGCGGGAAAGCTTACGTGAGGCAATGCAAACGAATTTGAAAAAAAGAGGAACCAATAGAGGGAACGGGCGCTGCTACATTCTTAGCGTTTAGCTTTCACAAGGACAGGCTGATGGAGAAAAGATCCTCTCCTGAAAGTGTCTGGAAATGTTGGTACGGAGCGTGTGCACTGCAGCGTAACGATGCTGGATGCTGGAGTTAATCAAAATTTTTCCTCCCCAAGCCGCACCACAAGCAAGATCGTATCGCTATTCGAGCTGACCAGCTGGCCAGCCATCACACAACGGGCTACTTTCTCCGCATTACTGTCCGCCAGTGGTTATTTCTTGTGTTTTTTTCATCTATGTGTGTGAGTGTGTGTATGTGATGCACATATCCTAATCATCCTGGCGAGATGAAAAAAGGGTGCGATCGCGTTCATACTTTTACAAGGAAACCGAGTGAACGACCGTTGCATTTCAACTGCTTGACGATGTGGAAGAAATTGTTCCAGGGGAAGAGAGACTGTTGAATGTGGCCTGGATGCAGCAACAGGTAGCAAGTGCATTTGAAATTGATTTGAATGTACAAACACACGCGCACAGTTGCAACTTTTCCTACCCAGCTCCCCCAAACGACTCTCCCCAAGCTGCAAAACGAATCGAAGAGATAAGCGCCCTCGCGCACCACTCGCCGGAACGGGTCAGGGTGAATTATGTCCCAAGATCGTACACCGTTGATTACGCACGAGAGCGATCGTGTGCATGTGAACGCCGGCCAACAAACTGTCCAGTCCGTCTCCTGGCACCCGAATCGGACCCACGCATCGGGGTTAGATCGTGAGAGGCAGTTGAGGCTGTCCGAGGTCCACAATGAATTACTGACCAAGTTCTGCCGGGGCTTATCAATCCCACGGACATCTTCCATATGTGTGTGTGTGTGTCTCGCTTGTCGCGAGGATGTCCAACTCGGACGCTGATGGAACATCAAACGGGAAGCACGGATCGTGCGTTTGAAGCGCACGGACAACCATTTTTCGGAGGTGAAACTCTGGAAGCTCAGCAGCCAGGGAGATTAACAACCGCCCAAACCACCGCCCTGGTAAGGCTCCCGAGCCCGAGACGAAAGTCCCGTTGTGGAAACCTGCTCGTTTTGCAAACACTGTACCGCAAGAGGCACGACAGGTCCATTGCGATGAATTACGAACCTTTCGCGGGCTATCGATCCGATCGGTTGTCCGGAACCTGGGTCGGGTCGGTTTTCGATCGTATCGTCAAAAGAAGCGGGTCGCTCGCGTTCTTTCGTTAGGTTCTGTGTGTGTGTGTGTGTGTGTTTTTTTTGTGTTGCTTTTTAAAGCATTTAGGTAAAACACGGTAGGAGCTTTCAGGTAGGAAAACATTCTCGATGCGTTCTTTGGTCCGAAGTTGTCCACCGGCGACGAAGGAGAAGGTCGCATACGCGAGATTCCACCCGCGATGCTACTTGAGGATGCCCGGTCCCGGTGGCCGTTGCCTGCATACCTCCAAGCTCCAAAGGAATCGGTTTCTAGGCCATCGTGAAGGTGTACGGAATGGGCAAGATTACATCATTCATCATTCGCGCCGGACAATGGTGGTCCCCGCGGACCAGGAAGAGATTCCATGCAATCTTGCTTCGACACACATACACACACCGAAGATAAGACCGTTCGATCTTGAGCCTCGATGTAAAGGGGGAGAAGATCGCTGGTATTCTAGACCCCCCCCTTTCTCTGACTCCATTAGAACTCACTTGAAGGCTTCTGTCGGTGGAGCAGAAGGATGCTATTTTGACTTTATCATCGCTACTGGAGTTGCATCGCTGACGCTGAGGGAGAAAAGGCGACGCAATTGGAGAACAATTTGAACTCATTCCATGCTCCAAACAACGCTGACGCTCCAAACAACGCTGAAGGGGGAGGGGGCCGAGTGTGGGCACACGCGTGTCCCTCCACGACCCCGTTGCGCCAGTATGTTGCAACTAATCTGACAAGCTGCATCGCCCTGGACACGGGAACAACATTCTCGACGGCTGGGATTCTTACGCTACCCGGAGGTGCTCCCGTACGATGGCAAGAATGTTACTTTGGCTACTGGTGTAAACTCTGGCACCGGGTGGGCAGGGCAGGAAAGGGAGACAGGGAATGGGAATGTCAAATCAAACCATTCGCAGGCAGAATGGCGCTGAAGGCGACGGCTTCGGCATGAGATGAGGGATGCCACCGTACCCTGCAATAAATCTTTCCATCAATGACGCTTCTGCTTGTACGAGAGTATTTTTTCTCTTCTTCTCTCTGTCCGTCTTTCTCTGCCGTTTCCCGGTGCAGAGGTTTCCTTTCGCCGTGTTCGTCAACTTTTCTATTACGCCTCACGATCCTGCCCGCCGTTTGCCACGCCAGAAGTACCGTCAGCCACTAGATCGTGCTGTGATTGAAGGAAGAATTATCGTGCCGTGTTTTGGATGGCAAAGGGATGTTGAATATATTGCGGGAATGGTGAGGCGGGGGAGCAAGGAAGGAGAGTCAGAAAGTGCAACAAGGTGGCAAAGAAATTGACGATTCTCGTAAGTGGCGATGATAAGCTTAACGGGGATTAATATATTGTTCAGAAGCGGATGATAAGATCTTGTACCAGCGGGATGTGGTTTTTTGTGTTTTGCCGCTTGTTCTGGCGGATGCTGCTGGAGATGAATATAGAGTGTGTCAAGTGAGAGGAACTTCCATTCAGCTGAGAATAGAATAATCTTACTATAAGGAGGTAAGGAATGCAACAAAGAAATGAGATGTAATAGAAAATTAGAAACATGTGTAAATCCATTAATTCTTCAAACATCTTCTTTCATTTTTTAAGCTTATAATCGACATTTTGATGTTTCCTTTCGATCTTTTAGAATAATTCTTCCTTTTAGCTTTTGAATAATCAACGAGAGTTATCTCATTTATCTCCTTTAGCAATTTTTAGTCGGCTATTGTATTAACCTTAAACATGCCTTAGAATTAGCACAATCAATAATTGCATAATGAGAATGTGTTCATAATAGGTCCATATGGTGATCGCATCCATTCCTTTATCGGAACTTTACATCGTTGTATAAACGCAGAGTGAGCGTGTAGCGGAAGAAGAAAAACGAAATTTATTCCGTTGAAAGAAATTATTAGTTGTAAATTATTAAATTAAATTAGTAGTATTACGGAGGTTTTCAAGTGACTTTCGAATGTGCACATAATTATTCATCGCCTCCAAGATGTGTTTCAACACCTATTAAATGGAGTATTTGCTTCAGAATAAAATTTAAGTTTTTACACATGATTTTCAACGCATCACAAAGAACTGTCAAACTCAATCTAGCTTAAGTTTGTTGAAAATTATGTTTAGCAAATTAAAAATTATGATGATGGAAATGAAACATCAGATTGATGAGGATAAACATCTAGCACGTGGTGAATACAAATATTTACATTCGGCTAGTTTCGGCTTGGAAAACCCTGCAAAATATGGTATTGTATTTCTTTAGAAAGCTCAAAAAATATTGACATAAATATTGACAAAATTTAAACATCAAAACTAAATTTTAATAGATGTGGACCTAAGGACAAGGACAATGACATACCGATTTATTAATGATGAGAACACAAAGTTCCGTATGAACCAAGCCCCCACGCATAATCAGGACTAACCTACAAGTGGACTAATCCTGGCTATGCAAAAAAAAGAAAAGGTAGAAGATATCATGTATTATTTTACAAACAGAATTTACTAGCAGTAAGAGCTATTGATGGATAATCCTGAATGCATCTGTAGATCCACTACAACTTTGGTTCTGAAAAACTGCATTAGACTTCGGATCTAACTACCCAATTCTGGTCGACTCCGGCGAGTATTTACGAGTCCGGATCTGTATTTCACTGTCTTGAGAGTGTGTTCTGATTTTCAAATATATTTTATTATAACATTGTTATTTTTGTAATAGTAACATGGTTTGTTATGAATAACATAAGCATTTCACGATAGTTAATGGTGCTGTTTTTGTTTGGTTATTGCATTTAATATTTAGAAAATTATAATTTAAGTACTTCGAAGAAAACTATAAAATTTTCATAATTATTACTTTTCAAACGGAGCGTAATAATACAAATAAACAAATTAAATGTAATAGACACTAACCACAAACAATTTTGAAATTCCTCCGAAAAGAAAGTAGAGTAAGGAAAATATACAAACTAATTTTGTAAAACGAAATAATATTTCATAAATTACGGGGATCGTCATTTTATTTGAGAACAAAAAATCGAAAGAAAATGTTAATATCAAAATAGCAGTTTTATTACATCTAGAAAGACTTGAATATGCTAATGAAAGGTGTGGAGCTAGCACCGCAGCCTCAGCACTGAGAACCGAGAGAGATATAATTCCCAGTTGACAAAACACTCACCAACATCCTGAGTCAATCCCTGTTTAGGTAAAAGAACACCTTTCCAAGTGTGGTTTTGCTGATTATAATATTTGTCTACAAATTTGTTTTTGATAAAAGAAGAAGCATTTAAACAAAATTCTTCCTAAATTGAACTATGGAGTGTGATTATAATTGGTGTTGAAAATAATAATTTCTCAGTAATTTGAGAATTTATTTGATCAGTTATGCGTATTGAAGCAAAATTAATAATGCTTTTTGAAAATTCATGGAATTCATCTAAGTTTCTTATTTTTTCCGCGAAGCTATAATGTCTTATAGCTATAACAACAGTTTTTAATCGATCTCTTAGACTCCAAATGCAGATTTGTTTTCCAGGATATGTTGTTTTCAGAGTAAGTTTTACTATCTCCAATCAGAATTTTCCCTCTTACTATATAAATGTGGCGAAAAATACACTATTGTTTAGACTTTATAATAAAAATAGCTATGTTATGTTTGCACACCAGCAGATCATCTATTCAGACCCTTGTTCAGAGCGTTGCTGAGTGTATTGTATACGGAGAGAGCATTAGTTAACTTTGAGCGTTCCCTGCTACTTTGAGCAACTTTTGTTGTTATGCTCAACCGTAAGTAAAAGAGCAGTCAGCAAATTTGAACGAAGGACAGAGATACGTGTGAGTGGTTGAGCAGGTTTTTTCATCTTTCCCTTTCTCTCTACTATCTTTGCGTCGCAGTTTCGTGCTCACTTTTCGTAACGCAAACTGTGAGAGACTTTTACAACGGTTTGAGAGCGAAACAAATGCAATTTGAGTGGCTCGATCGGCTCTCTTTGCTTCACTTTAAAGATCCGGCCACATTGAGGGTTAAAAAAATTTTAGCTTTCAACGACGTCGGTCGGGTGTGCGTTTCTGTCGTGTGCGCGCGCGTCAAGATAAAGTACTAACTACACCAACGTAGCCTTTTGCATTGTACGGATTGTTTACTGTTTCTGCAAGCAGGTTACTACACGGTGCGAAACCATTTCGCAGTTCGCAGTTGCAATTGTTTTTGTTTGTGTACCTCAACTGGCCCAGTGATTTTGAGCGAAAGAAAACCAAGAGGCAAGTAGTGTGTTTGTGTTTTTGTTTTCTAAATTTCAAGCAATGAAATACAAATGCAGGGTGCACGATTTCTTTAAAAAATCAATTATTTGAAGCCAATCGGGCAAGCAATCATTAGCTTTAGTGTGGAACGAAATGTGTCCCAAATTTGGTGTATTTGAAGACAGTGAATATTTTGTAGAAATGATTCAACCACGGCTTGTGAACTCCCTACGAACGTTGTGAAATCAACCTGTCGTTCAACGCTGCTCGAGCTTTTCCAGCCTTACCAACAACAATCACCGGTGATCGTATCGCATTCTTCCCCAGTACGCCAGCAACCAGTAACCTCGGGTGCAATCGCACTGCAGTGTGCAACGTTCGTGCGTGCACGTGAGGACAAGTGTCTTGACATGGTGCATACGATTTTGATGTTTTTGTTGTTGTTGTTGTACGTTTCCTGCTGATCTTCACTCTCGAGCATTTTGTTGTGTTGCTGCTGCTGCTGTTGCTGCTGCCGTAGCACGAACTGGGTCGACTGGTGTGCGTAGCGATCGAGCTGTCCGGACTTGCGGTTGCGTGTGCGTGTGGGTAAACAAAACGTTCTTGGCCTCAGTGTGAGTGTTGGTGGCGTAGCGTATACGCAACGCGACATGGTTGAGCTGGAAGCTGAGGTTGAACGAAATGTGTTGCTGTGTGCGTACGTACGTGTGTGCCTTTGTGTGGATGTGTGTGAAGGAGAATTGCGTTTTTGGTGGTGTGTCGACTTTATTGTTATGTTCTTCATCCGACCGTCAGCGATCACGAGGGTGTACAATTTGTTTTCATTTATTTTTCGGCAGCATCCCTTGAGATGCAGTGCGGTTTGGATTAGAAAGACTGTGTGTGTGAGTGTGTGCTTTGATGCACCGGAGTGGAATGCATTATTTATTGGTTTAAATTGAGCCGGGTTGGAAGCCGAGGCAGTCTTTGAAGTACAAATTGATGTTTAGCGAGAGCTTCTTTAAAGTTGATTTCTTGCTAATTGTTTGTTTTTATAGCAAAATGTATATATTTTCATAAAGCTAAATCGAATGGCAAAGTTCCTTGTGAAACGCGATATCTTCGGAACAACTTCGATCGCAAACGCACACCTGCCAAATCGGGAAGCATACAGTGAAACGAACTCAGATGATCAAACAGTATCAAAACCAAAGCAAACTCAAGATTACCACAAGAGGCAATAAAAAAACTACTCCAATAACATTGTGATTTCTTTTCCGTTCGATCAGCAACCTGATAATGGAGTGTTTTGCTGGCCTCACCGCTGCTCACGTGCTACGATGAGTAGAGTAATAATAAGCAGCAATGTGAAGTGGAGAGGAAACCCCAAGTAACATACTTGCAATCAAAACAATTTCAAGTCTATTTTCCATTGTGTTTTGTTTTGGGTTTGGTTGTTGTTGTTGTTATTTTTTTTTGCGCTGAAGAATGGAAAACAATTTGCCCCAAAAATGATTGCCCCGCCATAAAAGCGAGCGTATTTGAGCGCGATCGTTTCTAGCGATTGTGGAAAAGTGGAGTGTCAATTGCGCCAGCTTTCTCCAAATAATCCAACGCAAAAAAAAAACATGTAAAAAATCGATTTTGCAGCAGGATGTGCAGGAGAATTAATAATTTGATTTTTTTCTTCTACAATTAGTGCGAAACAACAGGTTTGGAGTGCAACCCAGGTGCATTCAGCCTGCCGTAGGGCGACCTTTCGTTGCACCGAGTGCATGTGGTGTGTATGCAAATCAAAAAATTGAAGAAAAGCGAATGCAAAGTGCACCTGGAAACAGCTCACCATCATAGCAAAACGCCTTGTTGAGCGTAATTGAGTGAGTGTTTGTGTGCGGTTTGCTAGTGTATTCAATCATCAAGGGAAGAATAATTCATCGCCCCCTTAAGCATCGTTCTGTTCGAGTGAGAACCAAAAATTACCGAAAAAGTGTGTGTGTTTTTGTGTGTGAATAAAATCGATCTACAACCGATCTCCCCTCAGGGAGATGGCGATTAAGTAAAGTGAAATAATAATAAAAAATACCAAAAAAAAGTGTAGACATCCCACCTAACGATAACTTACCCTCCCCTTCCCACAAGGGGGGTGGGAACATCCATCGCAATGCATCGTGTAATGCAGCCGATGCAGTGTACGATCGCCTAAACTCGGGGGCGCGAGAAGGTTTTCGAACCTTCCTCTCTGGAGTGTCTCCGTGTGTGTGACCTTGCATCTTTCAAACATCGCAAAAAGTGATTGAAAATTTTCTCACCGCAGTGAGATAAATAAATAACGCGCGCGCGAATTAAAGTAAAAAAATAAAGAGTGAAAATTTGCGCCGTGAATTTTGTGCTATTTTTTGTTTATTTTTAAAGGTGAATGTGTGCGCAAGAGAAGGTGTTTTTTTAGTTTGTGTGTCCCTTCTCTCGAATCCCTGCCTGTCGGTGTGGATGTGTGCTTTCGGTGTCCGTTTGTGATTCACCCTTTAGCGACAGATCGTTAAAGAAATAATTCCAGTAAACATGGGCAGCCGCAACATCGAGTGTCGTAAATTTTCGCCGAACATCTTCAACAAGAGCAAATGCACGCACTGTTTCCGCCAGCGGGAGGAGCATAGTGCCGCCGCCCTGGAATGCAATCGGGTAAGTTCGGGGTTCCATTTGTTGTTGTTGTTGTTGTTTTTGTTTTTCTCGTCGTTTGTCCCTTCGGTACCCCAAATCCCCAAAATCCGTGGCGTGCAGTGTGCGGTGCAGTTGTAGCGCACTGGCCGGGGTTTGCCGTTTGGGCGCATTTGTCGTTTGCTTTTTCAGTGTGTGTGTGTGGACCGGTGAGTAGGTGTGGTTGGCTGCACATATGCAGATGCATATTTGCAGCAGCCGTTGTAGCTGTTGTTCGCAGCTGCTGGAAGGTGTGGGAATGCATTGCAAATGCAGATTTCGTTTGCTTTTTTTTTTGGGGGGAACTCAGGAAAACCCCATTTTATGTTTGCGACGAAACGACCCGATTAATGAGAATTTATTTTGTTCACGTTCAACTTTGATACCGTCCCGTAATTTCAACGATAGACGGACTGTAAAAGTCAACGATAAGAGTTATCTTTCTTGTGGCGCTCTGCCGTGGTTCATTTTAATCCGCGTCATTTATCACAAAAGCGCATCGCATTTGCTATCGCCGCATTGCAAGCGGCTGTCCCAGTTACAAAACAGTGTGCTTCCGAAAACTGACTCTATAAACCCCCTAAAAGGGGTGAATAGCACCCAGCACCCCCCACCCGCTCTGTTGGTTGTGGGCGAATGATTAGGCAATTGATTTATGGCCGATTGAAACCAGCTCGCCCAGATGATTGCCATCTGGTGGCGGCGTGTCTCCCCATCCATGTTTTGAGCCCTTTCCATGTTTGGGAGCAACTGCATTACGAAATGCGTTCTCTTCGGTACAGCACACACGCATGATGTCATCTCGGTGCTGGGGGATGTTGGAACTTCACAAAATTTAATTACAATTTTGTTCATAAATTAATGCTTCGTTCCACACCTCGTTGTCACGCTTGTGGCCGGGTTGGCGACGTGCCACAACGTCCCACGACCTCGACGTATACACGTATCCCTGTTTTAAGGGCGGCTCCCCTTCAAAAATCCTACTTCCACAAACCGAGAAGAACATTATTTGCTGCACATAATTGGTTGACCGACGATGCGGCCAGAACACGTCCGCCAAAGACCGGGGGATCGGGCGGGTATTATTGAAATTGTTAACGATCGAGTACACACGGCACTGCGGTTGCGCGAGTGCCAAAACGAGCGCCTGAAGATTGGGTTGGGTGACTCATGGCACACAGATTGGTGACTGTGAGATTCTTTCGCGAGGTTCTGCTGGCGGAGCAAACTACGTACGTACGCGGATGTATGTAATCGGGACGTGCGCGCGTGATATTCCAACAGTTCCAACATCCAACATTGCCTGCCTTGTTGCATGATGGAGAAATTCTTTTGCTTCGCCGGGGCTCGGTGATCGGTGACCCGCGATCTTACTCGGGTAGGGACGCGCCTTACTGACCGATCTTTTGCTTTCGTTCACCTTTGCCAGTGTTGCACTGTAGGAATGGGCTGAGTACCGCGAAAGGGAGTTCGGGTAAGGTTAGAAGGTTGTGAATTCACATCGCGATCGAGTGTGGAAAGGATCGGGTCGACCGACCAGTCGCCCCGATGCCTCTGTGAATTGCCCGGTAGTGTGTGCCCAGAACGCTGACATGTCCAAAGCGCCGAGATGTCAGGGCCATGGAGCAGACTGGCCAGCTGACCTCGATGCGCCAGCACTGGAAAATATGCTTCACAGCACACTCCACACGCTCTGTGGATTGATCTTGAGACGCTCTCAAAGGCAAGCCAGTCACCACTCTGGACGACGTGAAGGAGCAACAAGGAGACTCGGGACGGCCTGGTTGAAGCATAATTTATGCAAAAAACAGCTTCCAAAACTCCCGCCCTGGGACAAACTAAAAAACCTCCCCAAAACTGCTTGACCGAAACCAATCGATGGGCGGGGAAAGAAATTGGAAGACAACGTAGATGACCACACCACCAGCACCGTGGTCGCTGTTACAAACATAACAGTCACTCTTGGGAGGAAAAGAAAAACACAGCGTGTAACACCGAACTCGAGACGAGCGAGAGCACTTTGGACCTGAGATGTTTTGTTGAACCGTTCAAGGCTTCGGGGCTGGCTGGTTCGAGAGCTAGCGGGACACCGCATTTTGGGACGTTACGTTTTCCGATCTCTTTCGGTGTTGGTTCTTTGCTCCGCGAATTCTCGAACGGCGACAACGTGTGGTACAGGTGTGTCGGGTTTGGAGCTGCGTGCTTGTTTTGGAGATATTTTCGGTAACGGAGAATCACCAACGTATTCTCTGTACCTCACTCACAACCGAACAGCAAGATCGGTTTCGGCAACATGTTGACGAAGTCGCACTGACGCCACGCAGTTGCGTGCAGCTTTGGGAGAGGCTGTGTGTACTCACCCAGAGGAAGTTTGAAGTTGCTGGAGGTGAATTCTTGAGCGTTTGGAATGTTTTCGGGAATGAGATGAGCAATGTACACAAGTGGTCTATTCCGACAGTGTGAATAGGCACTTTTGAAGATGTTGGGAATATTGTGTTGTAGACTAAGAAGGTCAAAGTTTCTCACTTCTGATTAGGGACTTTAAAACCCGAATATCATCCACAGTTGATGCTGTAGCTTACCAATGTCTGACCCCAAAATCCCTTCCGCCCTGTATCAGGGGGAATCTGTGTCTCCCGATGTGGGTCTCACACACTGATGCCCTAATAACGATGCCATATTCACACGCACACACGCTCCGGCGGGTCACTGCGCGGAGATCTAAGCGCTGGAGCCAAACTTCGGTAACCTGCTTTCGGATTCGAGAATGGTACGGCACCGGTTTTCGTTTCTCACATCCATCCATCCATTCGTTCATTCTTCACCCTAGCTCGCACCGGAAACCAGCCTAATAACGGTGATCGTCACCGGTTACGTTTATCACCTAAAAGTAACCAATCGAACCCACCGAAGACCACTCAGCGGAGTACCTAATTCGCTCGGTCCGGCTGTGGCTCGCGGTTCGTGATGATGATGGAGGAAGCTGATGAAATCGAGTGAACTTGAGACCTCGCGTTCGCTTGCGTCGGCTGATATTGCCCGGGTTGGGTGTCACGGGTGCAGCGTACGGTGCGAAATGGCGTGCGCTCGCAGCTCGCCGCTTACCGTTCACGGTCGAGGCAAAAGGCACACCGTGTGATACCGAATGGCAGGAAAGTTGAACCCGCCACACATATACACACACTTCCTATTGCTCACTCACATGTGCGCGCGTGGCCAGAAAAATTGATGGAATGTTGCGATCGATCGAGTTGGAGGCAAAACCAAAAGGGTCACAGCATCACCACCACCGCAACGATTGCTGCCGTGCTGCAAGGGTCTCGAACCTAGGGCCAATGCTTTTAAAGCGTCGAACGTTGTGCTACACGTGTTCAAGTTTCGTGTGGGAAGGGAATTCCAAAACCGATTCGATTTGGATCGCGCGCAATCGCACAACTGGGGAGCTGGTTGGGATATTGCACCGGTTGGCGATTGTTCGCTGTCCCGCTGCTGGGTAAGCTGGCGAGTTGCCAGAGACATAAATGTCGTTGTTTTAGTGCTCCGATCGAGTGGTACAGTTGCGAAAGCTAATCGAGGTCTCGTACCGGTCGCATAAGCCGCAATGCCACAGACTTTTGAACTTCTCCGAAAGAATGTGGTGTGAAATTGTTCCATTACAAATTTTGAGTCCATTTTGTCTTTCGTTTGAGTTTCAGTTGTGCAGCTAACAATATAATGTAATGCTCGAAGCCGTGTATGTAAAACTTCCGAGATGTTTACGTCTGCATCTTGATTATTCTTTACGTTTTCCGTTTCGTTACTCAATTAACGTTCGCTTGCCACTTTGGGTTCGATCGCAACTGACGTTTTTTTGTGTTTCTTTTATTTAAGCAGCACACCTTTTCCAATCTGCAACACCCGCCATTGCGCCCTTTTGGTTGCTTTTGGGCGGCATCGATTCAAGAACGCAAGCGCAAAAAAGACTCTCAAACAAGCATTAAAACAAACCACCTTGTCGGCGGCAGTTCGCCTCAAACGCCCAGAAGCCCACGGGCGTTCGGGCGCTTCTTGGGCGCAAATGGCTTTAACCAAAATGGGAAAGGCAAATAAGTGAAAAAAGCCAGCATCCAGATACTCCGTGCAGTTTGGAACTTTACTTCCTCCCCCCCCCCTCTTCGCTCTGGTCAAGCGCGAAAGGGTTGAAAGCAGCCTTTTCAACAGCTGTTAATTTTTCAATTTCCGCAACGCGTTGCGAAGAACAAAAGCCTGGCAAGGGAAATAAAACAAAGCTCAAGTCCAACTGCTGTTTTTGCGCAAACAGAAAAGAAGGGTTTCCTTCACCGAAAGCACCGGCCATAAAAAAGGGCATGCGTGCGTTGTTCTGTGCAATGAACTAGCGCGAATTCGTATCAAACTGCTCAACCGAAAAAACGCATTTCCTCATCGAATAATGATGAAATAGCGCGGTTTTGCGCGGCATTGCCAAAACCCGATCAATGGAACATTTCATCGCACGTTCGTTCACCGCGAGTGACCGTCAAAGACACCGACACCCCGCGGACCCCGGGCATTCCGGAAGCGGAAAGTACGAGCGGCGAGCCACGGACTGCTTTCCCCGATCGGCGCAAGTTCGCAAAACTGACCGCATCGGAATGCGCGTGGCCACGGTGCGAATATTTCCGCCGATATAAAATTGTGTTTTTTTGCCTTCGTCTTTTTCCTGGTGCTTAGTTCCTGTGTGTGTGTGCGTAAATGCTGGCTTCCTTTAACGGCCTGTCGTTACGACTGCTCTGTGTGTCTACACGTTCACGGGAACGCTGCGGGTTGTTTCACTTTCATTGCGAATATGTGCTGCTCCCTGTGGCAGCCCTCCCTTCCCTGGGCAGCCGTTTAAGCTTGGTGCTGCGGGTTGTTTTTTGCTTTTATTATTTGCACGGCAAAACATTTTTTATGGGATTTTCTAATTATTGGCACGCAGCTCGCTGTGGTCGGCATTAGATTTTTGCTTTTGCTTTCACATAGAAAGTGCTCGGTCGTCGTTTTTCAGCGCGATATTGTCGTCAATACCTATTTGTTTTGGTTAGTTTCGGGCCACGGGAGGAGTGACGACGAGCGCTTCGACAAGTCACGATGAGCTTTTGATGATGAGCGGCCTAAAGATAATCGTGCTATCGTGCCTGTAGGTGGTGATTACTTTCGCTACTCTTTTTCGGCCTGCCCTGTCGATCGTTAGACGTTTTTATGAATTAATTTCGCTGATTTGTGGATTAAAGGTTGTTGTCATTTGTTCCCAAAATGTATGCTCTCGAAATGTATTTCAGCACGTACTTATCAGCATCAGTTTTCTTGAAATTTGTAAAAAAAAAACAATGACTGGGAAAGCCTTTAAACAATTCCAAATTGAAACGTTATCTATCAGCCTTTAAACACTGCGTCCGCTTATGCCACAACAACCACTTTTGCATGATTCGATTAACCTTGATTTCACATGCAACCTGCACGGTTTTCTGCGTAGGCATGCGGTCCCCCCTTTCTTGCTCCAGAGCATAACCCAGCAACCCATCTCCAGCTGCTCGGAGTTCGCAAGCCAGTACACTACCCGCGATCGATGGGAGCAATGAACTGTCTACCACGAGGGAAAGATGCACACAAAAAGGGAAAGGTACTGGTGGCGTCTCGGCACACAAAGCGTACGCACATGTAAGCGGGCGGCACACACGTAGACACGTGGCCAGGAGCCATTGACTGCCATCGGAGCGCGCTCCGTCATCATCTCTTCGCCCTCACGACACCGTTGGAATGTGATTGTTGTTCTTCGGTCAAAAATGCCTCTTAAGCCGCTTCTCCCTGCCGTGATGATGTGTTTTTGATGGGGCAACGCTTTCTGCGTGTGTGTGTGCGCTCTCTTGTTGAATGCTTCTTTTTTCAAATGGTTGAGCATAGGTGTTTTTCGCCCTTCTTTTCCTTGCGCCACCAACAGCTTCAACCGGCCCAGGTATTGAACTGATCGTTAAAAATATGTTTCTATCCGTTCAGTTTCGATTTGCTTCGTACGTAGGTTAGTGTCGTCTTCTTTTTTTTGTTGTATGCGCCGTTTAAATTGAAAGAGAAAGTTCAATTCCCCATTGTGTGTGCGGCATGCGGAGGTAGAAGTGTCTAACTCTGACGTGTAGTAAAGAGTGCGCAAAATCGGACAGAAAATGAGTCAAGAGCATCGTGTTCCGCCGTGAAGCGATGCGTCAGTAATTATTCTGCTGCGGGCGTTTGCGCCATCCTGGCTGTCTATCGGGGTGGGTGACGGTTGGGTTAAAGAATTTTTATTGCCGACATATCCGGGCGCCGTCAGTCTGACAAGATTGGCATTTCTGTTGATTTGATTGTGATTTTGTTGAATGAATGTTTCTCCAATAATCCGACTAGGTTCGCGGCGTTTTACTAGGATGTCGTTTGATTGTTTAAGATGATTTTTGTCGGAAATGTGTAAGATAAAACTCAATGAACAAAATTATTTGTAAAAAACGACGAATACGAAACAAAAGACATTGAAATGAAGCCATATAAGTAAACAATTTTGGTATTGATTGGCAGTCGAACAGTTGTTCGACTTGTACGCTCAAGCACTAATCCGCCACGATAGTTTCCTCATAGAACATTATGTTGTCCTTGAACTTGTCAAATATTAGAGATATGGCACTAAATTAGGAGTGCTTTTATGTCTTCCGTCTTTTTTCCGGTTCAAACAACCAACAGAACAACGCTCCTATTCATCACACTTCTTTCCACCCTCCAAAAATACACAGCGACTAGCCGAACTTACCCTTAAAAGAAACTAAACAACCACCTCACCCTCTCGTGAATTTCGTTAGACAAAGTTTGAGTCACTGCAGCGCGGTTTATCTGAAGTCTGCGGAGAGCTTTCGGGCAAACTGGAGGCCCTCGTTCATCGGTTTGTTTCCGTCTTAAGCAACGCTTCCCCATATTGGCGTACGCGGGCGCTCAAGCACCAACGTGAACAAACGTGACCTTATGGGATCTATTTTCGGTGCGCAGTTATTTAATTAGCGTTATCTGCCTTTACGCGCTAGATAATCCTTATCTAGCCCACACAGCCGGAGGCGGTGCAAACGGAATGACTGGGCGGTGGTGGGTTGGTGTCGTGTGTGGCTCTGCTGTGTGGCCGGTTCTGATGTCTCTAAGTGCGAGCGACGGACCGATTCATATGCATGGCGATGTACTGGCCTCCGCGCAAGACAATAGGTGCGCGCGTGTGTGTGTGAGCAAGCTGCCGCGGGTTGTATGTCTTTCGCGCAGGGAAGCAACGACCGATGCAGCGGCGATGGTATGAAGTTGTCTTGTAAAAATGGTTACACGGAGGGCACCGATAGGGCTTCTTTGAGTTACCCGGCACAGGCGTAACGCTGCCAGAGCGGTAAACATGAAGCGGAGTTGGCAGCATTTTGAGGGACAACGATAAGGCCCTCACCTACGCTTCCTCCAAAGGTCGTGCGGCTAGTAAACTTGAGTTTTCAATTATTCACACGCAGCTGGCAATGGTTCTTGTTTGCATTTCGTGAACAATGAGGAAAATTATTCCTATTTTTTAAAGTCACCTTATTAAAGTTGGTGCCGTGACCAGCATGCATGTACGAAATTGTAACCACAACCTTGTTTTCCACTGCGGCTTAATTCAGATAATGATAGCTGGAATGTTCCTTTTATAGTCTCACATGATCATCAAATGGTAGAAATACACCCGACAGCCATTATCCACGTAAAACCTAGACCCAGTGTTGTGTGAGCAAATTGTGGGCACACAAAACGGCGACCAGACACACTGCTGGAAGGGACGCTGCACTCACAAGCCACGCTACGAATGTGTCGTGATCGGCAACAATTTACAGGGGAATTTGTTCCCGTCTGGCCAGGTTGACACATTCTTCACCCTTTCGCAGACCACCCCTTCACCTTCCCATTGCGTCGAACGTCTTTTGCATCGACGCTTCCAGGGCAGGTTCTTCGAGCAGCGACCAGCGTGTGTAGCAAGCCGTCCCTGCATCGCCATAGTCAAATTATAATAAATCGTCTTCACTTCACACCTGATCATGTGCCCTTTTGCACACACACACACACACACATACACAAACATCGAGGAAACGGCTGGAAAGGCAAAGTGAATGGATGCTGGGGCTGGAAGCGAATGGGTGCTACAAAACGAAGATCTCTCTTGCGTTCGTGCGAAGCGTCTCGTCTGGGTGTGTGAGGGTTGCCTAGATCAGAAGACCTCTTTGGTGCATGCGCACCGACGAGGAGCCACTCTAGATCCTGCGTTCGATTGGTGAAGAGACGACGTGTGCTTATGATGAAATAGGATACTTTGTGGCTTCCTTAATGTCGCGCTTCGTACCAAGGTGGAGTGGGGTTGAGGCGTTGCGGCTCCCTAGTGCACTTTTCGCACTTCGCATCTTGGGTGTGCATCGATGACACGATCTCTGCCTGCGCGGGACACGCATGAGCGGCAGAGTAACACTAAACCAGATTAGCTACCTTCGATAGTGACAGCACTGCCTCACACATGCATTCTCGCCGGTTTTCTCACTCGTGGCCCGGCTGCCAAGGCTTCATCTTCCGTATGGCCTTTCCATTTTCCCTTTCCTCCTCGTGGCCGCCAAACAAAGCTTTCGATCGATGTTCGATTTCATTCGGAGTGAGGGAGTGGTGTGTGTGTGTCGCCAGCCGATGCCGCCCCTGTTGGTGTGACCAACAACTTTTCTTCACTTGCAACTACCCACCACCCCGGGTAAGAATGGAATGTGGCTCCAAAAGGGGTGAAGAAACAAGACACACGATGCGGTTTCACGCCGGCTTCGATGCGTTTGCGTTTTTTTTCAGTTTCGTTGCTGACTTCAATGTAACCGATTCAATTCGAAGACGAATGTGTACACACACACTCGTACGTATCGCCCAGAATTGACCAGATGATGCTGCCCTTTCCATCTTCCCGAATGCTTTCCCAGCGCGAAACATAGAAGACAAATGAATGTGCACAAATGTGAACAACAATTGTCGATAATCATCCATCGCCCGGGCGCACAGGTACCAAGCAGCAGCAGCAGCAGCCACCGCCGCCTCCGCTGCCCGGTGGGATTAAGGCCCGGGCTGACTCACCCGGGCTGGTATCGGGCCCGGTTTTCGCGTCACACAAGGCGCCACAACACTTACCCACTCCGTTAAGCGTAGCGCGGGAAAAAGGTAGAAAGCAGCACCACGCGGGGGGAGGTGAGGTGAGATTGCGATGATTTCAACTGATGGAACGCGCACAAGATGAACATTTACGACTAGCGCGGCCAGAGCAAGGCACTGACAATCGCAACAACCGGCGCGCAACGTCTCATCGGCCTGTCGTGGAAGCGTGGTGGAAATTTGTTGAAGATTAATCATCTTTCACGTAGCAACTGGCTCTTTCACTGCCTCTTTCGAGAGTAGTAGCTTTTTATTTGAAGTTGTTTTGTGTGTGTGTTATTTCGCTCTCTCTCTCTTTCTCTCTTGTTGTGCCAGGTTTATATTTCATCTGCCACATATGCTATTGTGTTTGCGATCGATCTGCGACGATGGTCCGATTGCTACACCTTGGAGACCTTTTCATTTCTTTTGGCCAATGTTTTTTTTGTTTTTTTTTTGGTTTTTGTAGTATTGTCAACGTGTTTGTATTACATAGAAAGCGAGTGAAGCATTGGTTTACACTTGTTCAGCTTGATTTTAATGGCTGGATTGATGTTTAGATGTTTTCTTTTGAATAATTTACGTTATTTTTCATTTACTCGTCATTGTTATTATCATTATCAAAGTGACAAATAGTGCAATTCTTCGTTGGGGGTACTTTTAACCACTTTCGGTGCCCTTCAATCCAACTGTAATTCCATCCGTTGGCGCCTCGTGTTTCAGCCGGTACTGGTGCGTCCTGTCCTTAATTATTTCTTTAATTTTATTGCAACGCGCCTCGGGTGTTAATGTTCCTGAGATGGGCCCGATAAGACGCGGTTTGATATCGCGATCCCGGTCCGAGCGTCGCTGTCTTTGCCGCCGTCACATGATAGTTTTATCGCTGGCGCGTTGATCTTTCCTCGCTGTGTTATCTCGTGTTGGTGCCGTAGGTGGTGAGACGTTTGCTCCACACTATCGCGCACCTGCAAGTGGTCGGAATTGCGTAGTCGCCGTGATTTACTCTCCGCAAAAGGGGTATCGTTTACGGCTGGGCTCACGAGGGCTTTTATAAGGGTTGGATAGATTTATGGATGGTGTGTGGTAATCTAATTACTGCCCTGCTAGAAGATACCGACCCATAAGGAGAGGTAATTAGGAGCGGTAAAGAGATAGTGTCCATTTGTTTGAGTAACCCTGTTGTGTAGAGTATTTGTAACGGATTAAAAATGGT
Organism: Anopheles arabiensis; assembly: GCF_016920715.1. Classification (NCBI taxonomy): domain Eukaryota; kingdom Metazoa; phylum Arthropoda; class Insecta; order Diptera; family Culicidae; genus Anopheles; species Anopheles arabiensis. The sequence continues at coordinate 43,040,948 of NC_053518.1, read as the reverse complement.
ACAACAATAAAATGGCAACAAAATGGTGTATCAATTTGTTGTTGCCATAAAAAATAATGCATCTTCAAAAATCATGTACATCGTCATGCACTGGTCTTCATGCACTATTTTTATGACTGTTTACGGCGTTATGCCCTCGGCACAGACAAAAAGGTGAAATGCACTTAGAGAAAAAAAAAAAAACCGAAGCACTCAGTGCAGCGGAACTACACATAAAAGCATTCACTCCAAAATAAACACTCACATAAATGTAACATTTTTGTTGGCCACCTCACCCTATGTTCACACGTTCACCGCACGTGGTGCAGGGCCGTTGTTTTTCCCTATACCTTTACCATCACTGTGGTTCACCTCAAAGCACACGCAGGCCGCGCCACCTGTGCCAGCGTGTGGTGTGTTTGCTGTACCCGCTTTCGACAACACTTCCGCTCGCGAACCACCGGCACAGGGGGCACAGATGGGGAGTTGGGTTAAACCGTGCTAACAAGGTGAATTATAAGCATAACCACCCAGCAAAACAAGTAATTACTTAACTCTTATTAAGTTTAATATTGCATTAATTGGTGCAATTAAAAGAAACAAAGCAACAACAACATCAACTGCAAGGTCTGTTTGCTGATTGGAGGTCGAGGGTGAACGAGGAGAACGGGGTTGGAGGAAACGGGCAATGCGTGTACGGTTAAAACTCAAGTGGCGGTTGGCGATTTGCTGCACGGGATGTAAAAATGCCCGAAAAAATGGAAGGGAAACAAAAAGAGCCGATCATGTACGCCAGCGTTGACCCCCGGAGGAAACAATTGATCCAAGAGGGAGGCGAGTGGAGCATGGCAAAGCATGGAAATCAACACTCAAATAGCCGAGGCCCGAGGTGCGAGGCACCCCATTTTTGAAAGGGGTAGCACACAACAACAACAAACTCAGACGAAACATAACACGCACAATGAGAATTTATGTTTTATTTTCTTCTGTTTGCTTTTTTACCTTAGTTCTTACCTTCGTTTCAATAATTTTCCCAATGATGTAAAGGAATGAAACATTCTTTCTCTCTTTTTTCGGTTGGCACACACGCCTCCACTCCCCTGCACCGCTACCGATCGGAACAAACAGCTTCGTTTAATCAGAATAATTCACCCAAAATCACCCCTGCCGGCACTTCTGGCGAGCACGGGCTCTCGGGCAGCACACAATCATATCGATCGAAACTGGAGGGGGTGAAAAATTTATCAATTGCACCTTAACACGATAATAACTTCATTCGAAATAATTTCGTTCGGTCGGCAGTTTACGCACGCTTTACGCAATCTACGGCCTGCAATTGGCCCGCTGTCCTGATCGTACTTGGGAAAAGGGAGCAACAAGAGAATGAAACGGCACACGGTAGACCAGCGATCCTTTTTTGAGCGGGCAAATGTGTTTGCCGGCAAAATGGGTTAACCCAGCCACATTCTATAATGTGTGTGTAGAGGGAGAAGGTTGAAGGTTTTTACTCACCGCCCACCCCCTTCCCGTAGCTGTTGCTGTTCTCGAGAGCTTCTTGCGATCGTACGATCAAGAGCGGAACATATGTTTTGGGCTCGGACAGTTTGTACAGGGCTTACAGGGCTCCTCCGCCGTGGGGGCAGCGTCCCCGACCGTGGAGCGTTTCACCCGGGATACCGAAAGGTGTCAGGTCAATGGTGAAGAATGCATCATGCTGTCGGAACGTGTTCTGGTCGCGCACTTCCAAAATCGAAAAATAAGGAAGAGTGATGAGGTGGGGTGGATGGCACTTATGCGAAGGGAGTGGAGCTCCACTTTTTACACGTTTTTTTCTTGTTGTTGTTGCGGTTCTGTGCTTCATTTTGACTGAGCGATCGGAGCTGTTTTTCGGCGCGTGTGGGGGGAGATTTCACAAAAGGTATATGCGGCAAGAGGGTTTGTGCGCTGTGTAAGGGTCTCGATGTGAAGGGCAAACTTCTCCACTCACCCATATACATATGTGTGTTGGAGCCTAGAACACGCGCAGGTTTTTTTTTGCGCTCATGCTACTCCAACTAATAAAAGAGGTGTGTATTGGAGGCAGAGAAGCATTAATGGGGTCCTTAAGCCTAGCTTTTGGTCGAGACTCACCGATCGCTTCTTCGGCATCGGCGCGTCATCCGCACGATCACTGAGAAGGAATGTTGCTCCACTGAGCTAGGTTTGGAGCTCATGTGCACACACACACACACACGTAAATACACGTGGCACGAAGAGGGAAGGGTTGGCTTGGTGTTCGGTTGTTCATGGTCAAGATACGCGACCCGGTGGTATGGGGGACGCACCGAAAGAAAGGCACTCCAAAAGCGAAGCCAAACCGGCCCAACACAAGGTGAAAGAATGAGCAAAAGCCGGTACCGGCATGCGGCAAGGGTAGAGGCCGTTCTCGGCCACAAGCAGCAGCTCCTCTCGGGTTGATGGAAAGCAGCTCGCTTGCAGCTCGATGGAACGATTCTCGCCACTGGCCAGTTTGTACACGGGTAGACGGGTTTTGTGCGGTGGCGAGGGCAAAACAGGCGGTACAATTAGTTCTCGTGTGGGCTCGCCACGGATTCCGGGCCCCGTGTTCTGGAGCGGCGAACTGTGGAGAGGCAGCTTGTCTTCTGCCCTTTCTGGGGGAGAGCAAAAGAGCGTAGAAATAACATCACCCCAACATGGCTGTTTCGTCCCGTGTGTTCGTGGATGCTTCATATGATCACGATGACGACGAAGATGATGGCGGCGATGGTGTAAGAGATGATGGTGCTCTTCGGATGGGAACAAGACAGAAAGAAAGAGAGATAAAGAGAGAAAAAGAGACACATACAGTGGACGATATACCTCAGAAAGTGTGCCCTCACGGAGAATATCAAGCGTTGTGGATGCTCCTTTCCCAATGTAGAGTGTTGGAAATTCGTGAACGCATGCTTTTCGCTGCAAAACAAAAAATCCCTTGGCGCATTCTTGGTGCAAGGCGGTCTTGCTTGGTGTAACGCGCGGCAGGAAGTTGACATTCTTTCGTGTTTGAACTTCTGTCGCCAGGAGAAATATGTGTCGAGAAAGGTAAACATTTTGTGTACACGCTAGCAGCTGTCTTTAGGCTGCCGGAACACCGGAAACGTTTCGATAGTTGAGAATGGGAGCAGTTGGAGAAATTCTTGAAGACATCTTTCTACTTCTGCTCTTTCTCTTCTGACTGTCAAATCGTAACAATTGTGCACTCATTCTTGAGTAGGGCAAATTATCAATTACTTGTGTGCTGGTGGTAAATAAGATATAATATGGTTAATAACACCGATGGCAATAATGCTGGCAATCATGAAACTCCGGTGCTAATAAAGTATGATCACAAGCATCCAGCGGAGGTCCGCACAGGGCAGAACCTCGTCAGAACCTACTTTATGTGTCATGTCTTTCCATGACCGAGAGGCCTCCCCTTCACCAACTCCTCTATCGTACTCCGTACTCTCTCTCTCTCTCTCTCTCTCTCTCTCTCTCTATTAACTTTACTCTCTTCTTCTGGTGGTGCTGATATAGCATAAAATTTAATGACCAACCGTCGGACACCCCCGGAGGGCATAACATTGTCTTCCATCGCTCTGCCGCAGGGCATCATCGGGATAATTTTTCCTCCTCGCAGATGGCCTCCGTATCTTCTCGATCGCCTAGAACGATACGATCGTATCACAAACACTCACAAACACACACACTCACATACACGGACCTCTCTCACTGGTTAAAATATCCGTTCCACTCATGACGGGGTACTTGGACGTTGCAAGGAGCGCGAGTCATTGTTGAACGATTTGCACCCTGCGGGTGCATCTACCACGGCTCGGCGCTGCTTGCGGGAAATGCATCAATCGCCACCCTCCCCCCCCCCCTCCTGATCAGTGCGTGATCGTGGAGATCGTGCGACCTAAAGGTGGGAGCATTAACGGCCTGTGTGCGCTGACCAAACGGGACGCCAGTGACGCGAGCTTCGGAGCGTTTCAGAATGGTCCTGCGAGAGTAACAAGAGCATCATGTCCATCAAATTATTGTGATTGGAACTGGTTTGCTCTAGATAGGTTGTGCTCTGCGTGCCCGGGACCGGATGGAAATGGGATGGAGCATCACACGAAATGCGTTCCTGTTTGGGTCTCGTCTATGGCTAATAAGGGACAAGATTGTAAAGTGTGTTCTGAGGAGACGCCTGTGCCTGTAGCTCCAATGTCCATTGCTACATTCTAATTCTACCACTCCAACTCCACCAAAAATTCCACACGACAAGACAAGAAAAACCGCCGTTAGACGATCAATACATTGAGGGATTGTGTTTCGTCAGCCACAAACCATTTCTCCCACATCCCGCTCGTGGCATGGTGGCATGGCGAACAGGCCAGGTGTCAAATCCATAGCAAATTAAGCCATATCGAGAGCGGTGCCTTGTTCGAGGGTGTGCAATTTCATCGTATATGTACGGGGTTGTGGGAGTCGGGAGCGGATGATCGTGTTGGGATTTACGATTTGGTGCCTAGTTCGATGGTGTGTAATCCTACAACTTAATCGGACAGAGCCGTGCGGCCCAGAACCCCCAAAACAAGACAATCTAGGGAATTTCTCCCCCCTCTGAGGATGGAGTGACAAATCAAAGAGCAGCAATGTAAGGTGGCGATGGCTAGTTTTTCGTCGTCCCCATGTTCTCGTTCGCTTGCTTCTCTGGCTGGGTTCGGAAACGCCGTCCGCAGAACATCTACCACGCTTCCCGACTTGGCTATGTACGGAGATGTGTCCGCATTCAGGTCTGGAAGATTTGCCCGGACAGAGTATGTGTGTGCGAGCGTGCGAGAGTGCGAAGAAGAAAATTGACACATTACTAAATGATCGCTTTGCAGTAACGGGACTCGCGGCTTGAGTTTGGGAAGGCAATCGCAAAGGTAGACTGGCCGGGCAGTGTTTCCAACGCAACGGCGACGCGACTGTTCCAGCTGCTGCTGCTGCTGATGGTGATGATCCACAGCCACAGTGTTGCTAGTGTTGTCCGACATGCTGCCAACCTAAACGCAACCAAAGAACCGGTCCACGATTGGTTTTCTTCTAGCGTGCCCAGTTTTGGGCACATAGTAGGATGGGGTAAACGATGTTTCCCTGTCCCCACAGCTTACCTCCCATTTGTGTGGTACGAGCGCGCAAACCAGGCCTCCTGAACGTTTCGTTGCTTCATCGTTCAGAATAGAAAACGCCTAGACTGTTGGTGGACAAGGCCTGTTAGATCCAGCTGGGTTAAAGCGAACGAAGAAAGTTTAAAATAAAAATGCAAGCTCGGATCATGGACCTGGAGAGGAAAATTTAAATTTCTTTCTAATTTATGATTTCATTATGCAGCGTGTGGTCGGACGGTGCGATCTGCCTGCTAACGATCAGATCATATCTTCTGTCGATCGTCTGCTTTTGAGGAGTATGACGTCCCCCAAGGCTGAGCAGCAATAATCTCTTTTTTTGGACTGAGTCCCATTTCCAGTTCCTTTCGGATGTAGTGTCTATGATTTGTTGCATCACAAGATCTCTTCTTTGCGCAGGTTTTTTCTTCGCCCTTTAACTCGATCTACTACCTGCACTTGGAACTGCGTTGTCAGCTCTTTTCCAACTGCTGAAGTCCCACACACGTATAGGGCACTCTGTAGTGGCTGGTGGGAAATTAATTCCGCGTTGAAGGCTTAAGGTAATAAATAAGTTAATGTCACCGGGATTCTTCTTCCACTGCCCGGTGCAATGAAGATTACGCGCGTTGTCGACGATACTTGGGCACCAAAATTGAAGTCGTCGCCGGTCGTGCAGCACACCAATTTGCACTCCAGAGATCTACTGAGAAGGGGAGAAAAAAAGTGTAGTCACAAAGGTAGAGGAGTAATTTGTCGCTTTTCTAACAGGTGAAAGCATGTGTGTTTAGTATTTGACAAACGAACAAACGAAAATTTAACGTTGATAGTAGGTATATCTGCGTCTAAGTGGGAAAACTTTCTGTTACTGGAACCAGCAGCAAAACTGGTTACCCAACGGGAGGGAACGTACTTGTTCGGTACCGGAAAAACAAATTAATTCCAATTGATCAGAGCAAATTGTTTGTCCGAATGTGGGGTGTTCACTGAGGGCGTGCAGAGGAGTTGGACTCACTCCCGGGCAAGGGAGCTATCCTTCCACCGCACAAACAAATCGTAGGTTCTCCAGCGTCCAGCGAGATCTGCCTGGTCGAGAATGCGGCTCTAATTATTTCTCTTTCACGAACTGGGGTTCGTAGTGCAGAACCAGCCCGGCTTCGATTTATTGAACGCGAATATACAATTGTTGATCTCGGCGACGACGACGACGACAACGACGACCTACACACGCATTCCTGCCGGGTGATCGGTGAGGGTGTGGGTTCTTGTAGTGCGTTGCGCCACGCGGCATTGAGGCACCGTTTGAGTGTTTACCTTTGCCGTGCTGTGTCCTTCGTGTCCTACAGCACCCGGCTACGGTGACGAAAAATAAACCGGACCTTCCGGAGAGTGTCAAGGTGTTTGTGGACGCGTTGCGAGCGTACTGGCATGCTCGCCTAAGCCACCGACGGGGGGTCGTGGTCCGCGAGGTTTGATTGAAAATTAATATGCGAACATTTTGCACCGGCATTAACACGGACCCAGCTCGGTATCGCTGTCCTGCTCGCGCCCGATCGGTGGTTGGGCAGGTTTAGGCCAGGTTGACAGGTTGACTGTAGACTTGCTGGGGGCGATTATGACGCGCTCGAAGGAAGTTGCTCCGGAGTCCGATCGAGTCCAACCCGTGCTCCAGGTGCATACGTAGCGAGAATTATATCTAGATATACCGGCAGATAGTGTGGGGTGGTTTTGAACTGCCCCGTAAGAGTATAAAGGAAGTGTTGAGTTCAGAAAAGTCGTAGGCGTTTGGAAACGATTGTCACGCTAGAAACTGATTTCTATTTATTAGTAAGCCTTCTTCCCGAGGCACGGTTCGGTAGATGGCAAACGAAAACAAAGCAAACAGTACATTAAATTCCTAATTTCTCACATGAAATGTTCAGTGAAACTTACATACAACTGAGATAAGAATCCGATAGCGAATGAGCAACACTAACGTCTTATTATTCTTTTCTTTTCTTTCTTTCCTACCTAGGTATGTACCAGAAGAGTGATACTTCCATGCTGGTGTTCTAGGACCTCTTGCTTTGGTAGCTATAACTAGTAAAAAAAGAACCATCCTCTTGGAATGCTTCCCAAGCATACCCTGCTGTTAAGAACTTTATCCGGGTTCGATGCGGCGCATAATAACGTAATCGTTTTCCGTTTCAATGTACCCTCTCGCATTTGAGTTGTGCAGCGCGCTATACGTACTCATATAATTGTACTAATAGTTTCCTTCCGAGCACTTTGACGAGAACAATCGTCGATTCGAGCGGAATCGATGAGCGTAGCAGCAGCTGCACTGTGTGTGCATGTGATAAGCCAAGCGTGCATCGCGCGGTGATGCGCTGATGATAGCTTTGACAGCACGACACTACACGAGTTTCATTCATGAATGGACGAAGGTTCAACAGTTTTGAGCCCCCTGAAGGCACCGGAAGCCAAACGTATCCGGTGAAGATAAATCTTTTCTCCCTTGCGGTATGACCAGAGTACAACAATGTGTTGAGCTAAACGGTGGGAAATTAGTGTAGTTCCGATATGAATGATTTACAGTACGAATCGAATAGATCGGTCTCGTCAAGTGCAGTGGCAGCCGTGTGACAGTTGCACTCGATGTGTGAAGGTCACCGGTGTGTATGTCTGTGACTGATTGGTCTGGAGGCGTAATTGAAAGCAAACAGAAGCTTAGCTTGTTTGCTACTTCAACGCAAGACGAGATGTTAAAATGACGTCTATTCTGTTTAAAGCACAACCCTCTTCCTTTAAACTCTAAACAGCTCATGCATGCGTTACAATTTATGCTGAATTTTTGAAAAGGAAGCGAGGTAATTTTCTACCGGAAGTGGTTTGAAATTAGAAATGTTAAAGCACATGATAAGCTCTCGGCTCTCGACATTGTCATGCATGGGTGGCATGGGTGGATGGCGATATTTTACAAAGGCAACACAGGCTGTGCATCGAACCCGAGCGTATGGACAGCGTAGGGATGATGATACGGCACTACTCCAACGTGCAAGCACTCCACACTCCGTTGAAGGTGTTCATCGAAGGTCGTCTTGTTTCGGTGTACCGAACGCTGAGATTAGACATCAGAACAGACACACACACACACACACCCTGGGAGTATGTTTTGAAAGGAATTGCGTTTGCGTGCAGCAGGTGTGTGTTTGTTTAGAGGCATTGTGCCCTTAACGGGGGCATCGTATCGGTAAGCGGTGCAACTAGGAAGGTCAAAAGCCACTCGCTAAATAAGTCGTTCGAATTGTTTACTCCGCGTTGAGGTGCGCGCGGTGCCCTACGCAAAGGCCGTGGCCGCCAGCGCAACTGTCTATCGTAAAGGGTCTCCACAATAGACCTACTAGACGCGGGTAGGGCTGTTTGGTATTGTTTGTGCTTGCACCATGGTGCAAAATGCGAAGTTTTTCGGCCTCATGGCTAGAATTTCATAACGCTGTCTCTCAAACCCCCGGATTGTCGTGGGAACTGACCACCGGAAGAGATTGGAGCGGCGGAGTTTTGGAGCAAACAGTGTGGCTGTTCTTGTTTTCTGGAGGTGCGCAATGGTGCATAGAAAGTGAATTTAGTGTTGATTCGTTTCCTAAGGAAAGGGAATGTTTTTGTCTACCTCATCATCATTATCACCATCATCATCATCATCGCGATTGGTAGTGAACATCTTGATCGGTGGTGCAAAGCGTGGTAATGTTATTGCGGTTAGTTAGGAAGACAATTTTCGGGTTTCGTTCGCTTTGGTGGACTACCGACGCAATTTTGCGCTTTTTTCCATTTCTCCTGTCTTATTTCAACCCCGAACACCGGACACACCATTGTACTGGATGAGCTTTTATCTCCACGGTAGGTCTAAGCTAGCTAGCAGCGTGGGGAGGGGATGTTGTTTCATCTAACCATCTCTTCGGCCCTCTCTCTGTCTCTGCTTGTTGTTACTATTTTCTCAACCTCTTCCATTTCACCGCTTCGTCTGCAGCATTAATTGTGTTACGGCAAAGCATCGGCTACGGTTGTTGTTTCTGCGTTTATCTTTATCGTTACTTATCCGGTCTGGAGGCTTTTGTTTCTCTATTCCCGTATTTGTTGCCGTGGCTGGGAAACACTTTTACTATCGGTACCGTAGACCCACCCGCATCCACACCATGCCACCCGGTCGGTGAAGGTCTTCCACAGTGCCGAGAGCACAAGCCAACCGATGAGGAGGGAACGGTCGGAAAAATTCAAAATAAAAAAGCACAAAGCAAATATTAAAACAAATCTTAAATAGGATGAACGTTTAAGATAGGGCGCGGATTTTTTTTTGTAGATTGTGTGCGCTGTGTTGTAATTTTCCGCTTTCGGTCCCCCAAACCCTTCCACCATGATCGCAGAGGGAGAAAATTTGTAAACCATTAACTGATTGTTTCACCGGATTGTGCACAATAATTTCCCTCGGTTCGCTTTCATTGTGAATGGTGAATGGAAAGAGGTAAGCTAGGGTGACAGAGCCGTCGCCGACAGTTGAAAGAAATGGCGCCTCGTAACATGACATTCTATGTAAAGTGAGGGCTCAACTTTTTTTCGGTCACAATCGTTTGGGGATGTGTATCTAGCGCTAAATAGTGAAGTAGCCAGCTATTAACACAGTGTACAGTGTTATACTTGTGATTATGCGCAAATTGTGACGAAAGAAAGATACTCAGCTCACTGTGTCACCCGTTTGCTGGGGTTTGTTGTTGATTTTTCCTCCAGTTCAGCCCTCCTCAGTGACACACGGGTTACGACCACGATAACATCCATCATTTGCTCAGTTCTGTCACGGATATTGTGTTTTATTGCCGTACCGGTTGGGTCATTTCGGTGCAGCCGGCGTGGCCGTATTGTGCTTATGCAACTGCGGTTGATGATAGTTTCGAGGAGATTTTGTGTTGTGTTCGCTTCATAGTGCAACGGAGCGTAATGAGTGTTTGCTAACTTCGAGGTGGCTGTAGATGATTGGCTGGAGAGTGGCATTGCGGACGGCACCGGATAGCACCGTGAAAACAGGAATAAATCCTTGAACTGGGTATCATTTGCAAGATGTAAAAGAAACTGGCAAAATTCTCATCGTTATAAACGTTGGTGTTGCTTCAACAAAACGAGAGACGATTTCAAAGCGGCTGATTTGTAGACGGAACGTTTCTTGCAAAAAAAAAATCAGATTAAATAGACATTCATTTCATAATTTCAATTATAAAATATGAAATGAAACAGAAACCATCACAAAGCCATTCTAACTGATTTCAGCTTATTTTTGGTGTCAACAAAAAACAACAAACTGATAGTAAAAATTGTTAACCTGGTCTCGTTTTTCAGCATTTCCTGCTTTAGCTAGCAAGAATCAACAAAAAACCCAACATTAAATATAGGTCACTGTGCAAATGCTCCCTTGCGATTTGTTCGCGGGCCTCCCAAAATGAGATCACCAAGAAGGAGCTAGATAAGGAGGGACAAAAAAGCACACCGAAACCACGGCCATTCCAAAAATTAATCTGAAATCGCGCGTCGATAAATATATTTACGAGTATCGGAAGTGCGGTGCCCTAGCCCTATCGACTGGCAATTATGAATCGTTAAGCAAAGAATTGGGGCGGAGGAATTTCGAGAATTCAATCCCAATTTTGGAGCGAAATTATAATACTTCACCCGAGGGCCGAAATTGGGTTGAAACGGGCCTCGAATGGATGTGTTTTGCTTGCCGCTTTCATTGTGGCATATGATTAGTTTCAGTTATCGAACACAGATCCCTTATTTAGACCGTCGAGAAATAGCGAGCATCTCAAGTTACAAATTCAAGCATATTTTTGCATGTGCTTTAACGTTCGTATCGATTATGCCTGTGTGGTGTGGTGCAAAACGGCAATAGAAATGATTTTAATAGAATTTAGTGGATCGAATCACAGACACTGGGCAGGGCATATGTGCCCGCTATATTTATGGCCCCGACATCCGGATTAAGCGCCATGCCGCCATCTAATCTTGTGGTGATAGTTGCTGTAGCGTGATTGAATTCGGAGATCAACTGAACCCCTCGAAAGGTGCCAGATTGGTGTGACCTACAAAGAAGATATGGGTTTTTTTTTATAACGATTTTTACTTCATCAGCACAGATCAGCTAATTCCCTTTAATGAGCGCGAAGGAAAGGTAAATAATAAGAAACTGATCGGCACACTGTCCATCATTTGTTGCCATTCGAACGCCCATAAATTACGCCATGCAGGCAACAATCTTCGCTATCTTTCTCTCACACACTGCGGTGTTTGCGGTCGTGTGCCAATATTCCATTCGAATATGACATCACACATGTGAAGCCGGTGGCTCATTAGCAAACGCCCCGGCGAACGGAATAATTAAACATCCCTCCAGCGGCCGTGCGCACGCCGATCGTGCAGCAGTGCAACACTGTCATTCGATGCAGATTGACGCAAATCACCGGCCGCACAGTATCACGATGCCTGTGGAATTGCTGGCGTCCCGCCGTCAGTCTCGCGCAGCCGGAAAAGCGCAGCGCAGCCAGATTATCTTCCTATCAGCGCGGATACCTAATTGCAGCATGCATCGAGACAACGGGCTAACGACAGGGCCAAACCCCTGTAAGTAGTGGTTTAAGATGTAACGCGCTTGGGCAATAAAACTAAAACTCTCCCCGTGCCCGGTGGCTGCGAGCGGACGACGCTGGGCCCCGCTCGGTTGGGGCAATCGAAAACGATAAGCGATCATGCCCGTTGCCATTCTGGGGAGGGGGAAGCGACTGGGAACACAGGTCAGCTGACCAGAACACCCGCGGGACAGTGGCAGTGGCATTATTCCGTTAGCTCGAGAGTTCCCGCGGTGTTGCAGCCGCCGGCCCTCGAGCATCGAGTGGCGAGGCGGACCGCGGGGTAACTCCTGGGGTCTAGGGAATAATCTAGGAAATTACGCTGAACAACCCAAGACACACGTGTACACCCAGGGAGCGCTAGAAGCTTAGACAAGTCCCGTCGATCCATCTATCGGTTTCGCGGCCTCGTCGGTTCATCGGTGAGGTCCGATCAGATGAGGTTGCAGAACGAAGGTACGGCGAGAGGTATACAGCTCAGCTCCAACAAAACTGCTGCCCAGGCGCATTCGAACGCGCTTTCAGCGGGCCGGGGCGTGCGGCGCGTGGCCGGGGGGAAAAGGCCAAGAGAAGGCATGGCGAAATTACTTCCAACGATGCAGTAATGATGTAATACATTAATTTTCATCGATTAATCCTCCTCGTCCTTGCGGTCTCTCGCTTCTACTGTCTTTCGTGGGACTCTCCCGCGAGCGGTGCCCGGTGTTACCCAAGCGAACACCATACTTCCTGTATTCACGTAACTGATCGCGAAGTGCGAAGCGCCCCGGTCTCTGTGCTTAGAAATCGAAACGCTCGCAGCCGCCGTTACCACGTGTGAACAGAGCATTGAAGCGATTTGTTAGAACAATTAATGGTCACCCCGACAGCCTCTGCTGCCTGCTTGGCGTGCCTCGTTTTGATGAACCTTTGTTCCAAGCGCCCTTCCTCTCTGGCCCCGGCAGCTCCTGCAGCCCCTGTAGTCGTATGTTTTGCGCATCGACATCAAAATTCCTTCAGAACGGTTCTTCACATTTTGTCTGCTTTTCTGCCTTATCGATCGTCTTACCCGTGGCAGTCCAGTCGGTCGGGGCCTCGTACCACAGCCCGTACCACAACCACGGACGCGTCGTGATGCGCAAGGGTCGCTCAAAGGTTTCATAATTACTGCGCCCATCTATTAGGTTTGCGCTAGGCAAAAGCACCGACCGGCCGCCCGATTGTACTGTGGCGTCGGAGTGGGGTGTAAAAAATGACACTAATGACATAGATCTTTTGTGTGCGCTGCCGTGTGTTCGCTTTGTTCGCTACGAACCGTCTCGTGTCCGGGATGCATCGATTTTGCACATGTGTCAAAACGGGGCCGACAGTTCGGCCCGGTGCCATTTGTCAGCTGGTGAAAGAAAGCAGCGGCGATCTACAACACGGAAGCTTCCTCGACCCCGGCCGCTTTCTTTTGCAGCATGATGCAGCAAAGCAGCTACCGAAACATCGCGTGGCAGCCTTTCTGCTGCGCGGCCAGATGATCGTTCGCTTTAAAACGCGGGCCACGAGCCTGAATGGGTGCCGATTAGAGGAACTACCGTTCGACGTGCCTGCTGCTTGTTCTTTTTGTTGTTGGTGCGTTGTCCCGGGTCCCCCGGCCCTGAGGGTCCCGGCTTCCTGGCAGAACATTCGTGCAGATTCATCGATTCATTAACCCAGAAAGTCCCAGGAGTCCCTCCGGTGCCCCCGGAATGGCAGAATTCTTGTACCGTGGCTTTGTTTAGGCCTCATCGGGTCATCTGTGTAGTAAGGGGTTGAACCGCACCCTACTATGGCCGGTGGAATGTCCGAGCGCCACACACACACTCGCACACTAAGCGAACGGTAATTGGCCAGTGGCCAGGATTACGGTTAGGTAAAATGGAGAGGTTCACGTTGCCTCATCGCTCTCAGCTGGAGCCCTACGGGTTGAGTACGGTCAGGTCGGGATTGTGCTGCAGTGGATGCGGTGCAAAAACAAACCAAAAACAGAGCAAAAGCACAAAAAACTATCCCTTGCTTCGACCGGTGCAACGCATTCCACAGGTGGCTGAACAGAGCTGGTGCAGTGGCTGCAGGGTAAAAGCAATTTAAAAGCATGAGTTTTATCGTCGCTTGTCACGTGACCATCCTCAGCAGTGGTGTGGCTCAGGGGAGCGGTACATCGCAGTACGGGAGCAGAAGAATTCTTGGCGGACGGCAGCCAACCGATCGCTAACTGACATCGGCACGTGAAAGGCCTTGTACGCTCGTCCACGGAGCGTACGGATAATCCATTGCTAAGGTAATCCAATAATCGATCCGAGTATACGTAAGCGGTAAGGGGTTTATATTGCTGACGGTGGTCGCAACTACTTCCCGAGAAGTAATGTACTTAGCGTCGTTTAATCCACTTTTCACGGAACATTTCCATCGCGGTTGCATAATGCCGGAAAGAAAGGTTGTGCTGAGAAGATTTTACATAACCTCAAACTTAAACGTCTTATTCTGTATTTTGAATTTTTTAATCTCATTACCTTTACCCAGTAATGCTTTCACTCCAGGATACCTGTATTACGTCGAAAGCTTTACGCGGAAACTGTACCAGAACGTCAGGTACGTTCGTTTTATTGGATTGCAAACGCAGTCGGTCCTAACGGCTCGAATGTCTACTGTTTCTCGAAAAGTCGTTGCTCACTAAAAATGTAAATTCGTGTCGTGCCTTGACGCTACCGCCGCACTGTTTGGGGAGCGTCGTATAGACACACCTCACCAGCCTTGTGTCGTTGCTTTTATTATCATGGAGGAGGAAGTACTATTGGCTGTCAAAATTTACATTTGTCGCTGGTTACACCGTCCAGCTTAGGAGAAGCACACACGCAGTTAGGAAGGTGGGGACGAAAAGGCATTGACATGTTCTTATCAGGACCGAGTAAGACGATAGAACGCTTCGAAGCCGGCACAAGACTCGGTTCTTATCGGAAGGGTAAGACAGTAACATTCCACGGCATATCAATGAACTTGGGATACCCATGTTCGTGAATGGTGGGACATCGACTGTAACTGAGCCCATGCTGATGGTGTAGTAAATTAATGTTTACTGCTTGTCTCTTGAATGACACACCCCCAGTTGCGTCCAAATATTGTGGGTGAAGCTTATCAAGGAGTGGGTGTTTGATGAGTTTTCAACCTTAAGTTAATATGAAACGGTGCAGAATGATCGATGAAGTTATCTATCTAGACCGAATCAAATTTAATCTAGATAGAGCAACCTAGACAAGCAAACAAACCAACCGGTCCGGTACATTCTTGGCGTGGAACGGTTCGGAGCTCACGCATTCCAACAGGGTGGTAAAAACATAATAAATGAGATTCCACCATTTTCGTCGCACCCTGGGCTTATGCAACACCCTTTACGCCGGTGTTGAAAATGCAGACAATTTAGATAACCCCAAGACTCAGCCCCGAAAGACCCGCGCTTGTTCCGCGCATGTTTATTTACATGCGGGCTGGTGTTTCCTTTTGCGTCTCCCATCTCGGCGTTGGTAGTTGGGTTGCACGATAGAGAAATATTGCATCGTAAATATTTGACACTTTGGACGAATTTACATCGCTCGTTTCGTGGCTGCGGCAAACGTGACGTGATGCAATCGTCTTATGATGATATTAGCGCACGTGGGTGTGGGTTACCCGATAGAGGGGCTCGACCACTAGAGGTTGGGCTGGTAGTGTTCAAGAGCCATTGGGCTTGGTAGAAAGTGATATTTCATGTTTCCTCTTTCATAGCCAATAATTTATCATTAGAAACTGTGCAGCGTTGGGTTGCGAGTGTGGAAGACATGCTTGTTTAAAGTGATCTGAAGAAAATCCTGATTGATGTGTATTCCAGCGACAATTAAGAGATACAGGCACTTGTGGTGGCTTCCGGCTGGAATTGGATTACAAGGGTTTACCTTGATCGTGGTGAAATCTAGCCCGAGAAAAGGAGATAAATAATAATCACAGGACCTTTGTTCATTATTGCCCAAAGACATGTCATGAAGGGACATTGAAACCACTCCTGTAACACCGCACATTGATGCCCAACGCACCAGGATCTTATCTTTAACGAGTCTCAACGAGGATCGGAAACGAGCGGCAATAATTGAAAGAGCTTGAAATCAACTGCAAGGGTTTCAGGCTGCTTCCTTCTTCAGGTTAATTTGGAAAGATCGTGAAGAGAAAGGGATGAAGTTGAAATAACGCTTCATTATCTCCCAGAACGAAATTATTGGATTTTGGATGTGTCTGTGTGTTTGTGTGCTGTGCGTTAGATAGAGATCGATTCAATCACAAGAGAGAAAAAAACACATCTTGAATCGTTCAAGGGCAAAGGGTTCCCTGGGAGGCTTGGCAATAGAATGAAATCCAGAATCAGGCCCGCCGAAAAGAGCCTATCTTCCAAACCTGTTGCCCCTTCACGAGCGGCACACCTCGTCACACCATGCACCATCATCGTCATCAGCATCATCTTTGTCTGGTATGGCAGACGGTAAACGAGCTCTGTGATGCTGTGCTCTGTAGCACGTAGGACGCAGGAGAACGATCCGCACAGCTCGTTTGATTGAGTATTAATTATAGAATATCCCGGGAGTGGCGTCGACGACGATCGTCCTCAGGGTCTTTTTTCGGGTTCGTCGTCATCAGCGTGTAGTGGCAGGCTCTATGCCTTCGGGAATTCGATCGGCGGTGAATGCATGGAAAATTTATCGTAAAATTATTCCTAGTTCTCTCCAAATCATTGCTTGGAGCTATTTTTTCATTCTTTTTTATATAGCTTGAATTAATCTCCCTCTCCGCTAGATTGGTCTGCTGTATGTAAGAATCACGCATGCTGAGGAGATTACCGCACTCTGCTTTTGATTGTGTTTTGTGAGGCTCTCTTCAGATGCGTACAACATTTCACCCAATCTGTCCGACATCTATGTTTTGCTTCGCTTCCCATGCCGAAATAATCAGTTCGAATTTGGTTAATCGATTTAAAATTCTTTTACGCATCGAAACAAAGAAACCAGCTGGTAGGCGTCGTATATACATTAAGTGCGCGACACACTGAACCGTGTACAGAGTCTGAAGGTACCAAATACACATGATCAATTAAGCTTCAAGATCAGCAGAATCATTCAGTGCTAAAGATGCGTAGCACCATTGAGAGCATTGGTGTTTTTGTGTAGGCCAGACATTATAAGGGGAACGCAAAAAAGAGTTTGCGTGCTTGTAAGGGTGCGGTTCATGATAGATAGCACGTACGCGGGAAGATCGAGATCGGCCATTAAACAACCATCCAGCTCTAGCCTCACCCATTCCGGAATCAGTGTCTGGAGGAGCCTCCGGACCTCGTCAATTCTTCGATCGTCATCGTCGTTATGAGCGAGCAGGTGCAGGCGGCGTTGGCAAAGCGCGCAAACCAGAAGCGTTTAAGATCCTTTTGAACGAAAAAAAAAACATCCGCACACCAAGAGGAACGACTGCCCCCTGTGTGTCGCTGTGTTGTTGAGTTCGAACATAGATTTTTTCTCCGTTTGTTTCGGCTGTCGGTCGTGTTCGAAATTCGTTCCATCGCAAAGGGAATAGTTTCTATTTATTTTCTCTTTCGGTATGTTTTTTTACTTCTGCCCTGTTCAATTCATTGGTTAGTTTCTCGCACCCAAACGATCGACTTGTTTCCCGATCGTCAATGATTTGCTAGATTATTAGCTTAAGAAGGAGGGGATCTTCCTGCTCCAAACGTTCGTTCGACGTGTCTCGAGCGGCAGGCAGTGGGAATCTTCAAGGGCTTGAAGACGTGTATCGTAAATTACTGGACGATGATGGTGATGATGATGATGATGGGATTTTTGTTGTTGTTATTGTAAGTATTGAGTTCGTTTTCTGGTTCACCTCTCCCTTTCTGGCTGCGGGGTTTTAAAGGATACTCCCTAAGTGAGAGAGAGGAGAAAACGGGAATGATCAAAACCAGCGTTTGTTCCGGCCCAGTTCAAGCGCTAACGCATCCCAAAGGCGGAGAACTTGAATAAGCAACGAGCTACGCAGCGAATATACGAGAATCGTCGTTAGCTGAGAGACCCTGAAACTTGTTCGGGATGATCCTGCAAGATTGTGGAACAGAGGTGGAGAAGAGCAAAACAAAAAACCAGAGTAGAAGAAAAATAGATTATCAAATACAAAAAAAAGCACACCAAACCTCTGCGTGCGTCGTGCCCTGGATGCTGGGCTGGACGAGTTGCGTGTACGTTCTTCGGCGCTTCGGTGGCACGGTGTTCCGTCAGGGTCGGTTCTGGGTGAAACAGGTGAAATTTCATCATTTCAACACGGGTTTGGAGCGCTGTGGATGTGTGCGGGATGGGTGGATGAACTTTCTCCTAATGAGGTGTTGACCTAGAACCCACTTTCTCCACATATGGGCAGGTAGAAGGTGCAGTGAGAGGTTGCGTTAGCTGCCTGGTGTGATGATGTGAGTTTTTTCTTCTACAATTCATGTCGGGGGTTTTAAAAGAAACCGGTATACACTCTCCAAAAAGTGGCTCTTTTTTAAGCTTTCAGTGTGTTAGATATAAAGAGGAAGCAACCTGTTAATCTACAGCTTACTTTGGGTTAGTATTAGCTGAGGGGACTTACAGATTTCTCATAACTTTAAATACTTAAACTCGGAACCGAAAACTTCCAGGAAGTATTTTTAAATCGAACAAATAATGTTCCATCCACATGCGTCTTCGATTTCGGAACAACAACAACAAAAACATCGACGCTAGCACAGAGCAATCACACAATCGCGCACAAAATTCGTGCGCTTATGTGTGCGCTATTCGATCATACTTCCCTATTACGATCCTTTCCCTCGCACTACCCTTTATTTTTCGCACCAAATGCAGGGCGCCAGCATTGCATAAGCATTTTGGTAGCAGTATTTTCTAGTTACACAGTTCGTACTGACGCCTTTCCCTTGTTTTTCTTTTTCTCTTCTCGTTTTCTCGCGCAGGTATGTAACATTGGCAAATCTCGTGGTAACAGCAGCTAACACAACAGCAGCTGCCAGCATCCGAACCCGGGTCGGGCAATCGAACAACACAATAATAACAACGGACACCTCAATTGGCGCAAAACCATTGCGCACATGATCGCGCCACGGTTTCGGGCGTGATTTCGGCCGGTATGGTACGGTAACTGATTTTTCGGTGAAGCTTTATATAATGCTCCATCCCTCCCCGAAGCCTCGGAGGGCTCGCCCGCGACTAGGCAACGGAACTAATCGCTTTTGTGCCTGTTTTGGTGGAGAAAGGTGAATGAAATTGGAGAAGAAACGCAAAACTGCATCGACAATGATGAACTAACTTTTTGGGGTAGCGCTCTTTCTCTCTCTCCCTTTCTTCTATCGCCGATATTTCGCTTCCGGGCGGTGTATGGAAAAGGATACGAATTACATACTGTGCATGAATGAATGCTCACTCGGGGAACGTAACCTGTCAGGGAAAGCAAACGGCAAAAGCTTCTTGCAAAGCAACGCACCGGAGTTCGTATGAAGCGTGTTGGAATTGTACGGGCAATGGTTTAAAAATGGAAAATAAATATAAACTTTCGAGCAACAGCACCATCAGCATATTTTGCGCATGTAAAACGTGCACCGACAAGCGCACGTTTGGCTTGGCGCACGCTTTAGTTTTGCCAAAGTTGCCTCCGTGTCGGCCAAAAAAAATTATCCACCATGGTGGGATATACGCTACCCGTACACCTTTAATATGTTTAAAAGACGCGTTTTTCGTTGGCACTTCGGTGGCTGGCTTGTTTAGCGCGATCGATCGGTAGTTTATGCGCCAAAACGAATGCGCGCACGCGCGCTTGCTTACTTTCACTTTAATGCGCACACGTGCATAGTGCAGTAGGAAAAATTAATAATGAAAACAGTCAAAAGGCAGCTCGATGGCGCAACCAGAAACCAGTAAACAATACCGAAAGTGTGCAGCGATGGTGGTTGCTTTTTCTGTTTGTCCTTTCTTCTCTTGCACGTACAAAAAAAAGTCGAAACGATTTGCTGTGTCTTGGTAAGGAAAAATTAATAAACAATTCGTTGAGTCGTTGAGCGCAAAGCCCATTTTGTTGGACTGTTGTCGATTACATAAGCACTTTAAGTGCATTTTTTTTCTTACTGCTACAGGAATGGTACGGTGAGGGAAATGAATGAATGAAAAAAAAGACAAAATAGCAAACTGAAAATATTACGAGAAGGTAAAAAGAGAGCCATCAGTCTTATCGCAGACCAATCACTCACTTTCCCACTGCTTCAAAGCACTAGGGTAGGTGACTCGTTGGGTGGTATTGAGCAAAAAAAAACCCTTTCTGCTGCTCTTTCAGAAGCTCTCAATCCACCGTGTACGCTCTTACGAGCTTGATAATGGGTTGTCCAAATAATGGGAATGGTGCTGTATGGAGCAAAAGATGAGACAGAGAGGCAAAATTAAAATAAAACCAGTAATAAAGCACCCGGGTTTTTTTTTTACAACTGAACGGTTAAATAGTTTTCCCTCCCTCCTGAAGCACCGACATGTACCTTACTTGTTAAGTGCGCCCATCGATATGGTT